>NC_091447.1:1356539-2034808 GCF_964237555.1 Oryctolagus cuniculus | reverse complement strand
TTCTGTAATTAATACACAGTTATTCTTAAGTGTTAAAAATTAACTGAAATGTGATCCCTGTTAAACATAAGAGTGGGAATAAGATAGGGAAGAGATGTATAATTTGGGACATGCTCAAGCTGACTTGCCCCAAATGGTGGAGTTAGAAACATACCAGGGGATTCCAATTCAATCCCATCAAGGTGGCATGTGCCAATGCCATCTCACTATTCCAAGTGATCAATTTCAGTTCACAATTGATCATAATGAAAGGACTAAGAGTCAAAGGGAGCACATAAACAAGTCTAGTACCTGCTAACACTAACCGATGGAATAAATAAAGGGGAGAGTGATCCAACATGGGAAGTGAGATACTCAGCAGACTCATAGAATGGCAGATGTCCTAAATAGCACTCTGGCCTCAGAATCAGCCCTAAAGGCATTCGGATCTGGCTGAAAAGCCCATGAGAGTATTTCAGGCATGGAAAGCCAAGACACTCTGGCAAAAGATCTCTGCGAGTGAGATCCCAGTGGAAAGAACAGGTCTTCAAAGAAGGAGGTACCTTTCTCTGAAGGGAGGAGAGAACCTCCACTTTGACTATGACCTTGTCTAAACAAGATAAGAATCGGAGAACTCAGAGGGCTTCCATAGCCTTGGAAACTCATGACTGGAGCATAGGGAGACTACTGATGCCATAGACAGGAGTGTCAATTGGTAAAGTCAACAACAGGAGTCACTGTGCACTTACTCCTCATGTAGGATCTCTGTCCTTAATGTGCTGTGTATTGAGATTTAATGCTATAACGAGTACTCAAACAATATATTTCACTTTGTGTTTCCATGGGGGTGCAAACTGTTGAAATCTTTACTTAATGTATACTAAACTGATCCTCTGTTAAAAAAAAAAAAGAAAAAAAAAGAAATTATCAACTCCCAACTTGACTCTCACTGGGATTAAACATGACAATAGGTCTGATCTGATTTCATCATCATTTAAAAAATCATCTATTATTTTTCACTTTATGTTTCTGTGTGGGAGCAAACTGTTGAAATCCTTACTTAATGTATACTAAGCTGATCTTCTGTAGATAAAGAGAATCGAAAATGAAACTTGATGTGAATGGAAGGGGAGAGGGAGTGGGAGAGGGGAGGGTTGCGGGTGGGAGGGACGGTATGTGGGGGAAGCCATTGTAATCCATAAATTGTACTTTGGAAATTTATATTCATTAAATAAAAGTTAAAAAAAAATTCTGATTTATCATTGTGCAATAATAAATTCTGAAGCCATAAATCACCTTTATATTGTATAATCAATTTTGATTCACTTTTATAATGTTATAAAATTAAAATCAATCTGTTATGATTACATAAATCCAATTGTGATGTCATAAAGCTATGATTGTCATGTCATAATCACTATGTCTGAAACAAATGTGATACCATAAACCAAGCATGGTGATGTCATAGCCAACAACTATGGTATCTTAATGAACATTATGCCATTAAGAGATATTACAATCATTATGATGTTTCAATTGATGTCATAATATTACTGCAAATTCAAATATTGATGACACAAAAACCATCATAATATCATAAACCTATGACTTCTATTCCATAATCAATTGTATTGTAAAAATCATTGTGATATCATAATCAATTGGGAAGTCATGTAAATCATTGTGATATCCTAATGAATTCAGATTAATAAAACACCATTGGATATCATAAATCTACTACTGTGGTGTTATAACATGAAAACATAAAAATCGCAACTTCATAAATCTATTGTGACATCAAAAATGTCATTGTGAAATCAAAATAATGTGATAACCTTAGACATGATTGTCATATTATAAGCTACCATTGTCATAATCATTGATGTTGTCATTAAATCCATTCTGATGTTGTAATAAATTTTGATGTGGTAAACCATAATTTTGACATTACAGTGCTAAAACTGTGATGTCAGAATTGTAAAGTTATAGAAAAATTAGAACCTTGTGATCTTTCCACTTTGATATAATTATACATAAAAGTATCATTGGGCTATCATAATCAAATATAATGTCCTAAAACAGAATTCAAAATCATTGTGATTAAAATCACCTATTATTGTCACAATAAATCGTGGAGTCACAAAAACTCTCATAACATCAAAATCATTCTGGGTTATATAAGCCACATTGTGACATGTCATAAACCACTATTGTTATATCATAAACCTGCCACTCTAACGTAATCAACTATGAACTCACAAAAACTATTGCAATTCAAAATAAATTGTAATTTAATACAACCACAATTGTTTTGTAATAATAAACTGTGAAGTCCTAAAATCCATGGATATGCTAAAAATCAACTGTGGGGGGATGGTGCCGTGGTATGGTGGGTAAAGCCAAAACCTTCAGTGCCAGCATCCCATAAGGGTGCCAGTTCGAATCTCAGCTGCTCCATTTCCGATCCAGCTCTCTGCTATGGCCTGGGAAAGCAGTGGAAGATGACCCAACTCCTTGGGCCCCTGCATCTGAGTGGATAACCTAGAGGAAGATCCTGGCTCCTTGCTTTGGATCAGTATAGCTCTGGCCATTGCGGCCAGTTGGGGAGTGAACCAGTGGATGGAAGACCTCTCTCCTTCTCTCTCTCTCTCCTTCTCTCTCTCTCTTTGCCTCTCCTTATCTGTGTAACTGTTACTTTGAAATGAATACATAAATAAATCTTTAAAAAATGGGGGCTTTAGTGGGTAAAGCCACCGCCTGCAGTGCTGGCATCCCATATGAGCACTGGTTCAAGTCCCAGCTCCTACACTTCTGATCTGGCTTTCTGATATGGCCTGGGAAAGCAGTAGAAGATGGCCCAATTCCTTGGGCCCCTGCACCCTCATGGGAGACCTGGAAAAAGCTCCTGGCTCCTGCCTTCAGATCAGTGCAGCTCTGGACGTTGTGGCCAATCGAGGAGTGAACCACCAGATGGAAGATCCCTCTCTCTCTGCCTCTCCTTCTATTTCTGTGAACTCTTCCAAATGAATAAATAAATAAATCTTTTTCAAAAATGATATGATCAACCGGTGCCACGGCTCAATAGCCTAATCACCCGCCTAGTGGCGCTGGCACACCGGGTTCTAGTCCCAGTCAGGGCACCGGATTCTGTCCCGGTTGCCCCTCTTCTAGGCCAGCTCTCTGCTATGACCCAGGAGTGCAGTGGAGGATGGCCCAGGTGCTTGGGCCCTGCACCCCATGGGAGACCAGGAAAAGCACCTGGCTCCTGCCATCGGATCAGCGCGGTTTGCCAGCCGTGGCGGCCATTGGAGGGTGAACCAACGGCAAAGGAAGACCTTTCTCTCTGTCTCTCTCTCTCACTGTCCACTCTGCCTGTAAAAAAAAAATGATGTGATGTCATATACCAATATTATGGTGACATAAACCAGTATTATGATGTCACAAACCAACTACTGTGATGTAAAAATTTGCTATGATATAAACTTTCATCATGATGTATCATAATAATCTATTGCAATGTCATTAAAATCATGATGTTCACGGTGATGTTAAAATATATTTTGATTAATAAACCTACCATATTATGTCATATTTAGTTGTGATGTAATAAAATCATTGTGATATCATAAGTGTTCCATAGTTTATTCATAATTATGGTGTCCTAAACCATAATTGTGATGTATAAAACCACTATTGTGATGTCATATCAATTCTGATGTTATGAACCATCATTGTGTTATAATAAAAAATCTCTGTGGTCATAATATATTGTGATAAACTCCCATTGCAATGTCATAATGCAACCATGGTAATGTCAAAATCAATTGTGATATTATAAATCAACAGGAAAAATGATGCTTGAATTCATGGAAACATGGGATCCCAAATATCTGTAACAATTTTAAACAACAAGAATAATACCATATTTCAAGACATACCATAGGGTGGTTATAATATAAAAAGCCTGATACTGGCACAAAAAAAGACATATAGACCAATTAAAGAGAACAGAAACCCCAGAAATCAATCCAGCCATTTACAATTAACCAATCTTTGACAAAGATGCTAAAATATACCCTGGAGAAAGGACAGTCTCTTCAACAAATGGTGTTGGGAAAATTAAAAATCTAAATGCAGAAGAATGAAACAAGACATCTACCTTACACCATATACAAAAACCAAGTAAAATAGATCAAAGATCAAAATATACAACCTGATACCATCAAATTACTAGATAGAAACATCAGGGTAACTGTGGAAGACATAGGCATAGGCAAAGATTTCTTGGAATAGATCTCAGAAGCAGAGGCAATTAAAGAAACATATACAAGGAAAAATACATCAATGAAAGAAGCTTCTACACTGGCAAAGGAAACCCTCAACAAAATGAACAAGCCACAAAGAGAATGGGAGAAAATATTTGCAAACTACGCAACTGATAAAGGATTAATATCCAGGATTTATAAAAAGCAAAAGAAACTCAACAACAACAAAACAAGCAGTCTCTTTTAGAAATTGGCAAAGGACATGAACAGGCAATTTTCAAAGGATTTATTACAGATGTCTAGCAAGTGCTTGAAAAAATACTCAGTATCACTAGCAATCAAAGAAATACAAGTAAAAATCCCAATGAACATTCTAAACAGTTAGAATGGCTCTCATCTGAAAATGAAAAACAAATGATAAATGCTTGTGAGGATGTGGAGAAAAGTCCCCTTGTCCACTGTTGTTGGGAATGTAAACAAGTACAACCATCATGAAAAAGGTTATGGAGACCCCTCAGAAATCTGACAATGGATCTACCATATGACCCAGCCACCCTGCTGGGAATTTACCCAAACTAAATGAAATCATTTTATTACAGCTCAGTTTATAATAAGTAAGATAAAGAATCAACACCAATGTACATCAACTGATGACTTGATAAAAAAAAATATGGTCTATGTACGCAATGGAATACTTCTCAACCATAAAAAATGAAACAGCTTTTTGCTGCAAAATGTATGCATCTTGAAATCATTATGCTTAGAGATATAAGGCAGTCTCAAAACCACAAATATCACATGTTTTCCCTGATATGTGGCACCTGATATAGAATGCAAAAATTGTACAGGGATGGAATGGTCACTTTAGGATGCAATTTTTTGTTTTTAACCCATTTATACTCCAGTGGAAGTCTGGTCTTCCTATTTTTAGTTGTTGAGAATTATGGTTACTGCAAAATTAATACTGTGAATATACAGTGAATTAAAATTATGTCTTTGTAAAACCTAATGAAAAGATGGAAAGGAAGGAGGGGTATTTGGGGGAAACAACAGAGTGAGGGAAATGTGGTTGTCTTCCTGTAACTGTACCTTTGCATAACATAAATACTGTTCTCTTTATATTAATAAGCATTTAAACAATATAAGATAATAAAAATTAAAACAGTTGCAGGTGTTACGATTTACAATATAGTCCTGATTACTGTTATTAGTACTATGCAATTGGGTAGAAGGCATAATAGAGTGATAAACAGATAAAGGGGAATATGGTGAGAATCTAACACAGCTCTATTTCAAAACTAATAGTTAAATATTGAAGGATTTTAAACACAAACATGTCATTTTGCATAATATATTTGAGAAATCTGCCTATTTCTAGAATGGTGCATTTTGGTAGGATCATTAACAAAATGACAAGTAGATATACAGGATCTAATGGAAGATACTGCATTACATTTGCATAAAAAGGTATTTAGGTTTTAAAATGCCCAAAAGCTATATTTACAAGCAATATAAAAAATTACAAGATTTTCAATGAAGAAAAGATCCAGCCACTTACCAGAAGAATCTTCAGTGAAAGCCACCATTGGCTAGAGCTACTCTAGGAAGGCTTCAAATTTATTGATTTTTACAATCCCATAAAATTCAAAAATGAATGTGACATTCAGTGAAAGAAAGTCTACACTGACATATGATGGTTCTAACCTATATAACGCTATAACGAGTACTCAAACAATATATTTCACTTTGTGTTTCTATGGGGGTGCAAACTGTTGAAATCTTTACTTAATGTATACTAAACTGATCTTCTGTATATATAGAAAATTGAAAATGAATCTTGATATGAATGGAAGGGGAGAGAGAGCGGGAAAGTGGAGGGTGCGGGTAGGAGGGAAGTCATCGGGGGGGAGGGGGAAGCCAATGTAGTCCATAAGCTGTACTTTGGAAATCTATATTCATTAAATAAAAGTTAAAAAAAAGTGTACATGAGGTTTGGCAGGAAATTTAAATGATTATTAGTGAGAAATTAACCACATAATCAAAGAGCAAACTGAATACTCCTCAAGCTCACATTAAGTACTGTGATGATCATACATAAAAAGGAGATATATACTTGATGACATGAATTATGTTATGATTGCTGTGACTAGAAGTCCATAATTTGGAGCAACAATTGCACAAGACCATAAGAAAATTTTATGAAATAATCCATGAAAATACAATTAAAATGAAAAAGTCAATGTAATTCAATCAGTAAACTTATGATGTACATAGACAATGGTGAGAGAATAAAGCAAAAGCAAAATATACAAATAAGAAATATTTCATTAGAAAAATAGCATTGCAAATAATGCGACAGAGACAGTAATTTGGTAGGAGCAATGAAAGAGAAAGTAACACTTATACAAAAATCTGATAAAATTGATTAAATTTATCATGCAGAATGAACTTGCAAAATAGTTGCATAATTTAATAACAGAATCATTCATCTAAACAGAACTCTTAAAGCAAATATTTCAGTGTTTAGAAAAAAGGGTGGTAAAAAAATCAAATTTGTGAATATATACAATTTGTAATGGGTGAGACAACACTGGAAATATAAGGACCTGAAGACTTGTATACGGAAAGTTGTCAGGGCTTTAGATGGAATGTACAAACTCACAGTGGGAAAATCAAGTGAAATGCCTGAAGATTCATAGTGATTGGATTGCCTCATGAGAACCACAATGACTGGATTGGCTCACACTAAGAATCTGAACATTAAAAGTAGATAGTCAAGAAATCTAATAGGGGCTAATGCTTTATGACAGTAGGTTAAGCCACAGCTTGCATTGCCTGCATACTAAATTGGAGGACTGTCTTGAGCCTAGGCTACACTGATTCTTATCCAGCTTTGCCCTAATGTGTCCAGGAAGGAGGAAATGATGTTTCAAGGGACCGTTGTACTCTTGGGACTCTACAGGTGTGGGTGGCCTGGGTGGAATTCTGGCTCCTGGCTTTGGCTGGTTCCAATCCTGATTGCTGTGACAATTTGAGGATTATTTCAGTAAATGTAAGATCAATCTCTAACTCAATTTCTTTCCCTCTGACTTCCAAATCAAGTAGTAAATAAATAATAAATATCTTCATAATTCAAAAGATAAAATAAAAAAAGATGTTCATGCTATATTATGACTTATATTGTGATTTCTATGTGTTCATGAGTACACTGGTAGGAGGATTGACACTGTGAAATGCATACAGAAATGAATTTACTGAAAATATCAAGATTACATTTCATGCACAAAAAATTCAGCAACATAAGAAGTTATATTATGACTTTACAGAAAAATCACAATGGAAAGATTCCTGTGTCTCTAGGGAAAATTCAAAACAAAAGGCCAATTTAGAGTCTCATACAAGTAAAAAAATGTAAAAAATCTGGTCATAAAAGGGTGAAATGAATACATTGACATGAAAAATAGAATTAAACAAACAGCTAAAGTTGTATAGTCCCAGTAATAATGATTGTCAATGTCAAACAAAATTCTTGATAAAATTATACAGTTAATTTTCAAGTCCAAGGTAGCCCTGAATAGAATGGTTTATTTTATCATCTCAGTAAATAAAATAACAGTGTCATTTATAAGAATGTAAGTTGTTTGAACACTTAATTATACATTCCTATGAAAGAAGTCCGGAAACTTGTTCAGTAGACAAAGAAACTCCCATGATGTGTTTTTGATGACATCATTGTAGCTGTCATCCTGAATAAGGTAGAGTCACTACCAGTGTGAACAAAGAGAGAGAAACCATTTGCAGATTTCCTTCCCAATGCCCTTAATTGCTAGTGCTGGGAGCAGCTAGAGTGAAGTTAGGAGCTGATAATCCAATTATAATCTCACACATACTTTGTAGGAACCCAATTAGCTGCACCACCACCCACTGTCCTGAGATCCATGGAGAGAAAGAGATAGAGAGAGAGCTCTTCCATTTATTCATTCACTCCCTGAAAGTGAAGATATAACAGACAGAATGAGAGAAATTAGTTGCAAACTGCACAACTGATAAAGGATTAATAATCAGAATCTACAAAGAGATTAAGAATCTCCATAACAATGAAACAAAAAAAAATACATTTAAGAGGTGGGTAAAGGACTTAAAAAAACAGATATTTTTCAAAAGAGGAATCCAAATGGCCCACAGGCATGTGAAAAAATGTTCAGGATCACTAGCTGTTAAGGAAATGCAAATCAAAACTACAATGAGATTTTACCCCACTCCATTTAGAATGGTTCTCAAACAGGAATCAAAAAACCACAAATGCTGGAAAGGATGTGGGGAAAAAAGTACCCTAATCCACTGTGAATGGGAATGTAAACTGGTTAAACTTCTATGGAAGACAGTTTGGAGATACTTCAAAAATATGAATATAGACCTACCATATGAACCAGCCATCCCACTCATAGGAATTTACCCAGTGGAAACAAAATCAGCAAACAAAAGAGCTATTTGCACCTCGATGCTTATTGTAGCTCAATTTACAATGACTAAGAGATGGAAAAAACTTAAATGTCCATCGACTAAAGACTGGCTAGAGAAATTATGGATGGGATATGTACACTATGGAATACTACACAGCAGTAAAAAAAAAAGAAATCTGGTCAATTGCAACAAAATGAACCAATTGGGAAAACTTCACACTTAGTTAAATAAGCCAGTCCCAAAGGAACAAATACTATATGTTTTCCTTTATCTGTGAGTACTAATAGCGCACCTAAAATAAAAGCTGTAGAAGTGAAATTGACACTTTAAGAAACAATGACTTGACCAGCCCTCATCTTGACTGTTGGGGAACAGCTTTTTATTTTAATTTTTAATTCTTTTTTTCTTTCTTTTCTCTTTTTCATACTATATGTTGAACTCTTAACATAGAGTTAATCATATATATATATATATATATATATAATCAATTGAAAATAAGACTCAGTAAAAAATAAGAGGGGGAATAAGAGAGGGAGGAGGGAGTTTCTAACTGTAAAGCTGTAAAATGCCATCTTAATTGTAAAGTGATCATATTAAGTGTTAAAGTGAACATAGAGACAGAATTAAAAAGGAGGGTATGTCCAACATGGGAAGCAGTCCACACAGCAGATGCATTGAATGAAAATCGATTTAAGTAACACTGACCTCAGAATCAGCCCTTAAGGCATTCAGATATGGCTGGAAAGCCAATGAGAGTAATGCAGGCATGGAAAGCCAAGACACTGTGGCAAAAATATCCTACATGAAGGATCTCTGTGAATGAGACCCCAGTGGAAATAAGGGGCCTTCAAAGAAGGACGTATTTTTCTCTGAAAGGAGGAGAGAACCTCCACTTTCCTTTGGCCCTGTCTAAATACTGATGGAGTTTGTGGTCACAAAAGGCTTCCATAGCCTTGGCAGCTCATGGCAGGAGCCTCAGGTGATCACTGACATAATAAATAAGAGTATTAATTGTTAAATTAACAACAGAAATCACTGTGCACTTATTCCCTATGTAGGACTTCTGCCCTTAATTATAGTTATACTAGTTATACTAAGAGAATTATCTGCAAAACTTGTTCTCAAACACTATTTTTTTTTGACAGGCAGAGTGTACAGTGAGAGAGAGAGACAGAGAGAAAGGTCTTCCTTTGCCGTTGGTTCATCCTCCAATGGCCGCCGCGGCCAGCGCGCTGCAGCCGGCGCACCGCGCTGATCCGATGACAGGAGCCAAGAGCCAGGTGCTTTTCCTGGTCTCCCATGGGGTGCAGGGCCCAAGCACCTGGGCCATCCTCCACTGCATTCCTGGCCACAGCAGAGAGCTGGCCTGGAAGAGGGGCAACCGGGACAGAATCCGGCGCCCCAACCGGGACTAGAACCTGGTGTGCTGGCGCCGCTAGGGGGAGGATTAGCCTAGTGAGCCGCGGTGCCGGCCCAAACACTACTTTTTACATTGTGTGTGTGTATGTGTGCAAACTGTTGAAATCTTTACTTAGTATAGTTTGTCTTCTGTATATAAAGTTAATTAAAATGAATCTTAAAACTGGGATGGGAGAGGGAGGTGGAATGGGATTGGGGAGGAAGGGTGCATATGAGGGGAAAAACCACTAGGTTACTAAAGTTGTACCTTTGAAAATTTTATTCATTAAATAAAAGCTTAAAAAACTCAGTGTGGCATCAAAATGTGGAAAAGAGACAATATTTTTTAGAAAAAAATAACTAAATACAAGCGAGTTACTTTTGAAAAGACTGTTACTATGAAACTTTTTGAAGAGTTTCAAAATCTCTCCTGCATTCCAAGGAGTCTAAACTTATTATATTTTACATGATCTACAACATATAAAATTTATGTGTACATGAATTTAGGTAGATAGATTTCTAAATGAGTGTCATTCAAAGGAGTAATAAATGCTAACTCTCCTAGCTGGTATTATAAAATGTATAATCTCAGAAAGAAAATGAGCTTGTTGCAAGAAAAGCTGGTTGACATACATTTTAATTTGGGGGTACACATTATATCACTAGAAAAGTCTGCTTTTTAAGCTGGTTTACATGTGAAATTTAATAATAACCAAAGCATATGCCATTCCCTCGCTGTTTAAAAGTATGACTTATTGAGCAACTAACTCACTCTTTGAAATACTAGATATTTGTATATTTTAGAAATTTTGAATTCTTCAAAAAATTTCAGAGATGACATTTATTGCCAACCTGAAACTACCATGAAAATATATGTTCTCTGAAAAAATGGAATATTTTGATTCCATTAGTAGCTCTACAGCTTTTAGAAGCATGACTTTGAACAAGCTATAAGATTGTATTTATCTTTATTGGCATATCTATTAAATAAAATTAATAAAGTCAGATTAATGATTTTAGAGGAAAACAAATAGTATGATGTAAACCTTAAAACAACTGCTTCTCAACTTGTTTTTCCTCCCCTCTATCTCCAAAATAATATTATAGTCCAAACTCAGTTGATAAATGTATAGGCATTCAAATAATTATTTATAGTTACTAGATGTGGAAAATCTACATCATGCTGAGATAAAAAATATTAGAAATTCTTTAAAAACAATCAAATGAGTACCTTACATGAGCTCAGGTAGAGAAATTACACATGGCACCTTTGGCTTTTCTATTTTCCATGCTCCATTAAATGGTTATGTTACTCTTATGCAAAAGCAGAATATTAAAAATAATATTCTTCCACTAGCTGTTTTATAAACAGGCATGTAGCTAAAATTTCTTTTAAAATTATGAGTCTCTGAGCAAGACAGGCAGACAGGACCTGTAGGTAAGACATACAGGACAACTGGAGAAGACAAACATACATAGATAACAAGGCCTCTGTACAAAATGGACACACAGATACAGGGGGTTGAGTAAGACAGACAGACCTGGGAAGGACAGACAGAACAAGACCTGTGGGCAAGACAAACATGCTGGACAAGGCAGGTCCTTCTAGGCATGACAAGAAACACAGTCCTCTGGGCATTACAGACATACAGTGCCTCTGGACAAGATGTTAGGTCTTCCGTGTATGACAGATAAACACACAGTGCTTCGGACAAGACCACCAGCCAGCCAGACAGGACCTTTGGGGAAGACAAACAGAGAAAGGTTTGGATTAAGACAAGCAGATCAGTCATCCTGTAGGCAAAATGGATAGGCAGATAGAACCATTGAAAGACAGACACTCATGGCCTCTGGGCAAGACAGAAAGACAGGGTCTCAGGGCAAGACAGAGAGGCAGATAGACAGGGCCTATGGACAAGACAAGCAGAAACACAGAGCCTTTGGGTTAAGACTGACCTTCAGATTCTCTGGGAAAAGGGACATACAGACAGTGCCTCTGGGCAAGAAAGATAAAGAAGGCCTCTATATAAGACAGATACATATACAGAACAAGGCCTCTGTGGAAAATGCACACATAGACTCGGGGGCTTTAGGCAAGACACACAGACAGAGCTCTGGGCAGGACAGGCAGAAGAAGGCCTACAGGCAGGAGGGACACACAGGAAAACAGAGCATCTGAGCAAGACAGACAGGGTCTCTGGGTATGACATATACACAGACAGTGCCTTTGGACAAGACAGAAACATAGGGTTCTAGGGCAAGTCAGGGAGACAGATGAGGCCCCTGTGAAGACATTCAGGTCATCTGAGCAAGGGGGACAAACATGGACTCTGGACAAAACAGACAGGCAGACAGACTCTCTGGGTAAGACAATCAGGTCCTCTGGGCAAGAGGGGCACACACAGAGGCTGTGGGCAAGATAGAACAGGGACTCTCAGAAACATAGAAAGAGAGGGCATTGGATTTAGATAGACAAGTGGTCCTAAGGGTAAGATGGACAGGCAGACAGAACCACTGAAAGACAGATGCTCTTGACCTCTGCAAGACATAAGGAAGAGAGGGTCTCTGTGCAAGGTGTAAAGAGAGACAAAGAAGGCCTCTAGACAAGGCAGGGTCTCTAGCCAAGACAGACAGGGACTTTACAATGCACATATACTGGTTCTCTGGGAAAGACAGACACATAGATAAGTTCTCTGGGCAAGACAGTCAGACAGATCCTCTGAGCAACAGGGGCACACAGATGGACAAGGACTCTGGCTAAGACAGGTCTTCTAGATAAGAGGGACACAGGCAAGAACTCTGGGCAAGACGGATAGTCATATAAGGACTCTACCCAAGACAGACAGAACCTCTGGACATGAAAGACAGCAAGACAGTCCTTCTGTGAATGACAGACAGATAGATCCTCTAGGAAAGATAGACAGGGCTTCTGGGAAGACAGACAGAAAGCCAGGATCTCTAGGTAAGACAGAGAGACAGACAGGACTTTGGCTAAGACATATAGACAGAGCTTCTGGGAAAGACAGACAGACTGGGCCTCTGGGCAAGAGTGTTATACAGACAGATGGGATCTATGGGCAAGAAAGGACCTCTGGTCAAGACAGACAGACAAATAAGGACTCCGTACAAGACAGACAGAGCCTCAGGACAGGAGAGAGAGATAGGGCCACTGAAATGACAGATACATAGACAGGGTCTCTGAGAAAGACACACAGAACTTTGGACAGGAGAGACAGACAGGACCTCTGCACATGGCAGATACACAGACAGGGACACTTGGAAACATAAGAAGAGCATATGAAAGACTGAGCAATAGGGCCTATGGGCAAGATATGCAGACAAGTAGTTCCTCTATACGAGATGGACACTCTACAGATCAAAGCCTCTGTGCCAGATGGACACACAGATATAGGTGCTCCTAGAAAGACAGACATACTGGAGCTCTGTGCAAGACACACAGAAAAAGGCTTTTCAGCAAGATGAACACAGAAGCAGACATTGTATCTGACCAAGACAGACATTGCCTCTGGGCAAGACAGAAAGACAGGTCTCTGGACATGATGGACTGATAGAAAGAAAAGTTCTCTGGCTAAGACACAGAGAAAGACAGTGCCTCTGAAAAAGACAGATGCACAGACAGACAGGGACTCTGGGCAAGATAAATGAGCCTTTGGGCAGTCAGACAGACGGACAAGGACTCTAGGCAAGACTTGAAGACAAAGCCCCTTAAAAAGACAGGTGCAACCTGTGGGCATGACAGATACACAGACCAAGACTTTGGAAAACACAGATAGGTAGGGCTTCATATTCAAAATGACAAGAAGGGACTATGGATGAACTGGATAGAGAGGTTCTCTGGGGAAGACAGACAGATAGTCTCTCTGGGCAAGATAGTCAGATGAAAAGACAGGACCTCTGAGCAAGATGGAGAGACAGACAGGGCCTCTGGGAAAGTCAGGCCTTCTGAGCAAGAGAGACACACAGAAATACAGGGCCTCTGGGAAAGACAGACTGACAGAAAGGGACTCTTCACAAGACACAGGACCTCTGGATGGGAGAGACAGTCAAATAGCGTCTCTGGGAATGGTATATACACAGATAGGTTGGACTTGTGGGCAAGATGGACAGACATAGCCTCTGTGCAAGATGGACAGACGGGACCCCTGAAAGACAGTCAAGACCTCTGGGTAAGACAGACTGGCAGAAAGGTACTCTTCACAAGACAGACAGAAAGACAAGTGCTCTGGGCATGACATATACACACAGACTGGATATCTGGGCAACACAGGACATCAAAAGTGATCCTCTGGTCAAATGGACAGGTAGAGAGGCAGGGAAACTGAAAGACAGACACTCAGGACCTCTAGGTAAGACAGACCAACAGACAGGTTATCTGGGCATTACAGATACACAGACCAACAGACAGGTTATCTGGGCATTACAGATACACAGACAGGGCCTCAAGACTATACTGACAAACAGGAAGTTGGAGCCTCTGGGAAGTCAGACAAGGCACTTAAGCAAGATGGACAGAAAGAGATGTACTCTGGGCAAGAGACACATGGCTTCTGGCAAGACAAGCACATAGGCAAGGCCTCTGGACAAGACAGGGCCTATTGACAAGAAAGACAGATACGGCCTCTGGATAAAAAAGATAGATGTCTCAGGTCCTCTGGGCAAGAGAGACAACATCTCTGTGCAAGTTAGATGGATCTCTGTACAGGAGAGAAAATCAGGGCATCTAGGCATAACAAATACACAGTGCCTCTGAGCAAGACATACAGGGTCTTAGACAAGGCCTCTAGGCAAGATGAACAGAAAGACAGGTTGTCTGGGAAAGACACACAGGGATTCTGAACAAAACAAACACGCAACTAGGGCCTTTGAGCAAGACAGACACACAAATAGACTGAGCCTCAGGGAAAGACAGACAGGGACTCAAAGAAAGAGTCAGGTCCTCTGGGCAAGACAGACACACAGACTGAGCCCCTGGAGAGACAGGCAGGGACTTGGGAAGAGAGACTCACAGGACCTCTGAGCAAGGCAGAAAGACAGGACCTATGGACTAGATAGAGTCTCTGGGAAAGACAGGTGTACACGTCTATGAGAAAGGTGGACAGAGAGAGTAATAGCACATGACTGACAGATGTGTGGAAAGAGCCTCTGGACAAGACAGACAGGGCCTCTGGGAAGACAAACAGTACATTTAGGAAAGATGGACAGAATGACATATACTCTGTGCAAGAAACACAGGAATTCTGAACAATACAAACACATAAACAGGCCTCAGACAGACACACAGACAGACTGATCCTCTGGATAAGACAGACAGACAGAGTCTCTGGGCCTCTGGACACCGAGATATGAGTCCTCTGTGCAAGACAAATGTGTATCTGGGCAAGACAGACACCAAGGGCTACTGGAAAAGACAGTGACACAGACAGGGCTTCTATGTAAAAGATATATAGGGCAGCTAGGAAAGACAGACAGATGGATCAAGAGGGCCTCTAGGAAAAACAGAGACACATACACACAGTTACTCAGTGGAAGACAGGTCTCTGGACAATAGAGACAGGCAGACATGGCCTCTATACACAGACAAGGCCTCTGAGCAAGAAAGACAGGGCTTGCGTCTGGGCAAGACAGACTGTAGCACACACAGGGCCTGTGGGTGAGGCAGACAGCACATTTGGGAAAGACAGACAAGTATACAGGGCCTCAGGACCACATGACTAGACATAAAGGGCCTATGGAAATGACAGAGAGTGCCTCTGGAAAAGACAAATAGACAAACAGGGCCTCTGGGCAAGAGAGACAGACAGGGATTCTGGGAGACAGACAGATGGACAGGGCTATGGAAAGATGTACAGCACAGATGTACAGGGCCTCTTTGCATGACAGATGTCTTCTCCCACTGGAGAAGACAGATGAATTGACATGGCCTGTTTGTGCTAGACAGAGAGGGTCTCTGGGCAAGGCAGAGACACAGACACACAGGGATTCTGTATAAGACAGAGTTCTGGACAGGAGGGACAGATGGGGCCTCTGGGCAAGGCAGAAAGACATACAGGACCCCTGGAAATGGCAGATGGTAAATGTGGACAAGACAAAATACTTAAAAAGGGCCTCTGGGCAAAAGAGAATGGACAGGCATTTAAACCTCTCCCCTTACTACTTGTTCACTTTGCACAATCCCCAAGTGGCCCCACTGTGACAGAGGATTATGATGGGTTGTGTTACACTGTGCTTACTCAGTGGCTGTGCGGTCAGCAGGTAACCTCACAACAATAGGAAATCTCATGGGATTACCTTTTGGGGAGCAGCCATAGTTGCAGAAGGGCTCTGCTGACAGGCTGAGGAAGGCAGTCAGTGGCTCAGGATCTGCCTTCTGTGGTCCTTCTTCACTTCAGAACCGGGCAAAGAGGACATCGGGGCACCTTGGAAGCTGGGAAATGTGAGTGTATGGAGCTGGGCGTCACGTGGGGATGAGTGTGTAGCTGTTGGGACTCTGTTTAACATGACCATAGTAAGCCCCAGGCCTCCCCGTTGTTAGCTCTAGAATTACAGACCCGAGTTCTCTGCTGGGCAGCTCCTCCCTAAATCAACTCCAGTCCATGGGGTATGGGCTGGGCCAGCACCCAGGACTCCGGTGAACCTGACCCATCCCATCCCTTCAAGCAACAACTTCAGCTTAGTCCTGAAGCCCACTCTGGGGAGCCCTTGCCTACAGCCCGCATCTCCCCCATTGTGTGGTGGGTCTGAGAAGTCAATAAGGAGAACCAGGACTGCATGTGTGAGGTTCATGAAGGGAGAAGCTGTGGTCTTTGGTGCCCTGATCATCTCCCTAGTGGGTACCTGCATCCTCTGAGTTTTCTGTCTGGGGTCCTTGCAGCATAGCTCTTCCTAGGGTTTGAGTCCATTTTCTGTGCCTGATAACACAGAACCACAGATTGGGTAAGCTGGAAACAAAACAGTTTGTTTTAGCTCCCAGTTATGGTCCAAAGTTGAGAGGCAGTGAGTTCTAGCTGGCTGAGTCCTGAAGCTGTGCAGCATGGCCTCTAAAAGAGCATGCATGAGACACCAAGCCCCTTTGACTTTTACAGCAGAGCCCCTGGAGAGAACATATTCATGGGTGTCCTCAGCCATCCTTGAGGAAGAGACATAATGGCCTGTTAAAGGACCCTCTTTTTATTTCTGAAAATGGGGATTAAGTTTTCTCAAGCAATTCAGATGGGATAAAGAAGATGTCTTCCCTGAGCTGGTCTCCTTTCACTTTTTTATTCCTCTTAGCCCACCAATTTAGGAATCAGTTCCATGATTTGTGAATAAATGTCTCATTTTCTTGGATTAAATCTGAGTATATAGGATGATAGTGTCTGGAAAAGGAAAGATAATTCTTGACATCTTTGTTTTCTACTGTGTTGAAATAGGAATAGAGGCACTCATGGACTGACCACCCAGGTGAATCAAGGAGCCTTGGTCAGTTCAGATGTCTTCCCAATCTCATCAACTTCTGCACTCAGAGGTGATCAATTTCTGGTTTTGGTTTTGTTCTTTTGTGTGCTTACACCTTACCATTTCTACTAAAGGGAAAGTTTTCTTTTCTTTTTTTAATGTGCCAAGACTTTATTTCTTCAAAAAGAACAATAAACAAAATTCTAGAACTGAAAGTGATTATATATAATAACAAATTGGCTGTCACCAAAAAGCCTAGAGCACTACTCCTTAAAGAGAAAGAGGTAATTAAGCCTATTCATCACATTTCTAAATACTTTACAATTCCTGACCTCCACTTTTCTGTCATTCATGCAGAGATTGGCTCTCAAATAATAAACAGCACTCTAATAAAAAAAAAGTCTCATTACTCTATCCACTCCAATCTCCCCAAATAGTAACCAGTTTCTTTTCTATATATCCACTGTAAAAGAACTGTTTGTCCAAAGGAGTTGCTTCATTGAAGATTAAATGGGTTGTTACACTTTATCACAAAGCAAACAACCATATTTTATTATTATTGATTTTAATGGAAATAATGCTCTTAACATCTTTGTCTATTAATCATGAACTTTAAAAATACATATTTTGCAACTGTTTTTCTTTCTACAGTATTTAAGTACTGTTGCTGTTATTACACTGCTACATAAATGTAGTGAATAATTATGGCAATTATGAATAGAGCTATATACAGAAAACAAATCAGCCTTTGCTGATTTCAAAACTTGAATGAACTATTGTTCTTTTAAGAAGCACTTTAAGCACAAGTACTGCTCGACTGGCCTTGCTCATTCACCACTGTTGCAGACATAACGTTATCATTTAAAAATATATAGATAGCTAGATCAATTTGATAGGCAGATTAGATAAGTCATAGATACAAACATATATAGGTGTATGGGTGGCCTCTAGATAGAACAGACAGACATGCATGCTGCAACAATTTTCATTTTTATGTAAGGTAAAAAAGAACTAAGGGACATAAAACTCATTAGTTTACCTTATGTTTATATATGTAGGGCAGGGATGATTAAATCCAGCTTCTCACTCTTTGAAGTACAAGATTGAGATGTCATGGCCACTAACTGAATTGATCAGTAATATTTGATTTGCATGCCAAAATTCCAGGACAAACACATCTAAACTCACAGTTAAACAGCCATCTATCTGAGCTAGAGAAAGAAAGGAGGGTCTCCCCAGGTGGCCACTAACACTGTAAGGAATTTATACTGCAATAGAAAAAATAATTTAAGAATTAAAAAAGAGATTTGCATGAGTTATAAATACCAACAAACAAGATTCAATTTGCTCACATCGCCTCTTTGTATAAGGAGGCTGTTACAAAAAAAGAGAAAGGAGTCAATGGTTGTAAATTGTGTTCCTCTTCCAAAACAATAAATTTTAATGCTAAAGCAGTTATATTCAAAAGCTGTACAAGATTTTTTAGAAAACATTTATCCATAAATATTGTTCAGTTCCCAGCACTTGAAGTAATAATTAAATTACAAACAATAAATATGGCCTCAATGAATATGTATTTACAAAAAAGTTATTACAAAAGGCAAATGTATACTAAATGTCACAACCTGTGTAGAGTAACATCACATCCTCAGCCTGAAAAAATACTGAACAACAGTTTCAACCTCATTAGACAAAAAATACATTCACAAGTGTAATGCTTTGAGGAAAAGTTCAAGACATAACAAGACTTTGGCACGGTTTAAGACTGTGAGAGCTTAAACAATCACCACTAAGGCAAAGAATTTCAATCAGTGTATCCTCATCACCACCTCCAAGCCTTCTATAACTTCATCTCAAGAAACAGGACAAGTGTTAAGATGAAATGAAGGAGTTTAGGAATGGGATGCACAGAAAGCAAGAGGAAGGGGAGGGAAAAGCAGTGACAAGATTCTGTAAAAAAATTTTTTAAATCCTTCAAATGCCAAAATGTTTTCTGATCCTGAGAAAAGGGCATAGCTACTTTTGGATCGTGCCCAAAACCTTTCTGGACAATTGCAATTAACAAGATGTAGCCCTATATATGGTCTCTTGCATTAAAACTCCATTTCCATGTCATTGATGTCAGTTTCCTTTTAAAAATGCATTTAGTCCGTACTAAGGTTAACAGGGTTTGTGTTTGTTTGTCCTCAGATGTACCATTTGTTAAAATTGGGAGGAAGTCCAGGGTTGCCACAGTTGTCTTGGCTTTCCATGCCTGAAATACTCTCATGGGCTTTTTAGCCAGATCCAAATGCCTTAAGTGCTGATTCTGAGGCAAGAGTGCTGTTTAGGACATCTGCCATTCTATGAGTCTGCTATGTATCCCGCTTCCCATGTTGTATCGTTCTCTCCTTTTTAATTCTATCAGATGGTATTAGCAGACACTAGTCTTTTTTATGTGATCCCTTTGACATATAATCCTATCATTATGATCAATTATGAACTTACCGGATCACTTTGACTAGTAAGATGGCATTGGTACATGCTACCTTAATGGGACTGATTTGGAATACCCTAGCATTTTTCTAGCTCTACCATTAGGGGTAAGTCCGATGGAGCATGTGCCGAACTGTACATCTCCTCCCTCTCCTATTCCCACTCTTATATTTAACAGGGATCACTTTTCATTAACTTTAAACACTTAAGAATAATTGTGTGTTGATTAAAGAATTCAACCAATACTATTAAGTAGAACCAAAAAATACTAAAAGGAATAAAGCAGTAAGTTGTTCCTTGACAATCAGGACAAGGGCTGATCAAGTCACTGTTTCTCATAATGTCCATTTCACTTCAACAGGTTTCCTTTTAGGTGTTCAGTTAATTGTCACCGATCAGGGAGAACATATGACATTTGTCCCTTTGGGATTGGCTTATTTCACTCAGCATGATGTTTTCCAGATTCCTCCATTTTGTTGCAAATTAACTTCTGTATCAACTTGGAGTTCTGGGACTTCCCTGAAAAAACTTTCCTTATATTAATTAGAATATGCTATACAAACTTAAATATGAAATATGATTTATATTTTAAGTCAAATTTTTATCATAAACCCTTTGGATTAGGAGAAACCTGCCGAATGCTTTTTGACACATGTGGAACATATCATCATCAGGGTAAGTTTTTTTATTGGGATGCAATCAACTCTGCCCTTTCTAGATGTCCTAGAAACTTCTATTAGTGATTTTCAGATTTCAGTAGGAAAAAGTGTTATAATGTTCATTTCTAAGAAATATATATTTATAGATTTTTAAAAAATTTGTAGGGATTTTTGAGCACTGAATCGTTCTTGGATTGTTGAAATTCTCCAATATACAGTATTTTAAAATTCCCATTCCTATATATCTATCTGCTATGACACTTGTTGCTTTTTTAGATGGCAGTTTGAACAATTTTTACAATCTCTTAGCTGTCTCAATTTTGTTTTTATTTTTGATGTCATCCAGTCCTGGTCCATTCTGAAAGTTTTATAGCAGATTTCATATCATAATATTTAAGAATTGAGGCTCTACTTTTATTGTGCTTGCTTCCAGCTGATTTTTTTTTAAATTCTCATTCTCCTTTAGTTACATAATTTTCTTTGAGTTTTTCATATTCTCTAACCTGCATTTCTTCCCTATACTACCTTCACATGTATTTTCCTAGGAGGCATAGTATGTTTCACATTAAGATTTTGAACATTTTCTGAATGTCTTCATGATAACCATGGTGGAATAATAGACTCTTTCATCTTCCAAATTCACATATGCTTTAGAAAAGTGTATGCTATTAGAAGCTACATAATTGGCCGGCACCGTGGCTCAATAGGCTAATCCTCCACCTTGCGGCGCCGGCACACTGGGTTCTAGTCCCGGTTGGGGTGCCGGATTCTGTCCCGGTTGCCCCTCTTCCAGGCCAGCTCTCTGCTATGGTCAGGGAGTGCAGTGGAGGATGGCCCAGGTGCTTGGGCCCTGCACCCCATGGGAGACCAGGAAAAGCACCTGGATCCTGGCTCCTGCCATCGGATCAGCGCGGTGCACCGGCTGCAGCGGCGGCCATTGGAGGGTGATCCAACGGCAAAGGAAGACCTTTCTCTCTCTGTCTCTCTCTCTCTCACTGTCCACTCTGCCTGTCAAAAAAAAAAAAAAAAAAAAAAAAAAAAAAAAAAAAAAAAAAAAAAAAAAGAAGCTACATAATTGACTGTTTATAGTGAAACTTAATACTCACATTCATACACACATTTTTGCTTTAGAATTATTATGCTAAGGGAGCATGATTTGTTGCAGACTAATATCCTGTCCATTTTCTGTATAATTTTGTAAATGCAACTTTTTGACTATTTTTATTAATATCTTAGATTGGAATTCTATTATTTTTCTAACCACATTACTCATTTCTACTCACAGGAAGCAAAATATTATATACCACGTCTCCTAATAGTTATTATTTATTTTTAGGCCTTAATATTGTTTATTACCAGCTATGTGCAATATAAAAATCCAGTTTATGCCATTAGTTGAAAAAACTGGATTCATCTTCTTTTGCTTTTGTATTGAAAAATCCTCAACTTCCTGTTATTTTTGGAATGTATACTATCAACTTTCATGTTCAAAATTACTAAGAAACCACTAGTCCCCAGTGTCTTCATTTTCATTATAAACCAGATCTGTATGTCAATTTCTCTGTTGGTCTGTCTTTCATATTCTACCTATCTCTCTGACATTCTTAATCTCTCAGTATTTCTGTATATGTCTCTGTGCTTTCCAGTCTATGTATGTGTCACTGTTACTCTCTGTGCATGTTTCTGTCTTTCCCTATGTCTGTCTCCACGTGTCCCTTTGCATTTTCCCTCTGTCTCTCCCTTTGTGTATATTTCTGTTTCTCTTATTGTATCCTTCTTTCTCTCACTATTTTCTCTCCCCATGTCTTTCTCACATTCTGTCCCTCAGTCTGTGTATATGGTTCTCTGTAACTCTGTATGTCTCTCTGTCCCTGTGTCACTCTGCCACTCTAGTTTTCTGTATGTTGCTCTGTCTCTTATTCTTGTTTGTATCTGTGCCTCTGACTGTCTCTCTGTTTCTGTCTCTGTCTTCTTCTGTCTCTTTCAGTCTGCCTCTCACTCTCTGCCATTCTCATAATCGTTTGTTTTTTTTTTTCACTACAGTCTCTTGGGGGTATTGATGTCTGCAGGTCTGTGTCTCTCTGTCAGTCTACTATTTTCTGTATTTATTCTGCCTCTTCACCCTGTGTTTATGACTTCTCCTGGTTTATGTCTATCTCTATACGTATAATTCCCTGTTTCTTTTTCTGTCTCTGTCTCTGCAGGTCAATCTTTGTTTTGGTCTGTCTCTCTGTCTAGGTATGTCTGTCTATATCTATCTTTCTGTCTCTATCTCTGTCACTCTCTTGTCTCTGTCACACTCACTTTCTCTGTCTCCCAATAAACATGACAAGTATTAAGTTGTTCATCGACAGTCAGGACAAGGGCTGATCAAGTCACTGTTTCTCATAGTGTCCATTTCACTTCAACAGGTTTCCTCTTTGGTGCTCAGTTAGTTGTCACCGATCAGGGAAAACATATGATATTTGTCCCTCTGGGACTGGCTTATTGCACTCAGCATGATGTGTTCCAGATTCCTCCATTTTGTTGTAAATGATTGGATTTCCCTTTTTTTTTTTTTACTGCTGTATAGTATTCTATAGAGTACATGTCCCATAATTTATCCAGTCTACTGTTGATGGGAATTTAGGTTGATTCCAGGTCTTAGTTATTGTGAATTGAGCTGCAATAAACATTAAGGTGCAGACAGCTTTTGTGTTTGCCATTTTAATTTCCTTTGGGTAAATTCCAAGGAGTGGGATGGCTAAGTGGTATGGAAGGGTTATATTCAGGTTTCTGAGGAATCTCCAGACTGATTTCCATAGTGGCTTTACCAGATTGCATTCCCACCAACAGTGGGTTAGTGTCCCTTTTTCCCCACATCCTCGCCAGCATCTGTTGTTGGTAGATTTCTGTATGTGAGCCATTCTAACTTGGGTGAGGTGAAACCTCACTGTGGTTTTGATTTGCATCTCCCCGATGGCTAGTGATCCTGAACATTTGTCATGTGTCTGTTGGCCATTTGCATTTCCTCTTTTGAAAAATGTCTATTGAGGTCCTTGGCCCATCTCTTGACTGGGTTGTTTGTTTTGTTGTTGTGGAGTTTCTTGATCTCTTTTTAGATTCTCGTTATTAATCCTTTATTGTTGCATAGTTTGCAAATATTTTTCCCATTCTGTCGGTTGCCTCTTCACTTTCTTGACGGTTTCTTTTGCAGTACAGAAACTTCTCAATTTGATGCAATCCCAATTGTTAATCTTGGCTTTGACTGCCTGTGCCTCCGGGGTCTTTTCAAGAAGTCTTTGTCTGTACCTATAGCTTGCAGGGTTTCTCCAATGTTCTCTAATAATTTGATGGTGTCGGGTCATAGATTCAGATCTTTAATCCATGTTGAGTGGATTTTTGTGTAAGGTGTAAGGTAGGGGTCTTGCTTCATGCTTCTGCACATGGAAATCCAGTTTTCCCAGCACCATTTATTGAATAGACTCATGCATTTGTTTTTGATAACTTCTAAAGGTTCTTATCATAAATTATTTGAATTCTGTATCTTGAATTTCTTCTATCTCATCATCTTTATAATCTTTTATTGGAGTGTCATGTTCATTTGGGAGCATCTTAATGTCTTCCGTGTTCTTGTTTCTTTGGTTTTTGCATGTGTTGTTTGAAATTGTGGAGATATGTTTGGTTTCTTCTTTTTTTTCTCACTGTGGTGTCTTATTATACTATGACTAGATTAAGTGGACTGTCTGCTTTTGGTGAATTCATAGCAGCTTGTGGTAGGTGTGGTCAGAGAGCTCTATTCAGGTCTTCAGGGTTAAGGGTGTGCCAAAGGTGACACACACCGGTTAAGCATGGTAAATCTTTTCTCCCACTTTTTTTTTTATTCAGAAGGGAAGTAATTCCACTCAGCTGAGCTCTTCTCCTTGATGGCAATCAGTGCCTGAGTGCTAGCCCCAGTGGGTATAATATTCGTCTACTCTGTCCCAAGGACCACACAAAGGATCTGTGCAGTCCTCAGTATAAGCTCAGATTCCCTTGCAATGTCTCTCACTGTGTTGCCACGATTAATGAGTTTTGGCATCTCCCACCAAGACTACTCATGTCTCAGCCACAGTGTGCATTCTCCCACAAACTCTCAATTTTTTTTCACAGTCCCGGTTCCTAAGCTTCACACATGCACTAGGTCTTAGTCTCCTGTTATTACTCCCTTCCAGAGTCAGGTTTTTCTGCTTGGTTGAGGGAAGGTGCAGTCCCAAGCTTGAGCAGCTGTTATGTATGTTCAAAATGGCACCTGCTCTATTGACTTGCATGCCTTTGTAAAGTGTGTGGAGAGAGAGAATCGTGTCTGTACTGTCCCTTTTATTTTTTTCTCTCCTCTAGTTAGGCTAGTGTACTTTTCCCCCATGGGGCTTCAAGCTTCCTTCCCTCTAGGCTCTTCCTGCCACTTTTCCACTAGTGTCTCAGGCTATTGTGGTTTTGCCTCACCTCTCTTTGAGGCGCTGGTGTGGAGACTCCTGGCAGCTGGACTCCTGAGCCATGGGTGACCATGTCCTCCACGGAAAAGCTTCCTCTGCAGTTTTTTTCCCCCTAACTCTTCCCTGAGACTTCACTATCTCCACTTTTATTAAACTATCTTTTCCTGGACTATCTGTGAGCTCCCTCCCTATTACGCCATCTTGGAGCTGACAAACTGCACATTTTCCCACCTAGTAGATACTAATTGAAAATAACTGCTTCAATAATGAAACTTGACTATTCGGGAGAGAACTCTGGAAAAGAACAGTCCTTTAGACTGCTAAGAAACCACTACGTAACTGCATATCTTTTCAAAAAAAATATTTATATGGAAATGCATATGAATCATTTACCTCAGATTAGCATACATAATATCTAAAAACAATGTCTTGGATATGTTCAATAAAGTAATTTTTTTAGATTTGAAGTCAACTATCCCCAATTTTTTCACTTACATCATTAGAAACCATATATAATAAACCTTACTCTTACCAATTTTAAATGAATATTTTGGGGGCCAGCGCCATGCTTGAGTAATCTTCCACCTGTCGTGCTGGCATCCTGTATGGGTGCCAGGATCTAGTCCCAGTTGCTCCTCTTCCAGTCCAGCTCTTTGCTGTGGCCCAGGAAGGCAGTGGAGGATGGCCCAAGTGCTTGGGCCCCTGCACCCACATGAGAGACCAGAAGGAAGCACCTGGCTTCTGGCTTTGGATCAGCATAGCTCCGGCCATAGCGGCCATTTGTGGGGTGAACCAATGGAAGGAAGACCTTTTTCTCTGTCTCTCTCACTCATTGTCTAACTCTCTCTGTCAAATAAAAAAAAAACTTGTTAAAAATGAATATATTTGGCCAGCGCTGTGGCTCAAAAGGCTAATCCTCTGCCTGTGTTGCCAGTACACTGGGTTCTAGTCCCGGTCAGGGCACCAGATTCTGTCCCTGTTGCCCCTCTTCCAGTCCACCACTCTGCTGTGGCCTGGGAGTACAGTGGAGGATGGCCCAAGTCCTTGGGCCTTGCACCCACATGGGAGACCAGGAGAAGCACCTGGCTCCTGGCTTCAGATTAGCATGGTGCGCCAGCCGCAGCGGCCATTGGAGGGTGAACCAACGGTAAAGGATGACCTTTCTCTCTGTCTCTCTCTCACTGTCCACTCTGCCTGTCAAAAAATTTTTAAAAAATTAAAAAATGAATACATTCAATGATATTAAATTTATTCAGAATATTGTACCTCACTAAAATTCATTTATAAAGTATTCTACCTTGTGAAAAATACAAGTTGTGTGCAACATTTACCTAGAATCTGTAAAAGCCAAATAATAGAAATTAAATTCTCCAATTTCAAAACTAAATATATAAAAACTGTAACTATGTATATGTATGTATATTTATGGCACATAAGCAATTCTGGATATTAGGAAATTACAAAAAATGGACATACTATACATTAAGGAAAAGCACATATTTAAACAACAAGATAAAAGCATTATCTATTAGGATGGTTATACTTAAAAATAAACATGACAATACAAACGATTTTCAAGAATATGGAATAGAATATCTCTCTCATTACTGATGAGAATGTATAGAGCCACTTTACAAGACATTTTGACATTACTAGAAATCTATCCATAGTATCAGCATATCATACAGCATATTTGCCCCTATATATTTTAAAAGCTGATGTGAAAACTTATTCCTAGATAAAAAAAAAGAAACATGATTTTATATATATACAGTAGTGGCCCAAACTCACAAAATCAAGTCACTTCTCAGTAGTTAACCAGATAACCAAACCATTAAAGTAACTGGAGACCTTGGAAGGAAAACAGATGAAGACATACGAGATGTATAGAATGCAGTTGTTGAGCATAGAGATAAAGGAGAAAATCCTAGGTTATTATCATATTGGTTCCAGAAACATGAGGAGGACATGGCTATAAGTAAATGGTATTGAGACACCTGAGGAAGACAGTTGCTTCAAGCACTGGCATAGAAATATCTGGTGTCTTCCATAATATGGACACTTTGGAAATAGTCACTCCACGGTAGGCTCAAACACATGCTGAACAAGTAGTGTAAATAACTGAGGGAAGATCAAGGCTACAGGCAAAGGGGATGGAGGACATGAAGATCATCATTGGATTCAGACACAGTGGAGACAATAAAGAAAATTTTGTTATAGACACAAGGGATGGAGACTCATGTGACTGGCACATGCTGTAAGCACAAGACATGGTAGGAACTTTTGAGAGTTGAAATAGATGATAGATTTTAAAAATAACACAATAGCAGCTCTTTCTCCTAAGCATGCTCATATTGCTTTGTCAATTGCTTTATGCTTTAGCTGGCGCTGTGGCATGGTGGGTAAAGCGGTTGCCTTCAGTGCCGGCATCCCTTGTGGGCGCCGGTTCAAGTCCCAGCCATTGCAGCCATTTGGGGAGTGACCAGCGGATGAAGGACTGCTCTCTCTCATTGCCTCTGCTTCTCTATAGCTCTTTCAAATAAATAAATAAATCTTTAAAAAATTGCTTTATGCTTTAAATAAGTCTTGCCTCTATTAATTTTCTTTAAATCTCTTCCTTGAGTCCTGCTGGCCAGGGATCACCCCACAACTTAAGGGACTGTAGGTTTAGAAATACATTGTGAAAGCTGACTAACCTTCTGATAAGGTAAACTTGCAAGCAGGAGTCAACCATGCACTTATCTGAGAGAAGAGCCTTCCAAGAAAGAAGGAAGACCACATGCTAGTGAAAGGAAGAGGGTGAAGGGTCTCAGGATGGTTGGGGAGATCGGTGGGGGTGGTGTTGAGGTCTAGAAAGGGGTGAAGGTCATGTAGGGATATGGGCCCTGGAAGGCTTCAGATTTCTGCTCCCAAGAAGCCACTGAAGGAGTTTGACCTTGCTTCAGTTTCACAGAGATGTCTCTCACTGCCTACTCTGGGGGGCAGAAGAGAGGCAGCTGTCAAATTAGAGCCTGAAAGATTAATCCGGGTTAGAGGTGCAGGGGGTTGAGAGCAATTGTGGCAAGGGAGAGGAGTTCCTGAGTGTCCACCGTGACCCCTCCTTTCCTCAGAATTCCATGAATGGCCTCAGCTCCTTGCAGTATCGACATCTCTGACATCCTCCTCTCCCTTCCCAAAACCTCCTTCATGTGTTTTTTTCCATCCCCTTTACATGCCAGCTCTCATTGTCTATATCCAACACCTCATCTATGAAGGCTTCTAAGCTTCTCTAAAGCAGCTTCGTTTTTTTATTTTTATTTTTTGGACAGGCAGAGTGGACAGTGAGAGAGAGAAACAGAGAGAAGGGTCTTCCTTTTTTGCCGTTGGTTCACCCTCCAATGGCTGCCGCGGCCGGTGCGCACCGCGCTGATCCGATGGCAGGAGCCAGGTACTTATCCTGGTCTCCTATTGGGGTGCAGGGCCCAAGCACTTGAGCCATTCTCCACTGCACTCCCTGGCCACAGCAGAGAGCTGGCCTGGAAGAGGGGCAACCGGGACAGAATCTGGCACCCCGACCGGGACTAGAACCCGGGGTGCTGGCGCCACAGGTGGAGAATTAGCCTAGTGAGCCGCGGCGCTGGCCTAAAGCAGCTTCTAACGTATGCTTGGGGATAACGTTCCACCCAATTCCAGACTTTACCACAGCCCTAAAAAAGTAAAAAATTAAAAAAACTGAAAAAGTAAAAGTAATAAATAGACAACCTGAGTGACAGTTACATCATACAGTAGGTTTATGACATCATAATTGATTAGGCTATCACAATGGTAACTATGACATCACAGTAGTTTGCATGGTATCACAATTTATGTTGCCATCGATATTTTTATGACATCACAATGATAAATGTGTTTGATAATTCTGCCTGAGGTGCAAATCTGACATGTTTGCTCAGGCACATTTCCTGAGAGAAACAAAACTGTGAGTTTGCTGAGGTAAAAACCCCACACATCTGCTTAGTAAATCACACCACCTTATTTGAAAGTGAATTTGTCTCTTGGCTGGATGTGTCAAATGTTATGGGCTGGAATGTGAATAAATTAATATTCTAGACTCTTGTCTTTTACTTAAAGAAGAATTCTAACTGCAGACCAAAACACAGCATAGAGTGTGCTAAACTTTATTTACAATGTGAGACAAACACATGGGCCCATTAGGGCTTTGTTTTGGAGAAGGGGGGGCAAAGAAAGAAAATTATTCCGTACTCTGCTCTTACTGAGTCCATGAGGAGGAGAGAGTTTTAATTCTCCCTAGCTTTGTATGAGCTTAGAAAAATTAAAGTGTTTATGACACCAATTTGCTTACTAATATTTCTCAAAATTAATCAGTCATGTGGGTCCTTGCCATGAATTCAGAGAATTCTGAATATTGGTTCAAATAAACCAGGTAGCATGGTAAGTTTTTGAGCTGTTTATTCAGTGAGAGAAATGCATAGGTGAGTAGGGGCTTTACCTAAAGGAGAAAGGGAGGTCTGCAAAAATAAGTTAGAACCCATACCAAGTGAAAAGCAGGCCAAAAGCCATGTGCAACAAAGTGTTTGCTCAAGAGTAGTTACAAGCAGCTTATCATAGGCATCCAACAGAAGGCAGAGAGTGCAGGCAGCCCAATGGCCATGTGCTCTGAAGACACAGGGCAACAAAGGTCCATAATCCTGAAAAAGGGTGAGGAAGGAAAAAATAGGGCTGGGCCCATGGTGCTTCAGGCCTTTTGTCCTCTTCTAAAGGGAGTGGTCAAGTAGCCTGATTGGTAAGTGGGCATACAGGTGGGGTGTGGTATGTGGATGTTTTCACACAGGAGCATGGTGAAGGCATGGTCTTCCAGCTCACAAACCTAATCAATTTTGTCCCATATGCCTGCCTTTATTATTTACACAGTACCAACCCTATGTCCTGGGTAAGAAGAGATATTTCCTGGGGAGGGGTCCCCTGATTGACAGGTAGGCAAACATGGCAACACAGCGTGGAGAGATGTGAGTTCCAGCTCATGAACTTAAAATTATCTATCTAAGCTTTTTCACATCAATACATTACACAAATATCCACTCAAATGGATCAAAGACCTAAATCTATAAATTGATATGATCAAATTAGAGAGAATATTGGAGACACTTTGGAATACATATGCAGAGTTTTCTTGGAAAATATTCCAGAAACACAGACAATCAAAATCAAAATTTATAATGGGACTGCATCAAGCTAAGAAGCGTCTGCCATGCAGAAGACTCAGTAAAGTGATGAAGTAACCAATAGAACGAGAGAAAATATTTCCAAGCTATGCAACTGATGAAGGATTAATATTCAAAATGTGTAAAAAGCTTAAGAAACTAAATGATAACAAAACACTCAGTTAAGAAAGAGACATAGGACCTGAACAGGAATTTTTCAAAAGAGGAAGTTCAAATGCCCAATAGACATATGAAAAAATGATCAGAATACTAACCATCAGGATAATACAAATGAAAGCCACAATGAGGTTTCACCTCACACCAGTTAGAATGTCTTTCATACAGAAAACAACAAACAACAAAAATTTTTTTGCTGTGGTGTACTGTGCTAAGCCTCCACCTGTGGCACTGGCATCCCAGATGAGTGCCTGTTCTAATCGCAGCTGCTCCTCTTCTGATCTACCTCTCAAATACTTGGGCTCTTGCACCTGTGTGGGAGACCTGGAAGAAGCTCCTGGCTCCTGGCTTTGAATTGCTCCAGCTCCAGCTGTTGCAGCCTTTGAGGAATGAACCAGTGGTTGGAAGACCGCTCTCTCTCTTCTCTCTCTCTCCTCTCTCTCTCTCTCTCTGTAACTCTCTCTAAAATAAATAAATAAATCTTTAAAAGTAAGAATTTAAAAAATTATTTAGAATATTTATTTGAAATGCTGGGAGACACAGAGACATAGAGCTATAGTGAGATTCTACAACTTCTAGTTCATATCCAATGCCTACACATCCAAGGCTAGACTAGACCAAAGAGATGAACAGATCAATCATGATGGCAGGCACCCTACTATATGAACCATCATTCGCTGCCTACCAGTATGTCCATTAAAATGATAGAAAATCAGAAGTGACTATAACATCTGAACTCTGATATATATGACAGTGTCCAATGTGGTGTCTTTACCAGTATGCCAAACGCCTACCCCACAGTTCATCAGATTCCTAGATCGATTTTAAAGATTCTTCAATGAGGATCATGGAATTGTATACCTAGGGATGTACCCAGATATTTGAAAAATTAAGTCCATGCTAAAACTTACATGCAAATCCTCAAACCCAAGTGTCAAAAGTGATCAATATGTTTCCATAGGTGCAAATGAAAATAAGCTCTGGGACACCCATACAACATAATTCTGCTCAGCAATATAAAAGGAATCACTATCATGTCACAGAAATCCTGATGGAACTGTTAAATGCATATTTCTAGGTGTAAAGGTGAAACTAAAGAATGGGAAAGAAATTAGTGTCTATCAGGGAAAGATGCATATATGTGAAGCACAGTGAACTGTTAGAGGGTTGAAATTATTCTGTAGGAAAATATAATGTGAATACATTACCCCATTAGTTTGTCTAAACCTATAGGTCTTAAGTCTATATGTGCTGTCCAATGTGAATTAATGCTATAACTAGTACTCAAACAGTATTTTACATTTTATGTTCTGTGTGGGTGCAAACTGATGAAATCTTTACTTAATATATACTAAATCGATCTTCTGTATGTAAAGAGAATTGAAAATTAATCTTGATGTGAATGGAATGGGAGAGGGAGCGGGAGATGGGAGGGGTGCAGGTGGGAAGGAACTTATGGGGGGCAAAAAACCATTGTAATTCATAAACTGTACTTTGAAAATTATATTTACTAAATAAAAGTTTTTTTTTAAAGAAAATGGAGGGAATCCTAACAATGTGCATAGTCATGAAGTTCTAGGTTTATTTAAGATGTTTAATATTATTAAAAATCATTTTTAAAGACAAAAAAAAGAAAACTAATGTAGAATGTCAGGCAATTTAGGAACTAGATGCAGAATGTGAGGAAGGAAACTTAATTGTATTCTAAATGTATGAAACAGCCTCATTGAAGGAAATGTGAATGGTGCTAACTTAGGTAATTAGGAAAATCAGTGGAGGGCACATGTTGTGGCATAGCAGGTAAAGCTACCACCTGCAAAACCAGCATCCCCTGTGGGCATTTGTTCATAACTCAGCTGTTCCACTTAAGATCCAGCTCCCTGTTAAAGGCCTGGGAAAAGCAGTGGAAGATGACTGAACCTTCCATGCACATGGGGAACTGAGAGGAGGTTCTTGGCTCCTGGCTTTGGTCTGGCCCAGCCCTTGCCTTTGAGATCATCTGGAAAGTGAACCAGCAAATGAAGTGCTCGCTCTCTCTCTCTCTTTCTCTCTTTCTTTCTCTCTCTCTTACAAAAAAAATAATTTTTTAAAAGAAATTGATAGGAGTCTAGCAAACACAGGCAACATCACAAGCACTGTACTCTGGGTCAGGAAGAATTTCTATGCAGAGGTGCAGCTAGCTTCACAATTTGACATGATTAATGATGTATCCAAAGGTGGAATAAGTAAGTGGAATGAGATAGACTTGTCACTGCTGGAGTGGGTCTCTATAGGTAAGATGAGTAAGCACCCAGAAATATATATGGGTTGATGGATCAGAGTTGAAGACATCAGTATTAACTCATACTCATTTCAATACAGATGCAGAATGCTACGTAAGACACATTTGCAGAAGTATACACAGAACAATTATGTAGAAAGGGCCAAGACCAACTTCTAGAGTTTAGTGCTACAATGTCTGAAATGAGTAATTTTTGGAATGGAAGATGCACAGATTAGATATTTCAGAAGTAAAGATGAGGCTGGCGCTACAGCTCAATAGGCTAATCCTCCACCTGCAGCGCCGGCACCCTGGGTTCTAGTCCCGGTCAGGGCGCCAGATTCTGTCCCGGTTGCTCCTCTTCCAGTCCAGTTCTCTGCTGTGGCCCAGGAAGGCAGTGGAGGATGGCCCAAGTGCTTGGGCCCTGCACCCACATGGGAGACCAGGAGGAAGCACCTGGCTCCTGACTTCAGATTGGCGCAGTGCACTGGCCATAGCGGCCATTTGGGGGGTGAACCAATGGAAGAGAGACCTTTCTCTCTGTCTCTCTGACTCTCACTGTCTAACTCTGCCTGTCAAAAAAAAAGTAAAGATGAGCAAACATGAAAATATCAATATAAACCATCAAAAGAAAATTTGAGGACAGGAAAAGACTAAAAATGCTGGAGAGAGCATTAGTCCAATTATGCATTTAAGTAGGATCTCTGAAATGGTCTGGTGAATTTTGGGGGAAAATTATGGCCAACGTTTTTTTTTAACTTTGACAAATACTATGAATCCACAGTTCCAAACTGCTCATTGTATTCCAAGGATGGGATGGAATAAAATCACTATGGCAAGGCAGATCATAATTAAATTACATAAGTCCAAGAATAAAGTTAAAATCTGAAAAGCACTGTAGAAAAATTTGATATCTTATTTACAGAAGATCAAACAGAAGGACAACAGATGTGTTGCTGGTATGAATGCTAACTGTATGACTCAGGGAAGGAAACTGCTTTCAAGTACTGAATGAGCTTCCTCTTCAGTGAAACTGTCAAGTAGCTTCAAAAATGCAGAGATGAAAATCTCTGTGAAGACTTGCTGGATGAGACCTTCCCACTTGATTCTGAACCCAGTAACACCACAAAAGTATGCCAAAATCAAAATCCAAGACAAAGAGGGCATCCCACCTGACCAACAGCATCCCGTATTTGCAGGCAACAGCTGGATGATGGGCATATTCTAACTTAAATACCCAGAAAGACTTCATCCTGCAGTTGGTACTCTGCTGCAAGATGGCATCATTGAGCCCTCCCATTGCCTGCTTGCCTAGAAGTACAACTGTGATAAAATGATCTGCCACAAGTGCAATAATCACTTCTATCAAAAAGAAATTCCTACAAGAAATGTGTTCATACCCAACCTCTGTGCAAAAAAGAAAATTTAAGACCCTGGCCCCCACAGGTCAACCTCCTGCCCAATGCCTATGGCACACAGCCTCAATAAAGTATCTCTTGGCTGAAAAAACAGTATTGAGGAGTCCTGCAAGATGGCAGAATAGGGAGGGAGTGCACTGATAGTCCAGGAAAAGATAGTTTAATAAAAGTGGAGATACTGTAGTTTCAGGGAAGAGTTAGGGAAAAAACTGCAGAGGAAACACTTCCAGAACTATTGGGACATGGTGGACATACGTGGAGGGCCGGGTGCCCATGGCTTGGGACCCTAGCCACCAAGTCTACGCACCAGCGCTGGAAAGGGAGGTGAGGCGAAACCTGAGTAGCCAGAGAGACTTGGCGGGAAAGTGGCAGGAAGAGCCTAGAGGGAATGAGGCTTGAAGCCCTGTGGGGGAAAGTTCATCAGGCAAATTAGAGGAGAGAAAAAAAAGGGGACCAGAATGGACACGATTTTCTCTTTCCACTCACCTTACAAAGGTGAGCAAGACAAAGAGCAAGTGCCATTTTGGACATACGTAAAAGCTGCAACACGTCATGGCTGTGCCCATCCTCAGCAAAGCAGAAAAACCTGACTCTGGTGGGGAGAAATAACAGGAGGTTAAGACCTAGTGAAGGTGTGGATCTTATGAACTGAGACTGAAAAAAAAACAGGGTGTGTGAGAGAACTCATGGAGTGCCTGAGACCTGAGTACTCAAGTACTCCGTGGGAGAGGCCATAAACTCGGTAACCTTGGCAACCCAGTGGGAGATGCAGGGGAATCTGAGCTTACACTGAAGACTGCACAGAGCCTTTGTGTAGTCCTGGGCACAGAGCAGATGAATATTATACCCACAGGAGCCAGAGCTCAGACACTGGCTGTCTTCAAGGAGAATAGCTCAGCTGTGCACAATTACTTCCCTTCTGAATTAAAAAAAAAGAGACAGAGAGAGAGAGAGAGAGAGAGAGAGAGAGATTTACCACGCTTAACCTGGGTGTGTCACCTTTGGCACACCCTTAACCCTGAAGAACTGAACAGAGTTCTCTGGCCACACCCATCACAAGCCTCTAAGAATCCACTAAAAGCAGACAGTCCACTTAACCTAGAGTCACAGTATAACAAGAAAAGCCCCACAGTGAGGTAAAAAAAAAGAAGAAACCAAAGAATATCTCCACAATGCCAAGCAACAAACACAGAAACTGAGGAAACAAGAACAAGGCAGACATTATGAGACCCCCAAAGGAACATGACACTCCAAGTCAAGATTATGAAGATGATGACACAGAAGATATGCAAGATATGGATTTCAAAAAATTTATGATAAGAACATTTAGAAATTCAAAAAAACAAATTCTTGAACTACAGAAATCTTTACTGGACAGGATAGAAAATCTCTCGTGAAAATGAAATCTTAATAGGAATCAAAATGAAATGAAGAATCTAGTAGAACATGAAATTGAGATGTTGAAGAGAAATCAAAATGAAATGAAGAATTCAATAGATCAAATGACAAACGCATTTGAGAGCCTTAAAAACAGAAACAGTGAAGCAGAAGAGAGAATATCGGACCTAGAAGAAAAAGCACAGGAAAGTATACAGACAAACCAAAGACAAGAAGAGAAAATTAGAAATCTCAAAAATATTGTTGGGAATCTACAGGGTACTATTAAAAAACCCCACAATTGGGTTTTAGGAGTTCCTGAAGGCATGGAGAGAGAAAGGATTAGAAGGCCTTTTTAGTGAGATACTAACAGAAAACTTCACGGGATTGGAGAAGGAAAGAGACATCCAAGCACAGGAAGCTCACAGAACCCCTAATAAACATGACAATAAGAGATCCTCACCTGATACGTTGTAATCAAACTCACCACAGTGAAACATAAAGAAAACATTCTAAAATGTGCAAGAGAGAAATGTCAGATGACTCTCAGAGGATCTCCAATTAGACTCACAGCAGACTTCTCATCAGAAACCCTATAGGCTAGAAGGGAATGGCAATATATAGCCCAAGTACTAAGAGAAAAAAAAACTGCCATCCCAGAATATTATATCCTGCAAAGCTCTCATTTGTGAATGAAGGTGAAATAAAGACCTTTTATAGCAAGCAGAAATTGAAAGAATTTGTCCCCACCCATCCAGACCAGCAAAAGATGTTTAAAGATGTGTTACACAAAGAAACACAGAAACACAACCATATATATGAAAGAAGGAATAGGAAGAAAAGCTCTCAGTAAAAGATCACAGGAAGTTCAAAGCATATATTAGAAATATCTTTGTGTCTAAACAAGTCTAGTACCTGCTAACACTAACCGATAGAATAAATAAAGGGGAGAGTGATCCAACATGGGAAGTGAGATACTCAGCAGACTCATAGAATGGCAGATGTCCTAAATAGCACTCTGGCCTCAGAATCAGCCCTAAAGGCATTCGGATCTGGCTGAAAAGCCCATGAGAGTATTTCAGGCATGGAAAGCCAAGACACTCTGGCAAAAGATCTCTGCAAGTGAGATCCCAGTGGAAAGAACAGGTCTTCAAAGAAGGAGGTACCTTTCTCTGAAGGGAGGAGAGAACCTCCACTTTGACTATGACCTTGTCTAAACAAGATAAGAATCAGAGAACTCAGAGGGCTTCCATAGCCTTGGAAACTCATGACTGGAGCATAGGGAGATTACTGATGCCATAGACAGGAGTGTCAATTGGTAAAGTCAACAACAGGAGTCACTGTGCACTTACTCCTCATGTAGGATCTCTGTCCTTAATGTGCTGTGTATTGAGATTTAATGCTATAACGAGTACCCAAACAATATATTTCACTTTGTGTTTCTATGGGGGTGCAAACTGTTGAAATCTTTACTTAATGTATACTAAACTGATCCTCTGTAAAAAAAAAAAAAAAAAAAAAAAAAGAAATTATCAACTCCCAACTTGACTCTCGCTGGGATTAAACATGACAATAGGTCTGATCTGATTTCATCATCATTTAAAAAAAATCATCTATTATTTTCAATTTATGTTTCTGTGTGGGAGCAAACTGTTGAAATCCTTACTTAATGTATACTAAGCTGATCTTCTGTATATTAAGATAATCGAAAATGAATCTTGATGTGAATGGAAGGGGAGAGGGAGTGGGAAAGGGGAGGGTAGTGGGTGGGAGGGACAGTATGTGGGGGAAGCCATTGTAATCCATAAATCGTACTTTGGAAATTTATATTCATTAAATAAAAGTTAAAAAAAAAGAAATATCTTTGTGTCGGCACTGTGGCTCAATAGGCTAATCCTCCTTCTGTGGAGCCGACACACCATGTTCTAGTCACAGTTGGGATGCCGGATTCTATCCCGGTTGCTCCTCTTCTAACCCAATTCTCTCTACTGTGGCCTGGGAAGGCAGTGGAGGATGGCACAAGTGCTTGGGCCCTGCACTTGCATGGGAGACCAGGAGAAGCACCTGGCTCCTGGCTTTGGATCAGCACAGTGCATGAGCTGCAGCAGCCAATGAGGGGTGAACCAACAGAAAAGAAAGACCTTTCTCTCTGTCTGTCTCTCTCTCTCTCTCTCACTGTCTACTCTGTCAAAAAAAAAAAAAAGAAAGAAAGAAAGAAATATCTTTGGGAAAATGGCAGGGCAAAGTCACTACTTATCAATAGTCACATTGAATGTTAATGGCCTCAACTCTCCAATTAAAATACACAGATAGGCTGAATGGATTAAGGAAAAAAAAAACACCTATTTGCTGCTTACAAGAAATACATGTTTCCAACAAAGATGTATACAGACTGAAAGTGAAAGGCTGGAAAAAGATAGTCCATGCCAACAGAAATGAAAAAAGAGCTGGCATAGACATCTTAATAGCAGACAAAATAAACTTTAATACAAAAACTGTGAAGAGAGACAAAGAGGGACACTATATAATAATTAAGGGATCAATTCAACAGGAAGATGTAACTATTATAAATTCATATGCACCTTATTACAGGGCACTGGTTTATTTAAAAGATATGTTAAGGGACTTAAAGGGAGACTTAGATTCCAATACAGTAGTATTGGGGGAATTCAATACTCCACTCTCAGAAATAGACAGATCAACCGGACAGAAGATCAACAAGGAAACAGCAGATTTAATCGACACTATAGCCCAAATGGATCTAACAGATATCTACAGAACTTTCATTCCTACATTTAAAGAATTTACATTCTTCTCAGCAGTACATGGAACCTACTCTAGGATTGACCACATACTAGGCCATAAAGCAAGTCTCAGCAAATTCCAAAGAATTAGAATCATGCCATGCAGCTTCTCAGACCACAGTGGAATGAAGCTGGAAATTAGCAACTCAGGAATCCCTAGAGAGTATGCAAACACATGGAAACTGAACAACATGCTCCTGAAAGAACATTGGGTCACAGAAGAAATCAAAAGAGAAATCAAAAACTTTCTGGAAATAAATGAGGATAACAGCACAACATATAAAAACTCACGGGAAACAGCAAAAGCAGTGTTGAGAGGAAAGTTTATAGCAATAGGTGTCTACATAAAAATTGGAAGGGGACCAAATAAATGAGCTTTCAATGCAGTTCAAGGATCTAGAAAAACTGCAGCAAAACAGACCAAAAACAAGTAGGAGAAGAGAAATAATTAAAATAAGATTATAAATAAACAGGATTGAATCCAAAAGAACATTACAAAAAATCAGCCAAACGAAGAGCTCGTTTTTTGAAAAAAAAAAAAATGCGTATGCTCTAGGGATTCCTGAGTTGCTCATTTCCAACTTCATTCCTTTATGGTCTAAGTTGCATGGTATGATTCTAATTCTTTTGAATTTGCTGAGACTTGCTTTATGGCCTAGTATGTGGTCAATCCTAGAGAAGGTTCCATGTACTGCTGAGAAGAATGTAAAATCTTTAGCTGTAGGATTGAAAGTTCTGTAGATATCTGTTAGATCCATTTGGGCTATAGTGTCATTTAAATCTACTGTATCCTTGTTGATCTTCTGTCCTGTTGATCTGTCTATTTCTGAGAGTGGAGTATTGAAGTCCCCAAGTACTATTGTATTGGGGTCTAAGTCTCCCTTTAAGTCCCTTAACAAATCTTTTAGATAAACCGGTGCCCTGTAGTTAGGTGCATATACATTGATAATTGTTGTATCTTCCTGTTGTATTGATCCCTTAATCATTATATAGTGTCCTTCTTTGTCTCTCTTAACAGTTTTTGTGGTAAAGTTTATGTTGTCCGATATTAAGATGGCTACGCCTGCTCTTTTTTCTTTTCTGTTGGCATGGTATATCTTTTTCCAGCCTTTCACTTTCAGTCTGTATACATCTTTGTTGGAAAGATGTGTTTCTTGTAAGCAGCAAATAGATGGGTTTTGTCCCTTAACCCAATCAGCCAATCTGTGTCTTTTAACTGGACAGTTCAGGCCATTAACGTTCAATGTGACTAATGATAAGTGGTAACTTTGCCCTGCCATTTGCCAAAGATAAGTTCTAATATATGCTTTGAGTTCCCTGTGATCTTTTGCTGTGAGGTTTCCTAGAGCATACGCAAACACATGGAGATTGAACAACATGCTCCTGAATGAACAATGGATCATAGAAGAAATTAAAAGAGAAATCAAAAATTTTCTGGAAGTAAATGAGGATAACAGCACAACATACCAGAACTTATGGGACGCAGCAAAAGCAGTGTTAAGAGGAAAGTTTATATCAATAGGTGCCTACATCAAGAAATTGGAAAGGCACCAAATAGATGAGCTTTCAATTCACCTCAAGGATCTAGAAAACCTACAGCAAACCAGACCCAACTCTAGTAGGAGAAGAGAAATAATTAAAATCAGAGAAGAAATCAACAGGATTGAATCCAAAAAAAAAAACATTACAAAAAATCAGCCAAACGAGGAGCTGGTTTTTTGAAAAAATAAACAAAATTGACACCCCATTGGCCCAATTAACTAAAAAAAGAAGAGAAAAGACCCCAAATCAATAAAATCAGAGATGAAAAAGGAAACATAACAACAGACACCACAGGAATAAAAAGAATCATCAGAAATTACTACAAGGACTTGTATGCCAGCAAACAGGGAAACCTAAAAGAAATGGATAGATTCCTGGACACATGCAACCTACCTAAATTGAACCAGGAAGACATCGAAAACCTAAACAGACCCATAACTCAGACAGAAATTGAAACAGTAATAAAGGCCCTCCCAACAAAGAAAAGCCCAGGACCAGACGGATTCACTGCTGAATTCTACCAGACATTTAAAGAAGAACTGACTCTAATTCTTCTCAAACTATTCAGAACAATCAAAAAAGAGGGAGTCCTCCCAAATTCTTTCTATGAAGCCAGCATCACTTGAATTCCTAAGCCGGAAAAAGATGCAGCACTGAAAGAGAATTACAGACCAATATCCCTGATGAACATAGATGCAAAAATCCTCAATAAAATTCTGGCCAATAGAATGCAACAACACATCAGAAAGATCATTCGCCCAGACCAAGTGGGATTTACCCTGGCATGCAGGGATGGTTTAATGTGCACAAAGCAATCAATGTGATACACCACATTAACAGACTGCAGAAGAAAAACCATATGATTATCTCAATAGACACAGAGAAAACATTTGATAAAATACAACACCCGTTCATGATGAAAACTCTAAGCAAACTGGGTTTGGAAGGAACATCCCTAAATACAATCAAAGGAATCTATGAAAAACCCACAGCCAACATCCTATTGAATGGGGAAAAGTTGGAAGCATTTCCACTGAGATCTGGTACCAGACAGGGATGCCCACAATCACCACTGCTATTCAATATAGTTCTGCAGGTTCTAGCCAGAGCTATTAGGCAAGAAAAAGAAATTAAAGGGATACAAATTGGGAAGGAAGAACTCAAACTATCCCTCTTTGCAGATGACATGATTCTTTATTTAGGGGACCCAAAGAACTCTACTAAGAGACTATTGGAACTCATAGAAGAGTTTGGCAAAGTAGCAGGGTATAAAATCAATGCACAAAAATCAACAGCCTTTGTACACACAGACAATGCCACGGCTGAGGAAGAACTTCTAAGATCAATCCCATTCACAATAGCCACAAAAACAACCAAATACTTTGGAATAAACTTAACCAAGGATGTTAAAGATCTCTACGATGAAAATTACAAAACCTTAAAGAAAGAAATAGAAGAGGATTCCAAGAAATGGAAAAATCTTCCATGCTCATGGATTGGAAGAATCAATATCATCAAAATGTCCATTCTCCAAAAAGCAATTTATAGATTCAATGTGATACCAATCAAGATACCGAAGACCTTCTTCTCAGATCTGGAAAAAATGGTGCTGAAATTTATATGGAGGCAGGAGACCTCGAATAGCTAAAGCAATCTTGTACAACAAAAACAAAGCCGGAGGCATCACAATACCAGATTTCAGGACATACTACAGGGCAGTTATAATCAAAACAGCATGGTACTAGTACAGAAACAGATGGATAGACCAATGGAACAGAACTGAAACACCAGAAATCATTTCAAACATCTACAGCCAACTCATACTTGGTCAAGGATCCAAAACCTATCCCTGGAGTAACAACAGTCTATTCAATAAATGGTGCTGGGAAAACTGGATTCCCACGTGCAGAAGCATGAAGCAAGACCCCTACCTTTCACCTTACACAAAAATTCACTCAACATGGATTAAAGACTTAAATCTACGACCTGACACCATCAAATTATTAGAGAGCATTGGAGAAACCTTGCAAGATATAGGTACCGGCAATGACTTCTTGGAAAACACCCCAGAATCACAGGCAGTCAAAGCCAAAATTAACATTTGGGATTACATCAAATTGAGAAGTTTCTGTACTGCAAAAGAAACAGTCAGGAAAGTGAAGAGGCAAATGACAGAATGGGATAATATATTTGCAAACTATGCAAAAGATAAAGGGTTGATAACCAGAATCTACAAAGAAATCAAGAAACTCCACAACAAAAGAAATAACCCACTTAAGAGATGGGCCAAGGACCTCAATAGACGTTTTTCAAAAGAGGAAATCCAAATGGCCAACAGACACATGAAAAAATTTCAGGGTCACTAGCAATCAGGGAAATGCATATCAAAACCACAATGAGGTTTTACCTCACCCCAGTTAGAATGGCTCACATTCAGAAATCTACCAACAACAGATGCTGGAGAGGATGTGGGGAAAAAGGGACACTAACCCACTGTTGGTGGGAATGCAAACTGGACACTATGAGAAACAGTGACTTGATCAGCCCTTGTCTTGACTGTCGATGAACAACTTAACACTTTATCCCTTTTAGTATTTTTTGTTCTACTTAATACTATTGGTTGAACTCTTTTATTAACACACAATTATTCTTAGGTGTTTAAATTTAACTGAAAAGTGATCCCTGTTAAATATAAGAGTGGGAATAAGAGAGGGAGGCAATATACAATTTGGGATATGCTCAATCAGACTTGCCCCAAACGGGAGAATTAGAAACCTGTCAGGGGATTCCAATTCAATCCCATCAAGGTGGCATGTACCAATGCCATCTCACTAGCCAAAGTGATCAGTTTCAGTTCACAATTGATCATAATGATAGGATTAAGTGTCAAATGGACCACATAAACAAGACTGGTGTCTGCTAATACTAACTGATACAATTAAAAAGGAGAGAACAATACAACATAGGAAGCGGGATTCATAGCAGACTCATAGAATGGCAGATGTCCTAAACAGCACTCTTGCCTCAGAATCAGCACTTAAGCCGTTCAGATCTGGCTGAACAGCCCATGAGAGTATTTCAGGCATGGAAAGCCAAGACACTCTGGCAACAACAACAAAAATATCCTAAATGAAAAATCTCTGCGAGTGAGATCACAGTGGAAAGAACGGGCCATTGAAGAAGGAGGTACCTTTCTCTGAAGGGAGGAGAGAACTTCGACTTTGACTATGACCTTGTCTAAATAAGATCAAAGTCGGCTCAAAAGGCTTCCATAGCCTTGGCAACTCATGACAAGAGCCTAGGGTGATTACTGACACCATAAACAAGAGTGTCAATTTGTTAAGTCAACAACAGGAATTACTGTGCGCTTACTCCCCATGTAGGATCTCTGTCTTTAATGTGTTGTCCAATGTGAATTAATGCTGTAACTAGTACTCAAACAGTACTTTATACTTTGTGTTTCTGTGTGGGTGCAAACTGTTGAAATCTTTACTTAATATATACTAAATTGATCTTCTGTATATAAAGAAAATTGAAAACGAATCTTGATGTGAATGGAATGGGAGAGGGAGCGGGAAATGGGAGGGTTGCGGGTGGGAGGAAAGTTATGGGAGGGGGGAATGCCAAGGGGGGGGAATGTATTTTGATCTCCACACTGGAATATTTCAGTGGAAGATATCTCTGGAGTCATAAAAATCAAGGGAGGTTCAATATGTGACTTGGTAGTGTTAAAAATTTAAATTACCTTAAGCAGATCAGAGACACTGTGTACATGAGTGATGGCAGCACAACTTTCAGAATTTTGAGTGAACTGATGATATCACAATGACAATATCAAGACAGACAGACACAGGCTCTCAGTACTAGGACTCGTTTAAATTAGAATATTAGAATTACAGGTAGATAGATAGCATGGATACATACATACACATATAGGTAGATAGTAAATTCAGATACATAACCAAAAAATTTATGTTAATGATATAAAATACATTGGTAGTACTATAAGTAAAGTTGAACAACCAGGTAGAATAATTGATTAATAAGCAGATATAAAGGTATTTGGTGAAAAGTGTCCAGAATAATAAAGTTTAAAATTATTTTTTAATTGAGTGTCTTAAATCACGAAGAGATAATTCCATTTTGCACAGTTTATTATAGCAAGTTCTAGAAATACATCATGGAAATTTTCATACATTGATGGTAAAAATCCAGAAAAGGTAAAAATGTTACATGGAATGGGAAAATGAATACATTGGCTTAATAGTCTGAACAACTTTAAACAAAAAACTTGCAAGAAGAACTTATAGAAATTTAATTTTGTGTAATTTAATATTCTGCAATTTTACTAAATGATTTTATGAGTTGTAATAGTGTCTTAGTGGAGTCTTTGGATACCTTATATATAGAATCATGTTGTCTACAAATAAAGTTGACTTCAATATTGTTTGACTATACAGAAAATGCCATGGCTGAGAAAGAACTTCTAAGGTCAATACCATTCACAATAGCTACAAAAATTAAATATCTCAATAAATTTAACCAACAGCATCAAATCTTGATGATGAAAATTATAAAACATTAAAGAAAAAGTAGAATATATTAAAAATGGAAAAAAATCTTCCATGTTCATGGATTAGAAGAATCAGTATCCTCAACATGTCCATAGTACCAAAAGCAATTACAGATTCAATAAGATACAAATCAATAACTTTCTTCTCAGGTATAGAAAAAATGATGTTGAGGTTCACATGGAAACACAGGAGACCCCAAATAGCTAAAGCAATATTATATAACAAAAACAAAGCTGGAGGCATCACATTGCCAGATTTCAAGACATACTACAGGCAATTACAATCAAAACAGCCTGGTAATGGCAGAACAGATGGGTAGACAAATGCAACACATTAGGAACTCCAGAAATCAATCCATGCATTTACAGTCAACTTGTCTTTGATAGAAATGCTGAAATTAATCCCTGAATCAAGTACAGTCTTTCAACAAATGGTAATGGGAAAAACGGGTCTCCAAGTGCAGAAGTATGAAGCAAAATCCCTAACTTACACCTTACACAAAAATCCACTGAAAATGGACCAAAGACCTAAATCTATGACCTGGCAACATCAAATTATTAGAGAACATTTGGGAAAATATGCATGACTTTGGCATAGGCAAAGATTTATTGAAAAAGACCTCAGAAGCATGGGCAATCAATGTCAAATTGACAATGAGATTACATCAAATTGAGAAGCTCTGTACTGCAAAAGAAACACTCAGCAAAATGCAGAGGCAACTAGCATAATGGGAGAAAATATTTCCAAACTATGCCACTAACAAAAGATTAACATCCAGAATATATATACAACTCTAGAAGTTCAACAACAACAAAAAAACCCCAAGTGATCCAGTTAAGAATTGGGCAAAGCAATTGAACAGACATTTTTCAAAAGAAGAAATCCAAATGGCCAACAGACATTGGACCACAGGCAATAAAGGAATGTATATAAAAACCACAATGAGGTTTCACCTCACTCCAGGTGGAAATGCTTTCATACAGAAATCAACAAACAATAAACGCTAGTAAGGATGTGGCAAAAATGTACCCTAATCTACTGCTGGTGGGAATGTAACCTGGTGCATCCACTATGGAAGGCAGAATGGAGATACTCCAGAAATCTGAATATAGACCTACCATATCATCCAGAAATCCCACTCTTGGGAATTTACCCAAAGTAAAGAAAATCAGCAAATAAAATATTTTTCTACATCCCAATGTTTATTTCAGCTCAATTCACAATAGCTAAGACAAGAATTTAACCAAAATGTCCATTACCTGAAGACTGGATAAAGAAATTATGAGATATGTACAGTTTGGAATATTGCATGGTGGTGAAAAAAGAAGTGCTGTCATTTGGAACAAAATTAGTGAAATAAATCAGTCTAAAAAATATAAATACCATATGTTTCTACTTGGTAACTGTTAGAGTACCTAAAAGGTAAAGATAACCTAGAGAAGTAAAATTCACACTTTGAGATGTGATGATTTTTAACAACTCTTGTATCAGTGGCTAAGGAACAGGTTTTTTCCCCTACTATTTGTACAATTCTTTAATTAGTGTAGGGTTAATCTTAGATGTATAAAGTTAATTGAAAATAGATCTTAATAAAATATAAGAATGTGACCAGGAGAGGGAGGAGGAAATGGTGGGAATGTGGGTAGGAGTGAGGGTAGTGTGGGAAGAATCACTATATTCCTAGTTTTGTATTCATGAAATCCATGAAGTTTTTCTATCTTAAATAAAAAAGAATAATTTTGAGCAAACTGATGATCTCACAATGAAAATGCCAACCAAGACTGTCACAGGTGCATAGTATTTCCACTGGCTTATTGAAATGTTAGTGATACACACAGGTTATAGTAACAGACTCAAAAAGAAAACAGAAATACAAGGAATGTGCATGTTCTGAAATAAGATTGCTGTGATTACTACAAGAAGAAAGAAGAGCTTTTAGGAAGAGACACAAAGGCTGGCGCCATGACCCACTTGGTTAATCCTCCACCTGTGGTGCCAGCATCCCATATGCATGCCAGCTCTAGTCCCAGATGCACGTCTACCAGTCTAGCTCTCTGCTGTGGCCCGGGAGGACAGTGGAGGATGGCCCAAGTGCTTCAGCCCTGCACCCTCATGGGAGACCAGGAAGAAGCCCCTGGCTCCTGGCTTCATATTGGCAGAGCGCGCCAGCCGTAGCGACCATTTGGGGGGTAAACCAATGGAAAGAAGACCTTTCTCGCTCTCTCTCTCTCTCTCTCTCTCTCTCTCACTATCTATATCTCTATCTGTCAAATAAAAAAACAGACATAGATAATTTTCAGAAAAATCGTTACATCACTATTAGAAAATATGAAAAAAATCTCAGAAACATAAATGACCATAGATATTTTTACATTATATTAAAGAGGAAATTAATATGTTTAGAATTATACTATAGAAGCTTTAAAACTGGAGGCAAATTTAGGGCTTCATAAACATCTAAAAAGAGTAGTATATATGTTACCTGGATAGAGTGAATGATCACAGCAGACTAACATCTCTAAGAAACTATGAAAATGACAGTTGCCAGGAAACCCACAGAATTTTGAATTGATAACTTCACAATTAAAAGACCAACCAAGATGTCCACAGTTTCATAGTGCTGGGTTGGCTTAGACTACGATACTGCAAATATGCACCTGTAATATATATCATAACAAAAATGTAAGAATTTAAAAAGGCATGCAGTTGTGAAAAAAGTTACTGCTATTACTGTAGGAAATTTGGTGGGAGAAAAAAGGGAAAGAGCAGATACAGACAAACTGGCTGAAAAGCAGACAATTAAAATTATATTATAAGTGAATATAAAAGAAAAAAATTCAATTGCTACAACAATCAAAGCTCATGTCACTCATTATAAAGTTAAAGATACTAGATGGCAGGTGCTGTGATGCAGTGAGTTTAGCCACCGGCTGAGATTCCCACATGCTATATTGGATGGAGTACCTGGGTTTAGTCCCATCTAGTCAGTACTACTGCTCTACCTTCCTACTAATGTATCTTAGAGGCACTAAGTACTTGGATTCCTGCCATCCATATGGGAGATTCAGGTGGGGTTCTGGCTGCTGGGTTTGAATTTACTCAGCCCCACTTGTTCTGGAAATTAGACAAGAAAACAAGTGGATGGAAGACTTCTCTTCATTTTCATCTCGCGCTCTCTCTCTCTCTTTTTTTTTTTTTTTTTTTTGACAGGCAGAGTTACTGAGAGAGAGAGGGACAGAGAGAAAGGTCTTCCTTCCGTTGGTTCACCCCACAAATGGCCACTACAGCTGGTGCACTGTGCCGATCTGAAGCCAGAAGCCAGGTGCTTCCTCCTGGTCTCCCATGCACGTGCAGGGCCCAAGCACTTGGTCCATCCTCCACTGCCTTCCTGGGCCATAGCAGAGAGCTGGACTGGAAGAGGAGCAACTGGGACAGAATCTGGCACCCCAACCAGGACTAGAACCTGGAGTATCAGCGCCACAGGTGGAGGATTAGCCTAGTGAGACACAGCACTGGCCATCTCTCTTTTTTATACTCTGTCCTTAAAATCCTCTTTTCATACTTTATTAGTTACCTCAGATCAAGGAAAATATATGGTATTTGTCTTTTGGGATTGGCTTATTTCACTAAGTATAAGGGTTTCCAGTTGCATGCATTTTGTAGCAAGAGACAGGATTTTTGTCCTTTTTTATGACTGAGTAATATTTCAGAGGATATATATTAACAGAGCACAAAATTGTAAAAATATGGGGCCAGTGCTCTGGCATAATGGGTAGTGCCATGGGCTATAGTGCCGGCACCCCATATGGGTACCTGTTGATGTCCCAGCTGTTCTTGTTATCCAGCTCTCTGATATGGCCTGGAAAAACAGTAGAAGTTGGCCCAAGTCCCTGGGCCCTGCACCTGTGTGGGACACCCAGAGGAAGCTTCTGGATCCTGGCTTTGCATCAGCCTAGCTCCAGCCATTGTGGCCATTTGGAGAGTGAACCAGCAGATGGACGATTGCCCTCTCCCTGTCCCTGTCCCTCTCCCTCCCCCTCCCCAACTGCCTCTCCCTCTGCCTTTCAAAGAAATAAATCTTAAAAAAATCATGTATATAGTGAAATTGACTTTTTTTTTAAACTTCTATTTAATGCATATAAATTTCCAAAGTACGACTTATAGATTACAATGGCTTCCCCCCCATACCGTCCCTCCCACCCACAACCCTCCCCTTTCCCACTCCCTCTCCCCTTCCATTCACATCAAGATTCATTTTCGATTATCTTAATATACAGAAGATCAGCTTAGTATACCTTAAGTAAGTATTTCAACAGTTTGCTCCCACACAGAAACATAAAGTGAAAAATAATAGATGATTTTTTTTAAATGATGATGAAATCAGATCAGACCTATTGTCATGTTTAATCCCAGTGAGAGTCAAGTTGGGAATTGATAATTTCTTTCTTTTTTTTTTTTTTTTTTTTTACAGAGGATCAGTTTAGTACGCATTAAGTAAGGATTTCAACAGTTTGCACCCCCATAGAAACACAAAGTGAAATATATTGTTTGAGTACTCGTTATAGCATTAAATCTCATTGTACAGCACATTAAGGATAGAGATCCTACATGAGGAGTAAGTGCACAGTGACTCCTGTTGTTGACTTTACCAATTGACACTCCTGTCTATGGCATCAGTAGTCTCCCTATGCTCCAGTCATGAGTTTCCAAGGCTATGGAAGCCCTCTGAGTTCTCCGATTCTTATCTTGTTTAGACAAGGTCATAGTCAAAGTGGAGGTTCTCTCCTCCCTTCAGAGAAAGGTACCTCCTTCTTTGAAGACCTGTTCTTTCCACTGGGATCTCACTCGCAGAGATCTTTTGCCAGAGTGTCTTGGCTTTCCATGCCTGAAATACTCTCATGGGCTTTTCAGCCAGATCCGAATGCCTTTAGGGCTGATTCTGAGGCCAGAGTGCTATTTAGGACATCTGCCATTCTATGAGTCTGCTGAGTATCTCACTTCCCATGTTGGATCACTCTCCCCTTTATTTACTCCATCGGTTAGCGTTAGCAGGTACTAGACTTGTCTATGTGCTCCCTTTGACTCTTAGTCCCTCCACCATGACCAACTGTGAACTGAAACTGATCACCTGGAACAGTGAGATGGCATTCGTACATGCCACCTCGATGGGATTGAATTGGAATCCCCTGGTATGCTTCCAACTCCACCACTTGGGGCAAGTCAGCCTGAGCATGTCCCAAATTATACATCTCTTCCCTCTCCCATTCCCACCACCATGTTCAACAGGGATCACATTTCAGTTAATTTTCAACACTTAAGAATAACTGTGCATCAATTACAGATCTAAACCAGTCATATTAAGTAGAACAGATAAAAAAACTACTAAGAGGGATAATGTATTAAGTTGTTCATTAACAGTCAGGGCTATGCTGTTCAAGCCACCATTTCCCATAGTGTCCACCTCACTCCAACAGGTTTCCCTCTTGGTGTTCAGTCAGTCGTCACCGATCAGGGAGAACATATGGTATTTGTCCCTTTGGGACTGGCTTATTTCACTCAGCATGATGTGTTCCAGATTCCTCCATTTTGTTGCAAATGACTGGATTTCGTTGTTTCTTACTGCGGTATAGTATTCTAAAGAGTGAAATTGACATTTTTTTCCATCCTAACAATCTCCAACTTTTTAATATTAGCATTTAGTTTATATACATCTATTATAATTATTCATAGATTTAGATTTAGAATTGACATTTTTCTATTTATTTTTCTCTCTTTCATTCTTTTTTTTTTAACTTTTATTTAATGAATATAAATTTCCAAAGTACAGCTTATGGAGTACAATGGCTTCCCCCCCATAACTTCCCTCCAACCTGCAACCCTCCCCTTATCCAATCCCTCCCCCCTTCCATTCAAATCAAGATTCATTTTCAATTCTTTTTATATACAGAAGATCAATTTAGCATATAGTAAGTAAAGATTTCAACAGTTTGCACCCACATAGAAACACAAAGTATAAAGTACTGTTTGAGTACTAGTTACAGCATTAATTCACATTGGACAACACATTAAAGACAAAGATCCTACATGAGGAGTAAGTGCAGAGTGACTCCTGTTGTTGACTTAACAAATTGACACTCTTGTTTATGGCATCAGTAATCACCCTAGGCTCTTGTCTTGAGCTGCCAAGGCTATGGAAGCCTTTTGAGTTCACCGACTCTGATCATATTTAGACAAGGCCATGGCCAAAGTGGAAGTTCTCTCCTCCCTTCAGAGAAAGGTACCTCCTTCTTTGATGACCCATTCTTTCCACTAGGATCTCACTTGCGGAGATCTTTCATGTAGGTTTTTTTTTTTTTTTCCCAGAGTGTCTTGGCTTTCCATGCCTAAAATACTATCATGGGCTTTTCAGCTGGATCCACATGCCTTTAAGGGCTGATTCTGAGGCCAGAATGCTGTTTAGGACATCTGCCATTCTATGGGTCTGCTGTGTATCTCACTTCCCATGTTGGATCATTCTCTCCCTTTTTGATTCTATCAGCTAGTATTTGCAGACACTATTCTTGTTTATGTGATCCCTTTGGTTCTTAGTCCTATCATTATGATCAATTGTGAACAGAAATTGATCACTTGGACTAATGAGATGGCATTGGTACATGCCACCTTGATGGGATTGAATTCGAATCCCCTGGTATGTTTCTAACTCTACCGTTTGAGATAAGTCAGCTTGAGTATGTCCTGAATTGCACATCTCTTCCCTCTCTTATTCCCACTCTTATATTTAACAGTGATCACTTTTCAGTTAAGTTTCAGCACTTAAGAAGAATTGTGTATTGATTACAGTATTCAACCAAAAGTATTAAGTAGAACAAACAAAAAAAATACTAAGAGGGATAACGTATTAAGTTGTTCATCAACAGTCAGGGCAAGGGCTGATCAAGTCACCGTTTCTCACAGTGTTCATTTCACTTTAACAGGTTTCCTTTTTGGTGCTCGGTTAGTTGTCACCTATCAAGGAGAACAAGTGGTATTTGTCCCTTTGGGACTGGCTTATTTCACTCAGCATAATGTTTTCCAAATTCCTAACAGGGATCACTTGATGTACAATGTAATACTTTATCCATGTTAGTATTTTTTTTGTTCTAGTACTATTGGTTGAATTCTGAAATTGACATTTTGAGAATTGATTATTATTTATTTATAGCCCTTGTTTCTACTGTTGTGGAACAGTCTATTTTCTCACCCTTCTCCTTCCCCTTCTTCCTATTTGTTGAATTCTTTACTTAGTGGAAGGTTAATCTTATGATTATAAAATAAACTGAAAGTATGTCATTGTAAAAATTAAAAGAATAAGAAAGGAATGAGAAGAGAGGGTGGGAATATAAGCAGGATAGAGGGGTATGATGGGAATTATAACTATGCTCCTAAATGTGTATAAATGAAATACATGAAATTTCCTCACCATATAAAAATAAAATATTTTTAAAAATCTCAATAATATTTTTTTAAAAAACTGAAATTTCCATTATCTGGAGTATGCATATACTTTCAAAATTAGAAGGTAAATTTAAAGCCTCATATAAATCAACAAAATTTGCAAAATATGTTATCTGGAAAGAGTGACTGGCTAGGTCTTGCCTCAACTTTCTCTGAACAACTGTGTTCATAAAAGTTACAAGGAAGAATTACATAATTTCGCAGTGGTTATGACATATATGAGGAAAAATCCAACATAGATGCCTACAGCTTCACAGTGCTAGGATTAGCTTAAGTTAGATACTGATGATACACAAATGTGGTGGTTACAATTTCAAAGGCAGAAACAAAATGTTAACTGCATGCCAATGCTAATGAGATATATACTGTGATTATTATGAGGAAAAAATAAGTGATTTATTAAAAGCAATGGTGGAGTAGCAAACCAGTTTCAGAGAAAATATGAAAAATAGTCAATTATAATTACATTAACATGAGAGAAAAATGAAATATTGTCTAGGAAACATAAATCAAGGATATGTTATGAAATCAAGGACATGGTACTACAGTGAGCAGAAATTAATAATTTGGATGGACTTATAGTGGTATTAAACAGATACATAAGAGATGTTAGTGTAAAATAGGCCAAGAGAAGTACAATAAAAAATAAAAATAAGAAAAGGATACAGAAAAGGTAAACCAAAAATCTTATAACTTACCACGATATTCTTAAAGATTAGTATATTTTAAACTATTCTATTGAAATTTTCAAAAATCAAAGATAATTGAAGATTCCAAAAATAATCAAATAAGATAAAAATTCTTTATGTGCAAATAATGATCTGATGAGCCTAGGATGTATCTGAAAATCTGTGTATAGGATGTTTGTAATGAAACATTTTAAGTTGATAATATCATAATGAAAATTACCATCAAGATGGCCATGCATTGATAGTGCAAGGATGGCCTAAAATGCAGTGGTAAAAAGATATACATGTGTTTGCTATAAACTCAAATACAAAAACAAAGAAGCAATGTGGATGTTATGTAATAAAATATATTAAGATTATGATGAGAAAAACTGAGTATGTATAATACAAAAATAGTGACATATAGATATCAAGCTGGTGCCATGGCTCACTTGGCTAATCCTCCGCCTGTGGCACCGGCACACTGGGTTCTAGTCCCGTTTGGGGCACTGAATTCCATCCCAGTTTCTCCTCTTCCAGTCTAGCTCCCTGCTGTGGCCTTGGAAGGCAGTGGAGGATGGCCCAAGTGCTTGGGCCCTGCACCCGCATGGCAGACCAGGAGGAAGCACCTGGCTCCTGGCTTCAGATTGGCGCAGCGTACCAGCCATAGCAGCCATTTGGGGGGTAAACCAACAGAAGGAAGACCTTTCTCTCTCTCTCTCTCTATCTATATCTCACAACAACCACAAGAATCAGTTTTCATCCACATTTTATGTATGTGAACTTCAGGCTTAAAGACATTACAGTGGTAGCCAATATCATACAACTCAAAGCCTAGAACTCTCACAGGCTGGATTCAGTCAGTCCATTTGATTGCATAGCTCACACACATCATCATCCACTCCTCCCTTAAAGAAGACATCAATACAGGATTTTTCATTTCCTTATGTTGCTATGGTATCACCTGCTGAAATATTTATCTGTCTGGTCAACGATGCAGGGAACAGTGACAAAAACGGAAAGTTTATAACATGCAGAAACATTCAACTTTGCATGCAATTAATAGCCTGGACTAATGCAAATGCTGGTTTGACCAAAACTGACTGCTTCTGAGCAATGAAATCTTGGTTACACTCTAAAGTTCTGGGTCTCTGGCCCTGGGAAACACTGGAGGAAAGGAAAGTATTTCTGTTCTCATGGGCACTACCCAGTTGACACATAAATCTGATACAAATTGTTTTTATTAGATTATTGGAACATATATTACCGACTACTTCACACAAACACAAGCCCACATACAAACACATACTAAATATAAAAAGGTCACTGAGGAAAAGATGATTAGTCTCAGAGCTGAACCTCTAAGGATGAGATGAACAGATTTTGGTTAAATACAAGTTTATTTTGAAGGCAAAAGGACTGCACAGTGGCATAAGGAAGGTTAAGCAACTTTGGACAGCAGTTAATCCTCTGCCCTCTGTAACTTTTCTTTCCTTTACATTTTCGTGGTTTGAGCTGCCAGCCATAAATACCTCACAAGTTGTCATGGATTAGAGATTTGTGTAAGTCCTCAGAAAACCATAAGGCATTGTATAAGCATTTCTCAAATAGTTCTCTACTCAGTACTGAGATGCCTGAGATGCAATAAGTGTCCTGAGGGGGGAATAATAGATTCCACATGCTGGCCCTCCCCCTTCTGCCCTTGTCTGAGCCTCATAAGCTTTACTATGTATAAAATTGTTCAGCATTTTCTTTTTTTTTTAATTTTTTTTTAAAATTTTTTTGACAGGCAGAGTGGACAGTGAGAGAGAGAGACAGAGACAAAGGTCTTCCTTTTGCCGTTGGTTCACCCTCAAATGGCTGCCGCGGCCGGCGCGCTACGGCCGGTGTACCGCGCTGATCCGATGGCAGGAGCCAGGAGCCAGGTGCTTTTCCTGGTCTCCCATGGGGTGCAGGGCCCAAGCACCTAGGCCATCCTCCACTGCACTCCCTTGCCACAGCAGAGAGCTGGCCTGGAAGAGGGGCAACCGGGACAGAATCCGGCGCCCCAACAGGGACTAGAATCCGGTGTGCCGGCGCCGCTAGGCGGAGGATTAGCCTAGTGAGCCGCGGCGCCGGCCTGTTCAGCATTTTCTAAACTGGTGATTCTGAGTCTCTTTCAATGAATATCACCCTATATTATTTTGATGAGTTTAGGATTCTCCAGAATATGACTTTGGGAAAAATGAACTACGCAAATAACAGTACTACCGAATGCAGGTTACCTGAAAGTGACATAATCCTAGCCACCCATGGTCTTCCTGTCTCACATATTATAACTGTTTCTACTGCATGAAGGTGCTGGATTAGTATTATACCTTCTACCTCAATGTGTGTACCAATTAATATTTATATGAGTCATTAGTATAGTTGCCATAGTAAAAATGGCTAACATTGCCTGGAGCTCTACACTCTGCCAGACACTGTTTTCTGTATGCACATGGATGACTGCATAAAAATGTCCAGACATCTGGCCAAAGGGCAATGTCACTTCCACCAGTAGAGACCCCACTCCCTTCCTCCACTCATATCCACCAACTAGGAAGTTAGTACCAGAGAGTGTTTGTGGAAATTCTTTTTTAAAACTTTGCTGATGGGGCCGGCGTTGTGGCATAGTAGGTGAAGCCACCACCTGCAGTGCCAGCATCCCATATGGGCACTGGTTCAAGACCTGGCTGCTCCACTTCGACCCAGCTGTCTTCTATGGCCTAGGAAAGCAGTAGAATATGGCTCAAGTCCTTGGGCCCCTGCACCTGCATGGGAGACCCGGAAGAAGCTCCTGGCTCCTGGCTCCTGGATTCAGATTGGCGAAGCTCTGGCCATTGCAGCCAACTGGGGAGTGAACCATCGGATGGAAGACCTCTTTCTCTCTCTCTGCCTCTCCTCTCTCTGTGTAACTCTGACTTTCAAATAAATAAATAAATCTTAAAAAAAACTTCGCTGATGGTGATGCATTTCCTGAGATATGTTTTTTTTTTTTAATTTATTTGAAAGGGAGAGGGAAAAAGGGAGGGAGGGAGGCAAGGAGAGGCAGGCTGAAGCCAGGAGCCAGGAACTTCATCCAAGCCTCCCACATAGATGCAGGGGCCTAACCACTTGTGCTGTCCTCTGCTGCTTTCACAGGTTCATCAACAGGGAGCTGGATCAGAAGTGGATCAGCTGGGACTCGAACTGGCATGCAAATGGGATGCTGGTATTGCAGGTAATGGCTTAACCTGCTACCCTACAATGCCAGCCCCTGCCCTTGGTAATCCTGATTCATTAGATTCTCCAGATCCTAATGGTAGGAGAGGCCTCTGACAAAGAAGACTTTGGCAGTTACCTAGGTATGTTGACTTCTAGATGACACCCTAAAAACTCAAAGCTGGCTTTGCCTTTCAGACTTTACTCACTCACTCACACACACACACACACACACACACATAGTTCCCTACCACAGCCTACATCCAGCACAGTCAGGTTTCCATCAGTGGACCATCAATCTGCTATGTTGGACAACCAGCAGTTGAGGCCAACAGAATAGAAGCAATATATAGGAAGACCTTGCGTTCTGACTTCAACGTTGGTGTTTTGTGGTACACACCTGCCAGACCCTAATACACGGATGGGCAGAAAGTATCTAGAAGTGTGTGCAGAGTTCTGGTTTTGTCCTCTTCCTACCCACAACACACAGTTGCATGTGAACTAGTATTTTTATATGCTTCTGCCTGTTCTCCAACCTTCCTGACGCGAACAGACAGGGTGTAAATAGATTGAGTCATTTTTAATTTTAAAAGACAGAAAGCTGAAAGATTCTTTTAAACAGGGCAGAGAGATAATGTGTCTGGATGTTTCTTACATATTTCTTCCAGAACCCAGGACACAGCCAGTGCCACCAAGAGCAGATGTTATAATACCCCATTACAGACAAAAACAAGGTTTCTCATCCACTAGTAATATTCTTTGAGACTTCAGGAGTTACTTTGATTTGTTACACTCAGTTGCATCACCACCACCACCACAAGCTATTGAGGAGGGGAACACAGTGAATAGCAGCAAAATGACAGGTGAAGGTGTAAGAATTGTAGTTAGATAGAATCATGAGGTTAGAAAGAATCGTGCCAAATATAAGACCTTGTTAAAACTAAAGCACATAGCCTTGGCAACTCATGACAAGAGCCTAGGGTGATTACTGATGCCATAAACAAGAGTGTCAATTTGTTAAGTCAACAACAGAAGTCACTGTGCTCTTACTTCTCATTTAGGATCTCTGTCCTTAATGCGCTTTACAGTGTGATTTAATGCTATAACTAGTACTCAACAGTATTTTTCACTTTGTGTTTCTGTGTGGGTGCAAACTGTTGAAATCTTTACTTACTATATGCTAAACTGATCTTCTGTATATAAAAAGAATTGAAAATGAATTTTGATGTGAATGGAAGGGGGCAGGGAGAGGGAAAGGGGAGGGTTGCAGGTGGGAGGGAAGTTATGGGGGGGAGCCATTGTAATCCGTAAGCTGTACTTTGGAAATTTATATTCATTAAATAAAAGTTAAATAAAATAAAATAAAACTAAAGCACAGCCAAAAAATAAACTTGTCTTTTTCAACTTAATGCCATTGCACTATAAACAGAAACCAAAAGAGAGACAACATGTAGACTGTAATAAAGTTGATCCTTCAACTGATTCTGGGAGCTAGATCTGATAGTTGCTGTTTTGCAGAATAGTCTAAGGCTCAGAGACGCAGGACACAGCTTGGGCTTTTGCTGAATTCTGTTTGCTTCTGACCTACACAGCTTCTCACTCTCCACTATGTTGACCTCCCTACCACCTGGCCTCCCTACTGCAGTTAATTTATTTATTAAAACTCCAAGCAACAGAGGAAAACACTTTAGAATTAAAGGCAGGTTATTACAGGTGTGGTTATGCATTTTCCCAAATATTATCCACAAGTGAAAAATAAAGATAAAACATGAGCAAATCAACAGCAAAAGCAAACCAATACCTATTAGCCTACCCACAAAGTCATAAAAGCCCATTTAAAAATAAAGAGCAAAAGTCTGGAAACAGCATTCTGAATCTGACCCTTCTTTTTTCCTTCTTATGCAACCAACAATATCTCTCACTCAAGCATCTACATACTTGCTTCTCTGTTTTTCTGAGCTCTAACACCTATCTACCTGCCTGCTTCCTTAACCAGCAATCATGTAACTCTCAATATAACTCCTGGAGATTGATTTAAATGTACCTCTCTGTGTGTGGGCAGCTGTGAGCCTAGGTAATTCAGGGTGTCATTTTATGGCCAGATGAGGTAACCTGCTTAACAGAGTAGCTACTATATTAATTTTTTAGTGCTCCCTAAAGAAGTACCACAAGTTGAGCTGCTTTAAACCACAGGAATGTATTGTCTCATAGCTGTGGAGGCCAGCCCTGCAAAATCAGTCTGAGCACCCTTCTGAGGCCTCTGAGGGAGAATCTATTCCATGTCTTTCCCCAAGCTTCCGATATCTTTTCGGAGTACCCAATTTATTTTTTAAAGATTTATTTTATTTATTTGAAAGCAGAGTTAAACAGAGAGGTAGAGAGAGAGAGAGAGGTCTCCCATCTGCTATTTCACTCCCCAGATGGCTACAATGGCCGGAGCTGCGCAGATCTGAAGCCAGGAGCCAAGAAGTTCTTCATGGTCTCCCACGTGGGTACAGGGGCCCAAGGACTTGGGCCACACTTCATTGCTATTCCAGGCCATAACAGAGCTGGATCAGAAGAGGAGCAGCTGGGACTAGAACTGGCACCCATATGGGATGGCGCTGCCTCAGGCCAGGGCTTTAACCCTCTGTGCCACAATGCCAGCCCTCAGGGTATACAACTTAACACCAGCAACTAATGCATGCCAGGTATGAGGGCTGTGCCATTTCATTTGGTCCTATACACGTTTATGAAATTTATCAATGACTATCTACCCTGGCAGCACATAGAAATGTTATAATGATTTTGTTTTAACTTATTCATGCCTAGTCCCACTAATTAGGTTAAGGCACTGCCTGTGATGTTGGATCCCATATGTGTGCTGGTACAGGTTCTGGCTGCTCCACTTCCTTTTTAAGATTCATTTAGTTAGAGAGAGAGAGAGAGAGAGAGAGAGAGAGAGAGAAGTGAGAGAGAGAGAAGAGAGAGGTCTTCTATCAGCTGGTTCACTCACAAAATATCCACAGTGGTCAGAGTTGGGCCTAGCCAAAACCTGTAGCCAGGATATTCTTTCCAGTCTCTCACATGGGTCCCTGGGCCCAAACATTTGGGCCATCTTCCATTGCTTTCTCAGGCCATTAGCAAGGATCTGGACTGGAAGTGGGGTGTCTGCATTGGATGCCAGTGCTGCAGACAGAGGATTAACTTATACCACGGTGCCAACCCCTATCATTTTCTGTTCCATTTCCCTGTTACTGGCCTGGGAAAAACAGTAGATATTCTGAGTGCTCAATCCCATGCCATGCATGTGAGAAATCTGGATGAAGCTCCTGGCACTTGGCCTCAGCTTGGCCCAGCGCAGGGTTCAGCCATCTGGAGATGACCCAGAGGATGGACGATCTTTCTGACCTCCCTATTTACAACATTTTCAAATTAAAGAAACTATTTTAAAAAAATAAAATATATGCAATATACCAATGCCTACATACCTGTTGAATTCTATTAAAGTTGCTAATGGAATATTTAAACTGGAGACTCCCACAGAGACTTTCTTGTCTGAATTCTTGTCCAAAGAAGGTGTGCACCCTCATTTTCAGCATCCCTGAGAGATGTTCTTTCAAGTTATCCAAGAACTTTTCCTTTGCATTCATATCCCTAGACCCATTTTCCTTTGATGGACAGCAGTAGTTGCTAAAGTCTTTGCTTGGGGCCAGTATTGGGACACAACAGGTTCAGCTACCACCTATGATGCCTGCTTCCCCTATCAGAGCATCACTTTAAGTTCTAGCTGCTCCATTTCCAATTCTGTTCCTCATTAATGTTCCTGTGAAAGCAGTAAATGGTAACCCAAGATGCTGGGCCCTGCAACCCATATCGGAGATCTACTTGGAGTTCCAGGATCTTAGTTTTGGTCTGGCCATCTCAAGACATTATAGCCATTTGGGGAGTGAACCAGCAGATGAAACATCTCTACCTCTCTGTCTCTCCTTCTTTGTCACTCTGCCTTTCAAATGAACAAGAAAATCTTTTTTAAAATGCAATCCTTTCTTATTCAGATTTCTCAAAGTAAAGTCTGTGGACCATTTGTATTAGAATGATCTTTGGAGCTTGTTATAGGCACAGATCCCTGAACCCCACTCCAGGCACACTGAGTCAGGATTTAGAGCAAAGCAGGAAATCATAGTTTGCATTGCTCACAGGTTTCCCAGAGGACGCTAATCTGTAGCTGAAGATGAGAGATACTAAGGGCTTCAGGAGGTTCTCTATGGATAACTCAGTTCCATCTTCCTAACCACACAGTAAGCAAAGGTACCTCCTTTTTTGATGACCCATTCTTTCCACTGGGATCTCTCTCGCAGAGATCTTTCATTTAGGGTTTTTTTTTCCCCCAGAGTGTCTTGGCTTTCCATGCCTGAAATACTATCATGGGCTTTTCAGCCAGATCCGCATGCCTTAAGGGCTGATTCTGAGGCCAGAATGCTGTTTAGGACATCTGCCATTCTATGAGTCTGCTGTGTATCTCACTTCCCATGTTGGATCATTCTCTCCCTTTTTTATTCTATCAGCTAGTATTTGCAGACACTATTCTTGTTTATGTGATCCCTTTGGTTCTTAGTCCTATCATTATGATCAATTGTGAACAGAAATTGATCATTGGGACTAGTGAGATGGCAATGTTACATGCCACCTTGATGTGATTGAATTCGAATATCCTGGTATGTTTCTAACTCTACCGTTTGAGGTAAGTCAGCTTGAGCATGTCCCGAATTGCACATCTCTTCCCTCTCTTATTCCCACTCTTATATTTAACAGTGATCATTTTTCAGTTAAGTTTCAGCACTTAAGAAGAATTGTGTATTGATTACAGTATTCAACCAAAAGTATTAAGTAGAACAAACAAAAAAAGTACTAAGAGGGATAACATATCAAGTTGCTCATCAACAGTCAGGGTGAGGGCTGATCAAGTCACCTTTTCTCACAGTGTTCATTTCACTTTAACAGGTTTCCTTTTTGGTGCTCAGTTAGTTGTCACCTATCAAGGAGAACAAGTGGTATTTGTCTCTTTGGGATTGGCTTATTTCACTCAGCATAATGTTTTCCAAATTCCTAACAGGGATCACTTTTCAGTTAAAATTTAAACACCTAAGAATAATTGTGTGTTAATTATAGAGTTCAACCAATGGTACCAGAACAAAAAAAAATACTAAAATGGATAAAGTATTACATTGTACATCAACCGTCAGGGCAAGAGCTGATCAAGTCACTGTTTCTCATAGTGTCCATTTCATTTCAACAAGTTTCCCCTTTGGTGCTCAGTTAGTTGTCGCCGATCAGGGAGAACATATGATATTTGTCCCTCTGGGACTGGCTTAATTCACTCAGCATGATGTTTTCCAAATTCCTCCATCTTGTTGCAAATGACTGGGTTTCGTTGTTTTTGACTGCTGTATAGTATTCTATAGAGTACATGTCCCATAATTTCTTTATCCAGTCTACTGTTGAAGGGCATTTGGGTTGGTTCCAGGTCTTAGCTATTGTGAATTGAGCTGAAATAAACATTAAGGTGCAGACAGCTTGTTTGTTTGCCAATTTCATTTCCTTTGGGTAAATTCCAAGGAGTGGGATGGCTGGGTTGAATGGTAGGGTTATATTCAGGTTTCTGAGGAATCTCCAGACTGACTTCCATAGTGGCTTGACCAGTTTGCATTCCCACCAACAGTGGGTTAGTGTCCCTTTTTCCCCACATCCTCGCCAGCATCTGTTGTTGGTAGATTTCTGAATGTGAGCCATTCTAACTGGGGTGAGGTGAAACCTCATTGTGGTTTTGATTTGCATTTCCCTGATGGCTAGTGATCTTGAACATATTTTCATGTGTCTGTTGGCCATTTGGATTTCCTCTTTTGAAAAATGTCTATTGAGGTCCTTGGCCCATCTCTTAAGTGGGTTGTTTGTTTACATGGAAAATGGCAGGGTCAAGTCATTACTTATTATTAGTGAACTTGAATGTGTATGCCTCAATTATCCAATTCAAATATACAGACTGGCTGCTTGGACTGAAAAACATGACCCATCTGTTTGCTGCTTACAAGAAATACATCTCACCAACAAAGACACATGCAAACCAGAAGTACTGAATGGATGGAAAAACATAGTCCATACAAACAGAAACCAAAAAAGAATTGGTGTTGCAATCCTAATACCACTACACATTAACCTAACAACTCTTAAAAGAGATGAAGAAGGGAACTATGTAATGATTAAGGGATCAATCCACCAGGAAGTTGTGACTATAATAAATGTATATGTACCCAAATACAGGGTTCCTAGTTACTTAAAAGTGTTAACAGACCTAAAAGTAGATATAGTCTCCAATACAATAGTAATTAGAGACTTCAATACCTCCCTCTTACCAATAGACAGATCAGCCAGACAGAAAATCAACCAAAAACAACAGCTAATCAACACTATAGACCAAATGAACTTAACAGACATCTACATAACCTTTCACCTCACAGAGGCAGAATATACATCTTTTCATCAGTACATGGATCATTCTCTAGGATAGATCATATGCTAGTCCACAAAGCAAGTCTCAGCAAATTCAAAAGAATCAAAATCATCCCATACACCACTTCACACCACAATGGAATGAAGCTATAAATCAACAACTCAAGATTCTCTAAAATGGATAAGCAATTGGAGACTGAACAACATGATCCTGAAAGAAGAATGTGTATAGAAGAAATCACTAGGCTAATCCTCCGCCTTGCGGCGCAGGCACACTGGGTTCTAGTCCTGGTCGGGGCACCAGATTCTGTCCCAGTTGCCCCTCTTCCAGGCCAGCTCTCTGCTGTGGCCCGGGAGTGCAGTGGAGGATGGCCCAAGTGCTTGGGCCCTGCACCCGCATGGGAGACCAGGGGAAGCACCTGGCTCCTGCCATCAGATCAGCACGGTGCGCCAGCCGCAGCGCACCGGCTATGGCGGCCAATGGAAGGTGAACCAATGGCAAAAAGAAGACCTTTCTCTCTGTCTCTCTCTCTCTCACTGTCCACTCTGCCTGTCAAAAAAAAAATCAAAAATTTCTGGAAACAAATGAAGATGACAATACATCTTATCAAAACCTATTGGATACAGCAAAGCAGTGTGGAGGGAAGTTCATAGCAATCAGGGTCTACACGTAGAAATTGGAAAGGTACCAAGTAAATGAGCTATCAATGCAACTCAAGGACCTAGAAAATCAAAACCCAAACCCACACTAGTAGGAATAAAGAAATAATTAAAATGATGAAATAAACAAAGTTGAAATACAGGGCCTGTGCTATGACACAGCCGGTAAAGCTGCTGCCTGCAGTGCTGGCATCCCATATGGGTGTCCATTTGAGCCCTGGCTGCTCCACTTCTGATCCAGCTCTCTGCTATGATCTGGAAAAGCGGTAGAAGATGGCCCAAAACCTTGGTCCCCAGCATTCACATGGGAGACTCAGAAGCTCCTGGTACCTGGCTTCAGATTGGTGCAGTTCCGGCCACTGCAGCCAATTGGGGAGTATACCAGCAGATGGAAGATCTCTCTCTCTCTCTCTCTCTCTCTCTCTCTCTCTCTCTCTCTGCCTCTGCCTCTCCTTCTCTCTGTGTATAACTCTGACTTTCAACTAAATAATTAAATCTTTAAAAAACTTAAAACATAAAAAATTCAGAAAATTAGTGAAATGAAAAAGCTGGTATTTTTGAAAAAATAAACAAAATTCACACACCATTGCTTCAAATAACCAAACCCCCCCCACCAAAAAAAGAAGACCAAAATAAGTAAAATCAGAATTGAAAAAGAAAATTTAACAAAAGAAACAACAGAAATAAAAAGAATCATTAGAAATTATTACAAAGAGCTGTATGCCAACAAACCAGAAAACCTAGGGTAAATGGAAAAATTCCTAGAAAGAGAAAATCTACCAAAAGTAAGCCATGAAGATACAGAAAACCTAGCCAGACCAATAACCAATTTGGAGATTGAATCAGTAAAAAATACCCTTGCAACAAAGAAAACCCCAGGATGAGATGGTTTCACTGCTGAATTCTACCAGACATTTAAAGAACTAACTTCAGTTTTTCTCAAGTTATTCAAAATATTTGAAAGGAAGGGAATCTTCTCAAATTCTTTCTATGAAGTCAGAATTCCTAAAGCAGAAAAAGATGCAACAGAGAAAGAATACTACAGATCAATTTCCCTGATAAACATAGATGCGAAAATCTTCAATAAAATTCTAGCCAATTGAATCCAACAACACATCAGAAAGATCATTCACCTGAACCAAGTGGGATTTATCCCTGACAGGCAGGGATGGTTCAACATTCACAATCAATGAATGTGATACATCACAATAACAAACTAAATAAAGAACAAAAGCCATATGATCATCTAACTAGATGCAGAGAAAGCATTTGATAAAATACAACACCCTTGCATGATGAAAAGTCAAAGCAAATCAAGGTTTCTCATAGCGTTCATTTCACTTTAACAGGTTTCCTTTTTGGTGCTTGGTTAGTTGTCACCGATCAGGGAGAACATACGATATTTGTCCCTTTGGGACTGGCTTATTTCACTCAACATAATGTTTTCCAAATTCCTAACAGGGATCACTTTTCAGTTGAAATTTAAACATCAAAGAATAATTGTGTGTTAATTACAGAGTTCAATCAATAGTACTAGAACAAAAAAAAATACTAAAAGGGATAAAGTATTACATTGTACATCAACAGTCAGGACAAGAGCTGATCAAGTCACTATTTCACATAGTGTCCATTTTAGTTCAACAGGTTTCCCCTTTGGTGCTCAGTTGTCGCCAATCAGGGAGACCATATAGTATTTGTCCCTTTGGGACTGGCTTAGTTCACTCAGTATGATGTTTTCCAGATTCCTCCATCTTGTTGCAAATGACTGGGTTTCATTGTTTTTTACTGCTGTAAAGTATTCTAGAGTACATGTCCCATAATTTCTTTATCCAGTCTACTGTTGAAGGGCATTTGGGTTGGTTCCAGGTCTTAGCTATTGTGGATTGAGCTGAAATAAACATTAAGGTGCAGACAGCTTGTTTGTTTGCCAATTTCATTTCCTTTGGGTAAATTCCAAGGAGTGGGATGGCTGGGTTGAATGGTAGGGTTATATTCAGGTTTCTGAGGAATCTCCAGACTGACTTCCATAATGGCTTGACCAGTTTGCATTCCCACCAACAGTGGGTTAGTGTCCTTTTTCCCCACATCCTTGCCAGCATCTGTTGTTGGTAGATTTCTGAATGTGAGCCATTCTAACTGGGGTGAGGTGAAACCTCATTGTGGTTTTGATTTGCATTTCCCTGATGGCTAGTGATCTTGAACATTTTTTCATGTGTCTGTTGACCATTTGGATTTCCTCTTTTGAAAAATGTCTATTGAGGTCCTTGGCCCATCTCTTAAGGGGGTTGTTTGTTTTGATGTTTTGGAGTTTCTTGATCTCACTGTAGATTCTGGTTATCAACCCTTTATCTTTTGCATAGTTTGCAAATATTTTTCCCATTATGTCAGTTGCCTCTTCACTTTCCTGACTGTTTCTTTTGCAGTACAGAAACTTCTCAATTTGATGCAATCCCAAATGTTAATTTTGGCTTTGACTGCCTTTGCCACTGGTTTATTTTCCAAGAAGTCTTTACCAGTACCTATATCTTGCAGGGTTTCTCCAATGCTCTCTAATAATTTAATCGTGTCGGGTCCTAGATTTATGTCTTTAATCCATGTTGATTGAATTTTTGTGTAAGGTGAAAGGTAGGGGTCTTGGTTCATGCTTCTGCACGTGGAAATACAGTTTTCCCAGCACCATTTATTGAATAGACTGTCTTACTCCAGGGACTGGTTTTGGATCCTTGATCAAATATAAGTTGTCTTGATCAGCCCTTACTCTGACTGTTGATGAACAACTTAATACGTTATCCCTCTTAGTATTTTTTTTGTTTTGAAAGGAGCCAAGAGCCACCATAAAAAAATGGGGCTCTTGAGACAAACCGTTCCAGAGACGGCCTTGGGAAATGGGGAGTAAACCGGTTCACAGAGAAAGCAGTCAGCTACTAACCAGAGATACACAGAACACCTGCCTTGTAGATAAGCCCCTTCCCTACGCTTGCTCAAGGTTAACAAAGAAAGCTGCAAGGCACGTAGCAACCTATTCCTCTCTCCTAGAGACCCCCTCCCCTAATGTATCCCTTTGACCTAGTACTTTTCCACCGACATTACCACTTTTAGACTGCCATACAAGGCCTGCTACTGAAAATTATCCAATGAACTTACGCCAGCCTATAATATGTTAATTTTGTGGTTTTGCCCTTTAAAAGCTGTGTGAGATAGCTGCTCGGGGCTCCTCTCACTTGCTTGCTGCTTGCAGCAGTAGGGGGCCCATTTGTACAAATGAAATAAAATTACCTCCTGTTCTATTGCATCGTCTGGTCTGGAGTCTGTGTTTCTGGGGTCGTCACAAGAGGACACCGCTTTTGGGGTCCTACAGTTTGTTCTACTTAATACTTTTGGTTGAATACTGTAATCAATACACAATTCTTCTTAAGTGTTGAAACTTAACTGAAAAGTGATTCCTATTAAATATAAGAGTGGGAATAAGAGAGGGAAGAGATGTGCAATTTGGGACATGCTCAAGCTGACTTGCCCCAAACGGTAGAGTTAAAAACATACCAGGGGATTCCAATTCAATCCCATCAAGGTGGCATGTACCAATGCCATCTCATTAGTCCAAGTGATCAATTTCTGTTCACAATTGATCATAATGATAGGACTAAGAACCAAAGGGATCACATAAACAAGAATAGTGTCTGCAAATACTAGCTGATAGAATAAAAAAGGGAGAGAATGATCCAACATGGGAAGTGAGAGACACAGCAGACCCATCGAATGGTAGATGTCCTAAACAGCATTCTGGCCTCAGAATCAGCCCTTAAAGGCATGCAGATCTGGCTGAAAAGCCCATGAGAGTATTTCAGGCATGGAAAGCCAAGAAACTCTGGCAAAAAAAATGACCTAAATGAAAGATCTCTGCGAGTGAGATTTCAGTGGAAAGAACAGGTCATCAAAGAAGGAGGTACCTTTCTCTGAAGGGAGGAGAGAACTTCCATTCTGACTATGACCTTGCCTGAATATGATCAGAGTCAGTGAACTCAAAAGGCTTCCATAGCCTTGGCAACTCATGACAAGAGCCTAAGGTGATTACTGATGCCATAAACAAGAGTGTCAATTTGTTAAGTCAACAACAGGAGTCACTGTGCACTTACTCCTCATGTAGGATCTCTGTCCTTAATGTGCTGTACAGTGTGATTTAATGCTATAACTGGTACTCAAACAGTATTTTTCACTTTGTGTTTCTATGTGGGTGCAAACTGTTGAAATCCTTACTTAATATATGCTAAACTGATCTTCTTTAGATAAAGAGAATTGAAAATGAATCTTGATGTCAGTGGAAGGGGAGAGGTAGCAGGAAAGGGGAGGGTTGCGGGTGGGAGGGAAGTTATGGGGGGAAGCCATTGTACTCCATAAGCTGTACTTTGGCAATTTATATTCATTAAATAAAAGTTAAAAAAAGAGAAAAGTCAAAGCAAATTATGTATAGAAGGAACATCCCTAAACACAATCAAGACAATTAATAAAATACCCGTGTCCAGCATCATATTGAATGGTGAAAAGTTGGAAGCACTCCCACTGAGATATGGAACCAGACACCGATGCCCATTCTCACCACTGACATTCAATATAGTCCTTGAAGTTTTAGCCAGAACCATGAGGCAAGAAAAAGAAATCAAAGGGATACAAATTGGGAAACAGGAAGCCAAACTATCCCCATTTGGAAATGACATATTCCTCTATATAGGGGATCCAAAAGAATCCATTGAGAGTATTGGAACTCATAGAAGAGCATAGGAACAGCATAGAACAGCATAGGAAATCAATAAACAAAAATCAATAGTCTTTATATATGCAATGTCAAGGCTGAGAAAGAACTTCTAAAGTCAATACCATCCACAATAGCTACAAAAAAATCAAATATCTTGGAATAAATTTAATGAAGGATGTCGAGGATTTAGTTGATGAGAATTATAAAACATTAAAGAAAGAAATGGAAGATACAAAAAAATGGAAAAATCTTCCATGTTCACAGACTGGAAGAATCAAAATCATCAAAATTTCTATATTACCAAGAGCAATTAACAGATTCAATGAGATACCAATCAAAATACCATTGACATTCTTATCAAATGTGAAAACATGATACTGAAGTTCATATGGAAACACAGGAGACCCCCAAATAGCTAAAGTAACCTTATACGTAAAAAAAAGCCAGAGGCATCATAATACCAGATTTCAAGACATACTATAGAGCGACTATCATTATCATCAAAAGAGCCTCGTACAGGTACAAAAACAGATGGATAGATCAATGGAACAGAATAGAAACTCCAGAAGTCAGTACAAGCATCTACAACCAAGTTATCTTTGATAAACAGCTAAAATCCATCCCTGGAATACTGACAGTCTCTTCAACAAATGTTGCTGGGAAAACTGGATAGCCACATGCAGAAGTATGAAGCAAGATCCCTACCTTACACCTTGCACAAAAATCCTCTTGAAATGGATTCAAGACCTAAATCTATGACCAAATGCAATCAAATTATTAGAGAACACAGGAGAAACACTACAAGACATTGGCATAGACAAAATGTTCTTAGAAAAGACACTAGAGGCACAGGCAATCAAAGCAAAAACTCACAAATGGGATTACATCAAATTGAGAAGCTTCTGTACTGCAAAAGAAACCACCATCAAAGTGAAGAGGAGAAAATATTTGCAAACTACACAATTTATAAAGAATTAATAACAAAAATATATAAAGAGCTCATGAAGCTCAACAATAATGAAACAAACAACTTAGTTAAAAATGGTCAAAGGACTTAAGCAGACAAGTTTCAAAAAAGGCAATTCAAATGGCCAACAGACACATGAAAAATGCTCAGGATCACTAGCTATCAGGTTAATATAAATCAAAACCACAAGGAGGTTTTATCTCAGCTTTGTTAGAATGGTTTTCAATACAGAACCCAACAAACAACAAATGCTGGTGAGGATTTGTGGGAAAAGGTACTCTAATTCACTGTTGGTGGTAATGTAAACTGATAAAGCCACTATGGAAGACAGTATGGAAATAACTCAGAAATATGAATATAGACTTTCCATATGACCCAGCTATCCCACTCCTAGGAATTTAACCAAGGGAAATGAAATCAGCATATGATTTATTGAAGCTCAATTCACAATAGCAAAGACATGAATCAACACAAATGCTTGACAAAGACTTGTTAAAGAAACCAAGGATTTATGTACACCATGGAATACTACACAGAAGTAAAATAAATGAAATCTAGTCATGTGCATCAAAATGGATGAATCTGGAAAACGCCCTACTTAGTGAAACAAGCCAGAACCAAAGAGACAAATACCACATGTTCACCTTGACCCATCATAACTAACAGAGCATATAGAAGGCAATCTGTAGGAGTGAAATTGACACTATGAGAAGCAAAGACTCTGAATAGCCTTTGTTTCTAATGCTGAGGAACAGTATTTTCTTTTCTCTCTTAGTATTTGTTGAATTCTTCTCTTAGCATAGAATTAATCATGTGTATAAATTTAAATTAAAATATATCCTAGTCAATAATAAAAGTGGGAATAAGAGAGGGAGGAGGAAGAGGGGTGGGAATGTGAGTGGCAGGGCAGGCACAGTGGGCAGAATCACCATGTTCCTAAAGTTGTAATTATGATGTGTATGAATTTTGTAACTGTAAAGCTGTATAACTCTGTATACATTACCACAGATTTACCTAAGGGTACAGTTTAAAAACTTGACATGAGACCCCAAGCCCTCTTATGCTGAGGGGAAATAATAGCATTTTAAGTGTTAAAGTGATATGAATAGGATTAATAGTTAGGTAAAAAATAATAGTATTAAAAAGCAGTAAAGGATCCAACATGGGAACCAGTCAAGACATCAGACTCATAGAATGACAATCACTTTAAGTAGCACTATGATCTCAGAATCAGCCCTTAAGGCTCTCAGCTGGTCTGGCTGAGAGCATTTCAGGCATGGAAAGCCAAGATACTGTGACAAGAAGTGTTCTACATGAAGGACCATCTATGGGTAAGACTGCAGTGGAAATAAGTGATCATTAAAGGAGGTAATGAAGGGAGGAGAGAACTTACACTATGCTTATGGCTTTGTTAAATACTGACAGATTTTGTGGATTCTAAAGGCTTCCATAGCCTAAGAAGCTCATGTCAAGAGCCTTGGGTGGTCACTGAGATCATAGACAAGAGTGTTAATTGTTAAATTAACAACAGGAGTCATTGTGCACTAACCTCCCATGTAGGACTTCTGCCCTCAAAGAGTTTTTTTAGGAGAGTTAGTAATAAAACTTGTCTTCAAAGATTTACTCCATTTTAGCATATTAAATGGAGGATATACTTATGTCTCTCATAATTTAGGCCAAAGTGTCAAACTCCATTGCTTGTTTTTGTAGGTGCTTCATTAACTAACAACAAAACTTGTTCCCAAAGACTTACTTTCTCTTGATGTATTAAATAAAGGATACTCTTGTGTCTCATAAGCTACAGTTATGTCTAAGTGCTAACGAAAGATGTTATCATTTTGGGGTGCTTCTTTAAAGTTAGTTAAGTTTCTCCAAAAAAATAAATGAAATCAATTTTGAGACGCAGTAACTTTGAACAGCCCTGTCACAACTGTAGAGAAAGTTTCTTTTTCTTTTACTTTTTTTCTTTTTATCATACAAATTGATGAACTCTTGACTTACTTCAGACTAAAAGAATATAGATTTTTATTAAGCATTCTAAGTTGCATTCAATAGCATCCAATACACCACACCACAGTCCATCGACAGTCAGTCAAACCCAACAGCAGTTCATTCTTCACAATCCATGAGTTAGGGCAGAACTCCCTTCAACTTACAGTAAGATCCTACTTAGCTTTTGCAGGCAGGGGTTGGGAAATTACACTTCATTTCTTATCACTAATGTGATGAAGAGCATCAGAAGTATATGAAAACGATAAGAAGTGATTGTGATTTCAAAGTACAATGTTGGGAAACATTAACAAAAACATCAAAATGATAGAAGTATACCTGCTTCTACTAAATTCTTGATGAGAAAGTTCTTAGAACAAGCAATTTATTTCCTCTACAGAAGAGGGTTTTTTGTTAAGATCAAAGGTTTTTTTTTTTCACAGAATTTGATATTTTGCTAATATGAAGGCATAAAACAGCAACAAAGAACAATAATGCATACAGCAGTGAATACACAAGGGTAATGCTGATATTTGAAATGGCTAGGTAATTTTGGGGGGTTTTAGAATAAATGCAACAGAGGTCAATAATCACAAAATTTTAAGGTTAGAGCAAGATCAATCAATTACTAAACAGAGTTAACATCTTTTATAGGACTATCACTGATTATTAGCATTTTTGTTTTGCAAATGGGCACATACTGGCGAGAAAGGAAGAAAGGACAATAACATGCATAATATTAACTACACATTTTAAAAATTATGAACCATGCAGAAGTTTAGCTCAAGCAGTAGTACATTCAGTTCAAAACCAAATAGTTCACTGATCACAGATTCATGGTATTAGTCACCAAAAGTTTCAGAACACATTGTGCGGATTTTGAAAGGTCATTTGCATCTTCTATGATTTCAACTTTACCTCCATTTAACTTGCTTATGTATGATGTACTGTGTATTTAAAATCAGCAGAAGGTTAACATTACTCTATAATTTTTCAGTTTCAATAGTTGCACTTTTTTTAACACAAAAGAACCATATCAACAGTGATGAAATTTAAGAAAGAAAAACTGTGGTTATGCCTTATTTCTTTCATAATCATAAAAAAACAAAGCCTTAAACAAGGCTTCACTGTGAAACAGTAATGCAAAATCAAATATAATGGCATACATATGGTGTCAAATATTAAAAATTATATTTAAGTTATATATACTTAAAGACTGCCAAAATTTGTTTTCTTCATAGTTCAAGAAACACAACTATAGGCTTTTGTCATAACCAGTTTAAACTTTATGTGTACGTCATTTTAAGTGCAGGAGTCACATGCTCTTCATTTTCTTTCTCTATTTGTTTTATTGTAGCATTTTGACCACAACTGTTTAAAACTAAAAATGTGTTGTTTAAATCTCTGATATCAAAGAGGAATCTGAATTTCCAAAGTCCTCATTTTTCTCTTACATAAAGGACAAAATGTACATAACTGCAGGCTCTCTTTCTCTCCAGATATTCCTAAATCCTTACCCTTCCAGCATCCTTCACCCTTCATAAAAATAAATTTATTCTTCTTTATTTAAGACAGCCGCCTCCAGAGCAGCTTCTCTGCAGCAAGCACTGTCTCTATTTAGTGCATTTAAGCGAGAATTTGTATTGCACATTTTAGTCACTGTTCAAGGCACTTTCGGAGCAGTTGGGGGCCCTGGCATCACATGCACTCCTATTCATCTGGGGTAGGGGCTTCTCCTCAGCTGTCACTCCATTTTCTGCCAGGGACCCATCTGAAGATGCAGCAGATGACTTGGGTTCCCCGGATTTCAACTTGAGCTCTTTGGCTACTTCCTCTGCTGAAGCAGCATTCGGGGGTCTGCCCTGAATCACTCCCTGGTTCTTACAGCCTCTGCAGTAGTACCTTCCACCTCTTCCAAAGGTTCAAATCACGGGGGTGGAAATAACTCCTCTTGGACACCCTCTGGCAGATCCTCCAACACAGACCACCTGCAAGGGGAAGGGCCCACAGCCCCCACAGTGCGCCTGCCTGGCCCAGTGGCCCACCACGGTGCCAAAGATTTCTAGCTTCCTTCCCTGAGCAGGCATAGGTTGGACTCACACTGGGCCTTGCTAGTTCTGCTGTTGTCATTGCCTGAGAAGGCTCCACAGGGTGCCGACACTGCCATCCGAAAGACTCAGTAGGGGACTGTCACTACTGCTTCCCCATAGGGGCCTCCAAAGCCACAGACTCCTGAAAAGCCTCTGCCCCTGCCCTGGGAGGGTGGCACGGGCCCAAAGAGATGGGGTAGAAGGGCAGAGCAGGGTGTGGGGGGAAGGACAGGGGGTGGTTCTGCCAGGAGAGGTTGAGCCCCTTGAGGATGCTCTGGCACATTTTCTCCACCTTGGCAGCCTGCTCGGCCTGACCACCACAGAGGTAGATGAGCGGGGTCTTTTCCTGGCTGGCTTCGAGGAGCTTGCACTGGAAGAGCTTCCCATCAAAATACATCCATGGACAATAGTGCTCTCAGGGGATGGGCTGTCCACACACATCATTTGTGAATAGTGCTATATCCACCTCACTCATGAAGAGAGCTGACAGCTGAATCCCTCAGGGGTTGAGGTTCTCAATCTTGAGCTCCTGTGGCTGATTTGGCTCGTGGAGCTTGGGGAACAGCACCTGGGCAAGGAAGGCATCTAGCTCTTGACGCCAGAGTATTCGAGCTCCTGGCCATCGCACCTTATACCTTAAGACGCAGCAGAGCACCATGAGGTGGGTGGGCACTTTGGCAGGGTTCAGCATGGCAGGAGTTTCTGAGCACATGCAGGTCAGGAAGGCCCTCATCCTGCAGTTCTTGTCCTCCACTGCCTTGCCCAGCCAAAGCCTCTTCAAGTTGTGCAGGTCCATTCCCTGAAGGCCGGGGCTTCCACCAGTTCCAGAGTTTGAGGGGACTTCCCTTTGTAAGCTGCCCATTCCTTAATGATCTCTGGTGAGAATTCTGGAATGTTTTTTTCTAAAAGCTAGTCACTCAGTTTTCTTTCTGCTTTCTGCCAAACTTAACAGGACTCCGAAAACATACTGATGAACTGGCCTATAGAGCAGGGTGGCTGGAGGCAGGTCTTTGTTGGCTTCATCTTCAATAGAAACAGCAATTTTGATTTCACCCTTGGTCAGGACATGGAAGATGTAGGGGTACATCAGCCCCTTCTTGTGCCTGTGCTCAGCCACTCTCAGCACCTCAGGTACAACAGGGGGCAGGGCAGGGGTAGTGATGTCCATCTGGTTCCTGATGGGCATTGACAGAAGGCATGGGATTGGCTGGACTGTGCCCATCTGGCTCCCTTTGCCTTCCACTGGCTGTCTTCCCAAAGAGGCAGTGGATTAACCTTCTGTCTTTGTTTGGTCTCCTGCATCTCCCATGCCTGAGGCTCTGCATGGCTTCCTGTCTTCTCCCAGCCAACCTTGTTCCTGCTGATGTGGTTTGTTGCCCCTGCACTGCCCCCATCACTGTCTGAAGATGATGAAGTGGAAGAACCAGGGAAGTAGGTAGAATCCACGTGGTTGGGGCTGCCATCCTGGGCTGGACTGATGGGTGAGGAGCGCTTGTACAGCAGCGTGTGCTTCCCCTCATGCGGAATGTTGCTGTAGCTGTTCTGTTCCACCAGGGCCTTCCCACTCCTGTCTAGACCATAGGAGTATGGCCCCTGGCCCGGGGTGTCCCCTAGGCTGGGCTTCTGTGGGGCTGCAGGCTTCACTTGCAGAGAGGTCTGTGGAATGTTGAGCATCTGAGGGGAACATAGGGCGGCACTACCCCAGGCATTCTACATGGATTTGGTCTGGCTAAGTAATGTGGTAGGTGAAATGACACAGGCTTACTAGTTGCCGAGTAATATCCAATTGCTTTCTTAAATCGAGTGACTTTGTCATCTGCTCTAGACTGTGTGCTGGAAAACATCTTTAGCTATGGCATCCAGGTCAGAGATGTCCTGAATGTTGCAGATGTAGTTGGCAACAGCTTTGATCACTACATCAAAGGGTGGCAAGACCAGCTGGTGGGCCCGGACCTTTAGTAAGGCTAGTGGAAGTTCTGGACCTAGCAGACTCCAATGAAATGACGCCAGATCCTCATCAGGTAGAATGTGATTTCCTAGCAGAGCAGCAAAAACAGGAAAACTGTTTGGATTCAGGTCCAGCTGCTTGGCAACCTTGTGCATCAGGTACTGGCTTGAGATGAGACTCTTCCCGTTGTGGCTCAGTTTGAGAGCATGAGCGCTGAAGTAACAAGGGATGTTGCACAGGGCATAGCCAAGAGTCGTATGCCACCAGGATGTGGAAGCCATTCTCTCTGCAGAAGCCAATCACCTCCTGATGGTGATCCCCAATGCTCTGTGCGACCTTGACGTGAAAGTGGATGAGTGCCAGGCGGATGCAGTGAGCCATGCAGAGGGGCGGTAGGAACCAGACTTTGGGCGGTGGCGTGCCCTTGTTCTGGAAATGCCTTATGATCATCTGCACCATCTGGCGCTCCTTGCCCTGCCACTTGACCCACTCGTGCAGCTGCGCCTTCTCCAACGCACCTTTGAAGAACACCAGCAGCTAGATGTTGCTGTTGAAGTAGGCCTTGGCCAGCACCTCCAGGTAGCCGAGCATGTGGCTCCATTGGCCGCCGCTGACCCAGTCAGTGTAGAAGCGCTGTACAGGCGATGCAGGCAGTCAACAGCATTCACCAGCAAGTGAATTGGGGTATGTGGGGGCCTGCTGCTGTCAGCCGCCCACCAAGCTGCCCCAGGCCAGTTTCTGCAGCTCCACCAGCACCACAGCACTCAGGCAGTGCTTCTTGATGTAGTCCTGGAAGCCCTGCATGCCCATGTAGGTGGCGGGGCCCTGACATTTTGGTGGCAGCCTCTAGGGCAAGCTGGGATGGGTCAGGGGTGCGCTCATGGCCGCTGAGGCTGCCATGTGCTGCTGCCTCCCTGGGCCAAGTCTGGGAAGGACCTGCTGCTGCCGCCACTGCCACATTGCTAGGCCAGACAGGTGGGCAGGTGGGCAGGCGGGGACTACAGTAGACTTAATCTTCTGTGCATAAAGTTAATTGAAAGTAGACCTTCGTATAAAATAAGACTGATAATAGGAGAGAGAGGAAGAAGAGAAGTGGGAGTGTGGGTGGGAGGACAGAAACAGTGGAAAGAATCTCAATATTCCTAAAATTGAACTTAAGAAATGCATGATATTTCTGTTCATTCAATGAGAGGTTAAAACAAAGAAAATAACTTAGTAAATATTGCTTGTATCTATTGATATCCTGAGATTTAGATAAGCATAACATTCAATTTCAATGATGTTTTTAAATGAAAATGCTGACAACATGACACTCTAGTACAGAGTCACTCTGGGCTCAATTTACCACCGGAAGACTGTGGAGATGTGTAGAATTAAGATGTTGCATGCCTGTCTAGGAGACTGCTTTCTTGCAGAAAAAAGAAAAACACAAAGAAAACATCAGAATCTCATACAGAGCTCAAAATTTCCTTCAGGATTGAAACAATGCCTGAGTCAGCCTTCCACATCTTAAAATGACTTCCAATATATTAGAATGCACTGTTCTAAAGAGAGAGTGGCATTTCCCAAAGACAAGGAGGTTGAAGGAGCTTCTCTAGGAAAATATTGGTTTAGGACCATAAATGCAAGCCCTTATTCAGGGAACAGGACAGGAATGGAGTCTTCCCATTTATGGAGAAATATCTAAGGTTTTGACACTACCAGTATTTGGATAACTTTCAAGTAGGCAGGGACCAAAACAAAAACTGAAACAAAAAGAATAAGAAAATGAGGCTCATGAGGTCCCCATTGAATTTCCCTTCATTTCCCAGCAAGACATACTGCATTGACTTACAGCTCAAAGTTCACTATTACCCCTCTCTAGTCTCAAGGAAATCATTTACACTTGCAGAGCACTGACTACATAAGCTTGGAATTATAAATATGGAGATTGATCTGTACCTGCCAAGAAATTACACCTGTGAAAAGACCAATGCCTGCACCTGAAAAAAACCCACACACAGTTGTCAAATTTTAAGTTTGCAAGGTGAGACCTGGCAGGATTCTAATTAGAAAGGAGGGAATGGAACAGGAGAGGCTGAGATAGTCAAGCCTGACCTCATGAACAAAGTTAAGAATTAAAAGGAGGTGCTTCAGCAAAGCAAATATGATCATCATTGAGCAAAGGAAAGGGAGAGACAGAGCATCATAGTGAGAAAATGACCAGCAATAAAAAGGAAGAATGCTGTAATCACCTTGGGAAATATGGAATATTATTGAGTATAAGAGAATTTCAATTTCTGGGCAGCTCATCAAAAGTACCAGAATAGGGTCTCAAATTTAATTATGAGCGAAGGTGTGTGGGTTATTTCTGGCTCCCTGGATGGGAGTGAGACTTTCCCTATGTAGTAATACCTAAGTGTGGTCTGAGAAGCACCTGGATCAGAATCAGGTGGATCTTGTTATGCTCCAAGTAGGCACAGGAGTCTACACTAACACAGCTCCCAAGGTATTTCTTCCGAGTATAAAGTCTTAAAACTAATTGTTTGGGAGCAAATGTGCTTTAGCAGGTGGTAGAGCAATAACTTACCAATGTCAACCAAAGGAGAGCTCTCAAGAAAACATTAGAGATTTTATCATTGATTTAACTTTCAATTGGGTCTCTGCATTGTTTCATGACATGAACACCGCATTAATAATTCACCATATCTGGTACTGGACCTGCAGGCATATCATATTTCTTAGGAGGCTCAGATTCTCAGACTCTTTTACCTACCTCACCATATAGAGGAGCAAGATCATCAACAGTGAACCAGATAAAGGAATGTAGTGATAGGGAGATCTATGAAGAGTCTTATCACAAGTGAGCCACTAAAGAAAAAGGCACTTGCCCATGGAAGAGGACTGTAAAAGTAGAATCTGATAACTTCATTAAACATTTATTGAAAAGCAAATGCCCTCAGTTCTGTTCATTAGCCTTTGCAAACACCATCCAGAAATGGACTTTACAAATCTGAGCAAGATATACAGTAGCCCCCACCCCCCAAATAAAGGGAAAGATGGAATAGCATCAAGTGAAATAAATAGTCTGTGAGCATTAGTAATTACCAAATAGCCAAGAATTCAGCAAGTGCCCAGCCCTCTTCTTCTCCCTGGTTTTGTCTCTCAGACTTCTACACAGTAAATCCCAGAAATAGTGGATAAGTCTTCAGTAGTTGGATGAGATCATAACATGTTTGCTCTCTAGCCTACTTTCAAAACTTGCCACTGGGCAACAGGCAATGTACTTGCTGTATGTAATCCCCAAAAGACTCCTTACAAGTATGGAGGCCTTTATCAATACAGGCTGATAAAAATATTCCCTTTCATCATTTTCTTCAAGGCAAGTTATTAAGAATATCAATTATTTTTATGGGCTGGTGCAGTGGCTCAGTTAATCCTCAACCTTGCAGTGCCGGCATCCCATATGGGTGCTTGGTTCTAATCCCAGTTGCTTCTCTTCCAGTCCAGCTCTTTGCTGTGGCCCAGGAAGGCAATGGAGAATGGCCCAGGTGCTTGGGCCCCTGCACCCGTGTGGGAGACCAGGAGAAGCACCTGACTCTCGGCTTCGGATCGGCGCAGTGTGCCAGCTGTAGTGGCCATTTGAGGGGTGAACCAACAGACGGAAGACCTTTCTCTCTCTCTCTCTCTCAGTCTAACTCTGTCAAATAAAAAAAAAGAATATAAATTTTTACCACACCCCCAAAGTGTATTCCATATGCCTGGGAAGTAGGAAAAGAACAGTTTTTTTAAAAAAAATATTTATCTATTTACTTATTTCAAAGTCAAAGTGGAGAGAGAGAGAGAGAGAGAGAGAGAGGAGGCAGGGGAGGGAGAGACTGATTTTCCATCCACTCGTTCACTTCCCAAATTACTGCAACAGCTAGCACTGGGCCAGGCTGAAGCCAAAAATTTTTCCAGACCTCCCACATTGGTGGCAGGAGCCAAATACTTGGGCCATTTTCTGCTGCTTTTCCCAGGCCATTAGCAAGGAGCTGGGTAGGAAATGGAGCAGCTGAAACTTGAACCAGTGTCCACAGGGGATACTGGCATAATGGGTGGTGGGTTAATCTGCTATACCACAAAAGCAGCCCCAGAAAACAATTTAGTATTCTTCCATGTGATCCTTAACCTCATTTTCCATCTAAGTTGAAGGAAGTTTATCATTTTCCACCAGAGTTTGAAGAGATCTGTATGGTATCTCTGAGCCACAGTTTTATCAAAAGAGAACTAGATCTCTGTGGACTTGGAATCTACAACTTGAACCTTTGATTTTCTACCAAAAATAAGCATTAAACAGTACCTACACACAAAATTTTAGGCTCAAAAATGCCTATATCTCTGGTGATTGTGTCTTTCCTCTATCCAGGAACTTTCCCAGACAATTGTGATTATAAGAAGAGAACAGGGGGGCTGGCGCCTTGGCTCACTATGCTAATCTTCCACCTGCAGCGCCGGCACCACGGGTTCTAGTCCTGGTCGGGATGCTGGATTCTGTCCCAGTTGCTCCTCTTCCATTCCAGCTCTCTGCTGTGGCCCGGGAGTGCAGTGGAGGATGGCCCAGGTCTTTGGGCCCTGCACCCGCATGGAAGACCAGGAGGAAGTACCTGGCTCCTCAAAGCGCCAGCCACAGTGGCCCCTTGGTGGGTGAACCAATGGAAAAAGGAAGACCTTTTTCTCTCTCTCTCACTGTTTAACTCTGCCTATCAAAAAAAATAAAGAAGAAGAAGAAGAGAACAGGGGAGATACAAGCTGGCTGAACAGAAGAAAGTCGTGCTGATTTAGTCCACAGGAAAGTAACAGAATAAAAAGTGAGGAACTGTATTCCCAGGGGACAGTTACAGAGCGTTTGCTGTGGAAATTCTACAGAAAGAAGAGACACACCATGGAGCAGCAGAGATGGTACAATCACATAATAGGGAGCAGGACACTGCCAGTGACTTTTGCAGCCAGTTGAGGTCAGAGACACCATTTTCCAGAAGCAAGGTGAGAGGACGTGTGGCAACACATGCCACTGGTGATACTGCCTTAGGGAGAGCTTCACAGACCCCCACTGACTTTGAATTTGGACTGGAGCATGAATAGGGGGAAGGGAGTGTGCCTGCAAAATCCAATAAAGGGAGAGTACATTGATTTCCTCACACCCTCTTCATAAGGTGAGTAGACTGTTGCAGCCCATGTGCACTTGCAGGATTTTATAGGAAGGATAAACTTGTGGCCCCCACTGAATGCCAGTGTGTTCTGAAGGATGTTGTTGGTGGAGCACCCACTTAGGACTGTAAAATGCTCTCCTCTCCTCGCTCCGTCAAGGTACCTGGACTCAACATGCCAAGGCACAGCACCAACTACCTTCTATTAGGCATGCAGATGGCTCTAGGAATATTGTGGCTCTCTCCATGGATGGGAGAGACTCTTGGCCTGAGGGTGGATACCCTGCTCTCTGTTACTGTAGGAGCCATGATCCTTTTGACTGTGAGAATTCTGTGTTTGTGCAATAGAATGTGGAGTGTGGCAAGATCTTAGCTCAATCACTGTAACTGGATTCAGAGGCTCAGAGTTCTCTGAGTGCCTGGAGTGGGTCATCACAGAGGTCCTGCACTCACACTGGGAAGAACACAGATCCTCTGTATAGTTCAAGCAGCTGCTTGGGTGTGTACATAGGCACTGAGGACCCATCCTGGAGAGTTTGTTAATATTGACAAAGAGGGGCTGAGTCTTTGTGCACACCAGCCAATGTGATCATAATCCTACCCCTCCTGACAGTACAGGAGATTCTCCAATCCAAATTTGGGAGACACACTGGGCACTCGCCCCAACCTCAAGAGCTGGCTGAAATTCCCTGGCCCCACTCAGCAACACTGCTGGATATGTGAAGGAGCAGACATTCAACTAAATCATAGAGGCATATGTCAAAGATAAAACTCATCAGAAAAGAAAACCAAGTGTTTCCACAAGTGCCTAAAAATGAATGTAGAAATATAAGGAAGATGAACAAGGAAGAAAACATGACTCATGTCACACTTCACTATTAGAATGTGAAGAGCAAAAGGCTAATGAAATGCCTGAAAAGGAATTCAAAACAATGGTCACAAGCTTACATAGAACACAGAGAAGCAAATATATTAGTTAAAGAAATCCACACCTGACATCAGTTAGCAATTAGGGTAGCATATAGATACTGAAGAGAAAACAATCTGAAATATTAGAAATGAAGAATTCAATATGTTAACCAAAAAATTCAATGGAAATCATTAACAATAGACTTGTTGGGGCAGAAGACTGAAAAGCTGAGCTAGAAGACAAATCCTTAGAATTAGCTCAGAAAAAAACAGAAAAATTTAGAAAAACTGAAGATACTGTTTTAGACTTTTAGGATACTGTCAATCAAACATACATGTATGTCTGAAGAGTTCCTGAAGATGTGCCCTTGATTAGAGGGCTTATTCAATAAAATAATAGCAGAACAATTCCCTCATTTGCAAAAAGGGACATAATGTACAGGAAGCACACAGAACTCCTGAAAACAATTATCAGAAAATATTTTAACACAGTACATTATAGTCAGATTTTCAAAAGTAAAACATAAGGAAATGATCCTAAAATGTGCACAAGAAAAACACCAGGTTACCTTGAAAGAATCTCCAATTAGACTGTCAGCTAATTTCTCCTCAGAAAATGAACAGCTAGGAGATAAAGGATATAGCCCAAGTACTTAAAAAAAAAAAAAAACTTCCAATCCAGAATATTGTTCCCTGCAAAGCTCTCATTTATGAATCAAGGTAAAATAAAGGCATTTCAAAGCAAACAGAAATTGAAAGAATTTGTAAGCACTAAAACAGCCCCACAAATGACACTTATGAATGTGCTACACACAGAAACAGATAAAGATAGTCATGTCAAAAAAGAATGTGAAGGCAGAAAATCTAGTAAAAGCACAAGGGAACTCCAAAACAAACAATGGGAATATTGATGGAAAATGGCAAGAACAAGCTGTTACTTATCAATAATAATCTTGAATGTAAATGGCCTAAATTATAAAATTTAATATATAGACTGATTGAATCAATTTAAAAAATTAACCATCTGTCGGCTCTCTACAAAACCACACCTCACTACCAAAGATTCACACAGACAGAAAAAAAGATGGCAAAAGGATCCCATGCTAAAAAGTCAGAGAAGAACTGGAGTAGCCATTCTAAGATCAGACAAAATTGCCCTTAACACAAAAACTGTTATAAGAGACAAAGGATGGCATTATGCAATGACTAAGGAATCAATTCAACAGGAAGATGCAAATATATTCAAGATATATGCAACCAATACTAGGGCCCTTGGGTATTTAAATAAATGTTAATGTAAATAAAGGGAGACATACAATTATTAGGGACTTCAACACTGTACTTTCATCCTTGGACAGATCAACTAGACAAAAAATCAACAAAGAAACAGAGCTAATCCACACTATGACCAAATGAAAATAATTCATATCTACAGAACATTTCATCCCAGAATACAAATTTTTTGGATGAGTGCATGGAATTTTCCCTAGGACAGACCATGTCCTAGGCCATAAAGCAAGTCTCAACAAATTCCAAAACTTTGAAATCATACCATGTGTCTTTTCTGACCACAATGGAATAAAGCTAGAAATTAGTTTAAAAAGTACAGAAATGGAGACTGAAATTAAAAGGGATATAAAAAAATTCCTAGAAACAAATGAGGATGACAACATGGCATTTCAAAACTTATGGGTTACAGCAAAAGCAGTGTTAAGAAGGAAAATTTATAGCAATTAGTGCCTACATCAAGAAATGAAATATATGATCTAACAACGCATCTTAAGGATAACCAAAAACAAGAACAATCCAAACAAAAAATAGGTAGAAGGAAATTAATAATAAAAATTAGAGATATAAAAAAATGATACAAAAGATCAATGAAAAGCTTTTTTTTTTTTTTGGAAAAAAAAGTTGATACACCGATGACCCAACTAATCAAAAAAGGAGGAAAAGTCTCATATTGGTAAAATCAGAGATGAAAAGTGATGTTACAATGCCTATCATGGAAATTAAAAGAGTCATCAGAAATTGCTACAAACACTTACATGAAAACAAATTGGAAAATGTGGAAGAAATTAATAGATTTCTGGATACACAGAACCTACAAGAAATGAGTCATGAAGTAATATAGAAGTCCAATGTATGTTAAAGATCTCTACGATGAGAATTACAAAATCTTAAAGAAAGAAATTGAAGAGGATACCAAAAAATAGAAAAACCTTCCATGCTTATGGATTGAAAGAATCTATATCATCAAAATGTCCATTCTCCCAAAAGCAATTTGTAGATTTAATGTGATACCAATCAAAATACCAGACATTCTTCTCAGATCAAGAAAAATGATGCTGAAATTCATATGGAGGCACAGGAGACCTCGAATAGCTAAAGCAATCAGGTACAACAAAAACAAAGCTGGAGGCATCACAATACCAGATTTCAGGACATACTACAGGGTAGTTATAATCATAACAGCATGGTACTGGTACAGAAACAGATGGATAGACCAAAGGAACAGAATAGAAACACCAGAAATCAACCCAAACATCTATAGCCAACATATATTTAATCAAGGATCTAAAACCAATTCCTGGAGCAAAGACAATCTATTCAACAAATGGTGCTGGGAAAACTGTATTTCCACATGCAGAAGCATGAAGCAAGAACCCTGCCTTTCACCTTACACAAAAATCCATTCAACATGGATTAAAGACTTAAATCTGCAACCTGTCACCATCAAATTATTAGAGAACATTGGAGAAACCCTGCAAGATATAGGCATAAGTAAAGACTTCTTGGAAAAGACCCGGAGGCACAGGCAGTCAAAGCCAAAATTAACAATTGGGATTACATCAAATTGAGAAGTTTCTATACTGAAAAAGAAACAGTCAGGAAAGTGAAGAGGCAAACAACAGAATGGGAAGAAATATTTGCAAACTATGCAACAGATAAAGGGTTAATAACCAGAATCTACAAAGAAATAAAAACTCCACAACAACAAACAACCCACTTAAGAGATGGGCCAAGGACCTCAATAGACATTTTTCAAAAGAGGAAATCCAAATGGCCAACAGACATATGAAAAAATGTTCAAGATCACTACCAATCAGGGAGATGCAAATCAAAACCACAATGAGATTTCACCTCACCCCAGTTAGAATGGCTCACATTCAGAAATCTACCAACAACAGATGCTGGCAAGGATGTGGGGAAAAAAGGGACCCTAACCCACTGTTGGTGGGAATGCAAACTAGTAAAGCCACTATGGAAGTCAGTTTGGAGATTCCTCAGAAATCTGAATATAATCCTACCATACAACCCAGCCATCCCACTCCTTGGAATTTACCCAAAGGAAATGAAATTGGCAAACAAACAAGCTGTCTGCACCTTAATGTTTATTTCAGCTCAATTCACAATAGCTAAGACCTGGAATCAACCTAAATGACCATCAACAGTGGACTGGATAAAGAAATTATGGGATATGTACTATACAGCAGTAAAAAAACAATGAAACCCAGCTATTTGCAACAAAATGGAGGGATCTGGAAAACATTATGCTGAGTGAAATAAGCCAGTCCCAAAGGGACAAATATCATATGTTCTCCCTGATCGGTGACAACTAACTGAGCACCAAAAAGGAAACCTTTTGAAGTGAAATGGGCACTAAGAGAAACAATGACTTGATCAGCCCTTGTCCTGACTGTCGAGGAACAACTTAATACTTTATCCCTTTTAGTATTTTTTTTGTTCTACTTAATACTATTGGTTGAGCTCTTTTATTAACACACAATTATTTTTCGGTGTTTAAATTTAACTGAAAAATGATCCCTGTTAAATATAAGAGTGAGAATAACAGAGGGAGGAGATGTACATTAATTGGGGGGAAATAAGCAAAAATGCACCAAAGTGGTTACCAGTTTGTAACTGTAAAATAGACTCATAAAAAATCATATGAAGGTACCATCAATAATTTGTTGAAAATGGAATTCAAATAAGTTCATTTTGGTAAAATATTTTTTAATAATATGCACTTAAATAAACTTTTTACAGACCCCTCATAAATAAGAAAAAGCAAAGGAAACAAATATTTATGTAGAATAGTGGGCCTAAAAAACTTGAGTGTAGAACTGAGGTTTCAATTTATATAGAGAGGTCTTCAACTGTGACAGCAGAAGCCAAAATGGACAGTTTTTGTTATTATCTCCTTTCAGTGGCAGGTGAAATTTCCTAATACACAGTTTCACTGAGGATGTAGCCATTTGACAGTCCTGGCTTCAGCAACTGTCTCATTTACTATTAAAGCCCAGAAGCTACAGGGATATATTTTACCTCTTACATGGCTGGTAAAAGCCAGTCCTCTCAGCAATGGAAGAAACAAAGAAAAGTAAGACTGTTTCTTATTGCGGCTTCCTGTTCTTTTTTTTAATTTTGATTTATTTATTTTCATTGTATTTGAAAAGCAGATTGACTGAGACATGAGGGAAGGAGATGGTCCATATGCTGGTTCACTTCCCAGGTGCCTGAAACAGCTGGGACTGGACCAGGCTAAATCCAGGAGCTCAGAACTCAACCCAAGTCACCAAATGGGTGACAGGGACCCACGTTCTTGAGCCATCAGCTGTTGCCTCCCTGGGTGCACATTAGCAGGAAGCTGGAATCAGAAGCAGAGCTAGTACTCAAAGTCGGGCACTCGGATATAGGATGCAGGTGCCCCAAGTAGCAGCTTACCTGCTGCTCCAAATGCCCTCATTCCTCTTCTCTGACTCCAGAGAAACCCTTTAAACTCAGCAATGCCTTTAAAAGGATATTTAATATACTTAACTCCAATGTGCTAAATGAATTGTAACTGAAACTTTTTCAGATTATCTAATTTTTAAATTGCTAGAAAGGTAAGTACTCAGCAAAGAATATTAAATTTAAGATTACTTAGTAAATACACGTGTTGGCTCTTCATTTAAAAATTACTGAAATGAATCTGCATAGTCTCATTTGTTCATGTGATGAATATACATATGTCTAAAAATCTATGTGTCAAGGGCTGACGCTATGGTGTAGTAAGCTGGGCCTCAGCCTGTAATACCTGCATCCCATATGAGCACTGGCTTTTGTCCTGGCTGGTCTTCCAATTCAGCTCTTTGCTATGGCCTGGAAAGGCAGCTGATGATGGTCCAGGTACTTGGTCTCCTGCACCTTTGTGGGGGACCTGAAAGAAGCCCCCTAGCTCCTGGCTTTAGATTGATCCAGTTCCAACTGTTGCAGCCATTCAGGAAGAGAGCCAGTGGATGCAGTATATCTCTGTCTCTCCATCTCTTTCAAATAAATAAATCTTAAAAAAATTAAGAAGTGCAAATTCTCAAGCCAAAGCCCAGGAATTCTCTAAGGGTGAAGCTGTAATATGTGTATGTTTAGTTGTGTATGTGTGTGTGTGTGTTTGTATATGTTTGTGTATGTGTCTGTGCATGTTTATGCATGTGTGTTTGTGTGCATGTTTATTACATATCTACATATAGTTATTGCAGTAAAATTTACTTCATAATTCAAAAAATAAAAAAATAGGGAGGCATTTCCAATTATAGCTTTTCATTCTACTAAGTATGCAAGATAATATCCTTTTCTAATAATGCATGAATGTATAGACCTGTTCCAAATTAAGAAAGTTAATACCTCACATCTCAACTAAAAGTGCTATACATTATTTTTCTAGTTGAATTTGTTTCGATTGTAGAAAATGACATTTAAGAGTGTGGTACAAATAAGGGATCCACAGATGGCATTTAACAACCAGCATTAAATTTACTTCTTCACTAACTCCTGCTTGACACAAGTACAGATCAGATAGTGCCAGATAAACAATAAGTATTTGATACTAGGCATGGTGCTGGTCATGAGTGAGGAGTAAGACTTCTGTTGTTATGCCTTCCAGATGGCCACTCAAGAAGCACATGAGGGTGTGAGCACAAGTGATGGCTGGATTGAAAGGTAGAGTTCATGTGCAAGGGCACTGAATAATGAGAGAAGCTGTCCTGTACCAAGAGGATAAAAGAAGGCTCCAGAAAACAGTTATGCTCCACTTCAAAATGAGTAAGAGTTATCACGAGAGTGGTGTAAGTGTGTTCTTCTAAAGGAAACAGGATGGGCAAAAGCTCTGAGGTGGAAGAATGCATGGCAAATCCCTGGCATAATCCTATCAGATATTGCCATCCAGACTCTAGAGGTTGTTAGGATTCAAATTCTACCTCTACCAACTACAATTTGTGTTACCTTAGGCAAAATATAAAACCATGACAAGTGCCCTTCATCTGTAAAATGAAGACAATTATTGTACTTCATAGGTAGCTTGGATCAAACAAATTAACATACAGACAGCACATATCTAGTATTATTAGTTATTATTGTCAGATATTATTTATATATATTATATAATATGATTATTTTATACTACTCGTCTAGATAGAATTAAAACATTGAATATTCTTTCTTCTGTTAGGTAAAAAGACCATGAATACACTTTTTAAAATTTTTAGATTGAAAATAAAGTTTGTGTATATCATATACATAAAATAATCATACATTCTAACAATAAATGTATACAGGTGGGAAACCATCACCACAATCCAACTTTAGGAAAGTTCTTACAAGCATTTTTGAAGTCTTTCTCCAATTTTACCAATTTTACCCAGTAGACCCATGTAAGTCATAAACTGCTATCTCTCCATATATATTTGCCTTTTCTGTATAAATGGAATTATAGAATATGTCAAAAAAAACTTTGGTAGAATGAGGTGTCTGGTTGAACAAGGCTTGGAGGGGCAGTGGTTTTATGCTGTGCAATGCTCCAATGAAAAGAAAAATCAGTAGAGTTTCAACTTATTTTTTCCTCCCTTTTGGAATCTCCCAAGCCCACAGTCATTAAAACCATGAAATTGCAACCAACCATTCTATTATTTTCGCAGCAACATGTTGTAAGCAATGATCAGAATCACAAAACCATCTTTGAGAATTGTGGGATTTACTTTGACATATGAAAGGAAAATATTCCATAATGCAGTTCCAAGGATACAGAGTAACGGTTAATGTCTATTAACTGACATGAAAGACCTAGAACATATTTTAAGTACAAAAGCCATCATACATTTTAAATAGAAATATATTATGCCCTTTACTTCATTTTTTAAACTTTTATTTAATGAATATAATTTCCAAAGTACAGCTTATGGATTACAATGGCTTCCCCCCAACATAACTTCCCTCCCACCCCCCCACTCTCTCCTCTTACATTCACAACAAAATTGATTTTCAATTCTCTTCATATACAGAAGATCAGTTTAGTATATATTAAGTAAATATTTCAACAGTTTGCATCCACATAGAAACACAAAGTGAAAAATACTGTTTGAGTACTAGTTATAGCATTAAATCACACTGTACAGCACATTAAGGACAGAGATCCTACATGAGAAGTAAGTGCAGAGTGACTCCTGCACTTAACAAATCGACTTAACAAATTGACACTCTTGTTTGTGGCATCAGTAATCACCCTAGGCTCTTGTTATGAGTTGCCACGGCTATGGAAGCCTTTTTTTTTTTTTTTTGACAGGCAGAGTGGACAGTGAGAGAGAGAGAGAGAGAGGTCTTCCTTTTGCCATTGGTTCACCCTCCAATGGCTGCCGCGGCAGGCGCACTGCGGCCGGTGCACCGTGCTGATCCGATGGCAGGAGCCAAGTGCTTCTCCTGGTCTCCCATGGGGTGCAGGGCCCAAGCACTTGGGCCATCCTCCACTGCACTCCCGGGCCACAGCAGAGAGCTGGCCTGGAAGAGGGGCAACCGGGACAGAATCCGGTGCCCTGACCGGGACTAGAACCCGGTGTGCCAGCACCGCAAGGCGGAGGATTAGCCTAGTGAGCCACGGCGCCGGCCTGGAAGCCTTTTGAGTTCACCGATTCTGATCATATTTGGACAAGGTCATAGTCAGAGTGGAAGTTCTCTCCTGCCTTCAGACAATGTTACCTCCTTCTTTGATGACCTGTTTTTTTGTTTTGTTTTGTTTTATTTTGTTTTACTGGGATCTCACTCGTGGAGATCTTTCATTTAGGTCATTTTTTTTTCTGCCGGAGTGTCTTGGCTTTCCATGCCTAAAATACTCTCATGGTATGCCCTTTACTTCCTTCAATAATCCTACAAACTCCTAAAGTACAGGACTGAATTCATAGACTAAACTTGTTACACTACAGCCATGGGCAGACACACATATTTTCAATAAATTATTTCTGAGTTTATGAGTGAACTTACCAAGAAGCTAAGCAAACACAGTTTTCTGATTATATCAAGCATTGAGAAATCTGATTGCGATGATTTGAATGATGCACCTGGCTTTACATGTCAGTGTTACTCTTTCTTGAAAAGTATAGAAATATTCCATAACAGCTGTCTAATGAAAATTGAAAGTGAGGTAGAATCCAGTGTTAAGAAATAGTAAAACAGCTTTTTACAGGATCAACATTAAAATGGAGTCTATTGCAACAAAACTTGTGTCACATTGTATTGTGATTACCAAGACAAACATACAGAGTATACTCATTCTAAAACTAGTAAGAAAACATGTAAATGACCTATTTAGCCAGCATACTTTCCAATAATTCATTTTGCAAAAGTTTCTCCATTCCTTCTGGTTCCCCTCTGCTTCTAGGTTTATGCTGCCCCACATTCAGTCCATTCCAATCTTGCTTTACATGTGAAAATAGAATGAGGATCTTTCTAATGTGACTGGACTTAGATATTTACATATTAAAATATATTTTTCATTGCCGGCACCGCAGCTCACTAGGCTAATCCTCCGCCTAGCGGCGCCGGCACACCGGGTTCTAGTCCCAGTTGGGGCGCCGGATTCTGTCCCGGTTGCCCCTCTTCCAGGCCAGCTCTCTGCTGTGGCCAGGAATGCAGTGGAGGATGGCCCAGGTGCTTGGGCCCTGCACCCCATGGGAGACCAGGAAAAGCACCTGGCTCCTGGCTCCTGCCATCGGATCAGCGCGGTGCGCCGGCCGCAGCGCGCCGGCCGCGGTGGCCATTGGAGGGTGAACCAACGGCAAAGGAAGACCTTTCTCTCTGTCTCTCTCTCTCACTGTCCACTCTGCCTGTCAAAAATAAAAAATAAAAAAAGAAAAAAATATATTTTTCATTAAACATTTACTGTTTACCTATTTTTAAAGCACCATTTGAGATGTATAGGATAGATGAACAAAACTGATACAAATCAGTGGCTTTGTAAACCTTACATTGTATGAGAACCACACTTGGTCAGACACTGAATCATTTTGGTTTTATTTATTTTTTATTTTTTATTTATTTATTTATTTATTTATTTTGTATAAATTTCCAAAGTGCAGAATATTGATTACAATGGCTTCCCCCCCTTAACATCCCTCCAACCCGCAACCCTCCCCTTATCCACTCCCTCTCCCCTTCCATTCATATCAAGATTCATTTTCGATTCTCTTTATATACAGAAGATCAGTTTAGCATACATTAAGCAAAGATTTCAACAGTTTGCTCCCACACAGAAACATAAAATGAAAAATACTGTTTGAGTACTAGTTATAGCATTAGATCTCAATGTACAGCACACTAAGGTCAAAGATCCTACATGAGGAGTAAGTGCACAGTGACTCCTGTTGTTGACTTAACAAATTGACACTCTTGTTTATGGCATCAGTAATCACCTTAGGCTCTTGTCATGAGTTGCCAAGGCTATGGAAGCCCCCTGAGTTCACTGACTCTGATCATATTTAGACAAGGCCATGGTCAAAGTGGAAGTTCTCTCCTCCCTTCAGAGAAAGGTACCTCCTTTTTTGATGACCCATTCTTTCCACTGGGATCTCTCTCGCAGAGATCTTTCATTTAGGGTTTTTTTTTCCCCCAGAGTGTCTTGGCTTTCCATGCCTGAAATACTATCATGGGCATTTCAGCCGGATCTGCATGCCTTAAGGGCTGATTCTGAGGCCAGAGTGCTGTTTAGGACATCTGCCATTCTATGGGTCTGCTGTGTATCTCACTTCCCATGTTGGATCATTCTCCCCCTTTTTGATTCTATCAGCTAGTATTTGCAGACACTATTCTTGTTTATGTGATCCCTTTGGTTCTTAGTCCTATCATTATGATCAGTTGTGAACAGAAATTGATCACTGGGACTAGTGAGATGGCAATTGTCCATGCCACCTCGATGGGATTGAATTGGAATACCCTGGTATGTTTCTAACTCTACCGTTTGAGGTAAGTCAGCTTGAGCATGTCCCGAATTGCACATCTCTTCCCTCTCTTATTCCCACTCTTATATTTAACAGTGATCATTTTTCAGTTAAGTTTCAGCACTTAAGAAGAATTGTGTATTGATTACAGTATTCAACCAAAAGTATTAAGTAGAACAAACAAAAAAAATACTAAGAGGGATAACATATTAAGCTGCTCATCAACAGTCAGGGTGAGGGCTGATCAAGTCACCATTTCTCATAATATTCATTTCACTTTAACAAGTTTCCTTTTTGGTGCTCAGTTAGTTGTCACCTATCAAGGAGAACAAGTGGTACTTGTCCCTTTGGGATTGGCTTATTTCACTCAGCATAATGTTTTCCAAATTCCTAACAGGGATCACTTTCCAGTTAAAATTTAGACACCTAAGAATAATTGTGTGTTAATTACAGAGTTCAACCAATGGTACTAGAACAAAAAAAAAATACTAAAATGGATAAAGTATTACATTGTACATCAACCGTCAGGACAAGAGTTGATCAAGTCACTGTTTCTCATAGTGTCCATTTCACTTCAACAAGTTTCCCCTTTGGTGCTCAGTTAGTTGTCGCCAATCAGGGAGAACATATGATATTTGAAAGGTAAAGTAAAAGATAAAGAAGGAGGCAAAGAGAGATGGGGGAAAGTGTGAGGAGGGAGAATAGAGGGAGAGACAGTCCAACCACTGGATCAATCATCAAATGCCCACCGTTAAGACTGAATCAGGCCAAAGTCAAGAGCCAGGAACTCCATCCAAGCCTCCCACAGGTGTGGCAGGACTCAAGCCCTTGGGCCATCCTCTACTGCTTTCCTAAGTACATCAATAGCTAGCTGAATGGTGGTTGCTAGCATTCAAACCAGCACTCCAATATGGGATGTGAGCATTCCAAGTTGCAGCTTAACCTGCTGAGATGCAATGCCTACCACACACTGAATTATTTTACACAAGTTACATATCCCTCACAACAAGGAGGCAGGTGCCTTTATCATCCACACTTTATAAGAAGTTGTAATAAATGTTTAAATGCATGGCTACATGTCCAGGTTTACACACACAAGAATGATTCCAATCCAGGCATGTAACTCCAGAGCATAAACACTTAACCATGACAAAATCCCACACTTTATGAAATGCTGATAGCACACAAATATGTAGCAAATGAGGCATACTATACAATTAGACTCTAGCTTGCTAATTTGTAATTGTCCTAACTATGTTTACTTCCCACAAGAAAGCACGTTTTATGAGCCAAGCAGACCTTATAGTACAGGAGTTAAGGGTATACTTTACTGTTTGTTGTCCAGCTGCTTGGCCTCTTTTGGCCTCAGTTTCCTTATGGATAAAAAAAAACACAGTGTCCAACTCAGAGTAGCAGAGAGAATGAAAAACAAATATGTGCAGAATGCTTGGCTCAAAGGAAGCACAATAAATTGCTGCTGCTATCAGTATTCTTAGACATAGCACTGGCTCCCACAGCATGAAGACAAAGCTGGGTATACAGTAAATCACTGAAAAAATATAGGTTTTTGGTTTTTTCTCATATCTTCCAGGTTTTTTGGATATTTCTACTCATTCAACAAACATTTGAGCAGTTTCTATTCCATGTAAGGCTGTTTAAAGGGGTGAATCAAATAGAAAAGTTGTCTTCTACTCACTACATAATGCTATGGTTATCACCCCTAACTTGCCTTCCTTCCTAATATAAAATTAGAAGGCACAAACTCTCTCCAGGCAAATTTACCAAAATATTAAACATCTAACCTTAATGCCACTAGAATTATTTTATCACATTCTTGCAAATCAATGCAGTCTGAAAATGATTTCTTTGTTTAACCTGTAAAAACAGGCTGGTTGGAATTATGGTTGTGATGTAGGATGTTAAGCTTCCACCTGCGATAAGTTACAGATACAAATTTCAGAACACATGCTTCCAATATGCGGTGATTAACTGAGGCAACTTCTACTATGGCCTGCTTGAGTGTTGACGCTGCAGAGGGGCTTGAGGAAATGTGCAGGCTCCTCATCAGCATACCCCATCTGCACAAAGCATTAGGCTTGGTGGAGAAGAGATATTCCAGACTGTCCATGCCAACCAAGGACAGTAAATGAGAAGTAGGGAAAAACAATACCAGGGTTCATGGTAAAAGGAAGAGTCTTGCCTTAATATGTTGACCAGGCAGGTCCTCCTTTTTGCCAATGACCAGCAGGCTGGTTCACCACACTGATGAAGTAATACCCAATTCAGTGCCCAAGAGCTCACAATTATCTAGACTATGAGCCCAGTAAACAGATGACTGTCACCCACAGAGGTGCCTGTGGGGTGCATGAAATACTGTGCCAAAGGACCTGCTATGGAGACTGTCTGGAGGGATGAGCCACATCAGTGCTGAGGAGTGTTTGAAGCAACACATGAAGTTTATCTGAAATCAGACAACTTGGGATCCTCCTTCAACACAGCATCTAATAGTGATCACTTAGATGTGGATGGCCAGATGTGGTACCAGCTTGTGGAAAATGGATAAAGAGATGTCAGGGAGAACAGCACCTGATGGCACACCTTTAGCTGCATAGTTCTGAGTGACAAGCACAGCAGGAAGCTGCTGCTGTGAACACTCCATTGTGTGGATGCACTTGGGTATTTTCTAGGGTGTTGAGGGTCTGCACAGCTTAACTTCAGGGACTATGAACATCAGGGCCAGGAGAGTTGGTTTGGACTGTTGTGGGAGTCCTCTTTTTTTTTTTTTTTTTTTTTTTTTTTTTTTTTTTTTTTTTTTTTTTTTTGACAGGCAGAGTGGATAGTGAGAGAGAGAGAGAGAGAGAGGTCTTCCTTTTGCCGTTGGTTCACCCTCCAATGGCTGCTGCGGCCAGCGAACCATGCCGATCTGATGGCAGGAGCCAGGTGCTTCTCCTGGTCTCCCATGGGGTGCAGGGTCCAAGCACTTGGGCCATCCTCCACTGCACTCCCTGGCCACAGCAGAGAGCTGGCCTGGAAGTGGGGCAACCGGGAAAGAATCCGGCGCCCCAACAGGGGCTAGAACCCGGTGTGCCAGTGCCGCTAGGTGGAGGATTAGCCTAGTGAGCCACGGCGCCGGCCTTGGAGTCCTCTTAAAATAATAGAGGGGTGAGCATTAGGGAACAGCATGTAAGATGGCTCTTTCGAGACCCACATCCTATATTAGTGTGTGTGAGTTTGAGTCTCACTCCACTTCCAATCCAGCTTCCTACTAAATTGCACCCTAAGAGGCAGCAGATAACAGCTCAAATACTTGGGTCTGTGCCACCCACACAGAGTTCTGGGATTTTCACTTCATAAAACCTGATGTTTTCACATCACAACCTGGCTGAATCCCAGCTATTGTGAATATCTTGAGAGAGAACAGTGGGTGAGAGATCTCTGTGCCTTTAATGTGAATAAAATTAATTTTCAAAACTTAAATAACCCTCCTGCATCCATGTGGTCAGACTGAGACTATTCCAGTTGGGCCCCTTCCCTGTGGGGATGGCAGCTGCATAGACTAATTGAAAAAATGCCTAGATACTCAGAGCCTCCTTTTCTCAATTGTGTATCATTGTTTGACATAAGGAAGTTCATGATGGAGTGTTATTTTCCAGATCACCAACACACGCTGCAGCAAAGGAACATCTTATGTCCATCCACAATGCATGGAGGACCCCATCAGCTCTGCCTGCCAGATGATATGAGTCTCTCATGTGGGTTGCAGGGACCCACATACTTCAGCCATCACTCCCTCCAAAAGTGCGTATTAGCAGAAAACTGGAATTGAGAGTTGTGACTGTAACCTAGGCATGCTAATATAGGATGTGGATGTACTAAGCAGGGTTGTAACACATGCCAAATGTCAATCCCTCAGTAAGTGCCTCCGTATATCCAAGGCTTTCAGAGAAAGGAGAAAGAGCTCTGGGCCCAGCCCCTTTAATACATAGTTTCTGCTTCTCCCCAACATTGTACACTGCTTCACATGTCTCTCTCTGTGCATTCTTACTTCTGAGAGCTATTCATGCAGACAGGGAAGAGCAGCACAGCACAGAAGAGTGGGTCTGGGAGACAAGACAGATTAGGGAAAAACTGGACTGTGACAGTTTCTGCCTGGATCCTGACACTTAGAGGCACATCATTGGGGGTGTTGGGTTTAGCAAATGACACCACTGTTACCAAGTGGCTACTCACTGTTTAGTGACCACATATGAAGCAGAGGCAAATTGGACATCCGCATGCCAAAAACTGAAAGACAATATCTTTATATTACACCAGGCATGAAAGTCAACTCAAAATAAATTGAAGGGTTACATAAAAGGTCTGAGAATATAAAACCCTTTACAAATGCATTGATATTAGTCTCAACAATGATTGTTTAGATATGACACTAAAAGCACTGGTGACAAAAGCAAAGACTACAAAAAAATCTAAGAAATATTCTGCATATGATAGGAAAAACAGAACAGATATAGCAAGGAATGGAAGAAAATATTGGAAAACCTGAGCTTTAACACAGACAACTCAAAAGCAAATACTGTAACAAAAATCGCACAAAGGATTGATCAGTTTTCCATTGAATATATACAAGCAGCCAACAGGTAACTGAAAAGGGGCTCAAAAACTACTAATGAAGACTACAATGCTAATCAAGACCACAATGGTTATCATCTTGTACATGTTAAAATCATTATTCTCCAAAAGTAAAAAGATAACATTGGACCAGGGTGGAAAAAAAGGAATATAAAAATTGTTCATGAGTCACATCATGCTGAGTGAAGTAAGCCAGTCCCAAAGGGACAAATACCATATGTTCTCCCTGATCGGTGACAACTGACTCAACACCAAAAAGGAAACCTCCTGAAGTGAAATGGACACTATGAGAAATGGTGACTTGATCAGCATAGCCCTGACTGCTAATGGACAACTTAATACATTATCCCTCATAGTATTTTTTTTTTGTCTGTTCTACTTAATATGACTGGTTTAATTCTGTAGTTATCACACAGTTATTCTTAAGTGTTGAAAATTAACTGAAATGTGATCCCTGTTAAACATAAGAGTGGGAATAAGAGAGGGAAGAGATGTATAATTTGGGACATGCTCGGGCTGACTTGCCCCAATTGGTAGAGTTGGAAACATACCAGGGGATTCCAATTCAATCCCATCAAGGTGGCATGTGCCAATGCCATCTCACTACTCCAAGTGATCAATTTCAGTTCACAATTGATCATAATGAAAGGACTAAGAGTCAAAGGGAGCACATAAACAAGTCTAGTATCTGCTAACACCAACCGATAGAATAAATAAAGGGGAGAGTGATCCAACATGGGAAGTGAGATACTCAGCAGACTCATAGAATGGCGGATGTCCTAAATAGCACTCTGGCCTCAGAATCAGCCCTAAAGGCACTCGGATCTGGCTGAAAAGCCCATGAGAGTATTTCAGGCATGGAAAGCCAAGACACTCTGGCAAAAAGATCTCTGTGAGTGAAATCCCAGTGGAAAGAACAGGTCTTCAAAGAGGGAGGTGCCTTTCTCTGAAGGGAGGAGAGAACCTCCACTTTGACTATGACCGTGTCTAAACAAGATAAGAGTTGGAGAACTCAAGGGGCTTCCATAGCCTTGGAAACTCATAACTGGTGCATAGGGAGATTACTGATGCCATAAACAGGAGTGTCAATTGGTAAAGTCAACAACAGGAGTCACTGTGCACTTACTCCTCATGTAGGATCTCTGTCCTTAATGTGCTGTACACTGAGGCTTAATGCTATAACGAGTACTCAAACAGTATATTTCACTTTGTGTTTCTATGGGGGTGCAAACGACTGAAATCTTTACTTAATGTACACTAAACTGATCTTCTGTAAAAAAAAAAAAAAAAAAGAAAAGAAATTATCAATTCCCAACTTGACTCTCACTGGGATTAAACATGACAATAGGTCTGATCTGATTTCATCATCATTTAAAAAAAAATCATCTATTATTTTTCACTTTATGTTTCTGTGTGGGAGCAAACTGTTGAAATACTTACTTAAGGTATACTAAGCTGATCTTCTGTATATTAAGATAATCGAAAATGAATCTTGATGTGAATGGAAGGGGAGAGGGAGTGGGAAAGGGGAGGGTTGTGGGTGGGAGGGACGGTATGTGGGGGGAAGCCATTGTAACACATGAGTCGTACTTTGGAAATTTATATTCATTAAATAAAAGATAAAAAAAAAAATTGTTCATGAGCCGGCGCCATGGCTCAATAGGCTAATCCTCCGCCTAGCGGCGCCGGCACACCGGGTTCTAGTCCCGGTCGGGGCGCCGGATTCTGTCCCGGTTGCCCCTCTTCCAGGCCAGCTCTCTGCTATGGCCAGGGAGTGCAGTGGAGGATGGCCCAGGTGCTTGGGCCCTGCACCCCATGGGAGACCAGGAAAAGCACCTGGCTCCTGGCTCCTGCCATCGGATCAGCGCGGTGCGCCGGCTGCAGCGGCGGCCATTGGAGGGTGAACCAACGGCAAAGGAAGACCTTTCTCTCTCTGTCTCTCTCACTGTCCACTCTGCCTGTCAAAAATTAAAAAATAAATAAGTAAAAAAAAATTGTTCATGAGAAAGTAAACAGAAAACATTATGTAGGTCTTCAATCAAAATTAAACACATAGAACTCATGACAAAGCAATCTCACTACTGCGTATATATCCAAAGGAAATCAAATCAGTATCTCAAATAGACACTTGCATCTCCACATTAATGGCAGCATTATCTACAAGAACATGATATGAAAACAACCCCATTGTCAACAGATGAATAAATAAAATGTGATAAACACACACGCACAAACACACACATAGGAATCACAGACAACCTTTAAAAGGAAATTCTTCCATTTTTTTTCAGAATGTGGATCCAAAAATATGAATGTGGATATTAGGCTATTTGAAATAAGGCACAGAAAGATAAATGCCACACAATCGCACTCATATGTGTAATCTAAGAAAGTCGCACTTAATCACAGAACAGAATGGTGGCTGTCAGAGGCTGAGAGTGAAGGACATGGGAAAATCTTAGCTGAACACACATTTGCACCTCAAGACCTTAATATTTAACACAGTAACTAGATGATTATGATATCACATACTCCAACTTGCTAATATCTTCCATATTCTTTAATAACATAGGGATGTAATGTGATGGATATGTTAGATTGTCCTAATCATTTCATAATGTATATGTACGAGAGGATTCTAGAATGTTTATGCAAAAAATGTAATCAAAAGGTAATGTGAAATTTTTGACGTCCCTCACATATCAAAACATCAGTTTTCATACCTTGAAGATACACAAATTGTGTCAATCATACTCTGACAATCTTGAAAAAATTAAAACAAGCAAAACAAAACAGGCTCCTATATTAAAATATAAATTCAAAATAACTTAGTAAACTACACATATCTCCGGGATATGGAAGGCTTTCATGGAAGAGAAATCATTTTTAAAACACACATAAATTTGAGTAGCCAAAATTTCTATTTTGAAAGTGCAATTAGAGATGGCACCCTGTACGGAGAAAGTGTAAGTGCTAAGACGATACCCAAGCGCCAAATTACAGGGTCTTTCTGCCTCTCTAAAACCTGGGTAAAAACCCCAAGCCAAATAAAACTTCTGTTTCTACCTTTATCTATGTTACTGTGCTATTGGAAACATAAAATGGAGACATCCTAGAAACAGCTGTGTGCCCTGGAAAATACCCTGCAGGCCACATATAGAGAAAACTCGGGGGAACCAGGTCCCTGTGGGGACGGAAGGAGGAACCGACAGTGCCTGTCCCACATGAACCTCATACACAGAGCCCACATTCTCCCTAGTGACCACCCAGTCCCCACTGCACAATGGGGGAGACATGAAGCTACAGCCACGCAGCTGGCCTGCTATGGCTCTGGGACTGAATAGTCTCCGCTAAGCAGGGAAGGGGCAGGACCTCGGGGGTCCTGGGTGCCGGTAGAGCCCCCAACCACGGGTCTGAGGGGACCGAGGGGAAGCCCTGTGCCAGCGCCAATATAGAGCCCACAGACACCAGAGGCCCGTGTCCTCCTAGCCTTCGGCTCCGTTTTCCCCTCTTGGTACAACCAGGCCCACACACTCACCATGTCGCGGTTTTCGTCTTTCTAGGTGCCCAGCGTCCCCGGTGAGTGAAGGTGGAGAGCTGCAGAGGCCGATTTCGCTTGGGAGCCTCACGGCGGCAGAGCTCTCTCCAAGGACTTCACTCTGCAGGCCAAACTGTAAGAGGATTGTGACGTCAAGACCCCGCGTGCTTACGCAGCGTGGAGGTCACTATGCCTGATTGGACAGTTTGCCGGCCTTGAGCGCACGTAACGTCACAAAGCACGGAGCCAATCAGCATCCCACATAGCATGGACCCCTAACGTCAGGTTGTCCTGGATGGGAACAGCGAGAGACAGACGTGGGTTCAGGTCTAAAATGGCCGCCCCTGGGCCCTGCCTCCCCGCGGCTGGAGGGCCTCTCACTTCCGAGCTCCTGCTACCCACTGGCCTCGCCTTGTGTCCCCGTCCTTCTCCCTGCGGATCCTGCCTGCAGCTGGCAGTAACCTGTTGCAGTGAGTTACAGTTCTGTTTATCCACTTCCGGCGCTTTCGTTTTCCTTGTATTTCTGCTCATTTTTCTGTTGAGTCATTTGTATTACGTTTTAATATTGATTTGAATAACACTTAGATATAACAATTTAATCTTTTTTTCTTTTCTTCTGTGAATATTTGTTTTCCACTCTGCCTGTTGACCTTCTATGTTGTCTATTTATTTCTTGCTGGTACTTGGTAATCTAATGGATTTTTAAAACATTGATCTTTCTCGCAACATTAAATTCATTTATTAGTTTATTTGTTTTTAGATTTTATGGATTCCCTCTAAGTAAATATCTCCAATATATTGGCAATTTATTGTTCAGAAATTGATCTTTGCACCTTATTTTATTTCTTTTTGCTCGCTCCCAACTACTCCTCCAATAAGAAGTTGGCGGTAGTGGAGAATTCCTGGTCTTGGTTTACTTCCAGGGTAAAAGCTATCAATGATTCTGTATTAATTGTGGTTTTCGTTGTAGGACCCTTTTAAAAAATCTTGATCTAAATAAGAAAGCCATTACTCTTTTTTACTATACTGCTAGCAGTTTTTTTAAAATTACATACTGATTTTTAAATGTTTTTGAACATTAAATTGTCATGTGATTTTCTCCTTGAGTTTTTCACCTACCCGGAAAATTTACATGACTTGTTTAGAAATATCAACCACCTCTTGTATTTTTTGTTATATGTTACTTGTTATTCATTATATTTTCATATATAAGTTCATTTATTATAAAAATACTAAGGATTTATACATCTGTAAGAGAGGTTTATACTTAATTTTTATTTAAAGTTCTAGTCAAACTTGCATCATTATCAATGTAATGCTGGCTTTCTAAAAGAAATCTGAAAATATTCTTTGCTTATTTATACTTTGGTACATCTGAGAAGTATAGGTGTGTTTTTTATTTAACTGAAGTTTTGCTTCTGTGACTTTTATTGGTTGATGGCCTTCAAATTGTGATCCAACTTGCTTGGTTTAATTTGGAGTTTTCCTATTTTATACTTGTTATATTGGATTTTAGGAATTTTTATTTGTGTTTGGGAATTTGATTTTGAAAGTATAGTGGATTTTTATCTCTAGTCAAATTTTTACCCCTATAGTTTTATAATATTTTTTTTTCCAGATCTTGACAAAGCTCTTTTCTCTGTAAACAATTGTTTTAATACGTGAAAATGGACACTAGTGTTACTTTTCCCTGTGTTTCCTCAATTACATTTGCTCATAGTTTCTTAATTTTGTTAAAATTAAAAAGTATATCTTGGGGCTGGTGCTATGGCAGGAGTTGGGGGAGAGATGAGCGAGAACAGAAGAGAATGAACAGTGAGAAGCAGAACTGCAATGCATTTTTGGCAGCCCACAGTTTGCCACCCTGGGGTTGAGCAGCTTTCCTGCCAGCCTCACTGATGCCCATGAGAATGCAGTGCCAAGGAGCTGAATTTCTGTATTGCCAGAGCTGCACATTTCTCTCACCTGTGGATGGCTTGATTGTGCTCTATATTTGAGGGAAAGAGTGATTTACAGAAAATTCAGTTGAAACAAGGACCTTTAATTCTTGCAAATCAGAATTCAGGTTGTTAAGAACTTGACCACACAGTTACAGAGCTCAGTAAATAGGCCCATTCAGAGCCAATGTTGGATGGTAGCATGGAACATGGACTCAACCAGCTGGGATTTTATTCTGTTTCTGTCAGTTTCTTACTCCTTAGCCAGATTATTTAATGATTCCCAGTTTTCTTCTGTGTAAAATGGAGGTAATAATAAAAGCTGTGATTCTTAGGATTTATATGAGAAATAAATGAGTTAATCTTTCTAAAGTGCTTAAAAAGAGGCTAGCATGCAGTAAATTCTCAATAAGTTTTAGGAACACATTTAATTTACTTGATGTGGAATGTATTAGTGAACGTAGATATTGATCTACCATCATTTGTGTTGGGATGGAGTGAGGGATGCTGAAAGATAAGAAAGGGAGCAAATGGCTTCTTCTCTTATATAACTTGCAGTTATTTGGGGGAAGTTAATGCTTAAAAGATAACCAACACTGCTAGTAGATAAGTGGCATTTTAAGGAATGACAGTTTTGACATTTTTGAAAAACCTCTAAACGTGTTTCTGTTTTTGCTTATTGCCTGTGATTCTGGGGTCTTTTCAAAGAAGTCTTTGCTTATGCCAGCGTCTTTCAGTTTCCCCATTGTTCCCTAGCAATCTGGTTGTATCAGTTTGTAGATTTGGATCCATGATCCATTTTGAGCTGATTTTTGTATAAGTTGTAATATAGAGGTCTTGTTTCATACTTCTGCATTTGGAGATCCAATAATTTTTTTTTTTTTTTTTTGGACAGGCAGAGTGGATAGTGAGAGAGAGAGACAGAGAGAAAGGTCTTCCTTTCACCCTCCAATGGCCGCCACGGCCGGTGCGCTGCGGCCAGCGCACCGCGCTGATCCGATGGCAGGAGCCAGGTGCTTCTCCTGGTCTCCCATGGGGTGCAGGGCCCAAGCACTTGGGCCATCCTCCACTGCACTCCCTGGTCACAGCAGAGAGCTGGCCTGGAAGAGGGGCAACTGGGACAGAATCCGGCGCCCTGACTGGGACTAGAACCGGTGTGCTGGCGCTGCTAGGTGGAGGATTAACCTATTGAGCCGCGGTGCAGGCGAGATCCAATAATCTTACAACCCTTTGTTGAAGAGACTGTCCTTTCTCCAAGAATTAATGTTAGCTCCTTTGTCAAATATTAGTGGGTTGTGGAGGCGTGGATTTATTTCTGGGGCTTCTATTCTGTTCTCTTGGTCTTCATGTCTATTTTTGTGCCTGTACCAGGTGATTTGATTGTAACTGCCCTGTAGGATGTTTTCAAATCTGGTATTCTGCTGGGACTAGCTTTGATTTCTTGTGTAGAATTGTTGAAGCTATTCAAGGTGTCTTGTATTCCCTAAGAATTTTAGTATTGTTTCTTATAGTTCTGAGAAGAATGTCATTGGTATTTTGATTTGCATCACTTTTAATATGTAAATTGCTATGGATAGTATGAACATTTTGATTAAATTGAATCTTCCTATCCATGAAAATGGAAGATTATTGCATTTTTCGTGTCTTCTTTGATTTCTTGCTTTAATATGTTGTAATTTTCATTGCAAAGATTTTTGGCATCCTTGGTTAAATTTATTCCAAGGTACTTAAATATTTTGTTGCTATTAATGGTACTGACTTTACAAGTCCTTTCTTAGCCATGGCATTTTCTGTGAATACAAAGGTATTGATTTTTGCATGATGATTTTATATCTCAGTATAAAAATAAAGAGCTAAGTTCAAGAGTGCAAAACAAAAGTGAGTTTATTGTGTAGAAAGCTGTACAGAGTCCTGCAAGACAGGAGAGGCCCAGAATTTGAAGTCCATTATCAATGAGGTGAACCTGTCTTTTGTGTCTTCAGTTTTAGTCTTTACTATTCCCCATGGGGCATGTTTTGTTGGGGCATGCAAAGGTTCCTGTTTTAGGATGATTCTTGGAAAATCTCTATACCTTCTTCTTAATTTTAATATGAATCTAAGATATCTCTTAAAAATAAAATGTGTTAAAAATTGGGTCCACAGTCATGGAAGTATACTTGACTCAACACTTGCAGCGTGTTCCAAAGGGTGGAAGTCTTTTTGGTTGGCTCACAGAGTGAAATGTGGTTGCTGGGCATGAGGTCTATGTTTATGGTTCTGAACACACAGGCTTTTTGGTGAAAAAAAATTATGGTTAAGCTAGATGGGACTTGGCTCATGTGGGCCTTCAGCATTGAATACCCTCTTGTTTCAACAACCTGAACATGCAGATGAGCCTCTGTGAGTTGGGATTACTTCAGTCAGAGTAAAGTTAGGTTTCAAGATAAAATTTGTCTGGTTTTCTATCACTGTTTTCTGCCTTTCCTAAGGCCTGAGGCAGCTTTCCTAATCTATCCCTGACCAGGGGGATGGGTCTAGTCCCTATGGTTCCTCAATGCATAGGGGCACTTAACAAATTTAGCATTCTGTCGCTCCCCCTCTTCGTGGAGGAACGACACAGGACCCTGCGCCGTTCTTTTGTCTGCTCGGCCCTCCCCGGGTTTGCTGCTGGTTCTTCCCGGGTTGGCTACTATCCCTTCCACCTCCGTGGAAGGGCAGTTCCCCCTGGCCACATTCCCCACTTCTGCAGGGGAGCGGCACACCGCCGGCCGGCTCTTCTCGGGGGCTGCACAGGTGTTCCCTTAGATGTTCCCCTTAGATGTTCCCTCGTGCATGCCGTCTCTCTCCTCCTTTATAGTCCTCCTCCGCCAATCCCAACTTGGCTGCCCACACGCCGAGTACGCTGCTCTCCTCCAATCAGTAGCAAGTCCTACAGTTTATTGGTTGAACTGGAGGCAGCTGTGCGGAAGCTGTTTACTTCTCTCCCAGCGCCATATTGTGGGAGAGCAGATGCATAGAATAAGTCTTAATTCCAGTAACTCAGTCCAGTCCGGGCTGCTCCCCACAGCATTCTTTCCTGACTTCAACAATTTCAGGAAACTAAAAATACAAGAAGACTTCATCAATATGAAAAAGAGCATATATATGACAAAACTCCAGGAAACATATTTAATGACAAAAATTAAAATACTTTACATTTAAAATCAGGGACAAGATAGTAGTTTGATTTCCTTAATTTTGTTCAATATTATAGTGTAGATTCTAGCCTATATTTGGAGGAAATTAAAAGAAATAAAAGCAGACAAGTTGAAAGGAGGGAGCAAGGATGTCTGTTCACAATCATGACCATATAACAGGTGTGGGAATACTCCACCCTCAAACTCTCACTTGTAGGACAGCTTCAGGTTCTAGTAATAAAGTTTTATTGGAACACAGCTGTGCTCATTAATTTATCTATGGTTGCTGTCACACTAAAATGACAAAAAGTTGTCACAGAAACTGTATTGTTACAAATCAAAAATATTTACTATTATTAGTAAGAGAGTAGTTTGAGAAAGGAAATAGTTAACAACATTTGATCCATACAAAAATTTTGATGGCATAATCTGAAAATGTAATGAAGCAATAAGTGAGTTCAGTAAAGTTAGAAGATACAAAATCAATACAGAAAAATGAAATGTGTTTCTATATACCAGCAATAAAAATATATATTTTAGAATCACCACTACTTAATTTAAAATGTGAAATTGACAGACCTACAAAAACAACTTAGTATTCATATGAAATTAAATGTTTCTAAGTAGATAGAGGCATTTTATTCAAGGTTCTCAGGATTCATCAGTGTTAAAACAATTATCTTAACATTATTTTACAAACTCTACACAATCTCAATTTCTTTCCCAGCAAGCAAGGCCATAAAGCAAGTCTCATGCATCTTCTCAGACCACAATGGGATAATGCTGGAATTCAACAACTCAGAAATCCCTAGATCACATAGAAACACATAGAGACTGAACAACATGCTTCTGAATGAATAGTGGGTCATAGAAGAAATCAAAAGAGAAATTAAAAAATATCTGGTAAAAAATGAAGGTGACAGCAAATCACATCAAAACTTAAGGGATATAACAAAAGCAGTGTTAAAAGGAAAGTTTGTAGCAGTTGGAAAGGTACAAAATAAATGAGCTATCAATGCATCTCAGAATCTAGAAAAACAACAATATATGAAACCCAAAATTAATATAAGGGAAGAAATAATTTAAATTTCTAGGACTCTTACTCATTTTGGGATGCCAGGAACATAGTTAGAGGGGACTATTGCAAGCAGTCACTTTGTACCTTTTTCACTCATGTCGCCCCTAAAAGTGAGCATGTCAACCATAGCTATTCAATCATCTTTCTAGAGAATAACACCAATGCCTTTTGTTATAATTCAAAATTTAGAATTTTCATATTCATATTCCACAGTGTATTTTCCCATCTTACAGTACTTTATTTTTTAATTCATTACCCCCAGAAAGGTTTATGGAGTAAACCTCCTGAGCGAACTTACACCCTAAAATCATTACTTTGGAAAAACTGATCTTTCTGCCTAAGAAAGAATAGTGAAACAAGCCATGGGTTGTCCAGTCAGAGGAGAGCCATGCATGAGTCCATTGCTAGATGAAAGCACTTTGTTCATCTCAGAAAAGCCCTCCCCTAGTAGGGGAATTTGAATAAAGCATTACCTGTAACTGGACAACCCACAGGCAGTTGGCTCAGCAGGTGGACAGCACATTAATGCATTAAAATATGCCGGCCGGTGCCGCGGCTCACTATGCTAATCCTCCACCTTGCGGCACCGGCACACCGGGTTCTAGTCCCGGTCAGGGCGCCGGATTCTGTCCCGGTTGCCCCTCTTCCAGGCCAGCTCTCTGCTGTGACCAGGGAGTGCAGTGGAGGATGGCCCAAGTGCTTGGGCCCTGCACCCCATGGGAGACCAGGAGAAGCACCTGGCTCCTGCCATCGGATCAGCGCGGTGCGCTGGCCGCAGCGCTCCGGCCGCGGCGGCCATTGGAGGGTGAACCAACGGCACAAAGGAAGACCTTTCTCTCTGTCTCTGTCTCTCACTGTCCACTCTGCCTGTCAAAAGATAAAAACAAATAAAAATAAAATAAAATAAAATAAAATAAAATATGCCCTAAGAAGAAGGCCCACATCAGGCAGGGTGCATGCTTTGATGAGCAGGGTGCAGGCAGTATTTCAGCCCCTACTTCCCCATTTTGCGTTGTACACAAACTAAACCATAGGATCAGTGCCCAGGATCATATTAAATAAGATGATGATATTACAAAATAGTGGAATATTTCTGCTGAGTACATTCTAGAAGGTGATGGAAGTGTAGCTAATTGCAGCAATATAAATGGACTAGAATTAAAAAAGAAGAGCTAGAAAGCATATCACCATAAAAATGGTGTTTGTGGGAGCACTGTTTTAAAATGTTTATTACTTTTTTGTTTTCTAAAACATTTGCAATATTTTAAATTCTAAAACATAATTTCAAAGGAATATTTTCTTCAATGGATTAAATTAATGATGTTTTGGAATTTTTATGGAACGAACAATAAGTCTCAAGAAACATAAAGTCTAAAAAAGTCAATGAGAACCAACCTTAATAAACACTGGGGAACAGCAAGCATTCTAAGATTTCTGGATAAACTGGCACATGAGTTGCTTACATGAGTTCCTCTGTTGATCAGAGGAGATTGGGCTGTGTAGCTTCATCTATGACAGGGGATAGGGCTGGATCATGGGTGAGGGCAGGAGAAATGGCAAAGCCATTCGTGCTAAGGGCAAATGTTAAGATAAAAGAATAAAGGTGGGAAATCATGTATGTGTAATTAGAGGAAGGTTATTTAGGAACTAGTCTCCAAAGTGCATGCATGGGGGAGCCAGAGCAGTGGGGTATAGTCTATGCTTTTGCCTATGGTGCTGCCATCCCATATAGGCACCAGTTTGTGTCTTACTCCTCTTCCTATCCAGGTCTCTGTTATGGCCTGGGAAAGCAGTGGAAGATGGCCCAAGTGCTTGTGCCCCTGCACCCATGTGGGAGACCCAAAAGAAGATCCTGACCCCTGGTTTCGGATTAGCCCAGATGAGGCTGTTGCTGCCATTTGGGAAGTGAACCAGCTGATGGAAGATCTTTCTCCCTGTATCTCCCTTTGTGACTCTGCCTCTCAAATAAATAAAATGTTAACAAAAAGTACATGCAGGTACTCCAAAGTGATGCACAACAACCCATTAGGTTGTGGAGAGAATTAAACAGAATTTGGGATTTTTTTTTTACCTTTGAAGGTACAAGTATAACCTGCTGTATATGCTTTTAAGTCAAGTGTGTCTGTCTTTTTTGTAAGTATGAGACTACACATCTATAGAGCTTTACATGGCAGAGCAATGCCTTATTGATAAGGGTGTTTAATCTTCACATGATATTGGGGCAATATTCTCAACCCTGATAATATCTTGGTCTATTTAGCCCTAACATGGTTTGCCTTTATTAATTTTTAAAAATATTTTTATTAATTTGTTAGAGCAGGAGAGAAAAAGGAAGAAAGGAAGCCAGCCAGGGAATTGGGAGACAAAAGAGAGAAGAAAGAGAGTGCTCCCACCCATTGGTTCACTTTCAAAATGCTTGCAACAGCCAGGAATGGACCAGGACAAAGCGAGGAGTCCCAGGAATTCCTTCTGACTCTCTCAAAATCTCAATTTGATGGGAGAAGTATTCATTCATATCATTCATGGATTTCTTTAATTTTTGAACTTTTCTTTTTGTTTCTGAATAATCTGTTCATTAATTTTTGAATTCCATTTCAGGCATTCTATAAATCTCTTCATCTTCAAAGTCTAATATTGGAATGTTTTGGTATTCCTTTTGGGAAGTCATGTTGTCTTCCTTATTCTTGGTTTTTGAATTTCTGAGTTTATTTTTAGGCACTTGTGGAGACACTTGTTGGATCTTTCCTCTGATGGCTTTTATTTTTTCAACTATGCCTCTGTGGCTTCTGCTCTATTAGTGAATACCCAGATGCTTGAGCTGGCTGTGGCCTGGGGGATCTAGTCTGTGCTCCAGGATGGGGTGAGTATCCAGGGTGACACTCATGTTGGATGTTGGATGTTTCCCTTATTGTCAACAGAGGGGAAAGTATGATCACCTATGCTGGCATCATCACACCCTCCCCTCCTCTCTTCTAAGGTGATCAGTGCCTGATTGTTAAGCCTCAGTGGGTGTATCCTTCAGCCATGCTGATGCATGAGCTGCACAAAGGATCTGTGCAGTCCTCAGGATGAGCACAGATCCTCTGTGATATCCCACCCCAATCAGGGAGCTCAGAATGTGTGGATCTGTAAACAATGATTACCCAGAAACCCAGCAACACCCTGCACCCACTCAAACAGTCGCAGAGTTCACAGTGTCAGCCCATGGGGCAGGCACAGTCATGTTGTGCAGAGGATCCACTCTGCCCCACTAGCCTGGTCCTATTCATGGAGAGGCAGAGATGTTCACAGAGCCAGCTGCATGTGAATATTCTGCCTAGGCAATTTGAGCCCCAGAGCCAGTGATATGTTGAGAGGCTCGGGGCACCTTGCACTTGTACATGGATGCCCAGCCCCTTGTCAATCATCCCAACAGACTCAAAGTCTATTGAGAACATGTATTTTTCCCTCTGGTAAAATCCCTGGATCCCAAACATGCATAATACATACTGGCCGCAGCCTTACTTATTTCAAAATGATGCCTTCTGCCCGCCAGTTGCCGGGCACATGCAAGAGTTTCTGCATCCAATACTGATGTCAGAATGTCACTGTATCTGCACCCATTGCTGGGAGCTGGCAAAATGACATCTGTCTTTGCCAGTTGCGGAGCAAGTGCAGATGAGCTACTATAGCCGATATGTACTTATGTATAAAATGACACCCACCCTCTTTCACCTGGTTGCAAGGCACTGTTGTGGGGAGGAAGCAGAGATGAGTGGAAAGAACAGTGCCCCTTTTTTTCCTGGGTGAGCGTGCACCCTGTTACCCTCAGGGCTCCAGGCCAGACACAAAGTGTAGACCTCTAGGCTCTCACCAGTAGCATGGGGTGCTGCAGTCTGATCTACCCTCACTCTACAAAGCTGATTCTTTCTCAGGCTCTCGGCTTCTGGGGTTGTGTGTTATGTCTGTGATTATTGCTGCACATCTACACCTTCCACACACAGATACACATCTTCTTCCTCAGATTCTCCACTGCAGTTTTTTTTTTTTTTTTTGACAGGCAGAGTGGACAGTGAGAGAGACAGAGAGAAAGGTCTTCCTTTTTGCCATTGGTTCACCCTCCAATGGCCGCCACAGCCTGCGTGCTGCGGCCAGCGCACCGCGCTGATCCGATGGCAGGAGCCAGGTATTTATCCTGGTCTCCCATGGGGTGCAGGGCCCAAGCACTTGGGCCATCCTCCACTGCACTCCCTGGCCACAGCAGAGAGCTGGCCTGGAAGAGGGGCAACCGGGACAGAATCCAGTGCCCTGACCGGGACTAGAACCCGGTGTGCTGGCGCCGCAAGATGTAGGATTAGCCTAGTGAGCCACAGCGCCAGCCTCCACTGCAGTTTTATACGTAATGCTGTGAACTGTAGCCATCACTGTGTTATGGAACATAGGAACTTATTACTTTTATATCGCTGCGTTTGGCACCTGTTATCCATACCATTTCTTTTCCCAACCCCTTCCTTTACTGTCTGTAGTTATAGCAATTACAAGTTAAGATGCATTAAGAGAACATGAGATATCTGTCCTTCTGTGTCTGGTTTATTTCACTTAATGATCTCCAGTTCCACCCATTTTTCAGCAAATAGCAACATTCCTTTTTTGTGTGATTGAGTGAAATGTCTTCATGCATTCATCCATTGATGGACACCTGGTTTGGATCCCTATCTTGCCCAATTTGATTACTGCTATAGAGAACATGAGAAGGCAAGTATCTATTTGATATGTTAATTTCATTTCCTTCTGATTTATAACAAGGAGGAGGACAACTGCATCGAATGGTAGATTAGTTTTGAAACCTTTGGAGAACAATCATACTGTTCTCCATTATGCCTAAACTAATTTGCCTTCGCATTTGCAATGTAAAAAAGTTTTCTTCATATCCTCACTAGCATTTGTTATTTTTTTGACTTTTTAGAGTCATAGTGTTTGATTTGTGTTAACTTAATGGCTAGTGACATTGAACATGTGATCACATAGATTTTGACCATTTGTGTTTCAGCTGAGAAATGTCTAGTCACATCATTACTTATTTCTTAACTGTTATTTATTTATCTCTGAAGTTTTTCCAGTTCCATATGTATACTTCTTATCTCTTTGTTTTTTTTAAATATTATTTATTTATCTATTTGAAAGGCAGAGTTACAAAGAGGCAGAGGCAGAGAAAGAGAGACAGGTCTTCAATCTATTGGTTCATGCCCCAGATGACCGCAATGACTGGAACTATGCTAATACAAACCTGGAACCAGGAACTTGCTCCCAGTCTCCCTCTTGGGGATGGGGACTGAAGGACCTAGACCATCTTCTACTGCATTCCAGGCCATAGCAGAGAGCTGGATTGGAAGTGGAGCGGCCAGGACTTGAACCAGCGCCCATATGGGATGCGGGCACTGCAGGCAGCCACTTTACCCACTACGTCACAGTGCCGGCCCCCATATGTGTTCTAAGTTTCAATACATTGTCAGCTTCATGGTTTGCAAATATTTTTCCCCATTTTGTTGGTTCTATCTTCATTCTGGGGATTGCTTCCTTTGCTGTGAAGAATCTTATTATATTAGTATCATCCAATTTATTTTTGTTTTTCTTTCCTGTGTGTTTGGTATCTTGCCCAAAAGCTATTGCCTATGCCAATGTTTAATAGAATTTCCTCTATGTTTTGCCAGTTTTAGGTCTTATATTTAGATATTTTACTCATTTTAATTCATTTTTATAGAGAGAGGTGGGAGTTCTAGTTTCATTCTTCTGCATATGGATATCTGCTTTCCTCAGGATCATTTATTAAAGAAATTGTTGTTTCTCCAGTGTGTTATTGGTGCTCAGTTGCCATATATATGTGAATTTATTTCTGAAATCTCCATTCTCTTACATTGGTGTATATGTCTGTCATGATGTCAGTTTAACAATACCTTTGAAGGTTGTCTTGAAATGAGATATTGTGGTACCCCCAGATTTTTCTATTTTTCAGAATTATCTTGACTATTTTGGGGGCTTTTTGGATTCCAAATGAATTTTTAAGGCTTTTTTTTTCTAGTTTGGTGAAGATTTAAATTAATGTCTTGATGGGAATTGCATTTATAAATTACTTTGGATGGCATGAAAAGTTTAATAATATGAATTTTTACAATCCATGAACATGAGAGATATTTCCATTTTTGTAACTTCTTTAGTTATTTTATCAGCGTTTTTTGATGTTTTAAACAAGATTTTATCTATTTGAAAGGCAGAGTTCCAGGGAGAGAGACAGATCTTCCATCCACTGGTTCACTCCCCACCTGGTTGTAACCACCAGGGCTGGCTCCCCATGTGGGTGTAGGGGCCCAAGTACTTGGGCTATCCTGTGCTGCCTTCCCAGGTATATTAGCTGGGGGTTGGATTGGAAGTGGAGTAGCCTGGCTTTGAGCCAGCTCTTATATGAGATGCAGGTGCTGCAGGTGGTAGCTTAACCCACAAGGCCATGACAAAGACCCCTGTTTTGTTATATTAATTGCAAAGGCCTTTCAGATCTTAAATGTACTCCATAGTATTTTGTTTTCTTGTAGTTACTGTGAATCTGATTGTTCTTATAATTTCCTTCTAACAGCTTACTATCAGTGTGTAAAAATGCTACTGATTTTTATTATGTATTCTTGAAGATTACTGAATTCACTTGTCAGTTCTAGAAGTCTCTTCATGGAGCTGTTAGGTACCTGTGTATAGAAGAACATGCCATCTGGAAATAGGAATCATTTGAATCCTTCTTTTTCTATTCTTTTGTTTTTAATTTCCTTCTCGTGCCTAATTGCTTTAACTAACACTTACAGTGGCATATTAATAGCAGTACAGAGTGGGTATCCTTTTCTGGATCCATATCTCAGAAGAAAAGCTTTCTGCTTTTCCTCATTCAATAGGTTGTGGGCTGTATCTGTCATATCTACTGAGACATAGTGGATAAAGTTGTTGCATGCAGTGCTGGCATCCCATGTGGGTGCTGGATTGAATCCAGGCTGCTCCACTTCTGATCCAGCTCCCTGGTAAAGCTTCTGGAAAAATTAACACTACATGATCCAAGTGCTTGTGTCCCTGCACCCATACGGGATTCCCAGTGATGCTCTTGGCTCCTGGCCTACCCCTGCTTATTGCAGCCATTTGGGGAGAGAACTAGCAGATGGAAGGTCTCTCTCCCAATTGTTTGAAATTTTATATTGTCATATTAGTAGATTTCTTACTATTGTGTTTTTCTGTATCCCTGAAAAAAAAAAAACTTTAAATTTATTCTTCCTTTTTAGATACTCATTTATTTATTTGAAAGAGAGGCAGAGCCAGAGAGGTCTTCCATCCACCTAAATGGTCACAATGGCCGGAGCTGGGCCAATCCAAAGCCAGGAGCCTGGAGCTTTTCCAGGACTCTCACGTGGGCCATCTTCTGCTGCTTTCCCTGGCCACAGCAGAGAGCTGGATAGGAAGTGGAGTAGCTGAGAGACCCAAATTGGTGCCCATATGGGATGCTGGCACTGCCGGTGATGGTGGCTTTACTCATTACACAACAGCACCTGCCTTCAATTTATTTATTCTCTCATTCTATAAATCATTCCTTCCCTTTGTCGATGGATGATAGTTTTTCCTCAGATTCAGAACTCTTCTGCTTTCTTTCATTATTGTTGCATCCCTCGACCAGCAAGGAAGACACGACCCGAACTCTTCTTCCAGCAGTTTATTCAGGAACCTTTTACAAACTTCTACTTCCGCCTCCTTTCCTCTTCCCTCCCTCTTATAGCCAACAGCGCACCAATCAAAAGCAGCCAAGTGGCAAGCATTGATTGGTACAGCAATGCGGAAGCCAGAAGGGAGCTCAGCCATCTCCTTATTAGGAGTTGTTTGTTTCTCGCCAGTCCTTCCGGGGGAAAGGAGCCAGCGCCATCTTTAGGGCACCGTGCAATGGCTCCCCACAGTTCCCCCTTTTTGTTTTAGAACCAGGCATCTAAGGATTACAGGAGAAGGTAGGGGTCTGTCCCCCACTGCCAGGCATCCACCTGGAACAGCATCCTTTTCGCAGGGGTGGGATCTGGGATGCCAACCCACATGCAGACAGACTTGCCTTCCAGAGAACGTAATGGCTCATTCTCTCCGCAGTGCTTTGCCTCGCACCCTGCACCCATGCCTAGCATTCAAGGAAGGCCAGCCATGCTTGTGGCGATTGTCCAGCCTCAAGGGCATAAAAGGCTTGAGCTATCATGGCCAATTCCCGCCGATGAGCTGTCCTCATCCTGCACAAACACCACAGGCAAAATAACACAACAAGTAACAGCAACCCCGTCAAAGCTCCAAGTCCCGCCCACTCCTTCAGGCTGGAGACAGCTGTGTGGATCCAGGATGACAATCCAGATGCGAAGGAGACATCCACACGCGTGGAGTTGATGGTGACCACGGCAAGGCGCAGTTGCTTCAAGGTGTAGTCAAATTCCGCGGACCAATTCTGCAAGAGCATCTGAGACAACTGTTTAGAGTAGTTTGCTGCCTGAGTCATGTTATCATACTGAACAGAGGTCACACACAACCCTGAAAATTTCCACTCACATTTATCCGGGGAGAAAATGTAAAGTATCCTTTCTTTGCCCAAATGTTATTGCGCCCTTGACATCCCGCCCACGGCAAGATACCATCCCCACGATTGCCATAGCAACGAGGGGCCCATCATGGCTGAGAAGGAATGGTAGACCCCTGGTCCTTCTCCATGGCAGGCCACCATCCTGATATCCAGGAAGCATTGGCCAATCCAGTGGTTGTTGGAAAATCTACCCAGGCTGCAGATTTATTATACAACTTTATGCAAGAGCTATTTTCATAAGTAATATTATTACTAATCAAAAAACATAAACTGCCTTCTAAGGTGTAATTTCCTGCAGGTGCATATTGAGAATCTGTATCCATGGGCAAGTAAGGGACTCCCAAGGTAAGATTGGTGGCAAAAAAGCGAGGGAACACTTGAGCGTTATACATCACCGGCATCGGCTTTGGGAATACTGATAGAATCCCCCATCTCTGCTCCGCCAGTGTCTGCTGCATTTGAGGCAGAAGTATCAAAAGCAACAGCAGGATTCTCCTCGTGGCAGACCCGCCTGACCGCTCGCTCCGGAACCCACACCGGGTCATGTTGATCCTGTGGAAAAACACAAACAGCACCTCGTGCCCATGCCAGCACGGGATCAGGGCCATGCCACTGGCCCGTCAAGAGATCTTTCCATTTTACCAACCCAATACTTGGGTTTCCTTGTTGCTGATGCCTGTCCACGGCTGAGTGCCCATGCACATCCAAATTTAAAAAATTAATTGTAAATAAGACTAAGGCAATTCTCTCTCTCGGGGTGCGGCTATAGCCAACTCCCCCTTTTTGTTTTAAAAGATATTCTTTCAGTGTGCGGTGTGCTCGCTCAATTATACCCTGGCCCTGAGGATTGTATGGCAATCCATGGACAAGTTGAACCTCCATTTTTTGGCAATAGGTGGTAAAGGTTTGAGATGTATAGGCCGGGCCATTATCAGTTTTTAGCACCTGGGGTTTCCCCCAGGCGGCCCATGCATCCAGACAATGAGCAATCACCTGATGTGTAGATTCACCACTGAGGGGAGAGGCATACATAATGCCTGAGCACATGTCCACTGAGACATGAACATATTTCAATTTCCCAAATTCCGATAAATGGGTCACATCCATCTGCCATACTCTCCCAGGCAGTAACCCTCTAGGGTTTACGCCAACACTAGGTTGTGCACGAGTAACAGCACAGTCAGCGCAATCAAGTACAATCTGTCTGGCATCTGCGCGGGAAAGATGAAATTTCTGCTGCAAAGCGCGCGCGTTGACATGAAAAGATTGATGGAAAGCTTTAGCAGCCTCTGCAGAAGTAGTAAAAAAGATGAATTCCTGTCTAGTACACAGGTCTACTCGCGCATTGCCTTCACATAAAGGACCAGGCATGCCTGTGTGGGCTCTAATATGCTGAGCAAAAAAGGGATTTTTCCGTGACCAAAGCAACTGCTGGGCTATATGTAATAGGGATGCAATTGGGCTAGAAGGTTTAATCGGCCCTGCGGTTTCCAATATCTTTAATGCGTTCACCACATGTAAGGAATCTGACAACAAATTAAAGGCAAAAGAGCACTGCTTAAGGACCTCAATAACTATTTTTAACTCCACAACTTGAGGTGAGCCTGGCTGAAACTGATGAAATACCGGGTCATTACCCTCTACCATATAAACCCCACAGCCTGTTTTTGACCCATCCGTAAATATATTTGGAGCACCTAGTAATGGCTCAGCAGCTGTAATTTTTGGAAATACTACCGGATGTTCTTTAAAGAATTGTAACAATGGACTTTTTGGTAAATGATTGTCTATAAAGCCTGGGAACCCACAGCGAAACACTGCCCAATCATCTAAAAGAGCACATAGGACGTTGACTTGTTTGGCATCATAAGGAACAATCACTTCACACGGCAATTTTCCAAAATATTGTAAACAGTGTTGCAAACCTTCCAGTGCTAGCTTTGCCACCGCTGCCGGATAATACTCAATAGACTTGGCTGGAGAGCTCCTTGGATGTATCCACAAAAGTGGACCTTCCTGCCATACTAGCCCTGTAGGTTGGTTAAGCGTTGGGAGAATGCATAATGACAATGGCGGATTTTCATTCATTCTGCATAAGAATGCCTCCTGTAATTTCTTTTCTACCTTCTCTAGGGCCTCCCTGGCCTCCGGAGTTAAGCACCGCGGTGAGTCCAACGCCGAATCACCGCGCAAAATGACATAAAGTGGCTTAAGTTCATAATTGGGAAGATTCAAATAACCCCTAACCCAATTTATATCTCCTAATAATCTCTGAAAATCATTTAAAGTCTTTAAACTATCTTTGCGCAATTCCACCTTTTGAGGAACAATTTGAGTACTAGTTATGCGGGATCCCAGATAAGTTGCAATGCTTCCTTTTTGAACCTTTTCAGGGGCAATAAATAACTTCTTACTTTCTAACAACTGAATCAAATATGCAAAGCCATCATCTAATACGAATTCGTCTTTTGCTGCTAAGAGGATGTCATCCATGTAATGGATGCATTTTAAGGAAGAAAATCTCTTACGTAAAGGCCCAATCACTTGACCCACGAATAGCTGACACATTGTGGGGCTGTTAGCCATGCCCTGCGGAAGCACAACCCATTCATACCTCTGGTCAGGCTGCTCATGATTGCACGCCCGCAAGGTAAAGGCAAACCTTTCACAATCCTTTGTATGTAGGGGTATGGAGAAAAAACAGTCTTTAATATCTATTATTATTATGGGCCATCCCTGTGGAAGTGTAGATAGAAGAGGCAGCCCACGTTGCACAGGCCCCATGACCTGCATCTGCATATTAATAGCTCTCAAGTCATGTAGCAACCACCACTTCCCTGATTTCTTTTTTATTACAAAAATAGGAGTATTCCAAGGTGATACAGAAGGTCTAATGTGTCCTAAATTCAATTGTTCTTGAACCAATTGCTGTGCTGCGACCAATTTGTCTGAGGACAGAGGCCACTGAGGAACCCACACTGGGTCCTCGTGCTTCCAGGTAATGGGAATACCTTCCTCAGCGGCCCCTATGAAAAACCCAGCCCTTGGCGAGGAGGCCTCTGCACTACTTCAGTGGGCTCATTTCTTCCTTGTAAGAATTTTCCTATTCCATAATTCGGATGGTGTCCCATATCCTTCATCAATTTTTGAGAAACACGGGAGTATTCATTACTTAATTTATAGTTCATGTCTTTCAAAAGGTCTCGGCCCCATAAAGAGATAGGTAAATCCAAAACATAAGGTTGCACCGTGCCTGAATGTCCCTCTGCATCCTCCCAGCGCAGCATTACTGTGCTCATCTCAGGAGTTTCTGAATATCCCAGTCCCCGAAGGGATTGTGAGGATGCCTGCTTAGGCCACTTTGGAGGCCAATCCTTGGAGGCGATGATACTACGGTCTGCACCTGTGTCTAGTAGGCCAAGAATGTCCTTTCCATTTATTTTTATCTTTAAGGTTGGTCTCTGGTCTAGTTCTAAAGACAAGAAGGTATAATCTACGCCTGTGGATCCAAAGCCTTCACTTCCTCGTTGTTTCTTTGATGCACTGAACTGCAAATGCTTGCTAGGAAGGATTACAAGTTGTGCAATCCTCTTTCCTGGATTAATAGCTGTTATACCTCTAGGGGACTCAACCATGATTTTCACCATGCCAGTATAATCCGAATCTATGACTCCTGGATGAATTATGAGACCTTTCAAGGTAGAGGATGAACGTCCCAACAACAATCCCACTGTCCCTTCCTCTAGGGGTCCCTGAAAGTCTGACTCAATGGCTTGCACTCCCATTTTTGGTGTCAGTACAAGTCTGGCGGTGGCACAGAGGTCCAGGCCTGCGGAGCCTGCAGTGGCTCTCCGTGGTCTCTGGGATGTCTGAAGCTGGGCCACTGACTTTGCCTCCCCTGCTGCTGGTCCTGATGGGGGCCCTGATGCTGACTCTCGAATGCCCCATATATTTGCGGGCCCTGGGAACGAGGGCCCCGCTGCCCGTTTTTTGGACGCGCCCCACCATTGCCAGAAGCAAGGACGTTGCCATCAATGTCCTTTACCGAGCGGCATTTGTTGGCCCAGTGCTTTCCCTTCCTGCATTTTGGACAAATTCCTGGTCCTTCCCTGTCTTTGTTCTTTGCCTCTTCCCCTTTGTGGACATTGCCGCTTCATATGTCCCATTTTTCCACAGCTGAAACATGCTCCAGCGTTCCCTGATCCCCTATTGCCCTTTGTGATTTGAAGGACTGCTGCAGCGAGGCCAGTGTTGGATAGCGGCCCTCCTATTTCCCTGCATTATTTTATCCATACCTGAAGCCCTTTGCTCTTCCATGGTGTTATAGCGGCTCTGCATTCCTTAGTGCACTGCTCAAAAACCAACTGTTCTATCAGCAGCATGGCGCGATCTGGATCTCCAAAAATCCTACCCGCAGCTTCCACCATGCGCGCTACAAAGTCTGAAAACGGCTCGGTGGGTCCCTGTGTAATCTTTGTCAAATTCCCACTTACCTCTCCTCTGTTGGGTATAGACTTCCAAGCCTTGATGGCTATCATGTTAACTTGTTCATACACTGCATGTGGGTAACCTGTCTGCTGGTTAGCGAATCTCCCTATGCCTAGCAGCATATCTCTGTCCCAATGCGGATTCCCTGCCGCTGCATTTTCTGCCGCTTGTTCATTGGCAAAGTCAATCAGAAAAGCTCTGAAGTCTAAGTATTGTCCTGGTGACAATGCAGCACGAGCCAACCCGCTCCAGTCATTTGGAGTCATGCAGTATCTTTGAAGATTTTCTACTTGAGCCAGCGTGAAAGAGCCGCTGATGCCATAGGCTCTTACTGACTCCGCTAGTGATTTGATTATCTTTATGTCGAGGGGTTCCTCTGCCCTTGCGGATCTTGAAAGACAGGATAGGCACTTAACAACTCCGCACCAACCTGTTTCCAGACTCCCGGACAGAAAGTCCGCCCTCTTCCTTGCGCGGATAGAGGCTCATAGGAGGAGAGGCTTCAGGCTCCTCCCCTAAGTTCCCCTGGAAAGTACCATGCTTAAGTTCCTTTTTTCCTTTTAGTTGCAACTTCCTCATTTGCCGATTTAATTCCCGTACTTGCTTTATATCAGACTCTTTGTTATCGCCACACTCTTCAGACTCACTGCTGCTTTCTGAGCTACTTTCTGCACTAGAACTACTTACTAAGGAGGGGCTGCGCAACTCGGAAAGATCGGGGTACAGTTTTTTCCTAGTTCTTTACTGACTCTCCTTCAAAGTTTTCCCTTTTTCACTGGCAGCTCTCTCGGAGCGCTCTTCCTGAAGCTCCTCCAAGGCAGCTTGACCGCTCAGAATAGCTTCACTACACTGCTCATCCTCGAGGCATGCTCGCACTAACTTCCATATTGGTCTCACTCCCCCTTCAAGATTACCCTGTTCAAATGCAAAATCCAAATCCCTGCCTAGTTTGTCCCATGAAGGGATAGTAAGGCTTCCCAAAACCCCATACCAGGGTGCAATGGTATCGCAGTTACGTAAAAACCTATGCAACGTACTAGGCTTAAGTTTCAAACCGTTTTCTCGAAGCAGCGCATTCAGCACCAGAAAAATTTGATGGGACTGTGAATTACCCATCGTCAAAAATTGCGCTCTTTCCCTGGCCACAGGTCAGAGCTCCTTCTGCTTTTGTCGCAGAACTTCCTCTGCTTTAATCGCAGAACTACCCTCCCGCTATTATCGCAGGACTGCCCGCTCTTATCGCGGATCCCCACCTTATTTTCCTGGGGGACTTACCAGCGCTGCCCTGACTGCAGGAAGTTCTGAGTTCGCGTTCGAGATGTTCCCCGTATGGGCCACCAGTTGTCGCATCCCTCGACCAACAAGGAAGACACGACCCGAACTCTTCTTCCAGCAGTTTATTCAGGAACCTTTTACAAACTTCTACTTCCACCTCCTTTCCTCTCCCCTCCCTCTTATAGCCATCAGCGCACCAATCAAAAGCAGCCAAGTGGCAAGCATTGATTGGTACAGCAATGCGGAAGCCAGAAGGGAGCTCAGCCATCTCCTTATTAGGAGTTGTTTGTTTCTCGCCAGTCCTTCCGGGGGAAAGGACCCGGCGCCATCTTTAGGGCACCGTGCAATGGCTCCCCACACATTATCTTCTCTTTAAGCCATTTCATTAACTCTTTTTTTTTTTATTATTTTTATTTTTTGACAGGCAGAGTGGACAGTGAGAGAGAGAGACAGAGAGAAAGGTCTTCCTTTGCCGTTGGTTCACCCTCCAATGGCCGCCGCGGCCAGTGCGCTGCGGCCAGCGCACCGCGCTGATCCGATGGCAGGAGCCAGGAGCCAGGTGCTTTTCCTGGTCTCCCATGGGGTGCAGGGCCCAAGCACCTGGGCCATCCTCCACTGCACTCCCTGGCCACAGCAGAGAGCTGGCCTGGAAGAGGGGCAACCGGGACAGAATCCGGCGCCCCGACCGGGACTAGAACCCGGTGTGCCGGCGCCGCTAGGCGGAGGATTAGCCTAGTGAGCCGCGGCGCCGGCCCTCATTAACTCTTAAGGCTTCAAGAATTACTAAAATTGTGCTACTTCTTAAACCTTGTTAAGTATAAATTAAATAAATCTAAATGTGATATACATTTTGATATCATTTTAATGACTCATGGCTTCTTAAATTCTGTAAAAACAGTATTTTGGAGTCTGTTAACAAGTATGCTTGTATAAATTGTAGATATACAGCATATGAAGCAATTATCAGTAGCCCCATGCTTATAGAAGCTCAATTCACAATAGCTAAGATATGGAATCCATCCAAATATCTATCAACTTAGGACTGCATAAAGAATTTGTGGTACATATCTATGATGAAATACTACTTAGCATTGCTTCTCAGCCTTTTGGCTAAGATCAAGTGAAATACTACTTAGCCACAAAAACAGTGAAATCCTGATTTCACAACAAAAATGGATGCAATTGGAGATCATTATGCTCAGTGATTTCAGCTAAATATCATGTTTTATCTGATTTATGTTAATGTACAGCATCCAAAAATGTAATGTATATTAACAAAATTTACATTTTGGGATTTGATGATTGTTTATAGTCTTTATGTATACTCCTGAGAAACAGTGCTTTTTCTACTTACTACTTGTTGAATTCTATATTTAGTGGAAGGTTAAGCTTGTGAATATGAAGTAAATTGGAAGTATGTCATTGCAAAAAGTCAAAGACAAATAAGGAAGGGAGAGAGAGGGTGGGAGTGAGGGAGGTTAGAAGGATAGGTGGTGTGGGGAATCCCACAGGAGTCCCAAAAAGAGTTATGGAGCACCACTAACCCAAAAAGAAAGAGAAAAAGCAAACTAAAATGAGTTACTTAGACTAATAGTACTAAACACCAGGAAAAAGCAAACCAAAATATAGTTACTTAAGCTAATACCACTGAGCACCAGGAACTGCCCAGACTATCTGCCACAAACAGACCCAGCTGGTAAGCAAGATAAGAACAGGGGAACGTTACATCATAAAGAAGCAGCCAACCAGCTGGCCACTACATTTCTTCACCCACAGTACTGCCTCACAATTGGTCACACCCAGAAGACTTCTAACATACCACTGGCCAAACCTCAAAACTAACATTTGGTTGGTGACACCCAAAAAGGATGGGCCTGTGATTGATGATGCCCTAGAGAACAATCACTGCCCACCTACCCCAGAGTGGGATAAAAAACCAGCCTCACAACTGCTCTCCATCCTCTTGGGGAACCATGGCTTATTGCGAGTGATTACCAATTGAATCCGCTGCATCCTTCTGAAATTCTGCCCGAGACTTCATTTGGCCAAAACTGCTGGATCCAACCTTTCCTGGATGTCCTAGCTGTTGCCAGAGACGGCATCGACCCCCAGGGTGACAACATTGGTGACTTCTCCAACCCTTCACATTCGCCATTCATCTTAGAACTCTGAGCCTACTGCCCAGAGTGCCAGTCATTCCACGACTACAGCCCATAAATGACTGTTCTGAGATATGTCTCTCTGAGTGGTAATGGAGACTTTGGACTCTGGACTTTGGACTTTGACTTTCATGACCAAGATACGATCCTTGAGAACGCAGCATTCATATTATGCCCTTAGCCATGATTGTTTAAATTGATTATGATTTATATTTATTACTATTGCTAGACATTTTTTAAATTGTCTTACTCCTAAATGTGTGTTATGACCTATGGACTAATGATGTATTGAGTGGTATTGACCTTTAAGTGTGTGCACTGAATATATGATATATATGTAGAGAGAGAGAGGTATTGAACAATAAATTATATTGAAAAGACTATCATGATTCTGTGTGATTCTTCCCTGTGCTCCGACATGTACATTAGTCTTGTCAATCTGTGTGATAAATGGTGCTCGCGACAGTTGGGAAGCATTATTTTCATAAAACTGCATAAAAATACATGAAATATGTTCTCTTTATATAAATTTTTAAAATTAATTAAAAATTATTCATCTATGAAAAACAATTCAAGATTACCTCAAAGTAACTAAGGGCAGAAGTTCTATATGTAAAGACAAACAGAAAAGGAAAAAGTGAAAACAAAAATAAATTTAAAAATTTAAAAAGAAAAAAATATATGAAATAGAATAAAAAATTATGTGAACTTTTGTTCTTGAATATTTTTAAGGGATTGTTTCAAATTAAATGTAGAGGCCCAGGTTTCCCGCAGGCTCAGAGCTCACGGCCCCCGCCCAAGCGGGGCTGGGCGGGGCCGGCGCTGGTTAGCTCTGGAGTGTGAAACCGCGTGTTAAAGTAACAGGTGCAACAGGCGCGGGCGGCGGCGGCAGCGGGTACCCGGTGCCCGGGTCCCCGAGGCAACAGATTGCGTCACTCCCCCCCGCCCCGCAACCCCCCGCCCCCGCCCTCGCTTGGCCAGGCGAGACCGGAGCCCTCAGCCCGGACCTCAGCTGGCCCGCGCGCGGAGACCCGAGCCCCCCGGGATTACTCGGACTCGTTGGCGGAGTTTGCCCACAGGGGCGGGAGGCCGAGCGACGGAGCGCACTCCTGCTCTTCTCTCCACCATCTGGTGGATGTCGTTCCTCGGGTCTTGAGGGAACTTTGCAGCGGGCTGGAGCGCCCTTCACGGAGAGACAGACGAGGGGATGGAAAGGAAGAAGGCCGAAGAAGAAGGAGTGGCCGTGCGGGGCGAGTACGCATGGGCTACGGCGCCCTGATGCGCCCGGAGCTGGAGGAGCAGCGGGTGGCTCCGGGACTGCCCTCCGTGGAGTAGCTCTGTGGGGCCACGAGAGTTTGTGCAACCGCGGAGAACACCGAGTGCCGGCTGCACGAGGCGCACCCTCCGCACTTTGCTCGCATTGTCATCCGTTGCTCCCCGGCCCATGCTGAGGCTTCGGGCCACCGGGCTCCGAGCCTCCGCTTCGGCTCTGAGATCGCTCCCTACTGCTTCCCACGAAGAGTGCCTGACTCCGGGGCTCAGCCGGGACCCGCGGGGGTCGGCCCGGAACGCCGCCCCGTGTGTGTGTGTGTGTGTGTGTGTGTGTGTGTTTGGTGAGCCCTGCAGCCGCGGGAGAAAACCTGGCGAGGAGACCGAGCAGAAGAACAAAGGAAAGCAGCCCGCCTGGATTTGTTTGCCCGCGACGGGCGCCGCTCATGCGGATCGCCCAAGGGGAGCTCAGCTTGAGTCGCCGCGCCTCCACTTCACCGCCTCGGGCGTCTGAGGCCCGTGGGTTGGAGTGCAATCGCTGTTTGTTCTCCAGCCTGCACCCGCGGCGCCGCGCAGGTCCTTGGCGCAGCTGGGCCCGGGGTGTCCTGAGATATGGCCCTGAGGGCAGGAGCCCGCACCAGTGGGAGCAGGAGCAGGCAGGGGCGCTGAGTGGCCGGTGCGTCTCGCCGAGCGCTTCTGCGTGCGTGGCCAGCGCGCTCCCAGCTTCTGCCCGGCTGCATTGTCCTCAGCGGGATTAAAGTTGGAAGTTGAGGGGAGAATTCAGTTGCCGGGGAACAGAGCTGGGGCCTCCCTCCGCCAGAAGAGCAATGTTCTCCCAGAGCAGGCACCTGCTGCACCAGGCTGCAGGCCAACCCTTTAAGTTCACTATCCCTGAGTCCCTGGACAGGATTGATTAAGGAGGAATTCCAGTTCCTGCAGATGCAGTATCACAGCCTTAAATTGGAATGTGAGAAACTGGCAAGTGAAAAGACAGAAATGCAGAGACACTATGTGATGTATTATGGAATGTCATATGGATTAAACATGGAAATGCATAAACATACTGAAATCGCCAAGAGACTGAATATGATATGTGCACAAGTCGTCCCATTTCTGTCTCAGGAACATCAACAACAGGTAGCTCAGGCTGTCCAACGTGCCAAACAGTTGACCATGGCAGAGCTGAATGCCATCATCGGGTAGCAGCAGTTGCAAGCTCAGCATCTTTCTCATGGCCACGGAGCCCCAGTGGCCCTAACACCTCACCGTTTGGGACTACAGCCTCCTGGAATCCCTCCCCTCGGGGCAGCACTGGCCTCCTCACGCTATTGAGTGCTCTCTAAGTGGGCAATCTCACTTGTCAATAAAAGATGACAAGAAACACCACGGGGCAGAGCATCACAGAGACAGAGAGCTGGGCACAAATAATTCCCTCTTGGACTCAGACGGTCTAAGAGGCATATATAAACGCAGAAATGCGCCTGGATTTTCCAATGACATCAAGAAAAGGAAGTTGGTTGATAAGGACTCCAACCATTTGTCATAGTGATGGTGACAAAAGTGACGACAACTTAGTTGTGGATGTGGCTGAGGACCCTTCCTCTCTCTGAGCAAGTCCTGCCCATTCACCCCAGGAAAGTGGAATCGACAGAAAACGCCCGCTAAAGAAAGATGCCTCAGCCAGTGTCGCCGGCTCAATAGGCTAATCCTCCGCCTGTGGCGCCAGCACACCGGGTTCTAGTCCTTATTGGGGCACCAGATTCTGTCCCGGTTGCTCTTCTTCCAGTCCAGCTCTCTGCTGTGACCTGGGAGGGCAGTGGAGGATGGCCCAAGTCCTTGGGCCCTGCACCCACATGGGAGACCAGGAGAAGCACCTGGCTCCTGCCTTCAGATCAGCGTGGTGCACCAGCGGCAGCGCGCTGGCCGTGGCCGTTGGAGGGTGAACCAACGGCAAAGGAAGACCTTTCTCTCTCTCACTGTCCACTCTGCCTGTCCAAAAAAAAAAAAAAAAAAAAAGAAGAAGAAGAAGAAGAAGAAAGAAAGAAAGATGCCTCAAGCAGCCCAGCATCAAAGAAATGAGTTTGCATGTAAAAGCCAGCACGCCTGTTCTGAAATTTACCACGAGGACTCCACGGAGCGACATGCCAACGCCAGGCACCAGCACCACTGAGTCCAGGCCTTGGCAAGCCTCCCATGGAGCCCATTGTCAACCAAGTGGCAGCTGGTTTGAGGATGCCCCTGGCAGTGCCTGGCCCATACCCTGCCCCACGCCGGCATGAATGGCGTGCTGACCAGCCCCAGGGTGGCCTATGCCAGTTTATACAACATGTCTCCACAGATGAGTGCTGTAGCTGCCGTGGCCACTGTGGTGGCCTACAGGCGCTCCCCAATGGTTGGCTGTGATCCGCCCCCTCACATGAGATTCCCCACCATCCCTCCAAACCTGGTGGGAATCCCCAGGGGAAAACCTGCATACTCCTTCCACATGACGGTAGATGTCCAGATGCAGCCCTTCCCCATCCCTCCCAAAGCCCTCATCGGACCTGGGATTCCCCAACACCCTCGTCAGATCAACACCCTCAACCATGGGGAGGTGGTGTGCGCCGTGACGATCAGCAACCCCACGAGACACGTGTACACGGGTGGCAAGGGCTGCATCAAGGTCTGGGACATCAGCCACCCTGGCAACAAGAGTCCCGTTTCACAACTTTATCTGAACAGAGATAATTATATTCGTTCCTGTAAATTGCTACCTGATGGCTGCACTCTCATGGTGGGAGGGGAAGCCAGTACTTTGTCCATTTGGGACCTGGCAGCTACCACCCCATGCATCAAGGCAGAGCTGGCGTCCTTGGCCCCTGCCTGCTACGTGCTGGCCATCAGCCCCGATTCCAAGGTCTGCTTCTCCTGCTGCAGCGACAGCAACATCGCCGTGTGGGACCTGCACAACCAGACCTTAGTGAGGCAATTCCAGGGCCACACAGATGGAGCCAGCTGTATTGACATTGCTAACGATGGCACAAAGCTCTGGCGGTTTGGACAACAGGGTCAGGTCGTGGGATCTGCGCAAAGGGCAGAAGCTGCAGCAGCAGGATCTTCTCCCTTGGATACTGCCCAGTGAGGGAGTGGCTGGTCATGGGCATGGAGAGCAGCAACGTGGAAGTCCTGCACGTGAATAAGCCTGACAAGTACCAGCTGCACCTCCACAGCTCCCCCTGAAGTTTGCCTATTGTGGTAAATGGCTTGTGAGTACTGGAAAAGATAACCTCCTCAATGCTTAGTGGACTCCTTATGGAGTCAGAATATTCCAGTCCAAAGAGCCCTGGTCTGTGCTGAGCTGGGACATCTCGGTGGATGTGACTGGCTCAGAGGACAAGAAGGCTACAGTCTATGAAGTCATCTACTGAAAACATTATGTGGTTTCACATTTATAGTTGAATTAGGCCAAAATGTTTTGAATTTGTAGAAATAGAAAAATTGTATTTTCAAGAGAAAAAAAAACACAAAAACTTATTTCCAGACTTTGACATGAGACGACTTTGGGTCTACAAAGAGTAGATGAGGAGTCTGTCCATCCAGCCAAAGGTCAGCCATCTACCCAAACTGAGAGGGGTACCAAGGCCATGTGGACAGAGGGCTGAGGAGCAGAACCAGCTGGCCGCCATGGAGCCTGCTGCTGCCTTTTGGGCACTCCATCAATCATGACTGCCAGAGTGTGAGATAATCTTTCTGTTTCTTGCAGTTCACCTCATGTTCTGTCCTTCGTAGAGCAGTGGTGTCTCCAATGAACTTGTTTCCTGGTTTTGCATCTTGTGAAAAATTTTTTTGTGTTTTTGTTGAAGGTTAAACATTTGTATAAATTATAAATATATTTGGTTTATTATAGTAAAGGTTTTATTACCAATGAAAACAAATTAAATGTAAAAAGTTAAAATATAAAAAACATGAAATATTATTTTAAAAATGTTTTAAAATGTAAACATAAAAAGTGTTTAAATAAGTAAAACTATGGAATACAAGAGATATATTTTGACTAATCATAGTAATTATCTTACAAATAAGTAAAAATACATTAACAGTTTGTAAAAAATGAAAGCTTTTGAGAAATTGTGTTGACAGTGATTAAATAAAATGTTATCTATTTCTAAACTTAAGCATTAGTATCAAAAGTACACTGACATAAAACTAAAATTTAATCTCCTGTTTAAAAGCAACAAGATTCCTATGCCTATTCCAGGACGTATCTGTTTCCAAACCTTTTTGCCTTCTAAATCTATTTAGTTAAAAGCAAATCAACATTAGTTAAGAAGTTCCTAACAGGTTCTGTATGTTTATTGCTTCATTTAAATCTTTACAGTGACAAAATAGGACACATTTTCCAATTGTGTAACTATGTAAACTCTGGCACAGTGATTTTAAATATCTTCTCCCAATGTCATGGAAAGCATAAATATTAGAGTCAGAATTCCAATTCTGAATCCTAAGCTCAAGCTATTTCCACTGAATCATATTTCATTCCTGCCTCATGTAACTGTCCTAAAATGTCCTAAAAACAGGGAAATCAACTGAAAAGTCACAATATGAATGGTTTCCTGCATTAAAATCAATAATACATACAATATTAATCTCTTTGAATTATTTCCTGAAAAATAACATCATGTGAAAACACTGGCGATAGGCATAAATTCTACATTCTGTCAGCCGCTCCTCTGGTAACTAGTTGTGTGACCAAAAGTATGTTACTGAACCTGTCTGGGACTCAACACCCTCACCTCTAAATTGAAAAGGGTTAGATAAGATACTAGGATATCATCACTCCAAAATATTCTATAATTTTTCTATTTGTTGAGCTATTCATTTTCTTTCCAGACATATTTTGTGTCTGGAAAATTTTTCCCTCACATATCATAAAGTTAGCTTCTTTTTCCTCCAGGTCACATCCTTTCTGAGAATGTAATCTTTCTGCAAATCCATTCTTTAACTTCATAAGATTATCTTAGATGAAACTGCCATGAACATAGCCCACAGAATTAAATAGGTAAGAAGGAAAACTTTCAATTCAATCATATTTGGTTAGATGTTCATCATTTCCCTGTCTTTTCATAACCCAATTCTTTGGTCTGCTTTATTATATTACAAAAAAGAATCATATCATCCTGTCTACAGCATATTAGACTTGACAGCTAACAATAATAAGTATGAGTTATCAGTAAGTATGTCTTGATATAACCTTGTGAACGTTAATATACATTTGCTTACAAATGGTCAACTTGTGGTAAATATACAATCTGTTGTTTAATCATTATTTTAAATAATAAATCTTTTCCAGAAATCTGATTTTAGTAGAAATAGTAGAATTCTTAGAAGTATTAACATTAAGAATAAAATTTTGTGCTTTCATCATTAGATATAAAATAAAGGAACCTTAGTAAAATGTTGCTAACAATGATTAAAATGGCAATGTACATTAAGACAAGATGCCTTAAAGACAAGGGAAATAGTTTGAAGCCTTTAAAATAAAGCATAGTCTTACTTTTTCCTAAGGCCCTCTTTCCAGTGAGTAAAAATGAATAGAATTCCTCTTTCTGTGTACAAAAAGGGGGGGGGGACAGTAATTTATATCACCACAGTGAACTAGCATCAAATGTTCTATTTCTTTAATTCACATGGGGTTGATTAGGAACAGAAGAGTCCTTACTTCCAGATAAGTAGTGTATGTGGACAGTTATTCCAAAGTGAACCCATTTTAATCCTGTCCACCAAGACCCCAGAAGTGACTGCATTTCTCACCATGCCATGCAGACATATTATCTCAAAAATATTCTTTTTTAAAAAAGATTTCTGATACATTGTTCTTTTAAAAACAGATCCCCAAATTACAGTGATTATTCTTTGTTCAGAACAGGAGAGGCAAAGATAAGGCTCATTATTCCCTATAAGTTCTGATGTTGAGAAGGGGAAAGGAGGTACCTCATCGTATTTTGTTGGCAGAGAAACGAAGGCACCCAAAGATTGAGGGGCCTGTCCATGGTTCAGTGGCCCATAATCAGGTGAGCTGTTAGCACAGAAAATCTTATTTCATAGTCCTATTGCAAAAGACTACTAAGAGAGACTTCCCCTGGGGAAAGGAGGGTCTGGGCTCAATATTTGTACAGAATAGCACTTGAATCATTTTCTGAGGTAGTAATAATGGGTTTGCATTACTCCACTTACACATGGCTATGTTTACTTATCCACATTATCTGTCTGAACATGTATTCAAGTAATTGACTGTTTAGTATTATATCACTATAAAGACAAGATTGAACCATACCTTTGGAGAATTCAAATTGTATTAAGCATAAAGAAATTAAATAACATCAGTAATTAAACAACAATACAAAATAGAACCAAAATTGGATGTCATATTAGAAATAAGTATTATAGACGGGTGCCGCCAGCTCAATAGGCTAATCCTCCGCCTGCGGCACTGGCACACCGGGTTCTAGTCCTGGTCGGGTTGCTGGATTCTGTCCCGGTCACTCCTCTTCCTGTCCAGCTCTCTGCTGTGACCCTGGAGTGCTGTGGAGGATGGCCCAAGTGCTTGGGCCCTGCACCCACATGGGAGACCAGGAGAAGCACCTGGCTTCTGGCTTTGGATCGGCGCGGTACACCAGCCGCAGTGTGCTGGCTGCAGCGGCCATTCGAGGGTGAACCAACAGAAAAGGAAGACCTTTCTCTCTGTCTCTCTCTCTCTCACTGTCCACTCTGCCTGTAAAAAGAAAAAAAAATAAGCATTATGAGCCGGCGCCATGGCTCACTAGGCTAATCCTCCGCCTGTTGGGCCGGCACACTGGGTTCTAGTCCCGTCGGGGTGCTGGATTCTGTCCCAGTTGTTCCTCTTCCAGTCCAGCTCTCTGCTGTGGCCCAGGAGTGCTGTGGAGGATGACCAAGGTCCTTGGGCCCTGCACCCACATGGGAGACCAGGAGGAAGCACCTGGCTCCTGGCTTCAGATTGGCACAACACGCCGGCCGCAACGCGCCGGCCGTAGTGGCCACTTGGGGGGTAAACCAACGGAAAAAGGAAGACCTTTCTCTCTGTCTCTCTCTCTCTCTCTCATTGTCTAACTCTGCCTGTCAAAAAAGAAAAAAGTATAAAAGAAAAAAAAAGAAGTATTACAAAAGTCATATTTTAAGAGAAAAAAGATAAATTCTAGCTATTTCCTCTTAAAGGAAGTGAGATTGAATTGGCCTTTAAAGAATGGATAAATTTTTAATAGATGCAAATGAAATAACTGTTCATAAAGAAAAATGAGAGACACTTGGAAATTATGCATTCAGAAACAATGAGAAATACAGTAATAAACAAACCAGATAAGGAAAGGTCATTCTATGGACTTTATCTGGCATGCATTGAAAAATTAATTTAGCTCTTTTACATGAAGAGATTTTGGTCCAGTCAGGAAAAGCTACTCACTTATCTAAACAACCTACTACTCCCAAGAACACATACCAATAGGGCAACCTGCCTCATTTATCTAGGAAACAAGTTTCCTACCTTTGAAACTAAGGTATGTTGCTTCTTTGTGATCTCCCCTCCCTACGTACACAACAAATTTCTATTTTGGGACACACCTACTATAAATGATCTGATTACATTGCCCAAGAATACAATACTAGTCAATAATGTAGATTATTTTTTAAACTCAGTTTACTGTGTGTATACACTAACCAAGTGTCAAAGCATATAAACATTTAATAAACAACTGCAGCAAAATTAACTTTTATATGAGCTATTTTTTAAAAAACAGTAATCATTCCTTAAGGATCCAATAAGTGCTACTTCTGTGTTAAGTTCAGTGATGTGTCTTTCATTTAACAAACAGATCCCCAAATCCTTCATTATTTATCCCAAGATTGTAACTTAGTGGATTTGGTGATGGGGATTTTAAAGCAGATTGGTCAAGAAAAATTATTCCACCTTGATTCATACCAAATACAGTATTCTCTTATGTTCAATCCAATACCTATCCCTTTTCCACCACAAAAAAATGTTCAGATTTATGCCTTCATTTCAACAGCAAGGATGAGAATGTTAATCCACATGGCAAATTGAGATGATCTGCTCTCAGGAATTTCTTGCACTTAGTGGGCAAATATTGCGAATGAAATCACTTGTAGCTAGCTTTAGCAAGTATTAAAGGCAAACAGGAAAGTGGAGAAAGAGAAATGGACTGTGAATATAGAGGTCTGTAAAAGTGACTGTGGAGATATCATGTGGCTAATAATAAAAACAATCCTAGAACAAAAAATGGCCAAGAGGAGTAACAATTCAGAATTTGAAATCACCAGACTGCAACGACAGTGAAGCAATGACTGGATGAGTATGCAGGAAAAGAACAGTACAAAGAAGAGCAGTTAAGTACCCAGTACTTATTAAGGAATATTTTACCAAATGGGATCTTTATTCAGAGACAATATGTTTATAAACCCAAATGCACCATCTAAATATCACAGTTAATTACTTCCAGAATGTTTTTTAACAAGCTGAATTAAATATCTTGGAAACCAGAATATCACAAAAGTCACCAAAATAAAATGCTGACTTGCTCGCTCTCTCAGTGGTTCCTTCAGTGCTCTTGGTTGACATGGCGCTTGTATTTTCAGGAGGTTATATAATAAAATTGTCTCCAGGCTGATGAGGTCATAGACTTTGCATGTCCTTGAGTCTAAATTATTTCATCAGAATTTCTTCCTCAATTGTTCCCTGCTCTGTTTGGTGTTCTATTTCAAAACTGAACACTTTTGCATTTTGCTGTTTGACTTTTGTTGGTGGTTTTCCATTAACAAAGAAACAATACCTTGCTCTTAATATGTAAAATGACATAATATAATTTCTGTGCAATCTGGCCAGATTTAAAATGAAGTCACTGTATATTACTAGTAAACGATGTCAATTTATAAAATGGAGGGGCCAACGCCATGGCTTACTTGGTTAATCCTCCGCCTGCGGTGCCGGCATCCCATATGGGCACCAGGTTCTAGTCCCAGTTGCTCCTCTTCCAGTCCAGCTCTCTGCAGTGGCCCAGGAAGGCAGTGGAGGATGGCCCAAGTGCTTGGGCCCTGCACCCACATGGGAGACCAGGAGGAAGCAACTGGCTCCTGGCTTTGGATCTGCGCAGCACGCCGGCTATAGCGGCCATTTGGGGGGTGAACCAACAGAAGGAAGACCTTTCTCTCTGTCTCTCTCCCTCACTGTCTAACTCTATCTGTCAAAAAAAATTATAAAATGGATTGTGATATTTATATACTCATGCACATAATAATTAAGCAAATATGAGCACTGGTAAAGTTACATAGCTATACAAGTCAGTTGAAATACATTATCAAATATAACTGAGTAATAATAACGGATATTATTCTGTAGGAAGACCAAACATTGTATAACAAAGTTACACATTGTTTTCACAAAGAACAGTATTGTTCAATAACTTTTTCCAAGTTATGGGTTCTCAGTTTCTGAGATACTAAATAGACATATGCTTGTTAAAAATATTGACAATATGGAACAAGTTATTGATGTTTCATGCTTGAATGGATATATACACAAACAGGAAAAGATTTCATTTTGTTGCCAGTTAGTTATAAGGAATTTAAATTGTATAAATAAAGATCTTTTATAATTTTTTAATATTATACCTTTGGCTTATTTATATTGAACAAGGGAAAAATGGCTTCTTAGGTGAAATAAGAGCATTCTTCTTCCTATTAAACATTAATTTCATGATTAGTTTTATGTTTATTACATTGTGTAAAGCAATTTCTTATTAAGATAAAATCTGTATCAAGGGCCAGCGCCCCGGCTCACTAGGCTAATCCTCCGCCTAGCGGCACCGGCACACCGGGTTCTAGTCCCGGTTGGGGCGCCGGATTCTGTCCCGGCTGCCCCTCTTCCAGGCCAGCTCTCTACTGTGGCCAGGGAGTGCAGTGGAGGATGGCCCAGGTGCTTGGGCCCTGCACCCCATGGGAGACCAGGAAAAGCACCTGGCTCCTGGCTCCTGCCATCGGATCAGCGCGGTGCGCCGGCCGCAGCGCGCCGGCCGCGGCAGCCATTGGAGGGTGAACCAACGGCAAAGGAAGACCTTTTTCTCTGTCTCTCTCTCTCACTGTCCACTCTGCCTGTCAAAAAAAAAAAAAATCGCCTCCACTATGATTATAGTCTAAAGTCATAGAGATAATCACTTCATGAAGAAAACACCAAATCTCATTTCTAGTTTTGTTCAGAAATATAATAAAAACCAATATACACATATTAGTTCATCTCTTCATTCAAAATTATTAAGGAATATTTTTAATTAGGCACTGTGACAGACCTGGTGACAAAAAAAAGAGTCTCTCTTCAAAAACCCAGCAATAAAGTAAAAAATGAAAAATAAATATTAAGAAAAAGACACATGGACAAGTACTTTCTAGCACAGTAGTTTTAATAGTGGAGCTATGCATAAGATGTAGTAGAACATCTAATAAAAACTTAGAAAAAGGAAGCTAAAGGCCTTCACAACAAAGATGTTTGAGCTGAATTTTAAAGAATAAGTAGGACTTTGCAAGGAGTTCAAGGAAAGTTAGTCTAGATAGAGTCAGCCAGAATAGGAGTACAAAATTTAGAAACAGGTATCCACTAGAAAATATAAGGAGTTCAGGACTGCTAAAATTGTGCAGTTAAGCAACAACACATGGCTCAATCAAATATGGTAATGAGAGGTAGAAAGATCCCAGAAACAGAAAGCCTTGTATAGCTTTTTGAGAATTCATGTTTGCATCTTGAAAGACCAGCGACCACATTACAGATAGACATGAAATCCTAAGACTGTTATCAAGGAAGACAGCAGGGTATTTGAGTAACCCCAAAAAGATATGAGGAACTTAACTATAGTAGTAGAAGAAGCTGGGTCCTATGCTTAAATCTCAACTCTCTCACTATGTAATGTTGCATAAAGCCCTGATCTCTCCATGAATCAAGTTCTTATCTATAAAGTTGTTATAATAATTCTTACAATCAGGATGAATCTTGCCTCGCTGCTTTGGATGTCTGCATCCCAGACCTATTTCTGATCCAGCTTCTTGCTGATGCACCAGGGATACAGCAAATGTGCTGCAGTTGATTTCTCAACAATGTTGCAGTGGATTTGTTTCTGAGAGGAGGAGCGTGGTGGGGGCAAGAGGCGTGGAGTCACCACACAGACCCTGGGAGTCGGGTGAAAAGGGCTTGAGGCAAGCAGCCCGCAGACTCATTTATTTCAGTTAGTACAACAGCTTATATAGCCAAGATAGCCAATCCGGTCAAGGGGCGGTTTATGCCCTAACCAATCACAGCCTGTTGCCAGGCAGGCTCCATTGCAAGGTGGGATTCAAAGCCATTCCTGAGTAACTGACGCTCACTTGCCAGTGGCCATCTTAACATGGCCTTCTCATTCCACCACATCTCCCTGTTTTTGTTTATTTTTGAGCAACGAGAGGTATGATTCTTGGCCATACCATTGTTGACTCCGTTTGCCATGTGGGTTTCAAAGCCATCCAATCACAGCCTGTTTCCAGGCAGGCTCAGTTGCCAGGTGGGATTCAAAGCCATTCCTGAGTAACTAATGCTCGCTTGCCAGCGGCCATCTTGGCATGGCCTTCTCATTCCACCATACAAATGATGGCTCAAGTTCTTGGATTCTTGTCACCTATGTGAAAGATATGAATGGAGTTCCTGACTCCTTGTTTGACCTGACCCAATACCAGCCATTGCAGGCATTTGGGAAGTGAGCCAGCAGATAGAAGATCTCAATCCCTCACTCACTTGCTCTCTTTCTTTCTGTGTGTGTGTGTGTCTGTATGTCTGTGTATGTGCATGTCTCAACCTGTCACTCTGCCTTACAAATAAGTAAAACTTTTTAAGAAATAATACTTCTTACAAGAATTATATACTATTATCCCATTTCTGTCAATGGGAAAACGGACAATCAAAGTAAGGATGTTTTAAAGAGAACGTAATAGACAAAGAGAATTGACTGGACATGATAACTAATTTAATTTGGCAACAATGAGTGGTGAGATTTAATAATTAGCCCATGTTTCAATTTTTAAGAATATCAGTTTATATAGAGAATACAGGAAGAAAAAATAGTCTGGGGAAGACAATAAGTTCTATGTCTTATTGAATTTAAAATAGATCTGATGAAAATGTCTAGTAGGCAGTTGGGTATATGGATCGTAAGTATAAGGGAAAGAGCTAGGTAAGACATTCAGACATGAAAATAATCAGCAGTTAGGTTAAATTAGCATGAAGGAGATAAGGTAAGCAAGAGTGTTGTAGGCAGAATAATAATGCCCCACACCCTAACCAAAGATCTCCACATCCCAATCCCTGAAGGTTGTGAATGTTGCCTTCTTTGGCAAAGAGGAATTTCTACATGTGGTTGAGTTATGGAATTTGAGATGGGTTGATTATTCTGGATCATCTGGTAGGCCAAATACAGTCACAAAATCTTTATTAGAGGAATGCAGGAGGAATCAGAATTTAAGATAAGGTGATGTGATGACAGAATTAGAGATTTGAGAGATTGTATTTTGAAAATGAAAAAAGGGGCCAAAAGCCACAGAATATAGGTGGCCACTAGAAGCCCAATTGTAAGAAATGCATTCTCCTCTTATAGCCTACTTATTATAGCAGCTTATAGTACAAACAAAAACATAGCAACAGAGAAAGATGTAAGCTTTTTATATAAAAGTGGTTTATATAATTAATCTCCCTGTATTAAAAATGAATACCATCACTGAGGTAGCAGGGAACAAAAAGAATTTAGCTAAATAATTTAGTAAAATGGTGTTATTTGACTGAAATTGTGAGAACAAAGATGAAAAGAACTGTTTGCTAGTTTGTAAATTGTATTTACAATAGGCATATCAGTTAACAATTCTAAAACTACATGTTTAATGGGGTTAAAAATAAATTAATAAATAGTAGATAAATAGCATGTAGTTTTCCCACTACTAAAAAAAAGTTACAAATAAGCAAGATTGAAATCTGGGATAAAATCAATAGTACTGGCTTAGACTTAGAAATTTTTAAATTCATAGTAATGTAAGATAAAGAGATAGTTATGTAGATAAATGGATGATAGATAGCCAGACAGATGTGTTACATGTTTACTGTATACACATATGAAGTTGCTTAAAAAATTCTTGGAAAAAAAATGGAACGAAAAGATAATTGTTTAAAGATTTATTTACTAATTTGAAAGAATTAGAGAGAGAGAGAGAGAGAGAGAGAGAGATTATCTTCCGTCTGTCTGTTGGTTCACTCCCTATGACCACAGGAGCCAGGAGTAGGCCATACCATAGTCAAGAGCCAAGAAATCCATCTGAGTCTCCTACCTGGGTGGCAAGGACCCAAGTAATTCAGCTATCATCTGCTGCCTCCCAGGGTGAGCATTAGCAGGAAGCTGGATAGAAAGTGGAGGTGGGACTGGAATCTAGGCACTTTTCACTACATGGGCATCCCAAATAATGGCTTAACAGGTGTACTAGCACAAATGACTTCCATTTCAATTTTTTAAAATAGACATCATAGTGGAAAATAAAAGCTGCATTCCTATAAATATTAATACACATTTACATATATAAATATAGGCATATACATTTATATACACATTTATGTGGGGAAAACATTTAATGATTTTATAGTAATTGTCACACCTTATGTACTATTTTCTTTAACAGTTACACTGCATATTTGATACCAAAACTCCGCGAAGTTAGTAATGGAACAAAAAAGGCAACAGATACATAATGGACACATCTTATAGAAAATGGAAGGGCAAGTACAGAACTCCAAAAATCGACACATTCACATTTCCTTTCAAATATGCTAAGAAGATTGGGGTGAGTTGAAATAAGAGGAAGATTTGGAGGGAGACATGTTTCTTTATCATCCTCTCAAGATGAGGAAACACATCTGAAAAAATAATTCCAGATAATAAAAATTTCTTTTTTGGGGGCCGGCATTGTGGCGCAGCAGGTTTACGCCCTGGCCTGAAGCCGGCATCCCATATGGACGCTGGTTCTAGTCCTGGCTGCTCCTCTTCCGATCCGGCTCTCTGCTGTGGCCTGGGAAAGCAGTAGAAGAAGGCCCAAATGCTTGGGCCCCTCTGCCCGTGTGGGAGACCCAGAAGAAGTTCCCGGTTCCTGGCTTTGGATCGGCACAGCTCCAGCCATTGCAGCCGATTGGGGAGTGAATCATCGGATGGAAGACTATCTCTGCCTCTCCTCTCTCTGTGTAACTCTGACTTTCAAATAAATAAATAAATCTTTAAAAATTTTTTTTCAATTTTTTTTGACAGGCAGAATTAGTGAGAGAGAGACAGAGACAGAGAGAAAGGTCTTCCTTTTGGTGTTGGTTCACCCCCCAAGTGGCCGCGACAGCCGGTGCGTTGTGGCCGGCGCGCTGCACCGACCTGAAGCCAGGAGCCAGGTGCTTCTCCTGGTCTCCCATGCGGGTGTAGGGCCCAACAACCTGGGCCATGCTCCACAGCACTCCCGGGCCACAGCAGAATGCTGGCCTGGAAGAGGAACAACCGGGACAGAATCTGGCGCCCCGACCAGAACTAGAACCTGGGGTGCTGGCGCCTCAGGCAGAGGATTAGCCTAGTGAGCCATGGTGCCGGTCAGATAATAAATATTTCTGCTAAAATAATGACATCATGGTAGACTTATACATAAAAGAATTTTATAGTTCAATTTAGTATCACTGTATTAATCCAGCTTCATTAACTGGAATGAAAAAAATTATTTTTCTACTTTTGGTTTGATGGCAGCTGAAGTATGAAGTGTCTTCAAAATGTTTAGGGAAAGTGTGTGTTTTGAAAAAAATTATTCATTGTGTTCAAAACTTTTTGCACCAAGATAAACTTTTAATTCTGTTTTCCACAAACTTTTTGAAATCCCTTTGTATATTCATCCAAATGCCTAAGACTTCAGCTTTCCAAAATAAGTATTCTAATGATTTTTAGTGAAAATATACAAGCATGGTTCATATAGTATGCTGAATTTACGAACCATATAAGCTATATAGAATGAAAAGAATCCATGTGTTCTTGATGACTTGTGATCTCTATTTATTCATTCATTCACAGATTTTAAGATGTTACTTAATGTCCAGGTACCAACACTGTGTAGATCCATGATGAGAGGGGTTGAGTGAGGAATGCACAGATAAATAAAATGTAGACCTTGCCCTCAAGGCATCCCCAATGAATAAATGGGAGGCTTGTAAATAACAGATGGTTGTTGGCAATGCATGAGGCTTTCATCAGTGCTGAGAATTGTAAAGGTTAGCTCCATACTCAGATTCTATAGAATGTTCCTAAACCATTCACTGTTCTGTGAGTGTCATTGAAAGCCTAAAACTCTATACTGTTGAGCTGTCACACGACTGTGACAACAGAGATTTTCCCTCTGAGAATCACATGTCCTTGCCATTGTTAGCATCCTTTGTGCCTTCCACATTTTTTACTCTAGTAACCTAGACTAGAACCTTGGGTTCTAGGAAGTTGATTTACCAAATATATTACATATAGGCCGGCACCGCGGCTCACTTGGTTAATCCTCCGCCTGCGGCGCCGAAACACTGGATTCTGTCCCGGTTGCTCCTCTTCCAGTCCAGCTCTCTGCTGTGGCCCGGGAGTGCAGTGGAGGATGACCCAAGTGCTTGGGCCCTGCACCCGCATGGGAAACCAGGAGGAAGCACCTGGCTCCTGGCTTCGGATCTACACAGCATGCAGGCCGTAGCGGCCATTTGTGGGGTGAACCAATGTAAAGGAAGACCTTTCTCTCTCTGTCTCTCTCTCTCACTGTCTAACTCTGCCTGTCAAAAAAAAAAAAATATGTTACATACAGCAAAGCAAATAGATTCTTTGAGTGTGGTACGTGCATTTTATGAACTCTGATGTTGATTTTATTTGGGGTTCAGGTCAATGATATCTTCTGATCTGCAACTTTTCTGAAAAGTGCTGAATAAAGGAGGTTTCTAAATAATTTCTTTTTTTCAAGACTGGGTTTAAGGTAAGACTGTGTAAAGTGTGTCGTGTTATATAGTGTGATTAACAAATTAGATAAAATCAAATCCAAATAGGAATAATCTAGAGAGGTTGTTATTCATGAACTCAAAAATACATGAGCCAAACCTTCTATGTTATTAATGTCTGCACATGCAGATGGTATTTTTAACAAAACCTGCCTAATAAAAAATAACTAAACCATGAAATAAATTGTTATAGTGGTAAATATTTAAAATCCCCAATTACAGACTTTACTCTTCAGAACATGCTACCATGAAGAAGTCTCCTTAGTCAATTAAGTATTTACTATTTACATTGCTTAGATGATCCAATTACTCCTCAAGTAAATAGAAATAAATAGTAAATAGTCAATCTTGACTCTATTTAATGAAGAAAGCAGCCAAGAGAATTTTCCTTTGTAATTTGTTTCAATGAGTACATTAGAATTTGAAAAACACATTTGCATTTAATGTATGTAATATCTGTCCTCCTAGGCTTTACATTAGATTAGAGAAGAAAACAAATTCAATATGAATCTATAGTCTAAGGTGGCCACAGTGAATTAAGTTAATGGGAAGCAGAATCTATATAATGTCATAATCCATATTTATATTGTACCATAAATGTCTAACTTCTATAGAAACATCCATAACACCAAACATCTGGATGAAAACTGAAAATTTCAGTGACATATCCAGATGTCTCTACACATCTAGAATTTGTAGATTTAGTTTCAACTGTTTCCATTTTTATCTGGGTACTTACAGCCCTGTAGACACTGTCTAACAAATATTTATTCACATCATAAAGATGTGAAAACATGCAACAAATCATTGGCAAGGGCTGCACTCTAGGGGAGCGGGGCCGGGCTCTGTAAGGCAAGGAGGGGAGCAGGACCTGGCCCTGGAGGGCAGTGAGGCCGCACCTCAGGAAAGCAGGGCTGGGCCCTGGAGGAAGGCGAGAGGAGCACTGCCAGGCACTGGAGGGCGGCCAGTGGAGTGGGGCTGCCCCTGGAGGGCAGTGAGGCCTGTGCATCAGGAGAGAGGTACCTGGCCCTGGATGACAGCAAGGAGAGCTGGGCTGAGACCCTGGAGGACTAAAAGGAAAGCGGGGGCCAGGCCCTGGAGGGTGGCCAGGGACATGCTTGAGGGGAGCAGGGATGGGCTCTGGAGGGCGAGGAGGGGAACAGGGACCCAGCCCTGGAGGATTGTGAGTGCCACGCCTGAGGGGAGCAGTGCCAAGCCCTGGAGGGTGAAGAGGGAAGCAGGGCTTGGCCCTGGATGGCTAGGAGGGGAGCTGGGCCAGGTCCTGGAGGGTGGCAAGGGCTGCGCTCTAGGGGAGCGGGCCCAGGCTCTGGAGAGCAAGGAGGGGACAGGGGCCCAGCCCTGGAGGGTGGCAAAGGCAACACTTTGGGGAGCAGGGCTGCGCTCTGGAGGGCAAGGAGGGGAACAGGGCCTGGTCCTTGAGGGCATGAAGCTGCACCTCAGGAGAGTAGGGCCTGGCCTTGGAGGACAGCCAGGGGAGCTGGGCTCAGGCCCTGGAGGGCGAGGAGGGAAGCTGGGGCCAGGCCCTGGAGGGTGGCCAGGGCCACACTTGAGAGGATCAGGGCTTGGATCTGGAGGGAGAGGAGGGGAGCAGGGCTGGAACTGGAGGGCGAGGAGGGGAGCGGGACCAGGCTCTTGAGGGCAAGGAGGGGAGCTGGACTCAGCCCTGCAGGGTGGCAAATGGAACAGGACCTGGCCCTGGAGGGCAATGAGTGGGGTGGGGCCTGGCCCTGGAGGGTGGCCAGAGCCTTGCTTAATGGGGAGCAGGGCCAGGCTCTGGAGGGCATCGAGAGCCACGCTTCAGGAGAGGGGTGTCCGGCCCTGGTGGGTGAGGAGGGGAGTGGGGGCCAGGCCCTGGATGGTGGCAAGGGCAGCACTCTAGGGGAGCGGGGCCCAGCCCTGGAGGGTGGCCAGGGCCATGCTTGAGGGGAGTAAAGGGTGGGCTCTGGAGGGTGAGCAGGGGAGCAGGGCCCCAGCCCCAGAGGGTTGGCAGTGCCACCCCTGAGTGGAGCAGGGCCAGGCCCTGGAGGACTAGGAGGGGAATGGGGCCAGGCCCTGGAGGGCAAGGAGGGGAGCAGGGCCTGGTCCTGGAAGGCAGTGAGGCCACACCTCAGGAGAGCAGGGCTCAGTCCTGCAGGGTGGGGAGTAGAGCAGGGACAGGCCCTGGAGGGCAGTAAATGGAGCAGGGCCAGCCCTGGAGGGTGATGAGGGGATCCAGGGCCAGGTCCTGGAGGGTGGCAAGAGCTGTGCTCTAGGGCAGTGGAGCTGGGCTCAGGACGGCAAGAAGGGGAGCAGGGGCCCAGCCCTGGAGAGTTTGAGTGCCATGCCTGAGGGGAGCAGGCCCAGGCCCTGGAGTTGGAGGAGGGAGCAGGGCCTGGCCCTGGAGTGCAGCAGGTGGAGTATGGCCTGGCCCTGGAGGGCAAGGAAGGGAATGGGGCCTGGCCCTGGAGGACTGCGAGTGGAGCGGGGTCAGGTCCTGGAGGGCAAGGAGGGAATCAGGGGCCCAGCCCTCGAGGGTGGCCAGGACTACTCTTTGGGGGAGTAGTGCTGGACTCTGGAGGGCTTGGAGGGGAGCCGTGCCCCACCTGGAGCAGGGCCAGGACCTGGAGGGTGAGGAGTTGAGGGTGGCCTGGCTCTAGAGGGCTAGGAGAGGAGATGGACCTGCCCTGGATGGCAAGGAAGGAGCTGGGGCGGCCCTGGAGGGTGGAGAAGGCTGCACCTAAGGGGAGCAGGGCCAGGCTGGAGGCCAAGGAGAGAAGCAGGGGACCGGCCCTGGAGGGTGGCAAGGGCCAAGCCTGAGGGGAACAGAGCATGGCCCTGGATGGCAAGGATGGGAGCCTGGGGAAGGGGTGTTCATGGAGGACAAGGAGGGGAGAAGGGCAGGGCTCTGGAGGGCGAGGAGGGGAGTGAGGCCCAGCTCTGCAGGATGGCAAGGGCTGGGCCTCAGAAGAGCAGCGCCTGGCCTTGGAGGATTGTAAGTGCCCTGCCTGAGGTCAGCTGGGCCTTGCCCTCAAGGGCTAGGAGGGTGCAGGGCCCTGCCCTGGAGGGCAAGGAGTAGAGTGGGGCCCTGCGCTGAAGGGCCACAAGTGGAGCTGCACCTGGCCCTGGAAGGTGAGAGGGGAGTGGGGGCCAGGCCCTATAGGAAGGCGAGGGCTGCACCTGAGGGGAGCTGGGCCAGGCCCTGGAGGGCTAGGAGGGGAGTAGGGCCTGGCCCTGGAGGGTGATGAGGGCCACGCCCAAGGGGAGCAGAGCCGAGCTCTGGAGGGCGAACAGAGGAGCAGGAGCCTGGCCCTGGAGGGTGGCCAGGGCTATACCTGAGGGGAGCAGGGCCCATCCCTGGAGGGCGATTAGGGGAGAAGGTGACTGGCCCTGGAGGGTGGAGAGGGCCAATTCTGAGGGGAGAAGGTTCTGGTCCTGGAGGGCGAGAAAGGGAGGGTGGCCCAGCCCTGAAGGGCAAAGAGGGGAGCAGGGCCCAGCCCTGGAGTGTGAGGATCGGAGCAGGTCTGGGCTCTGGAAGGCAAGGAGGGGAGCAGGAGCCCAGCCCTGGAGGGTTGCAAGTGCCATGCCTGAGGGGAGCAGGGCCTGCCCTGGAGGGCAAGGAGGGGAGCCAGGGCGGCCCTGGAGGGTGAAGGCCACACCTGAGGGGAGCAGGGCCAGGCTGGATGCCAAGGAGGGAAGCAGGGGATCAGCCCTGGAGGGTGGCGAGGGCCACACCTGAGGGGAGCAGGACCTGGCCCTGGAGGGCAAGGAGGGGAGCCTGGGGGACTGGCAGCCATGGAGGGCAAGGAGGGGAGCGGGGCCCTGCCCTGGAGGGCCACAAGTAGAGCAGGGCCAGGCCCTGGAGGGCAAAGAGGGAAGCAGGGGCCAGGCCCTGGAGGGTGGCAAGGGCCAAGCCCAAGGTGAGCAGGGCCTGGCTCAGAGGGCTAGGAGGGGAGCAGGTGCCCAGTCTTGTAGGGTTGTGAATGCCCCGCCTAAGGGCATCTGGGCCCAGCCCTCCAAGTTGAGGAGGGGAACAGGGCCCTGCCCTGGAGGGCAAGGAGAGGAGTGGGGCCCATCCCTGGAGGGTGCTGATGGCCATGCCTGAGGGGAGCAGGGCCTGGCTCTGGAGGGCAAGGAGGGGAGCAGGGCCCTGCCCTGAAGGCAAGGAGGGGAGCGGGGCTGGTCCTGGAGGACAAGGAGTGGAGTGGGTCCCAGCTCTGGTGGGTAGTGAGGGCCCTGCCAGAGGGGAGCTGGGCCCAGGCACTGGAGGGTGGTGAGGAGAATGGTCTGGTCCCTGAAGGGGAGGAGGGGAGCTGAGCTTGGCCTCTGGAGGGCAGTGAGGACCGCACTGGAGGGGGTAGGGTGAGAGGCAGCCTGGAGGGCGGGTACAGCCTTGTCTCAGGATGTCTGAGCCCAGCTGGCTGGACTGAGCTCCTTGTCCAGTGCCCCTCGTGCCTTTGATGAGAGACTTGAGGAAAAGGAGCAGGCCGGGAGTCTTACTTTCTCGTTGTATTTCTCATTTTATCCCTGTGGAGTTCCACATTTCTGATGATACATGATCTTAATAAGTCCATCAGAAAGTTAAGTAATTCCTGGCAATGGTGCATGTTACTAAACATCTACATTTCTTTTTTAAAACTTGAGTAAGCATTAAAAAACATAAAACTACATTAAAAGCATACTCTGTAATGGATTGCCTGGACTGGTGAGAAAGTTATCCTTTTCTCTTATTGGTAGTGATAATCTGATAATAAGCTTTGCATTTTGAAGATGTCAGGTTCTTTTCCTAATTTGCACTTATAGGCCATTGTTTTCCTTATTTACATTTATCTGTCCCTTTACCTCTCCCTATTTCCTCTCCCTCCCCTTTCTCTTCCTTTCCAACATTTTCCTTTGAATATCTATAACCACATTGTAGATTTTGTGTTTTTTTTAAAGGTTTATTTTTATTTATTTGAAAGGCAGAGTTACACAGAGAGAAGACTAGGCAGAGAGAGACATCTTCCATCTGCTGTTTCACTCCCCAAATAGCTGCAAGAGTTAAAGCTGTGCCAATCCAAAGCCAGGAGCAAGGAGCTTCTTTCAGATTTCCATGCTGGCGCAGAGGCCCAACGACTTGGGCTATCTTCTGATGCTTTCCCAGGCCAAAGCAGAGAGCTGGATCGGAAGTAGAGAAGCCAGGACTACAACTGGTGCCCATATGGGATGCTGAACTTCAGACTGGGGCTTTAAATGTGACACAGCATTGCCCTGTACATTTAGTGTTACAAGAAAAATAACTTGGAGATGTTTCCTTAACACAAAATGGAATGAGATAGCAGCAAAACAAACAGAAGATGAAGTGTAGAGAGTTAGTTGTGGACTGCCTGCCCCATCTCCCCCAAATTCTTGTGTTGAAGCCTAAATCCCCAACATGGTGTTATTTGGAGGTGGAGTCTTGAGGAAGAACTTATATCCAGAGCTGGGGGCCCTTGTGAGGAGAGGTGCTCTGTCTCTTCGCTCTGCCACAGATGACACAGAAGACAGCCATCTAAACACTAAAAGCAGGCCCTCCACAGACACCGAACTTGCCAGCAACCTAAACTTGATCTCTCCACCCTCCAAAACCATGTTGAAGCCACTATGCCTATGGAAATTTGTTCCAGCAACCAAAACTGACAAAAACACTTTACAAGAATTATCCTTGCAAGCTAAGAGCTTGGATGCTGGAGCATACCTGGGTTCAGATATAGCTTGGATGCAGGATACACTAGCACTGGCACTCTATCCATACCACTACAACTTCTTTGACTCAAAATTAGTTCATTGCTAAGGTTCAGTATTCTCATCTGTAAAATGGATTAGTAAGAGCACCAAGTTCATAGCAGTAAGTTGTGGTAGTGAACAAAAGGGCCTAGTCCCGAAATGGGCAGAAGGATGATGATGGATAATGGTGATAACAGTAAGCAAGGCCAGCGCCGCGGCTCACTAGGCTAATCCTCCGCCTGTGGCGCCAGCACACCAGGTTCTAGTCCCGGTCGGCGCGCCGGATACTGTCCCATTGCCCCTCTTCCAAGCCAGCTCTCTGCTGTGGCCCAGGAGGGTAGTGGAGGATGTCCCAAGTGCTTGGGCCCTGCACCTCATGGGAGACCAGGAGAAGCACCTGGCTCCTGCCTTCGGATCAGCACGGTGCACCAGCCGCAGCGCGCTGGCCGCAGCGGCAATTGGAGGGTGAACCAACGGCAAAGGAAGACCTTTCTCTCTGTCTCTCTCTCTCTCACGGTCCACTCTGCCTGTCCAATATTGCTATTCAATATAGTTCTGGAGGTTCTAGCCAGAGCTATTAGGCAAGAAAAAGAAATTAAAGGGATACAAATTGGGAAGGAAGAACTCAAACTATCCCTCTTTGCAGATGACATGATTTCTTATTTAGGGGACCCAAAGAACTCTACTAAGAGACTATTGGAACTCATAGAAGAGTTTGGCAAAGTGGCAGGATATAAAATCAATGCACAAAAATCAACAGCCTTTGTATACACAGACAATGCCATGGCTGAGGAAGAACTTCTAAGATCAATCCCATTCACAATAGCTACAAAAACAATCAAATACCTTGGAATAAACTTAACCAAGGACGTTAAAGGTCTCTACGATGAAAATTACAAAACCTTAAAGAAAGAAGTAGAAGAGGATACCAAGAAATGGAAAAATCTTCCATGCTCATGGATTGGAAGAATCAATATCATCAAAATGTCCATTCTCCCAAAAGCAATTTATAGATTCAATGCAATCCCAATCAAGATACCAAAGACATTCTTCGCAGATCTAGAAAAATTGGTGCTGAAATTCATATGGAGGCACAAGAGACCTCGAATAGCTAAAGCAATCTTGTACAACAAAAACAAAGCCAGAGGCATCACAATACCAAATTTCAGGACATACTACAGGGCAGTTGTAATCAAAACAGCATGGTACTGGTACAGAAACAGATGGATAGACCAATGGAACAGAATTGAAACACCAGAAATCAACCCAAACATCTACAGCCAACTTATATTTGATCAAGGATCTAAAACTAATTCCTGGAGCAAGGACAGTCTATTCAATAAATGGTGCTGGGAAAACTGGATTTCCACGTGCAGAAGCATGAAGCAAGACCCCTACCTTACGCCTTACACAAAAATCCACTCAACATGGATTAAAGACCTAAATCTACGACCTGACACCATCAAGTTACTAGAGAACATTGGAGAAACCCTTCAAGATATTGGCACAGGCAAAGAATTTCTGGAAAGGACCCGGGAGGCACAGGCAGTCAAAGCCAAATTTAACTATTGGGATTGCATCAAATTGAGAAGTTTCTGTACTTCAAAAGAAACAGTCAGGAGAGTGAAGAGACAACCAACAGAATGGGAAAAAATATTTGCAAACTATGCAACAGATAAAGGGTTAATAACCAGAATCTACAAAGAGATCAAGAAACTCCACAAAAACAAAACCAACAACCCACTTAAGAGATGGGCCCAGGACCTCAATAGACATTTTTCAAAAGAGGAAATCCAAATGGCCAACAGGCACATGAAAAAATGTTCAAGGTCATTAGCAATCAGGAAAATGCAAATCAAAACCACAATGAGGTTTCACCTCACCCCGGTTAGAATGGCTCACATGCAGAAATCTACCAACAACAGATGCTGGCGAGGATGTGGGGAAAAAGGGACACTAACCCACTGTTGGTGGGAATGCAAACTGGTCAAGCCACTATGGAAGTCAGTCTGGAGATTCCTCAGAAACCTGAAGATAACCCTACCATTCAACCCAGCCATCCCACTCCTTGGAATTTACCCAAAGGAATTTAAATTGGCAAACAAAAAAGCTGTCTGCACCTTAATGTTTATTGCAGCTCAATTCACAATAGCTAAGACCTGGAACCAACCTAAATGCCCATCAACGGCAGACTGGATAAAGAAATTATGGGATATGTACTCTTTAGAATACTATACCGCAGTAAGAAACAATGAAATCCAGTCATTTGCAACAAAATGGAGGAATCTGGAACACATCATGCTGAGTGAAATAAGCCAGTCCCAAAGGGACAAATACCATATGTTCTCCCTGATCGGTGACAACTGACTGAACACCAAAAAGGAAACCTGTTGAAGTGAAATGGACACTATGGGAAATGGTGACTTGATCAGCATAGCCCTGACTGTTAATGAACAACTTAACACATTATCCCTCTTAGTAGTTTTTTTGTCTGTTCTACTTAATATGACTGGTTTAATTCTGTAATTAATACACAGTTATTCTTAAGTGTTGAAAATTAACTGAAATGTGATCCCTGTTAAACATAAGAGTGGGAATAAGAGAGGGAAGAGATGTATAATTTGGGACATGCTCAAGCTGACTTGCCCCAAATGGTAGAGTTAGAAACATACCAGGAGACTCCAATTCAATCCCATCAAGGTGGCATGTGCCAATGCCATCTCACTAGTCCAAGTGGTCAATTTCAGTTCACAATTGATCATAATGAAAGGACTAAGTGTCAAAGGGAGCACATAAACAAGTCTAGTACCTGCTAACACTAACCGATAGAATAAATAAAGGGGAGAGTGATCCAACATGGGAAGTGAGATACTCAGCAGACTCATAGAATGGCAGATGTCCTAAATAGCACTCTGGCCTCAGAATCAGCCCTAAAGGCACTCGGATCTGGCTGAAAAGCCCATGAGAGTATTTCAGGTATGGAAAGCCAAGACACTCTGGCAAAAGATCTCTCTGAGTGAGATCCCAGTGGAAAGAACAGGTCATCAAAGAAGGAGGTACCTTTCTCTGAAGGGAGGAGAGAACCTCCACTTTGACAATGACCTTGTCTAAACAAGATAAGAGTCGGAGAACTCAGAGGGTTCCATAGCCTTGGAAACTCATGACTGGAGCATAGGGAGATTACTGATGCCATAGACAGGAGTGTCAATTGGTAAAGTCAACAACAGGAGTCACTGTGCACTTACTCCTCATGTAGGATCTCTGTCCTTGATGTGCTGTGCATTGAGATTTAATGCTATAACGAGTACTCAAACAATATATTTCACTTTGTGTTTCCATGGGGGTGCAAACTGTTGAAATCTTTACTTAATGCATACTAAACTGATCCTCTGTAAAAAAAGAAAAAAAAAGAAATTATCAATTCCCAACTTGACTCTCACTGGGATTAAACATGACAATAGGTCTGATCTGATTTCATCATCATTTAAAAAAATCATCTATTATTTTTCACTTTATGTTTCTGTGTGAGAGCAAACTGTTGAAATCCTTACTTAATGTATACTAAGCTGATCTTCTGTATGTTAAGATAATCGAAAATGAATCTTGATGTGAATGGAAGGGGAGAGGGAGTGGGAAAGGGGAGAGTTGTGGGTGGGAGGGACGGTATGGGGGGGAAGCCATTGTAATCCGTAAGTCGTACTTTGGAAATCTATATTCATTAAATAAAAGTTAAAAAAAAAACAGTAAGCAAGAAGACAAAAATCATATAAAGATGCCAGAATCACTTTTCCTCCATTGATGATCACACCCATTCCTCATCTCCCACATCTACTAACTGTAAAATATTTAACTGTCTTTCAATCTGACAAACAGCAAATAATAAATGAGGTATTTCTTATTATCTTTGAAATTTATTTATATTTCTAATTTATATTTTATTATAATTATGGAATGATATTTATAAATATACTAAATACAGAATCTTAAATATTTGATCAAATTATGTGCAGTATTCTAATATTTTTATCATTTTAAACTTTTGCATTTCAATAACTTTTTCTTTCATATAAAAATACTTCTTCTTAACTGTAGTTTTATTTCAACCTCTGAAACTCAAGCAGACCAGGATTTCTTCCTGTGGGAACAATGAGCAGCAGCTCACATACAGCTCAATGTCACAAGCACAACACCACTGCTTTCTAACTTCTAGGCTCATGCTAGCCTTACTCAAGTAATTCATAAATTAAAGTTTATTTCCATACCATGTCTTATAAGCTGCAAATGTTCTAATAGGACTCCTATGATATTTTGAATTTCTAAATGCTAAATTTTATATGGTTTCCTTGTTTCTTTATCAGTTTAGAATTGATTCTTCCATAATTAAATATTCAATGAATATGATGAATTAATGTGCTACTATTTTCAAATAGGATTTTTTTTGTACAAACTTGAAACCTTTGCATACTCTTCCATTTTTTACTCTTTCTTATTGATATCAAGGCCACATAGTTTAAGTTTTGTTAATGTGAAACACATTTTAATATCTGCTAGGTGAAGAAGCTGTTCTTCAAAAATCTTACTGGGTCTACGTTGATAAAGTTAGGTGTCTTTATTTTTAATTAAATATTCTGTTGAGATTTGGCTAGTTCACTTTAATTGCACAATTTACTTTCAAAATAGCTTCCATCTCTACAGAATTACTTTATTTGATCTGAAATACGTGTTTCCACCCTTTACCTCCATGTAATGAAATGCTATGGGTGTTTATCAGTCCCATACATATATTACATTTGTTCAAAATATGTGCTTTTTGTTTATATTCTGGATTACATCTTCTTCATCATGTTTTCTAAGTGATAAATAAGAATATTTGCTAATTATTAATTTGAATACCCTGACTACTAGCGAGGTTATGCAACTCCATTTGTTTTTACTATATATATTTTTTTATTTTATGAGTTATCTCTTTATATTCTGTGCCAACTTTTGTTGTGAGATTTTTTCATAATTTCATAGAATTTTAATTTAATGAAATGCAGATATAATTCTTTTCTATGTCTCAGCATCTTCTCAGATTTTCTTAATTTTTAAACTTTGTTAAACAGAAGTCTTAAGGATGTCATGTAGTTTGTCAGTCTTTTCATTTGTGTTTAATATTATACCATTATGGGTATAGACTATATGAAAAAAATCTATAGACTAGAAAATTTTAAACTTATGCTTGTGTTTTATATAATTATAAATTCATGTCCATATGTAATATAGTATATAATGTTCAGCATGTAATCAGAAGATACATTAAGATTCCATAAACTAGAAACTTATCATCATTCCTACAAGCATCTTGTTATTCAAGGCTTAATTCTATTCCACTTATTTGACTCCTGCATTGGTGATATAGATTTCTGTATGTCTTAATAAGCCATTGATTAAGAGCAAAAGGCATTTCCAATAGACAAGGAAACCATAAGTTCTATTCTCTGAGTTTGCAAAAATCCACCAGAACAGCTGGTGGCACCAAGGATGTCCATTCCAAATGAACCAGGAAGATGCACTTGATGGGATGAAGAGAGTTATGTGTTCCAATGTGCTTAGATGGGGACCACTGAATAACAGCTACCAGGAAATAGACTTCAGCCTGTAAAATGAAGATTTGGTTATCCATATTTGTCCAAAACTGCCAAGGAAATTGTGACTTCTTTCTCACAAAGCTGTTCATGACAAGATTGATAGGTATAACCATGTTCCATCACTTCCTAAAATAATAAAAATCTCCTTTATTTTGAGAATATTCCAAGGAAAACACAAAATTATTTAAAATAATTATTTGATGAGAATTTAAAACTCTTGGTTTTAAACATATAGTTATCTTATTTATGAAATGATTAAAAGTAATCTATAATAATTTAATATATTGCTGTTTGAAGGTTTTAAACTCTGTATTGATAGTATGACAACTATGGTTTTGGCTGGTGTTTAATGAAATTTGAGAGTTGGATGTATAGGATGTATAGGTGTATAACACATGCACACAGATCATGAAAACAGCTTCTGGGAAACATGTTAATATTTCTGTTGGATAAAAGACAATCTAAATTCAGTAAAAGGGAATAAGTAAAATCATAATTAACTGATTAGGAGTTACATTGTTCTTTTTCTTCTCCTCTTACTGCACGTGTGCACATGTAAGATTTTTATGCGTAATGATTTCAAACAATATAAAAGTACAAAATAGAAAACCAAAGTCTGCTTCCCTGATAACAACCCCATCATCTCATATGTGATTCAGTAAAGAAGCATGTCTATTCCTTGAATGGTCAACTTTAAGCATAATCTCTGCATTCTCTACTGAGAAAGACACAGAATTTACTCAAGACATTATTCTTTGGAAGTTGTTTAATTGTTCTGATAAGATCTCTCCATGACCTTAATTCTATATATAAATTGTTTTTCTAAACTTTTAAAAAAAGATTTATCTATTTATAGCTAAATTTGAAAGTCAGAATTACAGAGATAGAAGAAGAGACAGAAATAATGAAATCTTCCATTCACTGGTTAACTCTCCTAATGGAGGCAATGGCCAGGCCTGTGTCAGGCTGAAACCAGGAGCCAGGAGCTTCATTTGTGTCTCCCACGTTGGTGCAGGGGCCCAAGCACTTGCGCTATCTTTGGCTGCCTTTGCAGGTGCATTAGCAGGGAGCTGGATGGGAAATGGAGCAGCCAGGAGGTGAACCAGTGCCCATATGGGATGCCAGTGCTGCAGATGATGGCTTAGCCCACTACACCACAGCACCAGCTCAGTACATTGTCTTTTCTGACCCATCGATTTTGAAATATATGTTTGGAAGATGAAGAAATACATGTCTTCATTTTTTCTTTTCTATTCTACAGTATTTCTTAGCCCTCATGCACAATATTTAAAAAAAAAAACAAAAACTCAAGAAACAGAGCACCAGTGCCCACGCTCACTCACCCAGGGACCCCCAGGCTCACACAGGACACACAGCTCGCGTTGTTATATATTAATGTTAGCTGTCGCAAAACACACCGAACACCGGAGTAAGGGAAAGCGTTTATTGGGGAATACCCAACAAACCGGAGTGAAGGGGCTGCGAAGGGAAAGGGAGAGAAAGAGAGTATAAGAGAGATACAGAGAGGAGAGGAGCTAGTGAGGAGAGAAGAGAGAGAAGAGAGGAGGAGAGAAGCCAAGAGAGGCCAAGAGAGCGCAGGAGAGAAGGACCAAGAGAGCAGGAGGGAAGAGCCAAGAGAGCAGGGAGCAGAGCCAAGAGAGAAGAACCAAGAGAGCTCGTGTGCAGGAACAGGCCCTTTGAAAACTTTGCCTGAGGGTGGGCAGGGAAGCTGGAGCAGCGAATCCCATTAGGATTGGGGGGGGGGGGCAGGGAGCCTGGCTCAGGTAGCTGGGCCATGCAGCCACCTGGCTAAAACTGGGCCAGTTTCCTAACACCTGTGACCATGCTCGCTCAGCCAGGCACCTGCAGGCCCATGTGGAACACACAGCCCCCATGCCAGCCCTCACTCGGCTTGGCACCCACAGGCCCACGTGGGACATAAGCCCCTGTGTGCGTGACCACTTGGCCTGGCACAAGGGCACTACATGGGACACACAGCCTTTGTGCTAGCGCTCACTCAGCCTGGCACCCCCAGGCCTATGCGGGACACACAGCCCCGTGGCCCTCACTCACTCACTCGGCCTGGCACCCGCAGCCCAAAGCAGGACACACAAGACCCGTGCCCACCCTCACTCAGTCTGGCACCCACATGCACAGGCGGGATACACAGCCTCTGTTTAGGTTTAGTGTTACGGTTAAGGCTGGGACTAGGGTTAGAGTTCAGGTTAGTGTTAGGGCTAGCGCTAGTGCTATGGCTAGGGTAGGGCTACTATTAGGGTTAGGTTTAGGGTTAAATTTAGGGGTAGGTCTAGTGTTGGGGCTAGGGCTAAGGTTATGGCAAGGGCTAGGGTTAGGCTTAGGGTTAGGGATAGGGCTATGACTTGTATTGGGCTAGGACTAGGGCTTAGGTTAGGGTTAAGTATAGGGTTAGGGCTAGGGCTAGTGTTAGGGATAAGGCTAGTGTTAGGGCTAGGGCTAGGTTTAGGCATAGGACTAGGGTTAGGGTTGTGGTTAGGGAAAAGTCTTGAAAGTATTGAAAGAAAAGTCCATTGCATACATGGGAACAAAATTTTTTTTTTTTTTTTTTTTTTTTTTTTTTTTTTTTTTTGTGGACAGGCAGAGTGGACAGTGAGAGAGAGACAGAGAGACAGAGAGAAAAGTCATCCTTTTTCCGTTGGTTCACCCCCTAATGGCCGCTACGGCTGGCGCACCTCACTGATCTGAAGCCAGGAGCCAGGTGCCTCTCCTGGTCTCCCACGCGGGTGCAGGGCCCAAGGACTTGGGCCATCCTCCACTGCCTTCCCGGGCCACAGCAGAGAGCTGGACTGGAAGAGGAGCAACGGGGACAGAATCCGGCGCCCCGACCGGGACTAGAACCCAGTGTGCCACCACCTCGGGCAGAGGATTAGCCTAGTGAGCCACGGCGCCGGCCATCAAAAGAAGTTTTGCACAGACTTTGTAAAGCAGAGTTTTATTTATTTAATTTTTTTTGAAAGTTAGAATGCAACTTTTGAAAGAAGAAATAGTAGAAAATCACCATACTCTTGCCATTAGGAAAGATTTCTTAAAATAAATGAAGTCAAATCCCTTAAAAAAATCAAAAACTGAACTTCATCCAATCAAAAAACTATGTTTTTAGAGAGAAATTATTTTAAAAATGAAAAAGCAAGTCACAAACTGGGAAAAATGATTGCAGAACAAGAAACATTAAACGCTTTGTATCTAAAATATGGAGTTATTGTCGATAGTGAAGGGCTGGAGTAACAATGTTTCGAAAAAGTGCCTCCATTCGAGCAGAAAGCCTGACTTCCATAAAAGCAGTGTCACTCTGGGGAGACCAAAACAGCTTGCTAGCGTTCACCATATAAGGAAATCCCCTGGGTCTGACCCAATCAGGAACAACCACGTTCAATCAGGAAGTACCAGAAGTGACCCCAGCCAATCCACTCTTACTCCACACCCCTTGATGACTGTAACCCGGCTTTGAAAGAGGCTCCCAAGGAAGGCTTGGGGCCTTCCTCTGCCCTACGCTGCACGGTTGAGTAGACGGGGTCCCTGCTGCAGCTTGTACTTCCAAAATAAACCTTGCTCTTGCATTTCGGTGTGTTCAAGTCTCTGGTGGCATTTGGGAATCCAAGGATCTGGACACAACAATAGTGTGATTTTAAAGACGTCTGGTATGCAGATGCACTCCTTTCAATAATAAGATTAGACATCAGAAGACAATGAATAGACTTTATTCATTATTTACTGTATGGCTCAATATTCAACTTAGCCTGAATGAAGTTTTAGAGCATATCGTATATTGTGTTGCAAAACTAATTTTCTCACAACTCACATTTACAATATTTTCATTTTACACAGAGATTATATGTTTGTCTTCTTTTTTTCTTTCCTCCTTCCTTCTTTCCTTCCTTCCTTTTTTCTTTCCTTCTTACTTCTTTCTCTCTTGCTCTTTATCTTTCATTTCTTTCCTTCAACTTTCATTTATTTATTTGGGACTTCGGGAGATACACATAGACACACGCACACAGAGGGAAAAATTGCTCCTATCGACTGGCTCACTCTCCAAATTCTACAGGAGCAGTCAGCAGCCAGGAACTCAGTTCAGGTCTCCCTGTGGGTGGCAAGAACCCAGTTACTGGAGCCACCGTGGCTGCCTCACAATGTCAGCATTAGCAGGAAGCTGGAGTCAGTAGCTACAGCGAGTATTCAATGTGTGGTTGATAATTTCATTCTGCCTCATGACCACCAGCTTTATTTCACTCCGAGTCTATGCTTTAAATTCAAGATCCTAAATTACAAGGCTTTTCTTTCAGTCACTACTGTGGTGTTATATTGCATTTGTTCATTTATTTGTCTAATTTTTCTATTTGCATTTATTGAGCGCACTGTATAAGCAAGTCCTGAAGATACATCCAAAATAAGAAACACAAAGTGCTTGGCTTTGGGTAGCTTATATTTGGGGTAGGAATAGGTGAGGTTATGAAGATAAGAAAACAAGACCATTGAGGAGGAGGGAGTGATAGGAAGACCTATGTGTGGAGGTGAGATTTGAACACAGAACCAAGTTGTTCTGTGAAGACCTGCAGGGAGAGCTTCTGGGCAGAAGGAAGAGTGAGGCCCAAGCAGAGCAGCAGCAAGGGGAGAGCGATAAGGGACGGATGGCCAGAGACTCAGGCAAGAGATTGTTCCACCTGGGTCTTGTGGCATAGGGTGGGTTCTTAGGATTTATGCATTAAGATGCCACTGGATGATAAAGAAAACTTTAAGAAAATATCTGTGGTATCATTTTCTAGAACATAAAGACCTGTTTATTTGACAGAATCAAAAAGTACTCAATCAACAAATATGAAATCTATGTGTGGTGTTTCCATAATATGCATTTTCCACAAATGCCTTGAAGACTCATTATATGCATGGGTTTCAAAATTTTTTGCATAAAAATAGATATCATTTAATTCCATTTCCCAGGAGTTTTTTAAAGTCCCCCCAATTTATAATGTCATTGTTCATTCAAATTCTATCACTTGCTTTTCTGCTCTTTGAATAATATTTTTGATCAACATAATTTCTCCTAATTTTACTAAAGTTCTGTTTATACATCCCATACACCAAATGATAAATTAGCCCACTGGTTAAAGTAAAGTTGGATTTTAACTTAAAAGCATTGACACCGTGTCTAGTAGTCCCCCTTACTGGAGGAGGTCATGTTCCAAGATCCCCAGTGGATGCCTTAAATTTCACATAGTATGGAGTCTTATAGGTACTATGTCTTTACCTATGCATCCATAGCTATGACAAAGTTTAATTTGTAAATTAGGCACAGTAACAGAAAAACATAAATATCTAATAATTCATTATACTTCTAATTGTGGATAAGGATGGAATATTGTATATGGTTTAATTGCTTTTATATACTAACTATAGACATTTAGACAGCAGAGAAAACATCAAAAATACCCGAATAAATGAGCAGGGGGTTGGGGAATGCCATGGTGAGAGATTGGAGGATTTCGTATTATTAAGATGTTGTTCTTCAATATATATCTCTTACTAGGGCATTTTCTTCCATCAATAAGATGGTCTTGATTTCTCATTTAATGTTTTATAGACTTCCATGTAATGATACAGCAATCTTTATTAGATTTATTCCTATGTATTTGTTGGCTTATAAACCACTTTGAATTGACCTACCTTTCAAGTTTTTCCTAAATTTTTGTAGCTAGTATATCAATATAATTAATCTATTTCACTAATAAATGGCAAATTGCTAATTTTCTATTCATTGGAATAGTTTATAGATTTGTGTTCTTCATATCTTTGTGATTCATTCTGAGTTATTTTGTACAAATTACAGTCCAATCCTAATCTGTTTTCTGTAGTTTCTGAGATGTCATTAAATCTGTCTTTTAATTCTTAAATTATCTAAGCATTCTGAGTCCTTTGTTAAAGCTGTTTTTCAGCAGTTTTTTTCAAATCGTCATCTATTTCATTAGGTACATTAATCCCAGTTATTTTAAAATCTGTGTTTATCTTCAAAATTTGTTTCACCTGGGCATCTGAGTCTGTTTTGTCTTTGCCTTTTGTTATTTGGCCATGTTTAATGACATGTTTTGTAAGTTTTTATTGAATGCTGTGCAGTGTGTAGGAAGACTGAGACTCTGGATCATGTCTTCATCCACAGAGAATTTGGTGTGTTTGTTTTCCAGCCCAAAACAAAATACCAACAAGTCACTTCCATCCAGACAAAACTGGTCTATTTTTAGTTTGTTCTCACTCCTTGTATGCAATGTTTTCTAGAATCTCAATTTAATAAAAACTTAGGTGTTTAAATGAGATCATTCACATTTAGGGGATCTGAATGGTGTTTCTTGTCTTCTTATGCCATGAGACTTTTAAAATTTCTGCTAAGCTGTTCAGTTTCTGAGCGCGGCCTCAGCGTTTCTCAGCATCTCAGAGCAGGTCAGTGCCTGGAGTAGAAATTCTGTGTAGAATGTCAGAGTCACTTCTCTAAGTTCACTGATGCTGGCTCCTCAAGTTTCTAGACTGCTGGTTGAGGTCATGCCCTACCTTCAGAACTAAGAACTGGCTGCCAAGGTGAAAAACTAAACACAAATGAGGGTTCATCTCAATGCACTTCCATTCTCTCCAGGACTTGGTCCTTCATTTTCTTACTGCCTTAGTTGGTCTCCAAAACTTTTAAACAGTCATTTTGTTTCGCTTTATTAAGCCTTCATAATTGATCTCAGTAGAAAGTTTTGTCTAAGACTAACCAATGCATGACAGAAAGGAACCCAAAGTTAGAAATATAACTTTAAATGAACAAAATGATATTGAAGAAAACAGTGAGAAAGGAAAATCCTCACATTATTATGTTTTAAATTGTTAATGTAATTTAACAATTTCAGTGTATTAAACAAAAGAAACTTCAGAATTTGATACTAAATTACTTTTCCAATCATATCTGCTACCATATTTTCCAAACCAAACTGAATGTCTCAGTTTCTAACATATTTTACACATTTCCTGAAATCTATATTTTTGTATGGTATCTTATGTACACAGGTTTTCAACAGGTAAATCCTGAACATTTTTATTCAGCCCATGACTAGAGGTTTGATGAGATATGGGTTCCTTAGTTCATGAGTAGCTGGTCACAGCCAGGAGTGGCCACAGAACTCAGGAATGTTACCACTATTGTTTCCCCATTTCCCAAAGTGAGTCATAAATATTGTTCTATGTGTCATGATGTGAACAAATTTGGAAGTAGTGGCCGAGAATAGTTTCCTCCACCCTCTTCCACATCCCCATATAAAATCATTTTTTGTCCTGTGAACGCTTTTGCTCATTATTTAAGACCCTGCTCAAGTGCAATCTCCTTTCAAGTCACTTTCTTCATTTCTATAACAACATAATTTGGTAATTTTGTGGCTTTTGATATTGTACCAAATGTATGGGTTTTGAAGTTAAAAAATACATTTGAATCCTACATGAGGTTTTGTGGTCTTTTAGTAAGTTTTCTGTGAGTGTCAGTTGCCACATCTGTAAAATGAGGGAAATACTACCTACCTCATTATTTAAAAAATACTTATTGAATGCATGTATTATGTTAAGCACTGTACTGAGCATTGTGTTAAAAGGGAGAAAGTCAACTGGCGCCATGGCTCACTAGGCTAATCCTCCACCTGTGGCGCCGGCACCCCGGGTTCTAGTCCCGGTCAGGGTGCCGGATTCTGTCCTTGCCCCTTTTCCAGTCCAGCTCTCTGCTGTGGCCCGGGAAGGCAGTGGAGGATGTGGACCCTGCACCTACATGAGAGACAAGGAGGAAGCAACTGGCTCCTGGCTTCGGATCGGTGCAGCGCGCCGGCTGTAGGCCATTTGGGGGTTGAACCAACGGAAAAAGGAAGATCTTTCTCTGTCTCTCTCACTGTCTAACTCTGCCTGTAAAAAAAAAAAAAAAAAAAAAAAAAGGAGAAAGTCTGAATGCAGATAGCAACAGCACAGGAATTAACATATTATAGCCACAATTTTAAATCTTAACAGTACTATTTTAAGATCAATAAATTAGAATAATAACAGTTAATAAAGGAGTGGGCCCAATTAATAGAAATTCAAAATTTTAGAGCCTGTCTAAATATAGTAGTTTTCCTGTTTGCTGTTATTGTTGTATAGTTGCAAGTCGCCTTCTCTGAAATCGTTGTCTTGTGAGATTCATTCATTTAAGTGGTATACCCTATAAATCATATGCATATTGCATTTGCTTCTCAATTCATGACTATCTGCTCATCCATCTAACACCCTAGGTGGCCCAGAATGCAGGCCCTAGGTGAGAAAGGCTTGGGTTTGAATCCTGTCTGTATTGTCCCTTACATGTTTATAGCATATTCATTGATAAGTTAGCCAACATGGCTCAAGCTTCTTCCTCACTGACAAAAACTGATGCAATAGTGACTTATGCCTCACAGGATTCGAGGGAGCATAGAAGGGGATTCTGTGTGCAAAACCACAGCGTGGCAAACAGTTAAGGGTTCAGTAACTTCTGGCTAACACCCTAGGACTCTGTTTTCCAGAGTCCTCAATCCCAGGTGAGAGTGTTGGACAAGGTTCCATTTCTTAAATGCATCAGGGCAGGCCAGCTATTCCTCATAAATCAAGCACCCCCTTGAGGTTCCTTTCCTCTGGAAGCCTGAGAATGTGGGTGGTCTTGGCTTCCCTGCCCTTGTATGGTGTGTAGGATGTCCTGGAAGCCCAGCCAGTTGAGCCTGAAATTTGGCCTGGGGGTTGAGTTCTGTTTGCTTCCTCCTAACTCAGCTTTCAAGTCAGGAAAATGTTGTAAGAGTTTCTCTCCGGAAGTTCCTCCCCTTGGACTCAAGTGCTGCCTTCCTTGGATGTTTCTTAGCTTAGTTGAGGATTACATTTTTCAAATTATCTGCCTTCATAAATGTGTCCAAGCCTTCGATTTGTTCTTTATTTGATCTTGAGTTCAAGGGGCTGCTTATATTTCAGCCATATTCTTCCATTCATTTCCTTTGGAATCTTTTGACCTACTTAATTTTTTTTTTTTTTTAGTTAGAGACTTGCTGACCTTTCTGTTTGAACATTTATTCTTCTTTTATTTTATATTCTAACATATGCACTAGGGCACAATGAAGTCTCTTTTACAATAACATGAAAAGCAGAGGAAAAAAAAAACAGTTTGGATGAAGAACAAAATATGTGGAGAATGGACACAGAAAAAGTCCATTTTTAAGTTTAGCTGGAAAATCCTAGGCTCTTTAAGGACAGAGAAAGTGCTTTTGGAGCACAGCCTTAATAAAAGAAGAGACTTGCATGGCCCCAATCCACAGTCTGTTTATTTTAGGCTTGTGCTTCTGAGTGCAATGTGAAAAATGGAAGCCAGAAGAATATCAGAACAATTTACTGTTGCACCCATTAACCAGGGTGCACATATCTTTGAACACACAGTGGGATGCATGCAGAGGCACCAATGACTGCATTGTCTTGCAAAGGTTAAGCTTTCTCATATTCTAAATCATTGCCAGATAAAATTAAATATGTATACAAGGAAAAGACTCCATAAATTCTCATATATGACATTTTAGCATGCAATAAAAAATATTACCAGAAGATAGATCCAAGTGAATAAAAGCCAAGAGGGGATAAAAAGAATACAGATTGGTTGTATGGGTGATTCAGATATTGGATTTATCAGATATGAGCTTTAAATTATTGTGCTTAATTTTTGCAGAAAAGTGGTAACAATGGAGAATTCCAGTACAGAAGATGAATGTATAAAATTGGGTCAAAAAAAATTTTCACAACTGAAAAATCCAAGTTACAATTAGTTACTAACTATTGTGAACTATAAACAGTATATATTCAATGAAAACCACATCTCATTATGAGCTACAACAACTGTTGATAACGAAAATCTAAGAGATCCTCTTAATACCAGCAAAAGCTCAACTCATGCTGCTTTCTGAAGTACAGCAGTGAGACTGAGAGTCAGCTTTTCAGAGACAAAAAAACCATGGAGCAACAGACTGAAGGTGAAGAAAGCACTAGAGGAACCCAGAAGTGTACAAGCAAGAGTAAACTTCACAAAGGAAGGCAAAACAGCAGTGAACTTCAAAAAGTTTGTGGAAAACTGGTAATAAAAAGTTATTTTGGCATAGCTTTGGAATTCATGTACATTTTTCAAAATATGCATTTTCCATCAATTTTTTGAAGACCTCTCTTGTACATAGGTTTATGTACCAAACAAAATGCAGTAGGGCAGGACATTGGGTCTCCCAGTTAAACAGGCCAGTAAAGATGCCCACATTCTACACCAGAGTGCATGGGTTCAATACCCACCTACAGCTTTTGATTCTTGTTTCCTATTAATGCAGACCCTGTGAGGCACAGGTTATGGTTCAAATAATTGAGTTTCTGTAACCCATATGGGAGACTTGGACTTGGCTCTCAGTTCCTGGCTTTGGCTTGGCACAACCCCAATTACTGTAGTCATTTGAAGTGTTTGCCAGATTGGGAGTTCTCTCTCTTTCTCTCTTTCTTTTTATCTATCAGATGATCTGCCATCTATATATCTGTGTATCTATGTATCTATCTATCTGTCTGTCAAATCTATATCTGTTTCATTGCCTTGCTTACTCTCAGACAATAAATAAATCTTAAAAAATACATTGGCAAGAAATTTGTATGAAAATGATTCTTAAAAGAGTTTTGCTTTTGGCAGAAGGAAAATGATCTAAGATTAAAACATAGCAATATAAGCAGGAATGAAAAACAACAGAAGGATTAAATGTAGGGGTAAATCTAGGTTATTGAGTTTAGAAAGCAATCACATGGATACCTTACTTGTTGTAAAATATGTGCAATTTAAATTCTGATAATGGAAAAAGATGAAAGTGAAATGATTACAGTAAATAAGATTCTAGTGTTTTGAAAAGTAGTAAATTTGAAATACACTGATGATAAGTCAGCAGTAAATCTGACAACTGATAGGGTAACCACAAAAATAATTAAGGAATACATAAGTAACAAACCAAGGAAGAGGAAATTAAGAAAATATATAGATTCAAAATGAGGGATAAGAAAACAGGAAACAAAGTAAGATGCTAAATTCAGGTAAAACATATCATAAAAATTTATATATAAATTAACTAAGTGATCCAGCTAGAACTCAAAATTATCTTATTTATTGGAAAAAAGTAGTCAATTATTTGCTATTTAAGATACAGCCCTTGAATGTTTAATAGTAAAAATGTTGAAAATATACCTACATATTTTGAATGGAAGACTATCCTGAGATCTGACAAGACAGAGAGATTTCATAATGATATAGTTATCAATTCAGTGGGAAGATATAGAATTTTAAATTCTTATGTAGGTTAATTTGGAAGAGTTTTAGCACTCATCATTTTTTTTTCTTAAACTTTTAAGCTTTTTATTCAGTGAGAGAAAGCACTTATCTTCTGAAACAGAAAAGATTCAGGAGAAAACAACAAAGAAAATTAAGAACATGCTCATAATTCATATTCATATGAGTTGAACCTGAGTTTTGCTGCACATAGAACCTTTCATAAAATAAACTTTATTAGGGTAAGCGTAGTGGCACAGTAGGTTAAGTCAACACTTATAATGCCTGTATCCATATCAAATGCTTAGTTTGGGCCTTGGCTACTCTGCTTTCCCAGCTTTTATAAATGTGCCCAGGAGACACAGAAAATGGGCCAAGTCTTTGGGTTCCTACCACCCTTGTGGAGTGAGTTCCTGGATCCTGACTTTGGCCTGGCCTAGCCCCAGCTGTTGCAGGGATTTGGAGAGTGAACCAGCAGTTGAAAAATCTCTCTCTCCCTTTTTCTCTAGCTGTTGCTTTTGATCTACCATCCAAATAAATAAACACAACTTTAAAAAGATAGACTTGATCAGCAGCCACTTCCCCTCCCATGTGTGCTTGACTAACTTGTGTGAACTAATGAGAGGCATGTGAGGAAGAAGTTGAACGGGATAGGTTGTGTGTTACCATGTTCCCTTTTCCTTGTGCTATCATGGGACAGGATTCTACTATTCTTACCCCACTAGCCTAGGTACCAAAGATAGTATGACTTCTGTGAGCAGAGTCCCCTGCCACAAATGATGGCCCTGCACAGTGAGTAAACCAGCAATCTGTTACTATAAAATCCTGCGAGTCACAGCATCAACCTAGCCTTCCCACCTTGACCTCTTCAACTCTCCCTCCATCCTCTACCCCTATGCCCACTGTCCAGCTTATGTTTTATTCACATCCATTGCTACCTCTCACAGGCCACTTGTGGTCCTACACATCTCACTGGTTATTCTTTGCAAGAATGCAAAGCCTGATTTTCTTTTACCTGGGATGTGTCTTGAAGTCAGGTTTATTGCAAACACTCTTAAGTGAGAACTGAATGTTTATCTCTGAGACCAAGAGATGACCGTTCTCTGCTTGTCCTAAGATGATGAATGTAGGACCCCAAAAGCGGTGTCCTCTTGTGACGACCCCAGAAACACAGACTCCAGACCAGACGATGCAATAGAGCAGGAGGTAATTTTATTTCATTTGTACAAATGGGCCCCCTACTGCTGCAAGCAGCAAGCAAGTGAGAGGAGCCCCGAGCAGCTATCCCACACAGCTTTTAAAGGGCAAAACCACAAAATTAACATATTATAGGCTGGTGTAAGTTCATTGGATAATTTTCAGTAGCGGGCCTTGTATGGCAGTCTAAAAGTGGTAATGTCGGTGGAAAAGTACTAGGTCAAAGGGATACATTAAGGGAGGGGGTCTCTAGGAGAGAGGAATAGGTTGCTACGTGCCTTGCAGCTTTTTTTGTTAACCTTGAGCAAGCGTAGGGAAGGGGCTTATCTACAAGGCAGGTGTTCTGTGTATCTCTGGTTAGTAGCTGACTGCTTTCTCTGTGAACCGGTTTACTCCCCATTTCCCAAGGCCGTCTCTGGAATGGTTTGTCTCAGGAGCCCCATTTTTTTTTTTATGGTGGCTCTTGGCTCCTTTCATTCCCCCATTTTCTCTTTGAACTAATTTTAATCCTAAAATTGTGTGCCGTTAATGAGGGGTTTTAATACGGTCACTGGTGGCCAGGGCTTGATACTGTTGCGTGAGGACTAATGCCAATGATCAGCAAGCCAGGCCTTAGCATGTGGGCCCATGGCCAGCCATGGGTCCCTACATCTTTTCCTTTTTTTTATTAAATTGAGAATGGCCTCTGTCTTAGGTTGCCCTCAGTCATCTCTGTCCTTACCCATCATCGGTAACTCTGGCAGCTTGGCCTAGAGCCCTGTCTTAGGTTGGTACAGGATGCTGAGCGTCTTACCCGTCTTTGAGTACCATTCCAGCCCAACATTAGGTGAGAGATGAAACATACAGCCAAATATCAATTATTTTGATTATAAAGGAGGCTTGGTACGAAGTTTTAAATGATGAATCTCAGTCCATTCATACTATAGGGAAGTCAGCATAAAATGCAGAACACACGGAAGACATCCCATACAAAGTGGGAAAAGCAGTAGCAGTCCAGCCAACATTAATAACCAATGAATCCATTGAAACCCTTTAAATGAATAGTGGGTTAGTAATAAACATATGTTGCATTTTACTCTTAAGTTTATCAATAACAGACTCTATATATGGCACATTGTTAGTAATGTTAAAGCAATATCCCCCAGGTACAGGTTTACAACTTAAATGATCTTTTTAACAGCAAGTAATTGTTAGCTGCATGGCTTAAAAGCACTCCTGAGTGAACTTGATCCAATTCTTTGGCTATATTGGATAGCACAGTAGCAGTAAGATTGATTGCTTTGGTCACCAAACATGTAAGCCTTTATAGTCCACGATTATTTCCAAAAGCCAGTCCAGGAACACTTACTACTGATGCAGCCATGGCAAGGGCAGTGTCCTCTCCTATTAGGATGACGTTGTTATTGTAGTCTTCAGGTAAAGCACGCCACTGACGTACTCTATCCGCTGCTGTAAATATAGATGTTAGCATCAGGGCCACACGGCCCAGGGAGCAATTGCAGAAGTATCAGAGGCTAATGATGTAAAGGCATGTTGGTTACATAGGAAAAACCCATCCCTTAGGAGCCCATGTCCCATACCAGTACTGGATCAGGTCCATTCCATTGATTGGTGATAGGATCCCTCCATTTCACCATTGCTCTTTTTACAGCTGTTTTTTTAAGTAGTTAGAATTTAACAGAGACATCAAGAGAACATAATAGATTACTTTAACTCATTGTTTTAACAGAGGATCAGATTTTGATTTTATGTCAAAGAAAATAACCAAAGATTTCTTCTTTCCATAACATTTTGCGACTTTCTCACACCTTCTGTAACTTGCTCAAACCTTTCTCTTCTCCCCCCCCCCTTTTTTTCATTCCAGTATAAACCAGCCATTAAGATAAACAATTTTTACAAATCATATCCTTTTAAAAGTATCTCTTTTTTTAACTTTCCTTATCAAGAACACGCTTTTATGTTTGTGACCTTTTACATTAAAATGATGGTATCTGGGACTGTAGCAGTCAATGGGAGAGTAACTTTGCTTAATTCCCTGTAATCCACTGTCATTTTTCAGGTTTCATGGGATTTCTTAACATGCCAAATTAGATAATTCCTTTTAGTGATTATGGGAATCATCACTCCAGCACTAAGATAATTTTTTTTTACTGTTTTAGATATTTTTTCATATCCACCTGGAATTCTGTATTGTTTACACTGAATAACCTTAGTTGGCCCTGGCAGCAGTACAGGAGCTTGATATAATTTTTTTATCACTACCTAGCAGTTTGACTCCAAAGGGCAGCATTTTTTTTTTCAATTTACATTTATCTTATACTGTTTTTTCCAATTGCTTACACATGCATCAGTATGCAGATAACAAAATCCATTCTCACCTCCCCAAAGCCTATAGTTTATCCCCCTTTTCTACCGGCACTGATAGCAAAACCTCAATAACTTGTGGAGGCTGTGCACTCTGTAACTTGCCATCCCAATTCTCACTCGATTCTGAGCAGAGAGCCCATTCCTTCACCAAAGAGGCGAACTGAAGGTCTTTTCAGCCAGGAACATCACAGGTTACACATGTAACGTCAGTTTTTTCTTTTAAAGAAAGGCATTGCTTTGCATACTTGCAGATCCTGCCAACTACGCCAATTTGTGACAGTAAATTACTTTTTAGCTGTCTGCTGTGCACAGACTTAGTTACTTTTAATCTGCAAGAAATACGCTGCAAGCCTTGTAGTGCACACTAAAATTATTTACAGGAAAGATGGTAAAGGAGCATAGATTAACAGAATGTTGCAATAAACATGGCTCCATTGCTTTAATGATACTATAGCAAGATGGTCCACTGATCCCTGTAGGGAGGGCCTGAGGCTGGCCCCGCTTCCAGTTTCCTGAACTCTGTTTTTTAATGAATTACCTTTTTTTTTTATCAGTTTTGGAGTGACACTTATTGGCCCAATGCCTTTCCCTTTAGCACTGGAAGCAAATCCCAGGAAGAGCCTTATTTTGATTTTTGACTTCTGGACAATTTTTGTACATGTCCCTGTTGCCCACATTTATAGCACCCTCATTTATCAGGCATAGCCCTCCTTGATGATTTTTGTAATGACATACCAAGCAGAGCGTCAGGTCCTGAATGTTCTGTTATTAATCCATTTTGTTAATTTTTCATTAAAGGGACTGTCACAGAACACCTCAATCACAGTAGCCAATTGATCATGTAATCATTACGGGCATATTTAACATTCAGCTTGACTGCGTGTTCCCCCAGGATGAAACAGCAGCAACAGAGGCTTGCTCCGGCTCCCCCCTAAAGCCTCCAAGGAAAAGGGTGGCTCATTGCCAAGATTTTAGGCAAGCAGTGCGTCCCATCTCAGGTCTTGGCCAGAGAGCCGAGACATGAAGCATGCCCACCTGTTTATCAGAAAACATTCCTTTATCCTCCTCCCCGGGAACTGGCCAGGCTCCCAAGGAGCAGGAGAAGGTCATTCGGCAGCAAAGTTTCTTGGTTACCAGAGCCAAATCTAGGTACAAGCCTCTCCAGCCCAAAAATTTGTCCTTACATTTGGCCCTAGAGTTGCATTGAGAAGTAGACATAATTAACACATTATAAGAATATAATCCACATTTTTCATACAAGTATACATCTAGCAATCAAACACAACAATAAAAACAGATGGGGGAGACAGTAAGAGATAAAGGACAACAAAAACAGTGACACACAGAACACAAATCACAAGCCGCGCGGCAACAGACCGAGACAAAACCGAAACTATCAGAAGGGAGCGGCCGTTTGGCCAGGCTCTCCCCTGGAAGAAAGGAAATTCCCTCTTTCCCTCCTTCCCAGACCACCACCGGAGCGTTCTCCAGGGTTGAACCAGGGGTCTCAGGACACGTCTGAAATCACAAGCCACGCAGCAACAGACCGAGACAAAACCAAAACCAAAATCTCAGAAGGGAGCGGCCGTTTGGCCAGGCTCTCCCCTGGAAGAAGGGAAACGCCCTCTTTCCCTCCTTCCCAGACCACCACTGGAGCGTCCTCCAGGGTTGGACCAGGGGCCTCAGGATACATCTGTCTCCCCCTTTGGTCCAGTCAGTACTGAGCCTGTACAGGAGCCCCAGGACGGATTCCACGTTGTCCTGGCAGACAAAGACAAACAGTACAAACCACAATTACAATAATACACAAGTAAGCAAACTTACCTACGTCAGGCCGATGGAGTGTGGGAGTCTGGGGTCCCCCAAATCCCGGACGAGCCCCCAAATGTAGGACCCCAAAAGCGGTGTCCTCTTGTGACGACCCCAGAAACACAGACTCCAGACCAGACGATGCAATAGAGCAGGAGGTAATTTTATTTCATTTGTACAAATGGGCCCCCTACTGCTGCAAGCAGCAAGCAAGTGAGAGGAGCCCCGAGCAGCTATCCCACACAGCTTTTAAAGGGCAAAACCACAAAATTAACATATTATAGGCTGGTGTAAGTTCATTGGATAATTTTCAGTAGCGGGCCTTGTATGGCAGTCTAAAAGTGGTAATGTCGGTGGAAAAGTACTAGGTCAAAGGGATACATTAGGGGAGGGGGTCTCTAGGAGAGAGGAATAGGTTGCTACGTGCCTTGCAGCTTTTTTTGTTAACCTTGAGCAAGCGTAGGGAAGGGGCTTATCTACAAGGCAGGTGTTCTGTGTATCTCTGGTTAGTAGCTGACTGCTTTCTCTGTGAACCGGTTTACTCCCCATTTCCCAAGGCCGTCTCTGGAACGGTTTGTCTCAGGAGCCCCATTTTTTTTTTATGGTGGCTTTTGGCTCCTTTCAATGAACTCCCCACACTCAGTGTTCCTCAGTTGTGACAGAAACCCATGGAATGCATGGCACCCATCTGGGCCCATCTGCACAATTTCCCATGGGGAAACAAGACATGACAATAATCTTCATGCTGTGCTGTGTCTCTGACCCAGGAGTTTCATGTCTTCTGCCAGCAGCTATCAAACACTAACAGGCTAGGGTATGCACCTTCTTAACTTACAAGTGTGCAAAATCCCAGATTCACCATTGCACTATATTATTGACTCAATTACTATGTTTATTACTGACTCTCTTACTATGTTTTATTTATTTTCTACTTATTAAAACCTAACAATATTATTTACCACCTTCTTTAAAAAGTATAATTTGTGGGGCTGGCGCTGTGGTGCAGCATGTTAACGCCCTGACCTGAGGCGCCGGCATCCCATATGAGCACCGGTTCGGGTCCCGGCTGCTCCACTTCCAATCCAGCTCTCTGCTGTGGCCTAGGAAAGCAGTAGAGGATGGCCCAAGTCCTTGGGCCCCTGCACTCGCGTGGGAGACCCAGAAGAAACTCCTGGCTCCTGGCTTTGGATTGGCCATTCCAGCCATCGCGGCCAATTGGGGATTGAAACATCAGATGGAAGACCTTTCTCTCTCTCTCTCTGCCTCTCCTCTCTCTGTGTAACTCTGAATTTCGAATAAATAAATAAATAAAATGTAATTTGCTTGAAAGTACACGACTATGTTTTATTCTCTGATTTGTGCCCAGATACTACTGCAGCAAAATACTCAATGGCCATTTACGGAATAAATGCATGAATAATGAACAAACTTAACCACAAGATAGTGAACATTTACAATGAAGTATATTTCAGATTCATGATAGGAAGAGGAAACCATATTAGATGATTTATATTTTCAAGATTTACTTACTTATTTATTTATTTAAAAGTCAGAATTACAGAGAGAAAGAGAAAGAATAAGAGAAAGAGAGGTCTTGCATCTGCTGGTTCACTCCCCAGATGAACACAATGGCTGGAGCTGAGATGATCCAAAGCCAGAAACCAGGAGCTTCTTCTGGGTCTCCCATGGGGATTCAGGGGCCCAAAGACTTGGGCCATCTTCTACTGCTTTCCCAGGCCATAGCAGAGAACTGGATCAGAAGTGGAGCACCCATGACTCAAACCAGCACCCATATGGGATGCCAGTACTGCAGGTGATGGGTTTACCCGCTACACCACAAGATTATATACTTTTATGAGCGCTATAAGCAACTAGCGCTGAAAGAAATTATAAAAAGGAGATTTAATCGGTAACACTTGTATAGAAACTACTTAGTGAATCTGTTTTCAAGTAATTCAGGAGCATATTGTTATATCTGTTTTCATAGGTTAACATTTAATAGAATTTTATTTTTAGATACATCTATCAGGAATGCCATATGTGCATACATCTGCATGTTCTCTGAATGGTTGAGAGTGAAATAAAATAATTGCTTGCATCTGAATTGATAGCTTTGGTGAATAGTGATAGGTTTTAAGAGGGATATAATTTTTTCCAGTTAAAAATTGCTCTTCTCACACCTGGTAGGAAGACAGGATGTGAATGGCTGGCAGTGAGGCAACATTGTTGCAGATTCTCTATCTCAGGAGAGGAGTGGGCTGGAGGGCTGGAGGGAAGAGGGTAGAGCAGGAGGAAATTAAAACTCAGCTGTGGGTCAGAACAACTTTAAGAAGCAGGAGAATTGTGGCAGTGACTGCATGGAGTTCCCGATAAACAGACTGCAGAGTGAAGCAGTGCAGCCTGAACAGGCTGTGTTTGCAGGGGTGTTCAGTGGAGGCCTTCAGTGTAGGGAGTCAGAGCAGGTAAAATGGAAAAGGGCAAGGAGGGGAGCAAGGGCCAGGCCCTGGAGGGCAAGGAGGGGAGCGGGCTTTGGCCCTGGAGGTCATGAGGGGAGCAGGGCCCAGGCCCCGGAGGGCCAGGAGGGGAGCAGAGTTTGGGCCTGGAGGCAGTGAGAGGAGTGGGGCCCAGGCCCTGGAGAGTAAGGAGGGGAGTGGAATCCGGCCCTGGAGAGCAAGGAGGGGAGCCAGGCCGGGCCCTGGACTGCGGGGAGGGGAGCCGAGCACGGCCCTGGAGGGCTGCGAGGGGAGCAGGGCCCAGTTCCAGGAGGGCTAGAAGAGGAGCTGGGCCGAGTCCCTGGAGGGTGAGAAGGGGAGCAGGGCCAGGCCCTGGAGGGAGAGGATGGGAGTGAGGCCCAGGCCCTGGAGGACAAAGAGGGGAGCGGGGTTTGTCCCTGGAGGGCAGTGAATGGAGCAGGGCCCAGGTCCTGGAGAGTGAGGAGGGGAGCGGAGTCCAGCCTTGGCAAGCAAGGAGAAGAGTGGGGCCCAGGCCCTGGAGCGCAAGGAGAGGAGTGGGGTTTGGCCCTGGAGGGCTGTGAGGAGAGCGGGGCCCAGGCCCTGGAGGGCGAGGAAAGGGGAGCTGGGTCCAGGCCCTAGAGGGTGAGGAGGGGATCAGGGTCCAGCTCTGGAGGGCAGTGAGCAGAGAAGGGCCTAGGCCTGGAGGGCGAGGAGGCCGGCACCTTAGGAAAGCAGTGCCTGGCCCTGGAGGGGGAGGAGGGGAAGAGGGCCCGGCCCTGGAGGGCGGCTAGGGTAGCGAAGTACAGGCCCTGGAGGGCAAAGAGGGGAGCAGGGCTGGGCCCTGGAGTGCAAGGAGAGGAGCAGGACCCAGGCCCTGGAGGGCGAAGAGAGGATCAGGGGCCTAGCCCTGAAGGGCGAGAAGGGGAGTGGGGCCAAGGCCCTGAAGGGCAAGGTGGGGAGTGGGGTTTGGCCTTGGAGGGCCGTGAGGGGATTGGGGCCCAGGCCCTGGAGAAGGAGGAGCAGAGCTGAGTCCCGCTCTGGAGGGGGAGTATGGGAGCTGGCCCCAGGGTCTAGAGGGAAGTAAAGGGAGCAGGGCCCAGGCCCAGGAGGGCGAGGAAGGCAGCGGGGTCTGGCCCTGGAGGGCAAGGAGGGAAGTGGGGCCCAGTCCTGGAGGGCAAGGAGGCATGCCCCTTAGGACAGCAGGGCCTGGACCTGGAGGGTTAGGAGTGGAACAGGGCCCAGTCCCTGAAGGGCAAGGAGGGGAGCGAGGCCTGGCCCTGAGAGGGCAAGAAGGAGAGCAGGGCCAGGCCCTGGAGGGCGAGAAGGTGAGCGGGGTTTGGCTCTGGAGGGCCAAGAGGGGAGCAGGGCCCTGGCCCTGGAGGGATAGGAGGGGAGCAAGGTACAGCCCTGGAGGGTTGCAAGGGGAGCAGGGCCCAGGCCCTGGAGGGCGAGGAGGGGAACCTGGCTGGGCTCTGGAGGGGAGCAGGGCCAAGGCCCTGGGGGGCAAGGAGGGGAGCTGGGGCCAGGTCCTGGATGGTGGAAAGGGCTGAGCCCTAAGAGTGTGGGGGCCGGCTTTGGAGGGCAAGGAGGGGAGCAGGGCCTGGCCCTGGAGGGCAAGGAGGGGACTAGGGCCCAGCCCTGGAAGGTGGCAAGGGCTGCACCCTAGGGGAGAGGGGCCTGGCCCTGGAGAGCGAGGGGGAGCCAGGGGTCAGGAGGCGGCCCTGGAAGGCGAGGAGAGTGGGTCCTGGCCCAGGAGGGCAAGGAGGGGAGTAGGGCCTGGGCCTGGTGTATGGTGAGTAGAGCATGGCCCAGGCCCTGGAGGACCAGTAAGGGAGCCTGGGGGGGTGGCCATGGAGGGCTAGGAGGGGAGCGGGGCCCGGCCCTGGAGGGTGGCAAGGGCCAAGTCTGAGGGGAGCAGGGACTGGCCCTGGAGGGTGAGGAGGGGAGCAGCAGCCTTGCCCTGTAGGATGGGGAGGGCTGTGACTGAGGGGAGCAGCCAAGGCCTGGAGGGCAAGGAGGAGAGCTAGGGCCAGGACCTGGATGGTGGCAAGGGCTGAACCCTAGGGGTGCAGGGCCTGGCTCTGGGGGGCGAGGAGGGGAGCGGGGTCTGGTCACGGAAGGCAGCAAGGCCTGTGTTTGAGGAGAGCAGAGCCTGGCCCTGGAGGTCAGGGAGCAGAGAGCAGCTCAGCCCTGGAAGTTAACAAGGGAGGGGGTGGGGCGGCCCTGGAGATCAAAGAGGGGAGCGGGCCCAGCCCCAGAGGGTGAGGAGGTCTGCACCCTAGGGGAGAGGGGCCTGGCTCTGGGGGGCAAGGGGGGCAGGGGCCTGGCCATGGAGAACAAGAGGGGACAGGGGGCAGCCCTGGAGGGCGAAGATGAGAGTGGGGCCCAGGCATGGAGGGCAAGGAGGGGGCAGGTCCTGGCCCTGGGGTATGGCGAGTGGAGCATGGCCCAGGCCCTGGAGGGCCAGTAGGGGAGCCTGTAGGGGGAGCTGCCATGGAGGGCACAGAGGGGAGCCTGGCCCGGGCCTGGAGGGATAGGAGGGGAGCAGGGCCATGGTCTGGAAGGCACAGAGGGGAACGGGCCCACCCTGGAGGGCAAGAAGGTAGAGCATGGCTGGCCCTGGAGGGTGAGGAGGGGAGCAGGGGCCTGGCCCTGGAGGGTAGCAAGGGCCATGCCTGAGGGGAGTTGGTTCCGGCCCTGAGGGTGAGTAGGGGAGCCTGGGTGGGGGGCGGCCATGTAGAGCAAGGAGGGGAGCAGGCCTGGCCCTGGAGGGCAAGTAGGGGAGCCTGGCTTGGAGGTGACCATGGAGGGCTAGGAGAGGAGCGGGGCCGGGACCTGAACGGTGGCAAGGGTCATGCCTGAGGGGAGTGGGGCAAGGCCCTGTAGGGCAAGGAGGAGAGCGGGGCCAGCCCTGGAGGGTGAAAAGGGAGCAGCGGCTTTGCCCTGGAGGATGGAGAGGGTCTCACCTGAGGGGAGCAGGGCGGGGCCCTGGAGGGCAAGGAGGGGAGTGGGGCCTGGCCTTGGAGGGTGGCAAGGGCTACACCCTAGGGGAGAGGGGCCTGATTCTGGTGGGGAAGGGGAGAGCAGGGGCCTTGCCCTGGATAGAGAAGGGGAGTCTGGGGGTAGGGGGTGCCCTGGAGGGTGAGGAGGAAAGCAGCACCAGGGTCTGGAGGATAAGGAGGGGAGGAGGTCCTGGGCCTGGAGTATGGCAAGTGGAGCACGGCCCAGTCCTGGAGGGCTAGTAGGGGAGCCTGGGCAGGGGGCTGCCAAGGAGGGCAAGGAGGGGAGTGGGGCCCAGCCCTGGAGGGTGGCAAGGGCTGTACCCTAGGGGAGAGTGGCCTGGCTCCCCTACTTGCCCTCCAGGGCCAGGCCCTGTTCCCCTCCTCACTCTCCATGGCCCTGCCCCACTCCACTCACTGCCCTCCAGAGCCTGATCCCGCTCCCCTACTCGCCCTCCAAGACCCAGCCACTCTCCACTCAGACAGGGCCATCACTGCTCTCAAGGGCCAGGCCCTACTCCCCACAGGAACGGCCATCACTTCCCTCCAGGGCATGGACCCCTCTCCCCTCCTCAACCTCCAGGTCCAGGCCCTGCTACTCTTGTAGCCCTCCAGGGCCGGACCCTGCTCCCCCACCGCCCTCCAGTGCAGGACTTCGCCCCCCTATTTGCCCCCCAGGGCCGGGCCCTGCTCCCCTCCTTGCTCTCCAAGTCCTAGGCCCAGCTCCCCTTACTGCCCACCAAGGCCAGACCTCGCTCGCCTCCTCACCATCCTGGGACAGACCCCCCTCCCCTCCTAGCCCTCCTCCCCTCCTCGACCTAAAGGGCCAGGCCCTGCTCCCCTCCTGGCCCTCTAGGGCCTAGAATCTGCTCCCCTCCTCACCCTCCGGGGCCAGGCCCCATTCCTCTTGCCACCCTCCAGGGCTGGGCCCTGCTCCTCCCACTACCCTACAGTGCAGGACACTGCTCTGCTCCTTGTCCTCCAGGGCCTGGGCCCTGCTCCCCTCCTTGCCTTCTAAGGACTGGCCCTGCTCCCCTTGCCGCCCTCCAGGGCCGGCCCCACTCCCCTCATGAGTGGCCATCACTGCCCTCCAGGGTATGGGCCCCGCTCCCTTCCTCACCCTCCAGGGCCAGGCCCCTTTCCTCTTGCCGCCTGCCAGGTCTGGGCCCTGCTCCCCACGCCACCCTCCAGTGCAGGACCCCACTCCTCTCCTTGACCCCTGGACCGGGCCCTGCTCTCCTCCTTACCCTCTAGGGTTTCCTCCAGGACCAGACCCCGCTCCCCTAGCCTCCCTCCAGTGTAGGACCCTGCTTCCCTGTACACCACCCAAGGACTGACCCCGTTCCCCTCCTTGCCCTCTAGTGCCTGGTCCTGCTACCCTCCTAGCCCTCCAGGGCCTGGGCCCTGTTCCCTGCTCGCCCCTAGGCCTGAGCCTGGCTCCCCTCCACACCTTCCAGGGCCAGGCCCTGCTCCCCTCCTTGCCCTCCAGGGTCAGGCCACTCTCTGCTCTGACATGGCAATTACTGCCCTCCAGGGATGGGCCCTGCTCCCCTCCTTGCCCTGCAGTGCCTGGGCCCCGCTGCCCTCACTGCCTTCCTGGGTCTGGCCCTGTTCTCCTCGCCACCATCAAGGGTTTTACCCTGCTCCCCTCCTTGCCCTCCAGGGCTGGGCCCTGTGCTGGGTCTTAGTCCACCCAAACCAGGATGGACTGGGTCCGAAGAAAGGTAAGTGCGCTGCTCGCCCGTTCCCCAGCCTCCCGATCCCGGAGACAATCAGACGCAGCGGGGAGTCAAGTCAAGCAAGCAAGAACTCCGCGGGGAGTCAAGTCAAGCAAGCAAGAACTCCATTTATTGCATGTGTAGCAAAGCCTTTTAAAGCACAAGACCGCAGGATTACTGGGGCAGGGCATAAGGACCAACCAATTACTTAAAAGGTCATTTTACAGAGTGACTTTTTACAGGACCAGCCATATGTCTGTACACTCATCATCAGTTGTCACCTCCCCTGATGCTGCGTGGCCAATCAGCTTTAGTGGTAAATGACTTTGGGCATTGCCCACCTTACTTCCTTTGGGCGCCATCTTTGAATTCCCACGTGTGCCTAATTTCCCTGCAGACGCCATCTTTGAATTGCCTCCTGTGCCTAATTTCCCCACAGCCCTGTTCCCCTCCTCACCCTCCATGGCCTATGCCCTGCTCTCTGCCTCGCCCTCCAGGGCCAGGCCCCAATCCTCTTGCCACCCTCCAGGCCTGGGCCCTGTTCCCCTCCTTGCCCTCCAGGACCTGGGCGCTGCTCCCCTTGTAGCCCACCAGGGCCAGGCCCTGCTACCCTCCTAGGACAGGCCCCCTTCCCCTCCTCGACCTACAGGGCTGGGCCCCACTCCCCTCGCCACCCTCCAGGGCCTGACCCCACTCCACTCCTCGCCCTCCAGGGCCAGGCCAGGCTCCCCTTACTGCCCACCAGGGCCAGGCTCTGCTCCGCTCCTTGCCCTCCAGGGCCAGTCCCTACTCCCGTCCTCGCCCTTCAGGGCTGGGCCCAGCTCACAATCTTGCACTCCAAGGCCTGGGCTCTGCTCCCATTGCTGCCCTCCAAGGAGAGGCTGTTATATCTTAATGTTAGCCGTCGCAAAGCACATCGGACACCAGAGTAAGGGAAAGGGTTTATTGGGGAACACCCTACAGACAGGAGTGAAGGGACGGTGAAGGAAAAAGAGAGAAAGAGAGTATAAGAGAGAAACAGAGAGGAGAGGAGCTAGCAAGGAGAGAAGATAGAGCAGAGGAGAGAGGAGAGCAGAGCCAAGAGCCCAGAGGAGGAGGCTAGAGAGGGGAACCGAGAGAGAGCAGGAGAGAAGGGCCAAGAGAGAGCACGTGTGCAGGAACAGGCCCTTTTAAAACTTTGCCTGAGGGTGGGCAGGGAAGCAGGAGCATCGAATCCTATTAGGATGGGGGTGGAGCCTGGCTCAGGTAGCTGGGCCATTCGGCCACCTGGCTACAGCTGCGCCAGTTTCCTAACAGAGGCCCCATTACCCTACTCACCCTCCAGGGCCAGGCCCTGCTTCCCTCCTCGCCCTTCATGGCCTGCCCGCTCCCCTTGCCGCCCTCCAGGGCCTGCCCCTGATCACCTCCTCACCCTCCAGGGCCAGCCCCCTCTCCCCTCAGGAACAGCCATCACTGCCCTCCAGGGCCAGACCCTGCTCCCCTAGCCTCCCTCCAGAGCAGGACCCCACTTCCCTCTACACCCCCCCAAGGGACTGACCCCACTTCTGTCCCTCCCTCCAGGGCTGGGCCTTGTTCCCCTCCTCACCCTCCATGGCCTGGGCCCCGATTCCTCCTCGTCCCCCAGGCCTGAGCCCCGCTCCCCTCCTCATCCTCCAGGGCCAGGCCCCACTCCCCTCATCGCCCTTTAGGGCCCTCCCAGCTCACCTCCTCTCACTCCAGGGCCTGGGTCCTGTTCCTCTTGCTGCACTCCAGTGCCAGGCCCTGTTACTCTATTTGCCCTCCAGGGCCAGGCCCCGTTACCCTACTTGTCTTCCAGGGCCTCCATAGCCCTGCCCCACTCCCCTCACCACCCTCCAGGGCCAGGCCCTGCTCCCCTCCAGGCCCTCCATGGCCCTGCCCCACTCCCCTCACCACCCTCCAGGGCCTGACCCTGATCCCCTCCTCGCCCTCCAGGGATGGGCCCTGCTCCCCTCCTCAACTTCCATGGCCTGGGCCCGGCTCCCCTCCTCACCCTACTGGGCCAGACCACTCTCCTCTCAGACATGGCCATTAGAGCCCTCCAGGGCATGGGCCCCGCTCCCCTCTTTGCCCTCCAGGACTTGACTCCGCTCTACTCCTCGCCCTCCAGGGCCAGGCCAGGCTCCCCTTACTGCCCACCAGGGCCAGGCCCTGCATCCTCCTTGCCCTCCAGGGCTTGGCCCTAATCCCCTCCTCGCCCTCCATGGCCTATGTCCTGCTCTCTTCCTCACCCTCCAGGACCAGGCCCCACTTCCCTCGGAAAAGCCATCACTGGCTTTTCCTTGACCTACAGGCTGGGCCTTGCTCCCCTCACCATCCTCCAGGGCCTGTCCCTGATCCACTTGCAGCCCAAAGGACAGGGTCTTGCTCCCCTCCTTGCCCTCCAGTGCCAGGCCCCACTCCCCTTAGACATGGCCATCACTGTCCTCCAGGGCCTGGGCCCCGCTCTCCTCTTTGCCCTCCAGGGAATGTGTCCCGCTCCCTTCACTGCTTCCAGAGCCTGGCTCTGTTCCCCTTGCCACCCTCCAGGGCCTGACCCCGCTCCCCTCCTTGCCCTCCATGGCCTGGCCCTGCTCCATGGCTGGGCCCTACTCTCCTCCTCACCCTCCACGGCCTGGGTGCTGCTCCCCTTGTCACCCACCAGGGTCAGGTCCCAAACCCTCCCTGCCCTCATGGGCTAGGCCCTGCTTACCTCCTCACCATCCTGGGACAGGCCCCCCTCCCCTCAAGCCTTCCAGGGTCTGGCCCCCCTCCCCTCCTCACCCTAAAGGGCTGGGCCCCGCTCCCCTCGCCACCCTGCAGGGCTTGACCCCACTCCACTTCTTGCCCTCCAGGGCCAGCTGAGCTCCCCTTACTGCCCTCCAGGGCCAGGCCCTGCTCCCCTCCTCGCCCCCCCAGGCCTGAGCCCCACTCCCCTCCTCACCCTCCAGGGCCTGGCCCTGCTCCCCTTGCTGCCCACCAGGACTGGGCCCTGCTCCCCTCTGCATTCCAGGGCATGGGCCCTGCTTTCCCTCCTCGCCCTCTAGCCAGGCCCCGCTCCCCTTAGATATGGCTATCACTGCCCTCCAGGGCATGGGCCCTGCTCCCCTCTTTGCTTCCAGGGAATGGGTTCTGCTACCCTCACTGCTTCCAGGGCCTGGCCCCGTTCCACTGGCCACCCTCCAGGGCCTGACCCAGTTCCCCTCCTCGCCCTTCAGGACCAGGCCTTGCTCCCCTCCTCACCATCCTAGGCCAGGAACCCCTCCCCTCAAGCCCTCTAGAGCCTAGCCCCCCTATTTCCTCACCCTACAGGGCCAGGCCATGCTCCCCTCACCACCCTCCAGGGCCTGATCCTGCTCCACTCCTTGCCCTCCAGGGAATTGGCCAAGCTCCCCTTACTGCTTCCAGGGCCTGGCCCCGTTCCCCTTGCCATCCTCCAGGGCCTGACCCCACTACCCTCCTCATCCTCCAGGGCCTGGCCCCGCTCGTCTCCTCGCACTCCATGGCTGGGCCCTGCTCCCATACTAGCCCTTCAGGACCTGGGCGCAGCTCCCCTTGCTGCCCTCCAGGGACAGGCCCCGCTTCCCTGCTTGCCCTCCAAGACCAGGCCCTGCTCTCCTCCTCACCATCCTGGCGTGGGCCCCCCTCTCCTGAAGCACTCCAGGGCCTGGGCACTCCCTTGCCACCCTCCAGGTCCTGATCTAGCTCCCCTCCTCGCCCTCCAGAACCTGGCCCTGCTCCCCTCCTCGCTCTCCAGGACTGCGCCCAGCTCACCTCCTCACCCTCCAGGGCCTCGGCCCTGCTCCCCTTGCTGCCTTCTAGGGCTGGGCCCTACTCCCCTTCTCGCCCTCCAGCCTGGGTCTGCTCCCCTGGCTGCCCTGCTCCCCTCCTCACCCTCCAGGGTATGGGCCCCTCTCCCCTCCTAGCCCTCCAGGGCCAGACCCCGCTCTCCTAGCCTCCATCCAGTGCGGGAATGTGCTTCCCTCTGTGCTGTCCAAGGCCTGGCCCCACTCCCCTCCTCACCCACCAGGGCCTGGGTCCCTGCTCCCCTCGCCTCCCTCCAGGGCCAGGCCCTCCTCCCCTCCTCACCCTCTAGGACCTGACCCTGCTCCCCTCCTCGCTCTCCAGGGCCAGGCCCCACTCACCTCAGGCATGGCCATCACTGCCCTCCAGAGCATGGGCCCCGATCCCCTCTTTTCCCTCCAGGGAATTGGCCAAGCTCCCCTTACTGCTTCCAGGGCCTGGCCCTGTTCCCCTCGCCACCCTCCAGGGCCTGACCCCACTCCCCTCCTTGCCCTCCAGGACCAGGCCCTGCTCCCCTCCTGGGCACGGGCTCCCCTCTCCTGAAGCCCTCCAGGGCCTGGGTGCAGCTCCCCTTGCCACCCTCCAGGGCCTGACCCAGTTCCCCTCCTCGCCCTCCAGAGCCTGGCCCTACTCCCCTCCTTGCTCTTAAGGACCGGACCCAGCTCACTTCCTCGCTCTTCAGGGCCTGGGCCCTGCTCCCCTCCTCGCCCTCTAGGGCCTGGCCCCCTCTCCTCTTCACCCTCCAGGTCCAGGCCCTGTTCCCCTCCTCACCCTTCAGGGCCTGGCCCTGCTCACCTCCACGCCCTCCATGGCCTGAGCCCATTTCCATCCTCCCCCTCTAGAGCCTGGCCCCACTCCCCTCCTTGCCCTCCATGTCCTGGGCCCTGTTCCTCTTGCCACCCACCAGGGCCAGGCCCTGCTCCCCTAGCTTACCTCCAGTGCGGGTAGATGCTTCCCTCTTCACCCCCCAGGGCCTGGCCCTGCTCACCTTGCTGTCCTCCAGGGCCAGGCCTCGCTTGCCTCCTCACCCACCAGACCTGAGCTCTGCTCCCCTCCTTGCCCTCCAGGGCCTAGCCCTGCTCACCTCCATGCCCTCCAGTCCCTGGGCCCTGTTCCCTCCTTGCTCTCCATGATCTGGCGCTGCTCCCCCCGCCGCCCTCCAGTGCAGGACCCTGCTCCCCTCCTTGCCCCCCAGGGCCAGGCTCTGCTCCCCTCCCCGCCCTCTAGGGCCTGGACCCTGCTCCCCTCCTCGCCCTCCATGGCCTGGGCCCCACTCCCTTCCTCACCCTCCAGGGACAGGCCCTGCTCCCCTTGCTGCCTTCCAGGGCCAGTCCCTGCTTTCCCCGCTGCCCTGCAGTGCAGGACCCCGCTCCCCTCCTTGCCCTGCTTTCTGTTGTACCTGAAATGTCCGATTTCCACCAATTAAGACCACCAGGAGCTGAGACTGATGCAAACGCAAGTTTTATTTCAAACTCGAGTTTGGTCTGACGTCTGCACCAGGCACAGCTGGGCTGGATTGGAGGCCCCTACAGTAAGGTCGTTAGGGTTTTTATACAGTTGAACATACAAGTTCAGCTATACAGACTCATGTTCTAAATTCATACTTGTCCTACAATTGGCTACTATTCAAGTGAGTAAGCAGTTTTTTTTTTTTTTTTTTCTCTTTCTCTTTTAAGTTTAGCATAGGGTCCGTTCTTCATGGCAAGTACTTAGCCAGTGAGTTCAGCATAGGGTCAGGGTTCTGGCATTATTTTACACAAGCATCCCATAGGCCTGGCCACCTGGTCTTTATCTCGTTGGCTCGGCCATCTGGTCTTTTGAACCAGTTCCTGGGATTTAAAGAAAACTCAAAGGTAAGGGGAGGCTTGTTATTATAAGATGTTAATTTTCAACATGACTGAGTTCAAGTTTAACTCCTTCATTCTCCCCTTTCTTTATGTCACTAATGAGGACAATCTTGTCCTCCGAAACCTCCTTCCAGTACGTACTGTTGTTCCAGAACCATAACGTGGACTGCACTGATCCTGTCTTTGACAAAAGTGACTAGTTTGTTAAGGATGCATGGCCCGAATATCAGTATGAGCATTAAAACAATGAGAGGCCCTATTAGGGATGAAATTAGAGTAGTTAGCCACAGGGAGGAGTTAAACCAGGATTCAAACCAACCTTCCTGTTGTTCTCATTCCCTCTTTCTTTTAGCTAAGCCCTCGCGCACCTTGGCCATGTCAAAGTATAAATCGGGCCACCAAGTCTGTAAGGGGAACAACTTAGAGGTGGCATTTAGGACTTCAGCTGTTTCCCCGTCCAAAACTTCCCAAGTTTGCATATGAGGTTGGTGGGGATTGTCTGCCTGAGTGGAAACCCGTAGTACAATTACCATACAACCAAGTAACATTTTTATAGTTAATTAGACTTGCGATGTATCCTCAGTTTGAAGAGGTGGTCTTTGGATCGGTTGCCACTCTGGTGTTGGGATGAAGTCCTCTGCCAGAGCACGCGGGTTTGCTGATCTGACGTGGGTGTAATGAACCCAGGTAGCGCCTACCTTGAGAGCAGTGGGGGTTGTCAGAAACACTACATATGGCCCCTTCCAACGGGGTTCAAGGTTTCTGTGTCGATGTCTCTTGACAAACACCCAGTCCCCTGGTCAGAAGCGGTGAGGCTCGGGAGGTGGCCCAGTCTCAGAGGGCTCGTAATTTTGGCCAGATGTCCTGGTGAGCCCACTGCAGGGACCCGAGGGACTGTAAGCGTTGACAATCATCATATTCAGTTAACAAGTCAAACTGCAAATTGGGTATAGCAGGAGGACCTATTCCAAGCATAATTTCAAATGGGGTGAGGCCAATTTTGTATGGGGAATTCTGCACCCTGTATAAGGCATAGGGAAGGAGAGCTACCCAGTTACTGCCAGTCTCCATGGACAATTTGGTTAAGGTCTCTTTTAAGAGTTCTGTTCATTCTTTCTAACCTGTCCTGAACTTTGGGGTCTGTAGGCACAATGTAATTTCCAATTCATCCCCAGAATACTCATGAAACTCTGAATTACCTTAGAAACAAAGGCTGGCCCATTAACCGACCCTACCATCATGGGGAGGCCATACCTAGGCATAATGTCCTCCAGCAGCTTCTTCGTCACTACCTGTGTCGTCTCATGTTTGGTAGGGAAGGCTTCCATCCATCCTGAAAAGGTATCTAGGAACACTAATAAATACTTATAGCCATATTTTCCTGGTTTTACTTCAGTGAAGTCCACTTCCCAGTAAGCTCTGGGCCTGCTTCCCCTCTGTTGGACTCCTGGGTTATCTTTGTGTTGGTCAATTGGCATGCCTTGCAGTCAGCCACAATTTGGTTAATAGTTAAGTTGGTGTCTTTAATTTTTATCTTTGCATGTTTTATCAAATCTTGCACTTTCTTTAGTTCCCAGGTTAGTGGTGCGATGCATCTTGGAGAGGTGGACACATGTTTGAATTTTCTTTAGTAATACATACAAGTTATTTAAATGTTTATTCTGCAACAAAAAGGCAGCAGCGAAGGGAGTATAGTCTAGAAGCAAACCAGCCCCTGGTACAAGTCACCCTTGTGAGTTGTCTTGCTACTTCCTAAATATTTCTTTGAATCAGAAGTAACCTGAACAAATAATTGTTGACCTGGTTTCATTGGCCTAAGGGTTTTCGGGGTAGCAGAAACTAGATTTAAATTCAAACTGAAATCTAAGGAAATGTATTTGGTAAGTATCAAACTTGTACATAATGCTACCAGGGTATTACCTCTTTTAATATTTGGCTCAGCTGTTACTGGACATTGGTTTTCTTTTTAAAAAATTTATTTATTAATTAATTTATTTGAATGGCAGAGGTACTGAAGGGGGGGGGCGCGTGGAGAGAGAAAGAATCTTCCATCCATGGCTCACTTCCCAATTGGCCACAATGACCAGAACTGGGCTGGTCCAAAGCCAGGAGCCAGGAGCTTCTTCTAGGTCTCTCACATGGGTTCAGGGGCCCAAGAACATGGATCGTTTTTGTTGCTTTCCCAAGTTGGATTGGAACTAGAGTAGCTGGGAGTTGAATTGACATTGTACCCATTATGCTAAAATGCTGACCCCTGAACATTGTGTTTAAGAGACCTCTCCCTTTTGTAGCTAGAGATCTCTGTCCTGAGAAATTGCTTTTTTTTTAACTTTTATTTAATGAATATAAATTTCCAAAGTACGACTTATGGATTACAGTGGCTTCCCACACATACCGTCCCTCCCACCCACTACCCTCCCCTTTCCCACTCCCTCTCCCCTTCCATTCACATCAAGATTCATTTTCGATTATCTTAATATACAGAAGATCAGCTTAGTATACATTAAGTAAGGATTTCAACAGTTTGCTCTCACACAGAAACATAAAGTGAAAAATAATAGATGATTTTTTTAAATGATGATGAAATCAGAGCAGACCTATTGTCATGTTTAATCCCAGTGAGAGTCAAGTTGGGAGTTGATAATTTCTTTCTTTTTTTTTTTTTTTTTTACAGAGGATCAGTTTAGTATACATTAAGTAAAGATTTCAACAGTTTGCACCCCCATAAAAACACAAAGTGAAATATATTGTTTGAGTACTCGTTATAGCATTAAATCTCAATACACAGCACATTAAGGACAGAGATCCTACATGAGGAGTAAGTGCACAGTGACTCCTGTTGTTGACTTTACCAATTGACACTCCTGTCTGTGGCATCAGTAGTCTCCCTATGCTCCGGTCATGAGTTTCCAAGGCTATGGAAGCCCTCTGAGTTCTCCGACTCTTATCTTGTTTAGACAAGGTCATAGTCAAAGTGGAGGTTCTCTCCTCCCTTCAGAGAAAGGTACCTCCTTCTTTGAAGACCTGTTCTTTCCACTGGGATCTCACTCGCAGAGATCTTTTGCCAGAGTGTCTTGGCTTTCCATGCCTGAAATACTCTCATGGGCTTTTCAGCCAGATCCGAATGCCTTTAGGGCTGATTCTGAGGCCAGAGTGCTATTTAGGACATCTGCCATTCTATGAGTCTGGTGAGTATCTCACTTCCCATGTTGGATCACTCTCCCCTTTATTCCATCGGTTAGTGTTAGCAGGTACTAGACTTGCTTATGTGCTCCCTTTGACTCTTAGTCCTTTCATTATGATCAATTGTGAACTGAAATTGATCACTTGGAATAGTGAGATGGCATTGGTACATGCCACCTTGATGAGATTGAATTGGAATCCCCTGGTATGTTTTTAACTCTACCATTTGGGGCAAGTCAGCTTGAGCATGTCCCAAATTATACATCTCTTCCCTCTCTTATTCCCACTCTTATGTTTAACAGGGATCACATTTCAGTTAATTTTTAACACTTAAGAATAACTGTGTATTAATTACAGAATTAAACCAGTCATATTAAGTAGAACAGACAAAAAAACTACTAAGAGGGATAGTGTATTAAGTTGTTCATTAACAGTCAGGGCTATGCTGATCAAGTCACCGTTTCCCATAGTGTCCATTTCACTTCAACAGGTTTCCTTTTTGGTGTTCAGTCAGTTGTCACCGATCAGGGAGAACATATGGTATTTGTCCCTTTGGGACTGGCTTATTTCACTCAGCATGATGTGTTCCAGATTCCTCCATTTTATTGCAAATGACTGGATTTCGTTGTTTCTTATTGCGGTATAGTATTCTAAAGAGTACATATCCCATAATTTCTTTATCCAGTCTACCGTTGATGGGCAGTTAGGTTGGTTCCATGTCTTAGCTATTGTGAATTGAGCTGCAATAAACATTACGCTGCAGACCGCTTTTTTGTTTGCCAATTTAAATTCCTTTGGGTAAATTCCAAGGAGTGGGATGGCTGGGTCGAACGGTAGGGTTATCTTCAGGTTTCTGAGGAATCTCCAGACTGACTTCCATAGTGGCGTTACCCATTTGCATTCCCACCAACAGTGGGTTAGTGTCCCTTTTTCCCCACATCCTCGCCAGCATCTGTTGTTGGTAGATTTCTGCATGTGAGCCATTCTAACTGGGGTGAGGTGAAACCTCATTGTGGTTTTGATTTGCATTTCCCTGATTACTAATGACCTTGAACATTTTTTCATGTGCCTGTTGGCCATTTGGATTTCCTCTTTTGAAAAATGTCTATTGAGGTCCTTGGCCCATCTCTTAAGTGGGTTGTTGGTTTTGTTTTTGTGGAGTTTCTTGATCTCTTTGTAGATTCTGGTTATTAACCCTTTATCTGTTGCATAGTTTGCAAATATTTTTTCCCATTCTGTCGGTTGTCTCAACACTCTCCTGACTGTTTCTTTTGCAGTACAGAAACTTCTCAATTTGATGCAATCCCAATAGTTAATTTTGGCTTTCACTACCTGTGCCTCCCGGTCTTTTCCAGAAACTCTTTGCCTGTGCCAATATCTTGAAGGGTTTCTCCAATGTTCTCTAGTAACTTGATGGTGTCAGGTCGTAGATTTAGGTATTTAATCCATGTTGAGTGGATTTTTGTGTAAGGCGTAAGGTAGGGGTCTTGCTTCATGCTTCTGCACGTGGAAATCCAGTTTTCCCAGCACCATTTATTGAATAGACTGTCCTTGCTCCAGGAATTGGTTTTAGATCCTTGATCAAATATAAGTTGGCTGTAGATGTTTGGGTTGATTTCTGCTGTTTCAATTCTGTTCCATTGGTCTATCCATCTGTTTCTGTACCAGTACCATGCTGTTTTGATTACAACTGCCCTGTAGTATGTCCTGAAATCTTGTATTGTGATGCCTCCGGCTTTGTTTTTGTTGTACAAGATTGCTTTAGCTATTCGAGGTCTCTTGTGCCTCCATATAAATTTCAGCACCAATTTTTCCAGATCTGAGAAGAAGGTCTTCGGTATCTTGATTGGTATTGCATTGAATTTATAAATTGCTTTTTGGAGAATGGACATTTTGATGATATTGATTCTTCCAATCCATGAGCATGGAAGATTTTTCCATTTCTTGGTATCCTCTTCTATTTCTTTCTTTAAGGTTTTGTAATTTTCATTGTAGAGATCTTTAACGTCCTTGGTTAAGTTTATTCCAAGGTATTTGATTGTTTTTGTAGCTATTGTGAATGGGATTGATCTTAGAAGTTCTTCCTCAGCCATGGCATTGTCTGTGTATACGAAGGCTGTTGATTTTTGTGCATTGATTTTATACCCTGCTACTTTGCCAAAATCTTCTATGAGTTCCAATAGTCTCTTAGTAGAGTTCTTTGGGTCCCCTAAATAAAGAATCATGTCATCTGCAAAGAGGGATAGTTTGAGTTCTTCCTTCCCAATTTGTATCCCTTTAATTTCTTTTTCTTGCCTAATAGCTCTGGCTAGAACCTCCAGAACTATATTGAATAGCAGTGGTGAGAGTGGACATCCCTGTCTGGTACCAGATCTCAGTGGAAATGCTTCCAACTTTTCCCCATTCAATAGGATGTTGGCTGTGGGTTTTTCATAGATTGCTTTGATTGTATTGAGGAATGTTCCTTCCAAACCCAGTTTGCTTAGAGTTTTCATCATGAACGGGTGTTGTATTTTATCAAATGCTTTCTCGGCATCTATTGAGATAACCATATGGTTTTTCTTCTGCAGTCTGTTAATGTGGTGTATCACATTGATTGTCTTGCGCACATTAAACCATCCCTGCATACCAGGGATAAATCCCACTTGGTCTGGGTGAATGATCTTTCTGATGTGTTGTTGCATTCTATTGGCGAGAATTTTATTGAGGATTTTTGCATCTATGTTCATCAGGGATATTGGTCTGTAATTCTCTTTCAGTGCTGCATCTTTTTCCGGCTTAGGAATTAAGGTGATGCTGGCTTCATAGAAAGAATTTGGGAGGATTCCCTCTTCTTCGATTGTTCTGAATAGTTTGAGAAGAATTGGAGTTAGTTCTTCTTTAAATGTCTAGTAGAATTCAGCAGTGAATCCATCTGGTCCTGGGCTTTTCTTTGTTGGGAGGGCCTTTATTACTGTTTCAATTTCTGTCTTAGTTATGGGTCTGTTTAGGTTTTCGATGTCTTCCTGGTTCAATTTAGGTAGGTTGCATGTGTCCAGGAATCTATCCATTTCTGATAGGTTTCCCTGTTTGCTGGCATACAAGTCCTTGTAGTAATTTCTGATGATTCTTTTTATTTCTGTGGTGTCTGTTGTTACGTTTCCTTTTTCATCTCTGATTTTATTGATTTGGGTCTTTTCTTTTTTTAGTTAGTTGGGCCAATGGGGTGTCAATTTTGTTTATTTTTTCAAAAAACCAGCTCCTCGTTTGGCTGATTTTTTGGAATGTTTTTATGGATTCAATCCTGTTGATTTCTTCTCTGATTTTAATTATTTCTCTTCTCCTACTAGATTTGGGTCTGGTTTGCTGTAGGTTTTCTAGATCCTTGAGGTGAATTGAAAGCTCATCTATTTGGTGCCTTTCCAATTTCTTGATGTAGGCACCTATTGATATAAACTTTCCTCTTAACACTGCTTTTGCTGCGTGCCATAAGTTTTGGTATGTTGTGCTGTTATCCTCATTTACTTTCAGAAAATTTTTGATTTCTCTTTTAATTTCTTCTATGACCCATTGTTCATTCAGGAGCATGTTGTTCAATCTCCATGTGTTTGCGTATGCTCTAGGGATTCCTGAGTTGCTAATTTCCAACTTCATTCCTTTATGGTCTGAGAAGCTGCATGGTATGATTCTAATTCTTTTGAATTTGCTGAGACTTGCTTTATGGCCTAGTATGTGGTCAATCCTAGAGAAGCTTCCATGTACTGCTGAGAAGAATGTAAAATCTTTAGCTGTAGGATTGAAAGTTCTGTATATATCTGTTAGATCCATTTTGGCTATAGTGTCGTTTAAATCTACTGTATCCTTGTTGATCTTCTGTCCTATTGATCTGTCTATTTCTGAGAGTGGAGTATTGAAGTCCCCCAGTACTATTGTATTGGGGTCTAAGTCTCCCTTTAAGTCCGTTAACAAATCTTTTAGATAAACTGGTGCCCTGTAGTTAGGTGCATATACATTGATAATTGTTATATCTTCCTGTTGAATTGATCCCTTAATCATTATGTAGTGTCCCTCTTTGTCTCTCTTAATGGTTTTTGTGGTAAAGTTTATATTGTCTGAAATTAAGATGGCTACGCCTGCTCTTTTTTCATTTCTGTTGGCATGGTATATCTTTTTCCAGCCTTACACTTTCAGTCTGTATGGATCTTTGTTGGAAAGATGAGTTTCTTGTAAGCAGCAAATAGATGGGTTTTGTTCCTTAACCCAATCAGCCAATCTGTGTCTTTTAACTGGACAGTTCAGGCCATTCACGTTCAATGTGACTAATGATAAGTGGTAACTTTGCCCTGCCATTTGCCAAAGATAAGTTCTAAAATATGCTTTGAATTCCCTGTGATCTTTTGCTGTGAGCTTTCCTTCCTTGGTTTCCTTCCTTTACCTTCTTTCATATTGATGACCGTGTTTCTTTGTTTCTGTGTGTAACACATCTTTAAGCATCTTTTGCAGGGCTGGACGAGTGGCAACAAATTCTTTCAATTTCTGTTTGCTATGAAAAGTCTTTATTTCACCTTCATTCACAAATGATAGCTTTGCAGGAAATTGCTTTTTAAGTTGATTCTTTTACAGGTATGGCCTATTCAGCAATTGTGATCGGAACTCCATTCTTATTGCCTCTTAGCATGTATTTTGCAAAATTAATAAATTTTATTTGAAAACTATTAAAGAAAAAGATGTTTTAGTATAATACTGTTTGACTTCCTTGAGACTGAATAAGACATGGCCACTTAAAAGATCTCTGAGTGGGGCTGGGGCTGTGGTGTTGTGGGCTAATCTTCCACCTCAGGCACCTGTATCCCATATGGGCTTGGGTTCTAGTCCAGGCTGCCCATATTCTGATCCAGCTCTTTATGCTATGGCCTGAGAAGGCAGTAAAGATGTGCCAAGTGCTTGGGCTCCTGCACCCACATGGGAGACCTGGAAGAAGCCCCTGGTTCCTGACTTAAGACTGGCCCAGCTATGGCCGTTGTGGCCATTTGAGGAGTGAATCAGCAGATGGAAGACCTTTCTCTTTGTCTCCCTTTCCCCTTCTTTACCACTACAGATGGTCTGGGTAGAGGCTTATTTGAATGGCAGAGGTACTGAAGGGGGGAGGGGGCGTGGAGAGAGAAAGAATCTTCCATCCATGGTTCACTCCCCAATTGGCCACAATGACCAGAACTGGTGGAGTTCAGTTGTTTGCAGTTGATAGTTACCTACTTTGTCATGAGCTGGGAAAGAGGTCTGCCTTTCTGTTATTTCCTTTCAGTAGGCTCCTGAAACTCCCATGCAAACATCATTATTTGTAGGTGATTCAAAACACCAGCAGCCAGCTAGTGTCAGCCAAAATATGAAAAGGGAATGGAAGATGCCTTCACTAAGGTTAAAATTATGTTCTATGTATTAAGTACAATGAATCAGCCTTTTGAGTTTTCTTTGATAGGATGTGTTATTCAAAATTATAGCTTTGAGGGGCTAGCGCTGTGCCATAGTGGGTAAAGCCACTGCCTGCAGTGCCATTATCCAATATGGGCATTGGTTTGAGTTCCAGCTGCTCCACTTCTGATCTAGCTCTTTGTTATGGCCTGAGAAAGCAGTAGAGATGGCCCAAGTGCTTGGGCTCCTGCACCCAAGTGGAAGACACAGAAGCTGCTCCTGGCTCCTGGCATTGTATTGGCTTGGTTCCAGCATTTGTGACCATCTCGGGGGGTGAACCAGTGAATGTAAGACCTCTGTATCTCTTTCCCTCTGCCTCTCTATAACTCTGCCTTTCAAATAAGAAATGAATCTTAAAAAAAAAAAGATATGGCTGCTGAACACCCCAAAACTGATTGGAGGAGTTGCTACACCAACTCCAAATGGGTTCATTTGCCTGACACATAGCAAGTCAATCATTAACTCTGGGGTAATGAAAAAAAAATTATAGGTTTAATTATGTAGTATCTCAGTTTCTTAAGACATCTAGGTATTGTTAAGTATAAATTGGGTAAAGCAAGTGAGATAAATATTTCTAAATATAAACTTAAGTACTGTTAAAATCTTAAATTCTATAAAAAAGAATATTTGGGTGCATTAATTTTTTTTTTGTTTTCACAAATGTCCCTATTTGACAATTCAAGATGGTTTGAAAGTAAGTATGGAATTTTATATCTTGTTTTACTTTTAAAATACTGTTAATTTAGAAATTTTTAAAGAATTATTTTGGGGCCAAAATCATGGCATAGCAGGTAAGCTGCCTCCTGTAATTCCTTCATCCCATATGGACACCAATTCAAGTCCCAGCTCTCCACTTCTAATCCAGCTCCCTGCTAGTGGCCCGGGAAAAGCAACAGGTGATCCAAGTGCTTGGGTCCCTGCAGCAATTGGAAGACCCAGATGAAGCACCCTGACCCAGTGCTGGCTGTTGTGGCCATATCAAGAGTAATTCAGCAGATGCAAACTCTCTCTCTCTCTCTCTCTCTCTCTCTGACTTTCAAATAAATAAATAAATCTTTAAAAAAGAATTATTTCAAAATGTAAATTAATTAAATGAGTAGATGGGAGAAATAAATAAAAAGGAACTTGGAAGCCTCACAGTATGTTTTTGGTTAGGAATATTAAGGAGGACAGAGAATTTTTTGGCTAAAGAAAATACACTGTTTAAAATTTTTATCATAAGGTAGAATAGCTGTATTACTCTAGAATGGAAGGAAAAAATAGGGCAAAACTGAAGGCTTAAGTAAGTTGCAGAAGGCATGAGCACATAACATAAGGCTTGAAAAGGATAAATCTTGTAAGAAAAATTGTGTATGTGATGAAATTGATTGGGCCAGGTGAAATCCAGGAACCTGGAGCTTCATCCAGGTCTCCCAAATGGGTGCAGGGGCCTAGCACATGGGCCATTCCCCACTGCTTTTCCAGATGCATTAACAGTGAGCTTTATCAGAAGTGGAGTGAGGTTTAGCATTGTGGCACAGTGCTGAGAAAGTGGCATCCATTTGAGCAGCAGTTCATGTGCCAGCTATTCCATTTCCAATCCAGCTCCCTAATGCACCTGGAAAAGTAACAAGAGATGATCCAAGTGCTTGAGTCCCTGCAAGCACATTAGGAGACCTGGAAGAAGCTTCTGGCTTCAGCCTGGCCAAGCCCCAGATTCTGTGGCCATTTTGGAAGTGAACTACTAGATGAAAAATAGGTCTGTCTTTCTGTATCTCTCTCTCTATAACTCTGCCCTTCAAATAAATAAATAAAATTTTTTTTAAGAAATGTGGATCAGCCAGTACTCAAACCAGTGCTCATGGGATGAGGCATCACAGGCAGTGGCCTAACCTGCTATGCCACAATGCCAGCCTTAACTATAAATTTTAAAATTTACACTGTTTTCTAAAATTTCAGCATTAATATCAAAGGTACACTGAAACAAATTAGAATTTGATGCTCTTTTAAAGTAACAAGGTGTTTAAAATATGTCTATATTGATATATTAGTAAATACTGGAAATAGCCTTGATCTTTAACTTTAGAATTTGTTTTTAAAATTTATTTATTTGAAAGGCAGAGTTGCAGAGAGGCAGATGCAGAGAGAGAGAGAGGTCTTCCATCTACTGGTTCACTGCCCAGATATCTGAAATAGTTGGAGCTGAGCCGATCTGAAGCCAGAGCCTGGAGCTAGGAGCTTCCTCTAGGTCTCCCACACAAGTACAGGGGCCCAAGGACTTAGGCCATATTTTACTGCTTTCCCAGGCCATAGCAGAGAGCTGGATCAGAAGTGGAGCAGCTGGGACTTGAATTAGTGCCCATATGGTATGCCAGCATTGCAGGCAGCAACTTTACCCTCTATGCCATAGTGCTAGCCCCAGAATCTGTTTAAAAAAAAACAAAACAAAACTGTAACATCTCCTTTCATAATTTTAACCATGGTCTCCCATGGGGTGCAGGGCCCAAGCACTTGGGCCATCCTCCACTGCACTCCCGGGCCACAGCAGAGAGCTGGCCTGGAAGAGGGGCAACCGGGACAGAATCTGATCTGGTGGAGGATTAGCCTAGTGAGCTGCGGTGCCAGCCAAAAACCACATTTTTAAAAAATTCAGCCACCTTTCCCACAGGCTCCTCTGGGGACCATATATGAGAATGATTATTGAACAAATGTGTCCTATCAGGCTTGATCTAATGTCCCTTTAGCGAGTGTCAGAGAGAGAGAGAGAGAGAGAGAGAGAGAGAGAGAGATCTTCCATCTGATGATCCACTCCCCAAATAGCCAAAAAGCTGGGCAAGTCTGAAGCCAGGAACCAGGATCTTCTTCAGGGTCTCCCATGTGTGTGGTAGGGCCCAAGCACTTGGGCCATCCTCTGTTGTTTTTCCAGGTGCATTAACAGGGAGCAGGATTGAAAGTAGAACAGCCAGGATTTGAAACATCTCCTATATAGGATACCAGTGCTGCAGATGGTGGCATACCCACTACCCCACTACACCAGCCACAATTATATGAATTTTAGCACCTCTGCTTTTGAAGATATTTAGAACTACTTTGAAATTGTAAAGAAGTGATTGATTTGGACTAGTGCTGTGGCCCAGAGTCAAAGCCCCGGCCTGCAGCATCTGCATCCAAAATGGGCACCAGTTCAGGTACTGGTTGCTCCATTTTTGATCCAGCTCCCTATTAATGCACTTTGGAAAGCAGCGGAGGGTGGCTCAAGTCCTTGGTTCCCTGCACTGATGTGGGAGACCTGGAAGAAGCACCTGGCTTCGGATTAGCTCAACTCTGGCCATTGAGGTCATTTGGAGAGTGATCCAGTGGATGGAAGACCTATCTATCTATCTATCTATCCCTGTAACTCTTTCAAATAAATAAAATAAATCTTAAAAAAATACAATATGGCTTCAGGGGGCACTACTCAATACTGCATTCCCAGATTTTTTTTTTTTAAGTGAGTAACAGAGAATTAATTAAGGCATTAGTATGGGAGGTCACATGTTTTCCTCTCACCTCAGGCTCAACCAGCAGTTGAGTGGTCCTCAAGTCTATACTGCAAAATTCTGATAAATTTGTTATCACACTTATGTTGTTTTTGAATCTGTGTTGGGATTTCTTCCCCTAAACACTCCCGGATATATAAAAACAACACAGCTTGATGTAGCTCCATCCCATTAAAACACTCAAAGATGGATACGTGACTTTTCCTTAAACTTTATATGAAAAAATAAATAAGTCACCTGGGAACATTTCAGAAAATGAGAGCTTCTCTGTTGCTAGTTAAGAGAAACATTCAGGGAATAAGCACTTTGCATGGTAGTTAAAAGACCCACATTCCATACAGTAGTGCCTGGGTTCATGGCCCAGCATTCTTCTTTTACTTCAAGATTGATTTGACTGCGATGCTTTACAGTTCTATAGATTGGAGATTTTTTTTTTTAATACTTTGTTAAAGAGGGGCTGGCTGTTGTGTAGTGGGTAAAGCCATCACCTGCAATATCAGCATCCCATATGGCACCAGTTAAAGTACCGGCTGCTCCACTTCTGATCCAGCTCTCTGCTATGGCCTGGGAAAGCAGTGGAAGATGGTCCAAGTCCTTGGAGACCTGGAAGAAATCCTATTTCCTGGCTTCAGATCAGCCCACCTCTAGCCTTTTGGCCATTTGGGTGTGAACCAGTGGATGGAACACTTTCTCTCTCTCTCTCTCTGTTTCTGACTCTGTGACTCTGCCTTTCAAATAAATAAATCTTAAAAAATTTTTTGTTAAAGAATAACTTTGAAACTTTGATTGCAATTGCATTGAGTCTGTACATTGCTTTGGATAGTAAAAACATCTTAATACTACTCCAATTTATGAACCTGAGTAATGTTTCAATTATTTCTGTTGTGTTCAATTTCTTTAATCAATGTTTTATAATTTTCAGGATTCAGGTAATTATCTTCCTAGATTAAATTTACTCCTATGCATTTACTTTTTTCTGCTAGAACATGTTTCTAACTTGATTTATTTTCGGAAAATTGGTTGATAGGTTATTGTAAATTCTCTTAATTTTGTATTCTGTAACTTTCATGAGTTCTAACATTTTTAGTGGACTCATTGCAGTTTTTTAATATTTGAAATTCAAAAAGAGAGAGGAGGTAATGGATGGACAGAGAGTGCCCATGTGTTGGTTCATGCACTAAATGATCAAGGTGGCTGGGGATGAGTTAACCAAAGCTAGAATCTGAGAGTTCAATCTAAATCTGTCATGTGAGTTACAGGGACCCACCTGAAGCATCAATCTCCTGCTGTCTCTGAGTGTGCACAGTAGGAGGAAGCTAGAATTCAGAACCAAGCTGGGATTCAAACCAAGACACTCTGATATGGAATGTGGATGTTCCTATTGATGGGAACTGAAAGGCCGAATTCATGCCCCCATCTGGATATGTTATTGATATACATGCGATGTGAACAGCAAACTAATTTCACTACTTTCTTGCTTTTATCCTCTTTGTTCCTTTTCTTGCCTAATAGCTCTAGCTTAAAATTTCACTGCAACATGCAAAAGAAATGATGAAGGTAGGGATCCTTATCTCCTTGATATTAGAGGGGACTCTAAACCTTTCACTACTGAATACAGTGAGCAGTGAGCTAGTTATGGCATTTATTGTCCTAATGTATATTTCTTCTATACCTAATCTGTTTGCTATTCCATATCTGTTTGTGTGATGCAAAGCAATGTCTCTTGTGCTAATTTGGACTTGAACTTTTTGTAACTGGAAAGATTCTTGCCTTAAGAGACTTCTTTGTAACTTGACAAGCTTGGGGTGTATAAACAAAGAAGTATTCTGTCTCATCTCAATTACCCCTTGTGGGTTCTGTATTAGCCCTATATAGGTATTGAATAGTTGATCTTTGAGGCTTTGGTGAGGGGAACTTTCCCAAGCTGGAGGAAGATTGAGTAAATTGCAGTGGTCCCTTCAGCTCTGAGCTGACCCTCAGGAGGGCAGTGTCATCTCAGAGGCACTACAAAGACCTCCACCCAGGATGGCTCGCCCTCCCCAGACCTCTCCCCTCTTGCCTGTGAGTTCTCTCATCTCATAGACCTCTGGATTCTGATATTGTGGGGTGAGGTGAGAGCAGGCCCAGGGAGGGAGATTACCACTGAGGAGCTACAGCCACTATCAACATGATAGAAGTACTGACAACAACTGAAGCTCAGAAACTGCTACGCCAGCTGAACACTTCATTGGAACAGGAGTCTAGATGTCAGTCAAAGGTCTGCAACTTGAGACTGATTGAGTCTGCACGTGATAATGGCCTCAGAATGACTGCATGACTGAGGGACTTTGAAGTAAAAGATCTTCTTAGTCTAACTCAGTTCTTTGACTTTGACATGGAGGCATTTTCTCTAGCTGTGAATTTACTGGACAGATTTCTGTCTAAAATGAAGGTACAGCCCAAGCACCTTGGATGTGTAAGACTGAGCTGTTTTTATTTGGCTATAATATCAATAGAAGAGGAAAGAAATGTCCCACTGGCAACTGACTTGATCCAGATAAGTCAGTATAGGTTCATGGTTTCAGACTTGATGAGAATGGAAAAGATTGTATTGGAGAAAGTGTGTTGGAAAGTCAAAGCTACTAATGCCCTTACTGCATCTTAAGAAAAGCTAGGGCCGATGCTGTGGCATAGCAGGTAAAGCCACCACCTGCAGTGCCGGCATCCCATATGGGCACCGCTTTGAGACCCAGCTGCTCCACTTCCGATCCAGCTCTCTGCTATGTCCTAGGAAAGCAGTAGAAGATGGCTCAAGTCTTTGGACCCCTGCACCCACATGGGAGACCTGGAAGAAAGCTCCTGGCTCCTGGCTTCAGATAAGTATAGTACCAGCCATTGCGGCTAACTGAGGGGTGAACCAGTGGATAAAAGACCTCTCTCTCTCTGCCTCTCCTTCTCTTTCTGTGTAACTCTGACTTTCAAATAGTAGTCTGTGTAAACTCTGAATTTCAAGTAAATGAATAAATCTTTAAAAAAAAGTCAGTAGACACCTTCATAAATAGATCACTGAGGCAGTGTTCAAGAAACATTCTTCAGTCAGTGAATGTAAGGAAGTCTACAGTGTTACAGTGCCATGGATGATTAAAAGAGCAGTGCATAGTCTGAGTTCATTCAGAGTGGCTCTAATAAATTTTGACATGATGTCTGTGGATAAATATGCAATAAAAAACTAATATTACCCTTAAATTTTATACTCTGTTTTATGGGTAACTTAAGTTTTCCCAAAAGCCTAGTAATATTTCAGTTATTTTGATACATCAATGATAACCTTGAGTTGACAGAGGTAACCTAATACCATTGTCTTTGGTACTAAGTGATATACCTTTCAATAAAGTTATTGAAATGCAAAAAAAAAAAAACACACCAAATTGCAGTGGTGCTTCTAATTGACACCTGCAGAAAGCTGGGGTTGATCTTAAATGTACTCTGGTATTTGTTATTTGTTGAAAGTCTCTTATAATTTGTGTTCTCCACACTGTAATCATATTTTTGTGCAATGAGAACTGTTAGGTGTTATGCATTTGCACATGTTATTCATCGTGTATATAAGGTTTCCTAAGAAATTATATTTTTAATGGTAAATGAGCACTCACATAAATTAATCTTAATTAACCCAAATGCTGGGGCCAGTATTGTGATATAGTAAAGACACTACTTGTGATCCAAGCATCCCATATGGTTCAGGTCCTGACTGCTCCACTTCTAATCCAGCTCTCTGCAACTGTTCCTGAGAAAGCAGTGGAATATGGCCCAAGTTCTTGGATCCCTGCCACCCATGTAAGAGACCTGGAAGGAGTCCCAACCTCCTGGCTTTGGCCAAGCACAGCACAGCTGTTTCAGACATTTAGGGAGTGAAGCCTAACCCTATTTGTCCTAAAGTAAAATGGTGTTACATAAGGATAAAAGTAAATGTATGGAACAAGTAACTGAAGAAACCAAGAACTCTATCTGCTTCTCCTACATGGAAAAAAGGGATCAAGTACTTTGGTCAACTTCCATGGCCTTCCCAGGTGCAATAGTAGAGAGCTGGATCTGAAGCAGCTTATCTGGAATGCTGGTATTGAATGCTATCTTTTCTTTTTACTGAATTTCTCCAAAATTAAAAATTTAGGTGAGTTGTTTTGTTTTAATAGCATTGTTTATTTATATAAATTCATTAAGCAACTGTTCTCATAAGTTCTTGGAAGCATTGGCATACCTAAAATATACACAGAATGCCTGAAATCAGGAGTTTTCAACCTTGCAGTGAGTAATTTAACATTGCCACTGCTTAGTAGACAATGAAAACTTCAAGGATTTGGGTACTACATGTAATAATACTTTCTAAGCCTGCCTTAGTTAAGCTTCCTAACTTTGAGACTTTTCCATCTCTGAGATAGAATCTCAGCAAATCTACTTTTATTGCTGTGCTTATAAAATTAATTATATATACCTGCTGTAGATTGAAGATTAATTTTATTTACTTGAAATGCAAAGTTACAGTTAGAGAAGGAAATAGAGAGAGAGAGAGAGATCTTCCATCTACTGGTTCATTCCTCAAATGGCCCCAAAAGTTGGGGCTGGACAGATCAAAGGCAGGAGTTACATCCAGTTCTCCCGCATGTGTACAGGGGCCCAAGGACTTGGGAGATTATGTGAAGCTTTCTCAGGTGCCTTGGAGCTTGGAGCTGGATAAGAAGCAGAGCAGCACTGGAGGCAGTGGCTTAAACTGTTTTGCAAAAATGCCAGCCTAATACTTTCTGCAGCTAAAGGTTTAGACAAGATAAAAATCTCTTTGGTAGTATCATTGTGTAGAGCAGCCCTCTTTCTAATACTGATAATTATATACAGTTGCTTTATAGATGTAAATTTCTGTTACAAAAGCATAGATCTTCATAAAATTCTTTATGTGTTTAATCAACAGAAAAGTATACTTTGGAGTGGCATACTCAGGACTCCGACAATCACACGTTTGTGGTGCTGTGTCTTGAGCAATAGCAATGGTGTTATTTCTACTGATCCTGAAAAATAAAAAATATCAGAAAGACAAGGTAACAGAAGAAATTCTGGGTCATCTGAAAAAGAGATATATAATAGCAGTTCCAATTGCATACTAGCAGGAGAAACCATCATGGAAGACATCAAATAACTTTTTATATTGCTATTGTCAGTGATTTTACTTGGCATTTGAAGATTTCCATTGCTGTATGCAGCATATACCATATGATCAACCATTGGCCTCAAGGAAGTCAGATTCTGAAAAGAAAGTGTATTCTCACCAAAATGATTATCATATGCCTACAGTGTGGACATTCTGACAGTGTACACTCCTAAGATTGTGTTGTAGACAAAGCAACATCAGCTCAATACTTACCTTGTATATTCCAATGGAAGCTTGTTTAGGATTTAGGGAGAGATTAAGGAGGATTAGACAAGCATGGGAAAGACACGGCAACATTATGCCCAACATAAGGTCAAATGGGAAAATATGCCAAGTGACTTTTCCATTATGCCTATAATTTTGAGCACAGTTGCAACAAATATTGTGATACATGAGCTCATAATCTTGCCAATAAACTCATTTCCTTTTAAAAAATGAAAACAAAAATTGCATGGTCTAATGGACATGATTCTAGTTTGTGTATGTGTAACAGATAATTTTTGTGTATATGCAGGCACCCAGGTTAGACAAAGATAATATTAAAATAATAACAAAAGGAACCCTAAGACTCACTTCACATAGTAAGTAATACTTAGAGTTGGCTGTCCATGAGGCAGATACCTGGGTGCTTTACACCGTGATGCACTGAATTGTGTCTCCCCAAGGTTACTATCTTGAATCTATAACATGCAATGTAACTGTATCTGGAGAAAGTGCCTTTAATGACACAATTAAAGGAAAAAACTCAAATGTGTGAGACCCTAACCCAGACTGGTGACCTCACAAAAAGATAAATAAGAGATGGACATGAACAAAGGAAATATAAAATGACATAGCAAGATGATGTCTGATTGGAAGCCAGAGAGAGTTGTCAGAAGAAAGCAAATTTACTGACATTTTGATCTTAGACTTCCAAGTTCCAGAACTATGAGAAAATAAATATCTGTGTTTAAACAATCCAATCTGTGTTAATTTGTTACAATGATCCTGACAAACTAAAGACTTTCCACCTCCGCCTGCATTATCTGCTGCCACCTACATGATCCACAATAAACTATCAGATAAATACACAAATTACAAATCAAAGGGACTAGCATTGTGGTGCAAAAGGTTAAGCCACCACCTGTGGCATAACAAATGGGTACCAGTTCAAGTCCTGCCTGCTCTTTTGCTGCTCTAGCTCCCTGCTGGTGCACCTGGGGAAGCAGTAGTGGAGTGTGGCCCAAGTACTTGAGGCTCTGCATCTTTGAGGGAGATTCAGATGAAGCCCCTAATTTTTGCTTTCACATTGGCCCAGCTCTGGCATTTGTAGCCATCTGGGAACTGAATCAGAAGATAGAAAACATTTCTATCTCTCTGTGCACCCCCCTCTATCTCTGTAACTCTGCCTTTCAAATAAAATACATCTTTAAGAAAAAGTAAACTACAGTTTAGTAACTGAAGACCTAAATCAAAGAAAGGAAAAAAAAATGCAAAAGATTAGAAAAAAAGCAAAGATATTACAAAAATCTAGATGAGGCTGGCACTGCAGAACAGTATGTTAAGCTGATGCTTGCAATGGTGACATCTCATATCTGTACCAGTTTGTGTCCCAATCGCTCCACCTCTGATCCAGCTCCCTGCTATTGAACCTGGGGAAGCAACAAAAGATGGCCCAAGTGTGTGGGCCTCTGCCATCCATATAGGAGACCCAGATAAACCTCCTGGCTTCAGTCTGGCCTACCCCTAGCCATAGCAATCATTTTGGAGAGTGAACCAATGGATGGAAGATCTCTGTATAACGATGCCTTTCAAATAAATAATAAAATTTTTTAAAGATTTGTTTACTTATTTGAATGGCAAAGTTACAGAAAGAGAGAGATCATCCATCCACTGATTCACTCCCTAAATGTCAGCAACAGCAGAGCGTGGCTATTCTGAAGCTAGGATCCAAGAGTTTCTTCTGGGTCTCCCACATGGATGCAGTAGCCTAAAGACCTGGGCCATCTTCCACTGCTTCCCAAGACACATTAGCATGGAACTAGGTTGGAAGTGGAGCAGCTGGAACATGAACCAGCAGTCACATAAGATGTTGGCACTGCAGGAGGAGGCTTTACTTGCTACAGCTAAGCATCTGCCCCAATTAATATTTTAAAAATATAAAAAAGGAAAATATAAAATGTATAAATTATAGTTGTATATATGTATACATTTCTGAAAAGCATATAATTTGATCCAATTGAAAATGTAAATTTTAAGTGATATAATTAATAAAGATTTAAAAATATGTTGATTCTACAGCATAAGATATAATATACATCAACTTTCCAAGGTCCTATATGCACTTATTCACACAGTTTCATATGGGTAATCAGTAGTGTAGCTCAAATAACAGTCTTATCCAGGGATCTCACTAAATTTATGCAGGGTGCTCAATAGACATCTTAGAAAAGTTCCAAAATATGTATCAGAAGAGAAATAAATAATTTACTTGGTACATCTCATGTTAACGATTAAAGTATTGCATAAATTTCCAATAGTCAGATGTATGCAAAAAATTCCACAGGTGGCAGAGATGATCTGACATAGACAGCCAACTCTTAAGTAGTACTTACTGTGTTAAGTGAGTCTTAGGGCTCCTTTTGTTATTATTTTAATACTATCTCTTTCTAACCTGGGTGCCTGCATGTACAAAAAAATTATCTGTTACACATACACAAACTAGAATATAGATAACTCATAAGAGTGTACATATAAAATCAGTATAGCAGTCCATAAGATGAAATATTTGAAACACTTAAACTGATGAAAAGTAGAAAAATGATAACAAAATCTGAGTTCCATTACAGTATATATGATATACAGTAAATATGATATACTTTAAAATAAAGGGTTTTTTAAATATTTATTTTATTCACTTGAAAGAGTTACAAAGAGAGGTAGAGATAGAGAGAGATCTTCCATCCGCTGGTTTACTCCTCAGATGGCCACAATGGCCAGAGCTGCACCAATCCAAAACCAGGAGCCAGGAGCTTCTTTCAGGTCTCCCATATGTGTGCAGGGGCCCAAGGAGTTGGGCCATCTTCTACTGCTTTCCCAGGCCATAGCAGACAACTGGATCAGAAGAGGAGCAGATAGGACTAGAACTAGCGCCCATATGGGATGCCAGCACTTCAGTCCAGGGCTTTTACCTGCTGCGCCACAGTGCTGGCCCCCTAAAATAAAGTTTTTAAGTTACAACTTAGCTAGAGAAAATAAGAATTCACAGATCTAAACTAAAATAATTAAGATGGCCCAACAAAAGGAAACTCAATGTCTTCATGTATCAAAATTCATTACATTAGGCTTAATTAATAAAAAGCTGGTTATTCCAACTATTCCCATTTGGCAGCCCAATTTTATCATTAAATTTAGAAAAAATAAATAACACCTCATGATAGATTACTAAAATCCTAATGCTTATGCCATCCATTATATTCACCACACTTAATACCTAATATTAACATATCTGATGCCTCTCAATAGATAAGTGACATATTTTAACTATTACAAGTGGGGCAAATGTTTTTGTTCAAAGCTTTTCCAATAGCCCCTCAGTCTCAGTTTGCCTTCACCTTGAAAGGACACTTCTTCTAAAGTATATGTGTATACTTCATTGACTTTGCCATCAAATACAATTTTTTTAAACTTTTATTTAGTAAATATAAATTTTATTTAGTAAATATAAATTTCCAAAGTACAGTTTATGGATTACAATGGCTTTTACCCCCCCTAACTTCCCTCCCACCTGCAATCCTCCCATCTCCCGCTCCCTATCCCATTCCATTCACATCAAGATTCATTTTCAATTATCTTTATATACAGAAGATCAGTTTAGTATATATTAAGTAAGGATTTCAACAGTTTGTATCCACACAGAAACACAAAGTGAAAAATACTGTTTGAGTACTAGTTATAGCATTAATTCACATTGAACAACACCTTAAGGACAGAGATCCTACATGAGGAGTAAGTGTACAGTGACTCCTGTTGTTGACTTAGCAAATTGACACTCTCGTTTATGGCGTCAATAATCTCCCTAGGCTCTTGTCATGAGTTGCCACAGCTATGGAAGCCTTTTGAGTTCACAGACTTCGATCTTATTTAGACAACGTCATAATCAAAGTGGAAGTTCTCTCTTCTCTTCAGAGAAAGGTACCTCCTCCTTTGATGGCCCGTTCTTTCTACTGGGATCTCACTTGCAGAGATCTTTCTTTTTTATTTTTTATTTTTTGCCAGAGTGTCTTGGCTTTCCATGCCTGAAATACTCTCATGGGCTCTTCAGCCAGATCCTAATGCCTTAAGGGCTGATTCTGAGGCCAGAGTGCTGTTTAGGACATCTGCCATTCTATGAGTCTGCTGTGTATCCCGCTTCCCATGTTGGATCGTTCTCTCCCTTTTTAATTCTATCAGTTAGTATTAGCAAACACTAGTCTTGTTTATGTGATCCCTTTGACTCTTAGACCTATCAGTATGAACAATTGTGAACTGAAATTGATCACTTGGACTAGTGAGATGGCATTGGAGTTAGAAATGTGCAAGGGGATTCCAATTCAAACACAATTTTTGCAAAGAATTTAACTGTACCCACCTTTTATCAGGAGCACAAGCATACATCACATTGATGGCATCCTCCCTGAATGAGACTATTTGATACACTTGTGAAGAACATACAAGTTTAATACCTTATCATCCTACTTGGGGTTTTGTGCAATGCATGCCTCATTTAAAAAATTGTCACTGATGCTACAAATCAGTCCAGCATATATGGGCCTCCCTCAAATGAAAATAGCCAAAAGCAGTCAAAATAAGTTATATATACACTATCTTTAGTGTCTCAGTGACTTCTTTACTCTAAGGGCTCACACACCTTCCAAATTATCTGGATTACCTGTGATGTCCATTAGCTCTCAAGAGCTAAGATGCAAAAATTGCCTATCTTGGAACATTGCTATATTACAGTAAAACTAAATTAGATAACTATTACCTGTGCTATACTGGAAATATAGTCTCCTACACAACTTGAGCCTGTGATTCTCCAAACCATATTGTTTACTAAGACTTTGGCCAAGGATATAGGACAGTAAAACCTGAGCATGACTACTAAGGCCTGTTAATATAAGGATGGACCCAAACTTGGCATATTTCATTTGGTTGAGGGGATTTCCTCCAAAGGCTACTGTCTATGTGCAGATTCAGGGAGCATGTCACCCCTCTAACAAACAGAAAAGCCATTTAAGTTCAGCTGGACATCATTCAGCTGACTGTTGCTCTCACTACTGCTGGTCTGGATGCTTTCATTGGTTCCAATCCAGAGACCCAAAATTGCCATAGACATTATCATTGGCAAACATGAAACTCTGCTAACAAAAGCTTAAACCAAGAGTTATGGCTTAATATCTATTTTAGCACAATTTCTCAGAGCCCATCTTGGACAGATGGAAGCGTGATACTTGGCCCACCCATAAATGGAACTTTGTGCCAAATGGATCCTATATCCTTGAACTGCAAGGAGATTATCATAGATATTAATGCTCCAAATTGATCTGGTTCCCTGATAAAGTGTCTAGAAAAGCAGAACAAGATGGCCTAAATCTTGGGCCCCTGAACCATGTGAGAAACCTGGAAGAAGCTCCTGGCTCTTGACACTAGTCTGGCCTGGTTATGGTCATTGTAGCCATTTGGGGAATGAAGAAACCAGAAAGATCAATCTCTCCCTCTCTCACTCTATAACACTGCCTTTCGAAATACAAATAAATATTTTAAAAAGTAGATCACTTCAGTAGTAGATTCCCCATTGCCCAGCTTTGATGACTTTTAATACCAGAAGGTCTTTTTAAAAGATTTATTTATTTGAAAGGCAGAGAGAGGGGCTGGCGTTGCAGACAAAGCTGTCATCTATTACCTTGGCATTCTGTATTGGGACTGGTTCAATTCAGCTATACACCTTCTGATCCAGCTCTCTGCCAATGAAGATGGCCCAAGGACTTGGGTTCCTGTCACCCATATAGGAGAGCCAGAAGCTTCTGGCTTCAACCTGACCATAACCTGGCCATTGAAGCCATCTAAAGAGTGAATCAGCTGATGGAAGATTTCTGTTTCTCCCTCTGTCTATAACTCTTTCAAATAAATAAGTAAATATTTTTAAAAATGATTTTTTTTAAAAAGGCAACAAGAGAGACACACAGAAAGAGAGAGATAGAAAGGGGGAGAGTGGGACAGAGAGATCTTCCAACTGCTGATTCACTCCCTAAATATCTGGAAAAGCTGTAACTGGACTAGGCTCTCAAGTCTCCCACTTTGGTGACAGATCTCCCAGTTAAGTGACAGGAACTAAAGAATTTGAGCCATCATCCACTGCCTCCCAGGGACATTAGCTTGAAACTAGTTTGGAAGTGGAGCACCCAAGACTCAGATTAGCACTGCAATATAGAATGTGGGCATCTGATGCAATGACTAAAAAAATGGAAAATCTAGAAGAAATCAACAAATTTCTGGACACATACAATACACCAAAATTCAGTTATGAAGACACATAGAAAACCTAAATCAAGACAACCAAAAATATAGAGATAGAATCAGTAGTAAAGATCCTCCCAACAAAGAAAAGCCCAGGACCAGACAGTTTCACTGCTGAAATCTATCAGACTTTTAAAGAACTAATTCCAACTTTTCTCAAACTATTCAAAACACTTGAAAGGGAGGGAATCTTCCCAAACTCCTATTAGGCCAGTATCACCTTAATTCCTAGACTAGAGAAAGCTACAATGGAGAAAGAGAACAGTAGACCAATATCCCTGATTAAAATAGAGGCAAAAATCCTCATCAAAATACTAACCAATCGAATCCAACACATAAAAAAGTTCATTCACACAGACCAAGAGGGATTTATCTTTGGTATGCAGGAATGATTCAACATAAGCAAATCAATAAATGTGATACATCATATTAACAAACTGAATAAAAACCATATGATGATCTCAATAGATGCAGAGAAAGCAGTAGATAAAATACAACATGCTTTCTTTATAGAAACCTTAAGCAAACTGGGTACAGAAGAAACATTCCTTAAACAATCAAGGCAATATATAATAAATCTTCAGCCAGCATCCTATTGAATGGGAAAAATTGGAAGCATTCCCACTAAGATCTGGAACCACATGAAGTTGCTCACTCTCACAACTGCTATTCAATACAGTTCTAAATGTTTTAGCCAGAGCAATAATGCAAGAAAAAGAAATAAAAAAAGATATAAATTAGTCAGGAGAAAGTCAATGTATCCCTGTTTGCAGAAGACATGATCATATATGTAAGGAAACCAAAGGACTCCATTAAGACACTATTGGCACTCATAAGAGAGTTTGGTAAAGTTTTAAGTTATAAAATCAACACACAGAAATCAGTAGCCTTCATGTACATGCAAAAATTTCTGGCTGATAAAGAATTTATCAGGTCAGTACTATTTTTTTTTCTTTAATCAATTTTATTTTTTACATAAAAAGTTCAGTAAAAATTGGATAAAGTAAAGTGATTTTAAGCAGTAAATCAATCTTATCAACATAGCACAAGGCTGACCAAAACCACAAGGCAGCCTGCTTTGGAATATTTACATGATAACAAATTAAACCTTGCAGGAGAACTTAAACCATCCTTACAAAAGTCTTCCTGTGATCCTAGCACGTAAAGGCTAAAAGCAAAACAAAAACCAGGAAAAAAACAAAATTATTTTCAATATATTCACATATACATTAAAATATAATACAGATCATCAGGGTTTAGGGTCTTGGGTGGGGATGCACATGGGTCTGTGCGCTGACAGCACCGCCAAGGAGGAGACCCAGGTTAGAGTGGGGTCAGGTCTGGCCAGGGTCTTCCCTAAACCCTTGCCTCTGGTGGCCTCTAAGCACAACCCAACAGTTTACAAGAGGGATCATTTGTTGCAGATGAAGCTCACTTTTGTGGCTTTCAGTTGACACCTGCAGGTCTGCATCCTCCAGGGTGGCAGTGCCATCAGGAGTGCAGCCCTGACAGGGTGGGGCAGAGAGGCCCATGGGAGTTCTCCCAGAGTCTGTGCTACCTGATTCACCTGTTCTTCCACCCGGCCCCATAAGTCACTCTAATTCAGTGTCCTCTTTGGGTTTGTAAACAGCCCCAAACTTCTGCATGTACTTCTTAATGTACTCCTTGGTTTTGTGTTTCACATTCTCATTGCACTCCAGGTCCTCGGGGTTCTTACAGTACTTCAATTCCTTATTCATAACGCCGTGAGTCAGCTTGCGAGCAAGGTGTTTGAAGTCCTCAGTTGTAGTAATTCTTCCCACTTTGCAGTCAGGTTTCCAGTAAGGGTTCAGGCACTGGACGATGAACTGGGACATCTCTTTTCTGAATACTTCTTTGCTTTTCTTAGCCAGCTCACTGGAGGTGTCTGCTTCTGCTGTCTTGGGCTTTTTTGATGTCTTCATGGGGTTTTCATCATGTTGGGGTTCCCAGGTCCATCTCAGCTTCATGCTCAAGACTAGCATCATCACCTGGGCTTTCCCAAGTAGGAGGATCCCACTGCGTCTCAGGTCAGTACTATTCACAATAGCAAAATACATTTTCTTACCTTGGAATAAATTTAATCAAGAATGTGAAAGATCTCTACAATGAAAATTACAAAATATTAAATAGAAAACATAAAAATGAAAAAAAATCTTCCATATGCATAAATTGAAGGAATATCATCAAAATGCCCATACTACCAAAAGCAATATTTAAAATGTTTTATTTTATTTTTAATGATCTATTAATTCATTTGAAAAGCAGAGCCACAAAGGGTCACAGAAAAAAGAGAGAGAGAGAGAGAGAGAGAGAAGACCTCCACCTGCTGGTCTACACCTTACGAGGCCACAACAGCCAGAGCTGGGCCAATCTGAAGACAGGAGCCTGGAGCTTCTTCCAGGTCTCCTGCATGGATGCAGGGGCCCAAGGGCTTGGCCCACCCTCCACTGCTTTCGCAGATGCATTATCAGGGAGGTGGACTGGAAGTTGAGCAGCCAAAGTGGAGTTGCTCCATTTCCAATTCATTAAAAAGACAGATAAAATTAATGTCACCATTCCTAACAAGCTCATCCTGAATCATTCTTATCTATCAGTTTCTACTATGATATTTATTTCTCATGAATTTATATCCATATCATCTTAAAAGGATGCAATGTATCCTAGAGAAGGGAAGTCATATTTTATGTGGATTTGAGTTTGGAGCAATACAATATAAAATATAACTTAAAATTTGAGTTAATTAAATGCATTATTTTCAAAATGTGAGGAATCATAATTTTCTTAAATAAAAATGATATAAACATAATTTATATACCTTGTAATTCATCCATTACTAATGCTTATGCAATTCACTGTTTTTCAGTTGTGTGTAAATATCACCACTTTCAATATCAAAACATTTTTATGCAATCAAAAAGAAAGTTGGAAGATGGCATTTGGCCAAGTTGTTAAGATGCTGCTAAGGACACCAACATTCCACAATGCCTGGATTTTACTGCCAGCTCCACTCCTGATTTAATTCCAGTTTCCCCCAAAAGCATACCGTGAAGAACATCACCTGGGAAGCAATGGCTCAAGTAGGTGGGAGCCTCTGAGCCATGTTGGAGACAGGGATATAGTTATTTTTAAAATAAAATTGCTTACTTGAAACACACACACACACACACACACACAGAGAGAGAGAGAGAGAGAGAGAGAGAGAGAGAGAGAGATCTTCTCTATCCCCAAAGTCTTCAAACTTAGTCAACACAAAAGTGGTTTCATAGATATGCTTACTGTAGACATGATGTATAATGGAAGATGGGATCTATGTGTTCTCTTGCCAAATACAGAGCCTCCATCATTCAGATAGGACAGAGCCCTACCTCTGAGCCACACTCACCCAGAACATACTCCTGGCAACAGGTAATTGGGGGCAGAACAAATGAGGATGGCCTGCCCCCAATTGGCAACAGACAGGAGAGGGATCCTGGTGTCTACATTTCACTGTCAGGACAGGAGAGAAGAGAGTAGACCTGGATCAAATAGCACCAAGTCTTTTGTTCTTACTGAATCTTAAATTTTCTGTGGTATTTGTTTACTTCCCTTATGTCTTTGGGACTTTACTATTATAGCTTCTAGTTTAGACTTCAAGTACTTCTCATCAATTTTACTTAAACAAGTGCCCCTACTGAACTCACTGTCATGCCCAAATTCTATGAATAATTCTATTTTAATACTTACATAGTTAATTATTATGTTTATAATTATCACATACTAATGGCAAATTAACTAAAAAGAATTAAATTCAAGTAAATATCAATCTCAAAACTGACTCATGTTATTATTTCTATGGTGTGGAGGTACAGATGTTGATTACATGTAACATTAAAATGCAATTTTTAAAAATCCTGTAATAGGCACCTCCATGTTCACTGAACTGGTAAAATCCATTGCATGTGTTGAAAACACACATAGTGATAAATTTGGAAAAGCTGTTAAGTACTATAAGTGGCTGTCAAAGAGCTCAAAAACCCACAATGACTCACTATGACATTAATTTAGTATATAATGCTGAGAAAATCAGAAGTATTTGTTAAAATTTCTGCTACAATGCACTAGGTTTATGATTTCCAGAATGCTATCTCTCTTTTGTGTAATGTAGCACTGTGCTAGTTTTGAGTTACACAAATTTAAAGTATAAAAGATTTCTTCTTTTTGTTTTTGTAAAGATTTATTTAATTTATTTGAGAGGCAGAGTTACAGACATAGATAAGGAGAGACATTGGTTCTATCCATTGGTTCACTCCCAAAATGGCCACAATGGCTGTACCTGTGCCAATCCAAAGCCCAGAGCCAGGAGCACTCAGGCCATATTCCACTGCCATTAATAAAGAACTGAATTGGAAGTGCAGGAGCAGGAACTTGAACTGGCACCTATATGGGATGCTGGTGCTGCAGGTGAGGCTTAACCCGCTATGCCACAGCATGGGTTCAGTGAAAGGTTTTGGGAAGGCATTCTTCATGTAGACTAGTCTGTAATATTGTAAGGTAAGGTTTAGATTTAGGTTTTATTTCACACACATCAGTATTCATCTTATAGAAACTATAAATATTGAATATCATATATATACACAGTAATTGCAGATATTGTTATCATTTCTAATTCTCTTTTGTTACCTTTCCAATTCTCTTTTTAACATCTGCCAACTTATGGATAATTGTACTGATGTTACCTGTATACAACCATCAGGCATTTGTACTGTATTATGTAGTGTTTATGTGTACAGGAATTTTTGTGTCTGTGTATGTATACATGAATGCACAACTTTTGATGGAGATAGTATTGAAAGTAATACTGTGAGAACTCCTAACATTTATTTCAAAATCTCTCTCCTCCCCAGAGATGGCTGCCTATGAGGCAGACCATGGGCCTTTTGCTGTTATGGACTGAAATGTGCTTTCCTGACACTCATACCTTGAAGGTCTAACCACCAACGTGACTCTACCTGAAGAAAGCACTTTGAAGCCGGTCAAATGTTATCATATGTGTAAGTCCCATAGGGAGAAAAGTCTCTAGAAAAATCAAGCCTGTTATGACCTTGATCTTGTATTTTCAACCTCCACAACTCTGAGAAGTAAAAATCCATGATTTAAATCATATTACCTGCGGAATTTTGTTAGCAAAGTCCTCATTTCTGCCAGCACTTCTTGCAGTCATCTAGAAGGTCCCCACTGCAGGAAATATAGAAACTAAAAACTGACTTTAGATGGCCAAACATTTACAAACACAAGAAAGTTATCAGATAATCAACCAGTCTCAACAAAAGACCCAGAAAAAAACAATAATGAATCAAATCTAAGGGCAGTAGAAAAAAATGAAAAATAAAGATCACAGCAGAAATAAATAAGGAAGGAGCTGTTGCTGTGGTGCAGTGGGTTAAAGCCATATGGGTGCTGATTTGAGACCCAGCTGCCCCACTTCCAATGCAGTTCCCTGATAATGCACCTAACCCTAACCCAAATCTGAACCTGAATATGAACCCTAACCTGAACCCTAACCCTAACCCTAACCCTAACCCTGATCCTAACCATAACTTAAACCTAACCCTAGCCCTAACCCTTACTTAATCATAACCATAACCCTTAACCATGACCCTTAACCCTAACCCCAGTGCTAGCTCTGACTTTGACCCTGACCCTAACCCAGAACCTCGACACAACCCAAAAGCCCAGCTTCCTGGAGAAGGGCCTAGAACCAAAATCATAATAAATTAATTCCTTGAATTCCACGTTCCGGAAGCTACCAGAAGGCCATGTCCCCTACAGAATTCACTTTTTTAATATGATTTTTATACAAATCTCTATTTTTTTGTGTCATCTCAGACAATGAGACTGGAGATCCCAGCCTCATAAAAAATAATAAATTACTAGTCTTTACAAGACCTGCACACCTGAAGACATATGGAAAATTCTGGAATTCCATAGAAAGTTCCAGAATTCATAGAAATTTCCAGAATTCCATGGAAAATTCCAGAATGTTCCAGAAAAAATCAATATACTGTTTTTCCATAACTGCTTTCATTTGCCTTTCAGGTCAATATAGTGCATATTTGCTAATAAAAATTGTGTTTTACAAATAGATGTGAGATTAGTATTTGCTGGTGGATTCAATTGGCCATGCCTGCCTGAGTGTTTCTCTGGGTTTGATTCGTTATGTCTGTGTCTCGGACTCAATTGGCCACACCTGCCCGGGTCTCACTCACTCTGGGCTCGATTGGTTCGGCCTGTCACACTAAAGAAGGTCCCACAGCGGCACCGCCTCCCCTGGGCAGAGAGGCGAGGTGGAAGCGCTGAAAGTGGGGTTATGGTCCCGGGATCTGGCGCGGGTGGCCTCCGGGGACGTTCGTGCGGTTGCTTAGCTACAGCCTCGCCTCAGCTCTGCGGGGCCCGGTTGCTTAACAACAGACTCTGAGCTCTGCCAAACCGGCGCCCGGTTACTTAGCTTGGCCAAGTTTCCGCTCTGCCAACGGGGCGGCCGATTGCTTAGCAACAGCGTCCCTCCAGCTGGGCCTACTCCGTGCCGCAATGCTTAACAGGATCTCTGCAAAGCCGGCGCATCGTTGCTTAGCAACAGCCACGCCTCAAGTCTGTGGCCCCACGCCCGGTTGCTTAGCAACAGAATCTGAGCTCTGCAAAGTCTGCGGCCCTTTGTTTAGCAACAGCGAAGCCTCAGCTCTGTCCACGCCTGACCGGCTTTTCCTGGTGGAATCCAACCTCAGCCCCCGAGAAACTTTCGGTTTCTTTCAGGGGGGGTGGGGGAATCCGCTGGAAATGAGCACAGTGCCCGGCATGCATACGCAGTGCACACAGGGCAGGGGCGGAACTTCCGGTTTTGTGCCGGGGTTAGTCATGGCCGAGGCGTCCCGCGCATGCGCACACAAGTGCCCGCCGCGCGTACGTGGAGGCGGGGCGCAAACGTGGCAGCTTTGGCGGGAGGTGAAGCCACGGATTCCTTTCTTTCTCCCTGTTTTATTTTTAGATTCGTTTATTTACTTAGGAGACGACCGTGTACCCGGCTGGAGACAGGAGCCCCTGAAATTCTAGAAAAATCCCCGTGTATCGCTGCTCGAATTTTCCACGGAGCCAAAGCTGGCTGAGAAGCTGTTTGCAAAAATCGACAGAAAAATACTGAGGCCTTTGGAACCTTCTACGGTAGGGAAATTCGAGAATTTTAAAATGCAAAAAAAAAAAAAAAAAAAAAAGAAATTGCAGGTTGACTGGCAGGTGCTGGCGGAGCTTCCGTGACTGACAGCAGCTGATAATACTCCAGCCCCCTGAGTCTCCGCTGCCTTCTGTCATTGTCACAGGGGAATAAAGAGGATAGAGGGACGCCATGTTGACCCCCAGACCGGCCTGGTGAGTGCGAGGGCCCTAGGTATTGCTAATCGATTGGACTGGGCGCCAGACTCATCTGTAGCCCTGGGTGGGGCCAAGCTGAAGCTAGAAGCCTGAGGCTCTATCTAGGCCTCTCAGCAACTGCATAGGACCCTGATCCTACACCAGGAGCTCCATCCTGGTCTCAGCAGGTGCACAGGGCTTTGAGACTGCACTAGGATCCCCATCCAGGTCTCCCAGCAGTAGTAGAAGGCTTTGAGCCTGCACTCAGAGCTCCATTCCAGTCTCCCAGCAGGAACACAGGGCCCTGAGCCTACCCCAGGAGCTCCATTCTGGTCTCTCAGCAGGTGCACAAGGCTTTGAGCCTGTTCCAGGGGCTCCATTCTTGTCTCTCAGCAGGTGCACAAGGCTTTGAGCCTGCACTAGGGGCTCCATCCGGGTCTCCAGCAGGTACACAGGGCTTTGAGACTGCACCAGGAGCTCCATCCAAGTCTCCCAGCAGGTGTGCAGGGCCCTGAGCTTGCACCAGCAGCTCCATCCTGGTCTCCCACGTGGGCATAGCAAGTGCACCTGCCTGCACCAGGAGCTCCGTTGGGTATCAGGCAGGTGCACAGGGCCCCGAGCTTGCACTAAGAGCTCCATCCAGGTCTCCCAGCAGGTGCATCCCTCACATTCCAGGGGCCTCCGGATTCTCGCCCTGGGACTGATACTACTGCTGCTGCATCCCCAGCCCTCTGCTTCTGGCCCCAGGCCCAACTTCCTCCTCCTGCTGGCCGACGACCTGGGCATCGGGGACCTGGGCTGCTATGGGAACAAGACCCTCAGGCATGGACCTGGGAGGGGTTCCCCAGTCGCTCCAACCCTGAGGGGCTCGCAAGAGGCAGAGCTAGATTCAGTTGCATTTGCAGGACCCCGAATATCGACCGCCTGGCACAGGAGGGGGTGCGGCTGAGCCAGCACCTGGCTGCAGCCTCCGTGTGCACGCCCAGCCGTGCTGCCTTCCTCACGGGCAGGTACCCGGTGCGCTCCGGTGAGTCCATCTGTGGTGGTGTGGGACGTGTTGTGGGAATGACCTAGAATGTTCTTTGAGAATGATCTGGAATATTCTGTGAGGAAAAAATTCTGGAATATTCTATGAGAAAAATTTAGAATATTCTTTGGAACAACGTAGAATGTGAGAATAATCTAGAATATCCTTAGAACAATGTAGAATATTCTATGAGAACAATCTAAGGTATTCCACGAGAATAGAATATTATATGAGAACAATCTATAATATTTTATGAAAAATATCTAGAATATTCTATGAAAATAATGTAGAATATTCTCTGATAATAATCTATTCCATGAGCTCAACCTAGAAAGTTCTCCAGCAAGGAAGGTGCAGCTCTGACATCATTCACAATCTGCCTCCGCAGGCATGGCTTCCAGCACCGGGGATCGGGTATTACAAGCCACAGGGGTCTCCGGGGGGCTTCCGGCCAACGAGACGACGTTCGCAAAAATCCTGAAGGAGCGCGGCTATGCGACAGGAATAATCGGTGAGTGAGCTTATAACGTCATCACCCCTGGCCGTGACGTGGAGCAGGTGTGCACCTGCTGGGATACCCAGATGGGGCTCCTGGTGCAGGTGCGGGGCCCTGGGTACCTACTGGAAAACCCAGATGGAGCTCCTGATGCAGGCTTGGGGTCCTGTGCACCCATGAGGAGACCCAGATGGAATTCCTGGTGCAGGCTAAGGTCCTGTGCACCTGCTGGAGACCCGGATGGAACTTCTGATGCATGCTCAGAGCTCTGTGCGCCTGCTGAGAGACCTGGATACCCCTCAATGCATAGAATTCCTTAGCCCCACCCCCTCACCCACACATGCACTGTCTGTCCTCTCCCCCGCAGGAAAATGGCACCTGGGCCTGAACTGCGCATCATCCCAAGATCACTGCCACCACCCGCTGCACCATGGCTTTGACAGCTTCTACGGGACACCGCTAAGCCTCATGGGAGACTGCACGCGCTTTGAGCTCTCAGAGAAGCGGGCAGGGCTGGAGCGTGCCCTGGGGTTGTGCGCAGGTGCAGCTGCTGCAGCCGCCATTGCAATGGCGGTGGGGAGGCTCATGGGGCTGGCACATGGGACCTGGGCTCCAGTGATCCTCTGTGTGGCCAGCGCCGGGGTTCTCGGTTCCCTCGGGCGTGCGATGGGGCCGCTGGTGCAGCTTGCAGACTGCGTGCTTATGCGGGGCCAGGAGATCGTGGAGCAGCCGCTGGACCTTGCCCGTGCCGCTGCCCGGGTGCTCCGGGAAGCCGAGGGCTTCCTGCGCAGGTGAGTGTGCATCTTCTGGGGCTGCATCTTGGTCTTGGCAGATGCACAGGGCCCTGAGCCTACACCAGGAGCTCCATCTGGAACTCCAGCAGGTGTAGGGGGCCCTGAGGCTGCACCAGGAGCTCCATCCAGGTGTCCTCGAGAGTGCAGCAGCTTCACAGGGCCCTGAGTCTGCACCACGAGCTCCATCTGGGTCTCCCCGTGGGCATATCAGGTGCACAGAGAACCATGACACCTCATGCACAGGATTTTTGCAGCCACAAGACTGGTCCCTTCCTGCTTCTGGTCTCGTTCCTGCACGTGCACACTCCACTTGTCACCACACCCCCGTTCCTGGGGCGCAGCGCACATGGGCTGTATGGAGACAATGTGGAGGAGCTGGACTGGATGGTGGGTGAGTGCACACGGCCCAAGCATGCACAAGGCACGCCTGCATTGCAGTGAGGTAGAGGTTAGCACCCGGCGAGATTGTGTGAACTGCACAAGCATGCACACGGCACACACGCATTGCAATGAAGCAGAGGTTTGCACCCAGCAAGGCTTATGCATGAGCACCAGCATGCCCAAGGCATGCCTACAATGCATGAGGAAGAGTTTTTCTTGGGGGCAGGGCTCCCCAGGGGCTGTGCACACTGCACACATCCATGGCATCGGTCATCAACTTGCCCACCTGTCTCCCAGGCCGCATTTTGAGCAGGCTGGAGCAGGAAGGGCTAAGTGAGAGGACTCTGGTCTACTTTGCTTCAGATAACGGGGGCTGGCTGGAGGCGCGCGTGGGCAGCCAGCAGTATGGCGGCTGGAACGGTGGCTTCAGAGGTGAGGCTGTGGCAGCAGGGGACCCTGGGTGCAGGGGAGGGTCCCAGATGATTGACAGTGGTGGTGCACAGTGCCCTGAGATTCCCCTGGAACTCCATCCAGGTCCCCCAGCAGGTGCACAGGGCCCTGAGCCTGTACCAGAGCTCCATCCGGGTCTCCCCATGGGGGCAGGGAGGTGCACAGTGCCCTAAGCCTGCAGCAGGAGGTGCATCCGTGTCTCCCAGAGGGCGCAGCAGCACACAGGGCCCTGAGCATCCCCTGTCTCCTCCCCCGCAGGGGGCAAAGGCATGGGCGGCTGGGAAGGCGGTATCCGGGTCCCCGGGATCCTGCGCTGGCCAGGGGTCCTGCCCCCGGGCCATGTAGTACCAGAGCCTACAAGCCTGATGGACGTGTTTCCCACTGTGGTGAAGCTGGCGGGAGGCGCGCTCCCGCAGGACAGGTGCCAGTGCCCACGCCCCTGTCCCTCTTTGCCCCAGCTGGCTCAATCATCTCCTTCCAGCCACAGCAGCTCTGTGTCCCTCCCCCTTCAGGGTGATTGATGGGCGGGACCTGATGCCACTGCTGCTGGGGGCGGAGCCTCACGGGGGCCATGAGTTCCTGATGCACTACTGCGAGACGCACGTGCACGCAGTGCGCTGGCACCAGCGAGAGCGTGAGTCCTGTGGGAGGGACAGGAGGGGGGGATCAGGGCCCCGTGCATCTGCTATGCCCACGGAGAGACCGGGATGGAGCTCCTTGTGCAGGCTCAGGGCCCTGTGCACCTTCTGATCCCACAAGCAGAGACTGGCAGAACCAATTTAACCTGGAGAGACCCAGACACAGAAACAAGCAGAACCAAGGAACCCAAAGAGTCGGAGGGTGGCATGGCCAATGGAACCTGAGACAGGCAGAACCAATCGAACCCAAAGAGAGAGAGTCAGCGGCAGACGTGGCCAAATAAATCTGAGCTAGAGAGCGAGGTTTATATGGCCCCGTGCAAAAAGCAGATGCACCTGCAGCTCATCCCCTACTCCTGCTCTCTGCCCCAGGAGGAACCACGTGGAAGGTTCACTTCACAACTCCGGAGTTCGAGACCCCAGGCGCCGGTGCCTGCTACGGCCGGGCCGTGTGCGACTGCACGGGGTCCCAGGTGAAGGAGCACGAGCCACCTCTGCTGTTCGAGCTCTCGAGGGACCCGGGGGAGGGGCGGCCGCTGACACCTCACTCGGAGCCCACTTACCCTGAGGTCCTGGCCCGGGTGCGGGAGGCCCTGGCCGTGCACGTGCGCTCACTGGGACCCGCGCCCCCTGGCCAGCTAGACTGGCCCTGCAATGCCTGGCGGCCCTGGCTGCAGCCCTGCTGCGGTCCATTCCCTCTGTGCTGGTGCCAGCGCGAGCAGGACTGACTGCCAGATGATTGACTGACAGGCGGGGCAGAAAAGAAGCAGCCATGCGCAATAAACACCCAGCAGATGCAAGATGATTGACAGGTAGATGATTGACAGGCAGGGCTCACCCACTTGGGAAAAAGCAAACATGCAAGAAAAACTAGCACCAGTCCCCCGCTCTGGGAATAACCCAGACCCACCACCCCCCAGGTCCTGAGTAATAGGACCCAGAGCCCAACAGCACACCGAACCTCGCCAATGCCTGACTGGACAAGAATCTGCCACTCAGAGCAAAGCCCCGCTCCATAATCTGCCCCTGATAGGAGAGAACACTTGCCATCCAAAATTCCGCCTCATCCGTACTCAAACATCCAATCCGGGCTGGAAGCCTCTCAACCTGCTCACCCGTGACTGGACACGTAACTTGACACTCAGACTCCAAACCCTCCCCCCCATTACCTCCTCCTGACTGGAAGCGGGAAATGCCAATCTGTACTTGGAATCCCGCATACCGCTGTCCCACCATGATAGGAAGAAGAAGGTGCCAGTCTTCGCAGAAGTCTCCAAGAACCGCCTTCACGGCACCATGTCTGTTTCCCGCGTGCCACAGACATCTCTATCCAGGCCTAGCTTAGAAGTCTGAGATGATTGATAGCTTCCGGTATGCCCTCTCAAGATTCCTGAGAGGGAGAAGGTAGGGTTTCGGCTGCTGATTGGCATTTGCCCCGTCGAAGTCAGAGGAAGCAAGTGGGATTCTGTGCGCTGATTGGTAGGATCTTTGTAGAAGGAGGGGATTTGTAGCTGACTGGCAGGTTGCGTGTTCAATTAAGGTCAAGGCTTTGTTAGGACTGGAGGAGGCGGGGTTCTGGGTGTTGATTGGCATCTCCGCAGTCCAATCAGGCAGAAAGAATGGGCGGCGGAACAGGACGCGACTGTGAGTGCTGAGTGGCAGTTTTCTCGTCCTATCAGAGTCAGACTTTGGGATGGACCGGATGGAGGCGGGGTTGTGGGCGTGTCCCTCCCTATTTGGATCTGAATTGTGTGAGGGACATTCTCAGGAAAAACATTCCACCTAGCCATGGAGGGCAGTTGGATTTCCTGGGGGCAGCTCGGGGCCCCGTGCACCTCCTGGGAGACCCGGATTGGGCTTCTGTTGCAGGCTCAGGCCCAGTGCACCTGCTGCACCTATGGAGAGACCCAGATGGAGCTCCTAGTGCAAGCTTGGGGCCCCGTGCACCTGGTTGTTCAGAACACCGCAGCTGCAAAAGTGCAAGGCATGGACACATGGCAAAGCCCTGTGGGTTTTTTTTCTATTTTTTTTCATTTATTTAAAGACAATGCGTGCACATAGGGGGGAGACAGCTCATTTTTGCAATAATTAAATCAAAAGCAATTGCAAAAAAAATATATAAAATAAAGCCATTATTTCTAACCTTATCCTATAAAACCCTCAGAAGCCTGAGCTTCCCTAGTGCAATTATGGGAGCAGAAATGGGGGGATGCTAAGAGTTTTTTTTTTTTTTTTTTTTTTTTTTTTTTTTTTTTATGGAACATTTTAGAACAATACCACGCATGAATCCTCATCTTTTATCGGAGACATCAGCTTCTTCCCCTTTCAGAAGCCTAGGATTTCCCAAAGGGATTATGGGAGCGGGGCTGTGCGGTTTCTTTGGTGTCATGGTTTTGTGCCTGAGTGAGCACTGACAGAGGAGTTCCACACACTGAGAAGTTTTAGAGTCCTTTATTGCTGGCAGCGAAGAGTGGGCTCGTGCCTCAAGGAACTCTTGACCCCGAGGCCCAAAGCAACGGGGTTTATAAAGGCAAAAACCGCAAAATTGGGAGAGGAATACATGGTTGCTAAGATCAAGGGGGAGTACATAGTTACTGGGGTCAAGCTAACCTAAAACATTTGAAATTAATTATGACTTGACAGTACCAGTTACAATCTTGACAATTTATCAATTATAACCTTGACTTTAATCTAATTATTGGTTTTAATTATATATAGGGCATAGACAAATCACATTTTTATCATTAACCCAGGTGCAACCTTTCTACTTTCAAGCTTGAGCAATCATGCCAGGGGTTTTCTGTGCTCTGCCAAGTGTGTGTGCACTGCTATTGTTCAACTGTTTTAGATCATAGCTTCAGATCAGAGTCTCATGGTGGGGAAGGGCGGGCTTTCCCAGAATGGAGTCTCAGGGGCTCCAGAATGGAGTCCCTACTGTCAAGGTGCTACTTCAATGGAATATACTAGAATATTCTAGATCAAGGCTATGCATGCATCCTGGGCTTTTCCTTCTAGGGCTCTTGCACTCTTCTTCTTCTTCTTCTTCTTCTTCTTTTTTTTTTTTTGACAGGCAGAGTTAGATAGTGAGAGAGAGAGACAGAAAGAAAGGTCTTCCTTTTTCTGTTGGGTCACCCCCCAGTGACCGCTGTGGCCGGCGCACCGCGCTGATCTGAAGCCAGGAGCCAGGTGCTTCTCCTGGTCTCCCATACGGGTACAGGGCCCAAGCACTTGGGCCATCCTCCACTGCACACCTGGGCCACAGCAGGGAGCTGGACTGGAAGAAGAGCAACCGGGACAGAATCTGGCACCCTGACCGGGGCTAGAACCCGGTGTGCTGGCATCGCAGGCAGAGGATTTGCCTATTGAGCCACGGCGCCGGCCCTTCTTGGACTCTTAAGTTCTAGAAGGGTTGAGATTGGCAGCAAAGCATCATGAAAACTGAACACAGAAGCTACTAAAAATTATTCTTAATTTTATTTTGCATTAAAATGCATACATTAATTCTGCCCCATGTCTGGTGCGTTTAAAAAAATATGAATTTAAAATCCCATCATTATGTAGGATGTGTACTTTGCAATTTGCAAGGAATCACACTGTTTCTGGAAAATCCCAGAAAGTTTTAGAAAATTCCAGAAAGTTCTAAAATCTCCCCTAAAAGTCCATGCAATAGCAGAATTGCAAGATGAGTTTCTTGCAGTGGGGTTTGCAAGTCAGGAAGAGGTCACAGTGGAACTCAGTGGCTCTAGAAGCAGCTCTGGGCCCTGAGGGACCTGCAGTAGGAGACCCCAGCCCCCAACAGCACAAGCAGCAGCACAGACACGATGGGGGATACCACTCTGGTCACTGTATTCCCTGCAGGTGAGAGGGAACAGTGAGAGGCCCCGGGGAGACTCATATGGAGCTCCTCATGCAGGCTCAGAGCCCTGTGCACCTGCTGGGAGACCTGGATGGCACTCCTGGTCCAGGCTCAGGGCCTTGTGCAACTGCTGGGAGTCCCAGATAGAGCTCCTGGTACTGTCCCTGAGCCCTGTGCACCTGCTAGGAGACCCAGATGGAGCTCCTGGTGCAGGCTCTGGGCCTGTGTTCCAGCAGGGAAACCTGGATGGAGCTCCTGGTGCATGCTTAGGGCCCTGTGAATCAGCAGGTATACCCAGATGGTGCTTCTGGGGTAGGTTTGGAGCCCTGTGCACCTGCTGGGAGATCCGTATAGAGCTCCTGGTGCAGGTTCAGGGCCCTGTGCACCTGCTGGGAGGCCCAGATTGAGTTCCTGGTGCAGGCTCATGTCCCTCTGCACCTGTTGTACTCACAGGGGAGGCTGAAATGTAGACCCAGATGTTGCATCAGGTGCACAGGACATCACTTGGGTTGATTCTGTGGCACTCTAGAAGCTTCAGCATCCATAACCCAAGCCTCTGTGTACAGTCTGGAGCAGAGGAATATGTCTGATCCTGAACCCCACCAGTGCCTGTTCACAGTCATGTGAGTTCGGTAGAAGCTTCTGGATGCCGGCTGCCTTACCTTGCAGACTAGTGGGGTCAGGGTCTCCGTCCGGGCCTGGGATGGGAAAAACATGTGCTCAGCCATGTGTGTGTGTGCATGTGATGTGTGAGCCAGGAGCACACATGCATGCCCATGCATGCTCACACATCAGGACCACTCAATGGGAATGCTCACCTGTGGGCTCCAGGCTCCTTGGGTGCAAATCTGTGGGGAGGGGGTGGAGTCTGTGTCCCATGCAAAATAAATAAATAAAAACTCCATTGGTACAGCAGGTGTGCAAGGCCCTAAGCTGCCCTGGGGTGCTTTTCCCAGGTCTCCCAGCAGGTGTGCAGGACCCTGAGCTGCCCCCAGAAGCTCCACCCAGTTCTCTTAGCTGATTGGACCTGGAAAATCAGGCAGGGTAAGAATCCTCAGGAACTGGAGTCCAAGACAACCATGACTCATTGGGCAGAATGGGGACCTGATCATGCCCTAAGAAATCCACTTTTAGATTTCCAGGCAAGGACTGGCCCTCAGAGGAAGGGAATATTTTAAACTCTGTGAGAAATGTGTGAATGTATGGCTGCTCCTGCATCCATTGGTTGTTCAAATCTGTTGACCCATGGTGCAAGCTATGGGTTACATGTGAACCTGAAACCATGATGTTAGTAAAATGGTGCAGTCTTATCTGTGGCATCATCTAGGCCCCAGATACCATCTTAGGCTCTGGCTCCACCACCATTGCTAGAAGCCAGGTAACCAGATGGCCCAACCCCAGGTGTCAGCTCCACCCCCACCCTAATGGGATTTGCTGCTCCTACCTCCCTGCCCACCTCCCAGCAAAGATTTAATAGGAACTGTTCCTGGAACACATGCTCTCTCTCTCTTATGCTCTCTTATTCTCTCAACCTCTGCCCCCAGCCATTCAGGCTTCTCCCGCCCAACAATAAACCTTTCTTCTAACTCCACGTGTTTTGTAGCAGCCTTACATTGGTGCCATGACTCAGATCCAGGCTCTCCTATTGATCTTACTTTCATCTCTGAGCTGCCTGGGGTCCTTGATTTCTACCAGTCACAAAACACACTCTTGGACCTCTTTCCAGGCCACTGAATGCTCCATGATCTCCAGCCACACACTGGCCTCTCAAATTCCTGAGGTAAGATGGGGTAGGTAGAGGATCCTCTCAGTGTAACTGCACTGTGTTGGGGTTCTGCTGTGTTTCATTTCAAAGTCCTGATACAAGGTACCCACAACTGCTACAGCCTCATGCCTCTATGGATTCTGTGTCCAGGCATCAGTGGGTGTGGGTAACAACTCAACCTCCTGTTTCCCTTCTATGGACTAAGCCCTGGGCTCCAGTGGGTGCATGGGATGGCTGAGATCTCAAGAACTCTTGATATCAGCTTATCCGACTCTACGAATAGACATGGGAACTTCTCCATCCCACATTCCATCCAACCCTCCTCTCAGTTGTCTCCTACCTTGTCAACTCAGTCCAAATGGCTGTGTAGCCCCAACATTATTGGTATCTCTACCACTTCTGTGAATGTTTGGAAAAGTAGAAGCTTTCCTATGCCTAAACCTTCTATCTCTGCTCCTGCTGTCTGGCTCAAACTCTCTTAACTTCCAAAGTTCTTGCTAAAAAGCCAAAACCCCTTTCTTCTATGTTCATCGCTCCAGCTCTCACTGTCTCGTTTACTGTAGCCTTCCCCTCCCACCCAGGAATTCTGACCCTATGTCTGAACCAGGCTTTGTCCAAAGTCTACTCCCCGTGATAGAGAGGGGTGATCCTCTCTATCACCCCCCCTTCTAAAGAAGCACAGACAAGTTTGGGAATGGGCCTTGTCACCATGCCTTCACCTTACAGCCCTCTTCCGATTGGTATTTGCCCCTTTCCCTCCTGTTCCAATTTTTTTTTTTTTTTTGACAGGCAGAGTGGACAGTGAGAGAGAGAGACAGAGAAAAAGGTCTTCCTTTGCCGTTGGTTCACTCTCCAATGGCCGCCGCAGCCGGCGCGCTGCGGCCGGCGCACCGCGCTGACTGCACTCCCGGGCCACAGCAGAGAGCTGGCCTGGAAGAGGGGCAACCGGGACAGAACCCGGTGTGCCGGCGCCGCTAGGCGGAGGATTAGCCTAGTGAGCTGCGGCGCTGGCTTCCTGTTCCAATTTTACCATAAGAATAGCAAGAGAGTGGTGAGTCCCTCCTTCAGCGCTCCCTGTTTACTTTGTAACAAGTTAGGTATCCCAGGCTTTTGATAGCCCTTTTGTTCTATCTTGAGCAAGCTAGATGGAATAATTAGGTCTTTTGATGGATTTTGTCCCCAACTTGTAACTGAATGTTGAGCTGACCTCACCAGGACTCTTTAGTTCCTACAAACTCAATTTCCTGGTCCCATTAGTGACCATTTCCTAGACTGGCCCATCAAACCAGCCGGATCACTGGATTAATTACTATTTCCAGACATACTTCCTTTTCCCTAATTGCCCCTTACTGTGTCATCTATCAGATTCTCCTCCTTAAAAATCTCTCTCCAACCAGAGGGATGTCCATCTACTCTGAAGGATGCTCCCCGCCCCCATTAAACCTAACAGAATGGCGAACAATCTCCAGTGAACTTCTTGTCCTTGGCACATTGGCCCCTAGCCCACAGTCACCTTTGGGACCTGTCTAGCAGCTGCCTGAACTTGTGTTTCAGAGGCAGTCCCAAATGTCTGACTGTTGCCTAGGGCATCATTGGCTTAAGGTGTTCTTAGGGTAAAAAGCAACTATAACTAGACATTGGGTTTAAAGGAATTTCTGTTTTTCAAATCTAGGAAGATCACTGCCTTTAAAAATATTACTTTGTAGCTTGCCAAACTTATTTTGCAATTTGTTTTAACAGGTTTCTGATAATATAGGAATTGGTAATCAGTAGTTGATGAAACAGCAATGGATAATCAGTATTTGTTATAGCCCCTGATGGTAGATTTTTATTCTCTGATTTCATGTCACTGATTTATAGCTAGAGTTTTATAAAAGGAGTAGAATTCCATATGAATGCAATTTTGTCTATAGAGGTATGATATAATACCAGCATCCTAGTCATCCAGGTGTAATTGCTAAATATAACTTGGGTACAAGCAAATGAGATGAATGTTAAGAGTACCCTGGTACTCTTAACACTTTATATTCTATAGAAAAATTATTTGTGTTTGCTAACATGTTTTCATAAATTGTCCATAGAAATAGATAAGTCTGGGTCTCATAACTGGCAAGCCCTTAAAGCTCACCAGATTATTATCAGGCCCCTTCCGTCAGTTTCTGTTTGCCTCTCAGAGAACTTATTCATGGCTTAGACAGCATGTTTCTTAGGTCCTCTAATAATGACTCTATCCTTTGTTATAGATCCTATCTAGCCCACTTGGGGCCTCATTCCTTTGTAATCTTAGCCTCTACTCTTAACATCAATGACTCTACTCCAGACCTGTGTGTACTGATGGTCTTCTCCCCTACTTAATGTTGTATGATTGTTCAGAATTTCTCTACAGACAAACCCCTTACCCTCAGCAGAAGAGCATCCTTTCTCCCAATCTTGGTTGGGATCAGCTTCAAACCATATCCATCAGTCTTCATAAGGGTCCAGAGACCCTTCTTATTTCCTGTCCTCTATGAAACCCTTTCATTACTTCGTTAATGCCACTCTTAGGACCATTGACTGCTATTCTCTTGTCTTTTATACTACTTTGTCTGCTTAAATGTTTACAGGAGGTGATAATGGAACGAACCAAAGTCTTCACTAACCAGGCAGTCAACCAGATGCTTCTATAGGGATATACTTAGCTCTCCATCCAGGAGACAGAGGCTTGTGACATCACTCCATGCAAGCAGAGAGTAATCCATCACCCCATGTCAACAGGAAGTAACTCTAAAGACAGATAATCATTTCTCCACCCCTCCTGGACTTTTGGGGCTGATGTAATCCTATACAATACTTGCTAAAACAAAAGGGAGGAATGTTAGTAAAAATGGCACAGTCTGTGGCACCATCTAGGCCCCAGACATCATCTTAGGCTCTAGCCCCACTGCCATTGCTGGAAATCTGGTGACTAGATGGCCCAACCACAGGTGTCAGCTCCACCCCCACCCTAATAGGATTCACTGCTCCTATTTCCCTGTCCACTCCCTGGTAAAGGTTTAACAGGAGCTGTTCCCGGAACATGTGCTCTCTCTTATTCTCTCTTACCCTTTTTTACTCTCTTGCCCTCTCCACCTGGCCTGTTGGGCTTCCCTCACCTGACAATAAACCTTTCCTCTGACTCTGGTGTTTGGTGTGTTTTGTGGAGGCCTTACACATGGTTCTGTGGTGATCCTCATATGATCAAGGTTCACACCAGTACAGTGGATCAGACTCTGGATAGGCCTTGGTTTCTGTGGTGTGTCCTCTCTAGGAAACCTCAGGAGAATGAGAGACATCTCACTGACCCGCTATAGGCAGAAGAAAACTTTGGGAACTCCCTGAGCTTGTCCTCACCTGGTAAATAGGTAACACTCTCTGCACATTCCACCTTGCCTCACTGGAATCCTATCTTCTCAGCAGGGCTCAAGGCATCCTATAGACACCAGGGAGAGGTGGCTGAGTATAGGTAACTGTGTCTGCTGGCTCACTGTGAGCCAGTGATGTGAGGCTCTCACAGCCAAGGGCTTGAATATTTCTAGAAGGAAAAAGCACCCATGGCAGACCTTTAGGACACTGAAAATTCACTTCCCACTCAGACCTTGACCCAAAGCTCAAGCCAGGAAGACAATTGGAGAACTCAGTATCGCGAGTGCCTACTGTCACACAGCTCGATGGTAGCAAGTGTGATATACAACTTGTCAGTCATGGGGAAGAAAGGAATACATGGACACAAAACTGTCTTTCCAATGAGAGATTTTATTGCTTATCACCAGGGTTTGTTTTTTTTTTTTTATCACACTACTCATCAGCATGCTCATTGAGGTCAATACACTTATCAGTATCAATATACTTACCAATCTATACTAATTAATACACTTATCAATAAACTTAGCACCACTACTTAATCACGGCTTAACTACTTAGCTACTTAGCTTAACGTAACTACTTAGCTTAACTACTTAGCTAAATCACCTAACTTAACATAATTACTTAACACACTTATCAATATCACTAATATCACTATCAATAATATCAATATCATTTATCATAACTTATAGCTAACTTAACACACTTACTGAATTATTTAGCTTAACATAACTACTTATCTTTTTTTTAAAAGATTTATTTATTTGAAAGAATTACACAGAGAGATGAGAGGCAGAGAGAGAGAGAGTCTTCCATCCGATGGTTCACTCCACAGACCACAACGGCCAGAGATGCACCGATCTGAAGCCAGGAGCCAGGAGCTTCTTCCAGGTCTCCCACATAGGTGCAGGGGCCCAAGGACTTGGGCCATCCTCCACTGCTTTCCCAGGCCAGAGCAAAGAGCTGGACAGGAAGTGGAGCAGCTGAGTCTTGAACCGGTGCCCATATGGGATGCTGGCACTTCAGACCAGGGCGTTAACCCACTGCACCACAGCACCAGCCCAACATAACTACTTATCTTAATATATATACCTAATCTTAACAATATCACTTACTGGCCAGAAAATCAATATTCTTATACCATAAGTCACAACAAACACTATTAAAATAATCTTAAGTGCTATCACAATGAACAATACAAGGACAACAAAAGATTCAATACACAACATTGGTTTGCTACGTATCTAGGCTCACATCACTGTCACGAATGTGTTTCTCCTGCAGGGAGTGTCCAGTGTCCAGAGTTCAATGTCCCAGCAGGGACAGAATTCGGATCAGTCACAGGCAGGAAGTTGTGGGAAGGCTGTCACTCTGGGCAGTAGTCTCAAAGTTACCAGGCAGATGGCCAGGCAAGAAGTTGAAGAGGTCCCCTGCTAAGAGACCTGGTCCGGCTTTGTGGTCAGGTCTGGCACTAGGCTGATAAGGACTCCAGGCAAGGTGGTGAGGTGGCATCTCGGCTGGAGTTTTGATCCCATGGTCGTCTTGTGTCGCTTAGCAAGGGGGCTAGCGAGCTGGCGCTTCAGCTCCAACTGTGAGGAGATCCAGAGGTTCGTTCGCACTGGGCCATGAACACACACACACTCATACAGTGGGGTTACAACTCAGGGACAGCTCTGCAGGTCAGCTTGTGCCACTACCTGCTCCATGCATAGTGGGCTGCCTCTTCAGCTCCAGATATGTGGAGATCCAGAGGTTCACACAACACCAGACCTTGATCTCTGAGAGGATGGAGAGTGGTGCAAGAGCTCCCTTTCATTTTCTGGCAGTACTCCAGCTTGCCATCCTCCAACTTGTCCAATCAATACCGTTTCCTCCTTGCTTGCAGTTGAACAGTCCAGTCAATACTGTTCCCACTTATTTATGTTTGAATGGTTCAGTCAGCATGGGTAGGAGGGTATTGTCCATAGAACACTGTTATCTGACTGACCAGAGATGTCTGCTTGGTATGATTAGGAGTGTCTCCCTAATAGCCATTAGGCATTACCTCAGCTCCTGATTATAACTCCACTTTACTTTTATTTTGTGGCTAGTGGTAACTTTTATTAACTCAATGTTTTACTGTGGAGTTTCCACAGTTCATCTGCTTTCCAGGTAAGCAGTGATCCATGACTCTTTTTTAGATTCCTGTGGGATTCTCCACACTCAGCCTTAAGAAAATTACTCTCTAGAATTTTAAAAGGACTTTCTTAATTCAGAACCTAGTCTCTGACCTTGGGACTTCCAGCTGGATCCCTGGAACTCTCAAATGATGAAATTCAAACTGGCATGGAATTGGCATCATTTTTTCATATCATAAGATACATTATCAAGTTATAAAACCAAACTTCTGTTGTGTTTATACAAAAACCTAAAGGGTTAAACTCCACTCCCCTCCTCTCTGCCTGTAGTTTCTTTGGAAAAGAGAGAGAGTTTGATTTTTTTTTCTTCTCTTTGTTTTGTGATGTTAATTCCACCTCTTTGCTGAGAATAGGGAGGAGAAAGTTCTGTCTCCCAGCCTGGGACAGTGATACATAAAGTCTCCTGGATGTAGATTGGCAATCTCTGGTGGAGTTCTCGCCCATGACACATCAACCCCTGAGCCATACTCTTGTGACATGTATTGAAGTTTCCTGAGCACATGTTTGTTTCAGAGATGGTCCCAAGTACCTGACCGTTCACTAAGTGTTGGCCTGAAGTTCTTGTTAAAGTCTTGTAAAAGACTAGGCTGAAATCCAATCTAAATCAAAGATAAATAATCTTATCCATGAGAATTTGATTCAACTGTAACTGGATATTTGGTTTAAAGGAATTTCTCTCTTTTGAACCTAGGAATATCACTGGCTTAAATTAATTGCCTTATAATTTGCCAGACTTGTTTTATGACTTTGGTTTAACAGATTGGGATGAAATAGCAATGGATAATCAGTGCTCATTATAACTCCTAAGATCAATTTTGCAGTCTCTGGCTTATGTCACTGATTTCCAGTTAGAGTTTTTAAAATAGGATTAGAATTCCATATAAATGTAATCTTGACCTTAATTCAGATAAAGGGATAATATAATAGCATCTTAAGTCATCTAGGTGTAATTACTGAATGTAAATTGTGTCAATGTGAATGAGATAAATGTGTCTAAATATAAACTTAAGTACTCTTAGTACCCTATATTCTGTGCAAAAAATTTTGAGTTTGTTAACAAATATATTTTCATAAACTGTCCATATATGAAAAATAATTCAAGAACTGCTTGAAGGTAACTAAGGTTAAAATGTGAAAATGTCTTGATTTGGAGATTTTTAAAGGATTATTTCAATGTACATCAAGGAAATCCGCAGATGGAAAAGGTTCACGAGTATAGAAATGTGTGCTTGGTAAAGAAGGAAAGAGATTTTTTGAATAAAGAAAGGGCATTGTTTGTAACAATTACTTTAATCCTGATGGCTAGTTTAATCTAGACTGAAATAGAAATATAGAAAGGTTGGTACCAGCACTGTGGCACAGTAGGTTAATCCTCTGCCAGCAGTGCTGGCATCCCATATGGGTGCTGGTTCAAGTCCCGGCTCCTCCTCTTCCAATCCTGCTCTCTGCTATGGCCTGGAAAGCAGAAGATGGCCCAAGTCCTTGGGCCCCTGCACCCACATGGGAGACCAGAAGAAGCTCCTGGCTCCTGGCTTCAGATTGCTGGAGCTCTACCTGTTGTAGCCATTTGGGGAGTGAACAAGTGGACAAAAGACCTTTCAGTCTCTCCTCTCATTGTCTGTAACTCTACCTCTCAAATAAATAAATAAAATATTTAAAAAAATGTGTTTAAGTAAATTGTAGAAGGTGTGAGGAAATCACAGAAGGTTATGAAAGAAAGATTTTTGGATACAAAGACATTAATCTATTTTTCTTTAACATAGAATTAGAATCTGATCCTCTGCTAAAGCAATGAGATTTTTGCAATATGTATGTTAGTAAATATTTTGAAATAGTCTTTAAAATTTGTGTAAAAACTCCAGAATTTCCTTTTAAGAATTTTTGTTTAATTGATAACTGTCAATTTTCTATTCAGCAGTGAGCTCTCTGCTCTTTCCTACTTCTGACTCTGTTAAAATTGTTTTAAGTTATAGGATATGATCCTGTCAGGGAACGGGACAGCCTGGCCAGCTGTGCCCCTCTCGACATGTACAAGCACAAAGAAGTTTAGTGCTGGGCTTTTTCCACCCTGCCCGTTGCTAATTGCAAGATCCTGTTTTGACTTTAAGCATCCTGTTATTGCATGTTTCCCACACTTAATTGGTAACATGTTTTCGGTGAATCATATATAAATAGGTGGACGGTGGGTGGGAGTGAATGAATGAACGCTGGTAAAAGGCGGGAGTTATGAATGAACGCCGGTAACATGCGGGAGCTGTGAATGAACGCCAGTAGTAAGCGGGAGTGGTGAATGAAGGAGTTGTGAATGAATGCCGGTAACAGGGCGGGCGTTCGCGACATGTAACGCGAGTCTGCTGAAAAATAAAGTGAAGCTGAAAAGCCGATAAACGCGTCTGGTGTCTCCGAGGTCTCGCCGGCTTTAACCTATCCGGAAGGTGTACGCCTGCATGATCCCATATCCTATTCACTAGCTCTTTTTTTAAAAAGATTTATTTATTAACTTGAAAGATTTATTTCTTAACAGAGTTACACAGAGAGAGAAGGAGAGGCAGAGAGAGAGAGAGAGAGAGAGAGAGAGAGAAAGTGGTCCTTCACCCACTCACCCGCTGGTTCACTCCCCAGTTGGCGGCAAGTGCAGGAGCTGTGCCAATCCAAAGCCAGGAGCTAGGAGCTTCCTCTGTGTCTTCCACATGGGTGCAGGGGCCCAAGGACTTGAGCTATCTTCTACTGCTTTCCCAGGCCATAGCAGAGAGCCAGTTTGGAAGTGGAGGAGCCAAGACTTGAACTGACACCATATGGGATGCAGGCACTGCAGGCAGTGGCTTTACCCACTATGCCATAGCACTGGCTCCTCACTAACTCTCAAGTTTAAGGTTTTGTTTCTGATTTTTTGGGATGACCAAAGAGACACAGATTTTGTGTTTTTTGAAGTAAGCTATTGTGTTCTCTACTGTCTGTTAAGTTCTGATTGAATAAGAACAACTGAATTTTAAAAGGGTTATGGTTTGTTTGAATATATACTCATTCTAAAGCATTTGAGTAATCATTTTGTACCAGTAGTCAAATCTGGTCTATGTTATGTCATGATGTTAAGGGATCCTGTTTCTACCAGATATTTTAAACCTTCTTAGCATCTTTGACAAGCATTCAAGACATCAAAGTTCCAAATCCTTTGGACTTGATATTTCCAGCTGGGATCCTGTCAAAAGATGTGTTTCTCATCTTGTGGATACACCAACTAAATAACGTACTTTTATAATGTGAAGTGGTGCTAAAATTAAGTAATGATAATATGAAATGCTACTAATACAAGTGATCAAAACTTAGAAAAGTCTAATGATCTTGTGTCTTTATCAGACATGATGGTTATCTTAATGAGAAAGGCCCAGAAGCCTAAAAGGGATAAATATTTTATAAAATTCTACAGGTGCTTTCAAAAATATTGTATGGAGTAAGTGCCTCTCCTTGTTGGTTAATGAGTTTATAATTTTAAAGATAACTATTTAAAGTGTTTTGTCCTCTACAATTTGTATTCTCCTCCAAACACTAAAAATAAGATTCACTGTTCATAGAAACTAAAACACTGTTAGTTCTGTGTTTAAATGTATCCTCTTTTAGGTTCCAAACACCTCTGTTGTATTCAGTACTTTGGGATGGCTCAACAAACAGATAAAACCAAAGTTTAACAGATTTCAACTGAGAAAATCTAAAGTTAATTCAGATTACTAAGAGGAGGAAGTAATTCAAATGACTTGGAATTTTTGAAAGGATCAAATATTTTAAAAAGCCATTACTGAAACTGCTTTATTGTTCTATCCTGTAATGTATATTATGTGTTATGTATGTATTTTATGTCCTTATGAAAAATTTATTAACTGTTTTAATTGGTTTGTTGATTAAAAAAAACTGCTCATATAACTTTAAAGTGCTACATTAACCTAAAATACATTTTTGGTTCACATGACTTAGATAAATCTCTGTGTCAGATGCTTTAAATTTGTTGGTAGAAAGAAACTAAAAATGTTTCATTGACATGTTTGTGCTTGGGTTTGCTGGTAAAATGAGTTACATTAGAGGGGCTGGCACTGTGATGTAGTAGGTAAAGCCGTCGCCTGCAGTGCCGGCAGCCCGTATGGGCACCACTTCGAGTATTGGCTACTCTTCTTCCAATCTAGCTCTCTGCTATGGCCTGGGAAAGCACTAGAAGATGGCCCAAGTCCTTGGGCCGCTGCACCCACGTGAGAGACCCAGAAGGCACTCCTGGCTCCTGGCTTCAGATTAGCACAGTTACGGCTATTGTGGCAATTTGGAGAGTGAACCAGCGATGGAAGAGATCTCTTTCTCTCTCTCTCTCTGCCTCTCCTTCTCTCTCTGTGTAACTCTGTGTTTCCAATAATAAAAATAAATCTTTAAAAAAAACACATTGGACTTTTTGGTAAATGTTTTCTTAAGTTGCTTTATTTGACAATTAGAATTGTTAAGTTTTCATTTGATATTTGATATTACGTTATTGACAGGAAGGGATCTGACTTATTCCCTCATTTGTCTCATCTCTTTAAGATAGGAAACTGGAGTTCAGCACTGCGGTGCACTCAGTTAACACCCTGGTCTGAAGCACTGGCATCCCATGTGGACACCGGTTCTAGTCCCGGCTGCTCCTCTTCCAGTCCAGATCTCTGTTGTGGCCTGGAGAACCAGTAGAAGATGGCCCAGGTCCTTGGGCCCCTGCGCCTGCATGGGAAACCTGGAGGAAGCTCCTGGCTTCTGGCTTTGGATCGGCTCGGCTCCGACCGTTGCAGCCATCTGGGGAGTGAACCATCAGATGGAGGACCTCTCTCTCTTTCTCTCTCTCTCTCTCTCTCTCTCTCTCTCTCTCTGCCTCTCATCTCTCTGTGTAACTCTGACTTTCAAATAAATAAATAAATAAATAAATCTTAAAAAAAAGGAAACTGATTATCTTCTGAAGGAAACTCCATAAGAATCTACAGTTTGATCTTTAGACCTTAAAGGGGATGGCTAACATTTTTCTGTAGTAATAGCCTGACCACATATAGAAAACCAAGTAGTATAGCCTAAAGGAGAGCTTACTTTATGATCTCAGATTTACTTTGCAATGGGCACAGTAAATGAGCAAAACCTCCCTTTTTCAAACCAAACTAAGGGAGAGAGAAAGAGTTTTACTAATATCTTCAGAATTTATAGATAAGGTGGTCATCATGTTTGATCTTAAAGTAAAGACACAGTTCTCTTCAGAGCATCATCTTATCTCACAGAAAGAACACAGAACATGCCTGTGAACACAGATTTTTGTGACCACCAAAGATTACTGATGGTATTGAGCGCCCCCTTGGCTTGCATCTTCTTAAAGCCTTCCTCTGTGTTCTACTTTAACAGACTGGGAGTAAAAGGATTGAGGCAGGCAGCAGCAGTGTAAGGATAGATGGCAGGCCAACTAATAGCTTTACACAATAATCTGCCATCAAGGAGAATGAACAGGTCAGTCAACCTCAAATGGCATGAGTTTTCAATATGGAAAGCCAGGAGGGCTTCAGCCTCTGATGAGCTCTGTCAGTTCTGCCAGCCAAGAGCTGGGTCACTGGAAACAGAATTGCCCTGAGGTCAAATGACCCCCACTTCAGAGCTGCAGACCTTGTTGGCTCTTAGCTGAAAAGCCCTTCACTCTACCCAGCTTTTCTTTTTCTTCAATATATTTTTTTATTTGAAAGAGTTACAGAGGAGGTAGAGACAGAGAAAGAGGTCTTCCATCTGTTGGTTCACTCCCCAGATGGCCACAATGGCCAGAGCTACACCAATCTGAAGCCAGGAGCCAGGATCTTCTTCTGGGTCTCCCACATGGGTGCAGAGGCCCAAAGACTTGGACAATCTTCTACTGCTATCCCAGGCCACAGCAGAGAGCTGGATCAAAGGAGAAGCAGCTGGGACTAGAACCAGCACCAATATGGGATGCCAGCATTTCAGACCAGGCTTTAACCTGCTGTGCCACAGTGCCAGCCCTCTACCCAGCTTTTAAAGCAACCACTGCTGTTGAGGGGATGACCTAGGGTCAGTAACGTTGCAGGCAAAACTGTAAATTTCCTTTTAGAGATGTCACCTACTTACTATTCATACCAGCTAGGTAATGGAAGTCAACAGAGTGCCTTCCCTAAAGAGGTTCACACCTCCCTTCTGTCTCTTCCAGTACTTTATGGCAGGGACCATATTCTGTTGTGCTTGCTACTTTCACTGCTCTCAAAGTTACAGGTTTGGCTTCTTGGATTCATCACACTCAGATTAAGCCAACTCCACATGTCACCTGGTCATCTTACCTGGTTTCTGGGGAGCTGCTGAAGCTTTGCCTTTCTGAGGACCACGATGGACAACCACAAGAGCCAGACCCTTTGGAAAGCTCACCCAACTTAGACACCAACACCCTGCCCTGACCATACACCAGAAACTGGTCAGTCTATGCATCATGGAAGCTTGAGAAATCTATAGTTTTAGCTCCAGCCACAGACCTGGAGACCAAATAGTCAACACACATCAAAAGCCTGGAAAATTTAACAGATGACACCTGAGAGTTGGGGCCACCAATGTCACCCTACTCTGTTGGAGCTGATCATGATTGTAGGTTTAGCTGAGGTTGCCTCAAAGGACTGGTACTAGCTACAGAGAGTTGCTCTGGCCCTGTTTTGCTAAGTTCCAGGGTGCATGGTCAGGTTACTGTCCCAGGGCATATGGGTTTTTGGGTTACTCCCCTAGGATTTGATAAATTCTATTGCCTCAGCTACCAGGTCTCAGGATCAACAGTCCATTGGCCTCACTTTCAATGGGTATGCACTCCTAGATTTTGCCAAAGATAACAGCTCTGTTCCTACTGTGGCCACTACAATACTATTTGGCTGACATCTACCTCTGTGGTGGACCGACCCCCACTTAGCCCAAGAAGTGCACCCAATGCTACACATCTGGTTGGATTTTCAAGTTCTGGGTTGTTAAGACCTCCAGTGGTTTTCAGTGTTGGGCCACTGGTTCTCCTGTTACAGATAGCTATCATTGGCTCCTGCATACTCAATGTCATTACCCATTTTATTAACTTGCAAATTGCAAATTGCTAAAGCTCTATTTCTCATGGAGTACTGGTTACTAGGGGACCATCCCCTAGAAGATGAGGCTTTTAGAGGATTCTAAAAGTTCCCTAAAGAAGAAGAGGTGGGGGCCGGCGCTGTGGCACAGTGGGTTAACACCCTGGCCTGAAGCGCTGGCATCCCATTTGGGTGCCGGTTTGAGACTTGGCTGCTCCACTTCCGATCCAGCTCGCTGCTGTGGCCTGGGAAAGCAGTAGAAGATGGCCCAAGTCCTTGGGCCCCTGCACCTATGTGGGAGACCTGGAAGAAGCTCCTGGCTCCTGGTTTCAAATCGGCACAGCTCTGGCCATTTTGGTCAATTGGAGAGTGAACCATTGAATGAAAGACTTCTCTCTCTCTCTGCCTCTCATCTCTCTGTGTAACTCTAACATTCAAATAAATAAATAAATCTTTTTTAAAAAAAGGAGGGAATATTACAGACCCTTTCCTGCTGGACAATAAAGGAGCCAAATTGAGAGAATGCTACAGATTTCCTACTGCTTGTTATCAAAGGGCCATCTGGATCTAAGCAAACCAGTACTGATTTAGAAACCAGTTTGTTTCCCCACATGTCATAAAAGCCTAGTCAAGTACCTAAGGTAAGTTAATTGTGTGACTCCTAAAACTGTCTTTAAGTTATAATTTACTCATCCCTGTAAGTAAAATTATCTTACCTTGCAGTTGTGATTTATTAGTCCCTGAGGGGCTAAGATAACAATGTAATCCCCAAAGCTGCCCCAATGGCCTCAAAACTACCTTGTTACTGCCATGCTAAATTTAGGGTATAAAAGTAGTGAAAGATAGAGGATTGGGGCTTGACTCTTTTTTTTTTTTTTTTTTTTTGACAGGCAGAGTGGATAGTGAGAGAGAGAGACAGAGAGAAAGGTCTTCCTTTTGCCATTGGTTCACCCTCCAATGGCCGCCACAGCTGGCGCGCTGTGGCCGGCGCACCGCGCTGATCCAATGGCAGGAGCCAGGTGCTTCTCCTGGTCTCCCATGGGGTGCAGGGCCCAAGCACTTGGGCCATCCTCCACTGCCTTCCCTGGCCACAGCAGAGAGCTGGCCTGGAAGAGGGGCAACCGGCACAGAATCCGGCGCCCTGACTGGGACTAGAACCCGGTGTGCCGGCACTGCTAGGTGGAGGATTAGCCTACTGAGCCACAGTGCCGGCGGAGCTTGACTCTTAGGACACAAGTCTAGCTCTAGTCATGGATCCATGAATAAATAAATGGTGTGCCTCCCTCATCCCCAAAGCCTCAAATGTCATTTGGTTTCTTTGATCATTGTCCATAACATCTTTAGGAGTCTGAATTGATGAGTGACTGAGTCAAAGCAATTGTGAAAAACTAAAAATTGTTTTTCATTGATGAACATTTTTAAAATATAATGATGAAATAATAAAAGTATTTGAAAATTTTGAAGTTGATGGCATTACATTATATCACTACCCCCTTATCCTTTGAAGGTTTTAGTAGCTTGCTTGTTGTCACTCTCTAAACTCCCACTTCTGTCAAATTCTTGATTTTTTTTAACTTTTATTTAATGGATATAAATTTCCAAAGTACAGCTTATGGATTACAATGGCTTCCCCCCCATAACTTCCCTCCCACCTGCAACCCTCCCCTTTCCCTCTCCCTCCACCCTTCCATGCACATCAAGATTCATTTTCAATTCTCTTTATATACAGAAGATCAGTTTAGTATATATTAAGTAAAGATTTCAACAGTTTGCACCCACATAGAAACACAAAGTGAACAATACTGTTTCAGTACTAGTTATAGCATGAAATCACAATGTACAGCACATTAAGGACAGAGATCCTACATGAGGAGTAAGTGCAGAGTGACTCCTGTTGTTGACTTAACAAATTGACATTCTTGTTTATGACATCAGTAATCACCATAGGCTCTTGTCATGAGTTGCTAAGGCTATAGAAGCCTTTTGAGTTCACCGACTCTGATCATATTTAGACAAGGTCATAGTCAAAGTGGAAGTTCTCTCCTCCCTTCAGAGAAAGGTACCTCCTTCTTTGATGACCTGTTCTTTTCACTGGGTCTTCCTTTGCCGTTGGTTCACTCTCCAATGGCTGCAGTGGCCAGCGCGCTGCGGCCGGTGCACCACGCTGATCCGATGGCAGAAGCCAGGTACTTCTCCTGGTCTCCCATGGGGTGCAGGGCCCAAGGACTTGGGCCATCCTCCACTGCACTCCCTGGCCACGTGAGAGAGCTGGCCTGGAAGAGGGACAACTGGGACAGAATGCGGCGCCCCGACCGGGACTAGAACCCGGTGTGCCGGCGCCGCAAAGCAGAGGATTAGCCTAGTAAGCTATGGTGCCGGCCTGTTCATTTAACTTTACCACGTTTCCTTTTTGGTGCTCAGTTAGTTGTCACCGATCAGGGAGAACATATGGTATTTGTCCCTTTGGGACTGGCTTATTTCACTCAGCATAATGCTTTCCAGATTCCTAACAGGGATTACTTTTCAGTTAAAATTTAAATACCTAAGAATAATTGTGTGTTAATTTCAGAGTTCAACCAATAGTACTAGAACAAAAAAAATACTAACATGGATAAAGTATTACATTGTACATCAACAGGACAAAGCTGATCAGGTCACTGTTTCTCATAGTGTCCATTTCACTTCAACAAGTTTCCCCTTCGGTGCTCAGTTAGTTGTCGCTGATCAGGGAGAACATATGATATTTGTCCCTCTGGTACTGGCTTAATTCACTCAGCATGATGTTTTCCAAATTCCTCCATCTTGTTGCAAATGACTGGATTTCGTTGTTTTTGACTGCTCTATAGTATTCTATAGAGTACATGTCCCATTATTTCTTTATCCAGTCTACTGTTGATGGGCATTTGGGGTGGTTCCAGGTCTTAGCTATTGTGGATTGAGCTGCAATAAACATTAAGGTGCAGACAGTTTTTTTTTTTTTTTTTTTTTTTTTTTTGCCAATTTAATTTCCTTTGGGTAAATTCCAAGGAGTGGGATGGCTGGGTTGAATGGTAGGGTTATATTCAGGTTTCTGAGGAATCTCCAGACTGACTTCCATAGTGGCTTAACCAGTTTGCATTCCTACCAACAGTGGGTTAGTGTCCCTTTTTCCCCACATCCTTTCCAGCATCTATTGTTGGTAGATTTCTGAATGTGAGCCACTCTAATCGGGGTGAGGTGAAACCTCATTGTGGTTTTGATTTGCATTTCCCTGATTGCTAGTGATCTTGAACATTTTTTTCATGTGTCTGTTGGCCATTTGTATTTCCTCCTTTGAAAAATATCTATTGGGGTCCTTGGCCCATCTCTTAAGTGGGTTGTTTGTTTTGATGTTGTGGAGTTTCTTGATTTCTTTGTAGATTCTGGTTATCAACCCTTTATCTGTTGCATAGTTTGCAAATATTTTTTCACATTCTGTCGGTTGCCTCTTCACTTTCCTGACTGTTTCTTTTGCAGTACAGAAACTTCTCAATTTGATGTAATCCCAAATGTTAATTTTGGTTTTGACTGCCTGTGCTTCTGGGGCATTTTCCAAGAAGTCTTTGCTGGTACCTATATCTTGCAGGGTTTTTCCAATGCTCTCTAATAATTTGATGGTGTCGGGTCATAGATTTAAGTCTTTAATCCATGTTGAGTGAATTTTTGTGTAAGGTGTAAGGTAGGGGTCTTGCTTCATGATTCTGCACGTGGAAATCCAATTTTCCCAGCACCATTTATTGAATAGACTGTCCTTATTGCAGGGATTGGTTTTGGATCCTTGATCAAATATGAGTTGGCTGTAGATGTTTGGATTGATTTCTGGTGTTTCAATTCTGTTCCATTGGTCTATCCATCAGTTTCTGTACTAGTACCATGCTGTTTTGATTACAACTGCCCTGTAGTATGTCTTGAAATCTGGTATTGTGATGCCTCCGGCTTTGTTTTTGTTGTACAAAATTGCTTTAGCTATTCGAGGTCTCCTGTGATTCCATATGAATTTCAGCATCATTTTTTCTAGATCTGAGAAGGTCTTTGGTATCTTGATTGGTATTGCATTGAATGTATAAATTGCTTTTGGGAGAATGGACATTTTGATGATATTGATCCTTCCAATCCATGAGCATGGAAGATTTTTCCATTTCTTGGTATCCTCTTCTATTTCTTTCTTTAAGGTTTTGTAATTCTCATCGTAGAGATCTTTAACATCCTTGGTTAAGTTTATTCCAAGGTATTTGGTTGTTTTTGTAGCTATTGTGAATGGGATTGATCTTAGCAGTTCTTTCTCAGCTGTGGCACTGCCTGTGTATACAAAGGCTGTTGATTTTTGTGCATTGATTTTATATCCTGCTACTTTGCCAAACTCTTCTATGAGTTCCAATAGTCTCTTAGTAGAGTTCTTTGGGTCCCCTAAGTAAAGAATCATATCATCTGCAAAGAGGGATAGTTTGAGTTCTTCCTTCCCAATTTGTATCCCTTTCATTTCTTTTTATTGCCTAATAGTTCTGGCTAGAACTTCTAGAACTATGTTGACTAGCAGTGGTGAGAGTGGGCATCCCTGTCTGGTACCAGATCTCAGTGGAAATGCTTCCAACATTTCCCCATTCAATATGATGTTGGCCGTGGGTTTTTCATAAATTGCTTTCATTGTATTGAGGAATGTTCCTTCCAAACCCAGTTTGCTTAGAGTTTTCATCATGAAAGGGTGTTGTATTTTATCAGATGCTTTCTCTGCGTCTATTGAGATAATCATATGGTTTTTCTTGCAGTCTGTTAATGTGGTGTATCACATTGATTGATTTGCGAATGTTGAACCATCACTGCATACCAGGGATAAATCCCACTAGGTCTGGAAGGATGATCTTTCTGATGTGTTGTTGCATTCTATTGGCGAGAATTTTATTGAGGATTTTTGCATCTATGTTCATCAGGGATATTGGTCTGTAATTCTCTTTCAATGCTGCATCTTTTTCCGGCTTAGGAATTAAGGTGATGCTGGCTTCATAGAAAGAATTTGGGAGGATTCCCTCTTTTTCGATTGTTCTGAATAGTTTGAGAAGAATTGGAGTTAGTTCTTCGTTAAATGTCTGGTAGAATTCAGTTCTGAGTCCATCCTTTCCTGGGCTTTTCTTTGTTGGGAGGGCCTTTATTACTGTATCAATTTCTGTCTGAGTTATGGGTCTGTTTAGGTTTTCGATGTCTTCCTGGTTCAATTTAGGTAGGTTGCTTGTGTCCAGGAATCTATCCATTTCTTTTAGGTTTCCCTGTTTGCTGGCATACAGGTCCTTGTAGTAATTTCTGATGATTCTTTTTATTTCTGTGGTGTCTGTTGTTACGTTTCCTTTTCCGTATCTGATTATATTGATTTGGGTCTTTTCTCTTCTTTTTTTAGTTAGTTGGGCCAATGGGGTGTCAATTTTGTTTATTTTTTCAAAAAACCAGCTCCTCGTTTGGCTGATTTTTTGGAATGGGTTTTTTTTGGATTCAATCCTGTTGATTTCTTCTCTGATTTTAATTATTTCTCTTCTCCTACTAGAGTTGGGTCTGGTTTGCTGCAGGTTTTCTAGATCCTTGAAATGTAGTGAAGCTCATCTATTTGGTGCCTTTCCAATTTCTTGATGTAGGCACCTATTGATATAAACTTTCCTCTTAACACTGCTTTTGCTGCGTCCCATAAGTTTTGGTATGTTGTGCTGTTATCCTCATTTACTTCCAGAAAATTTTTGATTTCTCTTTTGATTTCTTCTATGACCCATTGTTCATTCAGGAGCATGTTGTTCAATCTCCATGCGTTTGCATATGCTCTAGGGATTCCTGAGTTGCTAATTTCCAACTTCATTCCTTTATGGTTTGAGAAGCTGCATGGTATGATTCTAATTCTTTTGAATTTGCTGAGACTTGCTTTATGGCCTAGTATGTGGTCAATCCTAGAGAAGGTTCCATGTACTGCTGAGAAGAATGTAAATGCTTTTTGTGTAGGATGAAAAGTTCTATAGATATCTGTTAGATCCATTTGGGCTATCGTGTCATTTAAATCTATTGTCTCCTTGTTGATCTTCTGTCCTGTTGATCTGTCTATTTCTGAGAGTGGGGTATTGAAGTCTCCCTTTAAGTCCCTTAACAAATCTTTTAAATAAACCGGTGCCCTGTAATTAGGTGCATATATATATATATATATATATATATACATACATATATATAATCGTTATATCTTCCTGTTGAATTGATCCCTTGATCATTATATAGTGCCCCTCTTTGTCTCTTCTAACAGTTTTTGTGGTAAAGACTTTGTGGTAATAGACTTCTGATATAACCAGCTTTCATTTCCATTTATTCTTCAGAAGTTTTTCCTGATAATGGCTTCAAACACCCCATGCAGTTTTCTGGGCTGAATTTGTCTGCAGTAAATTTTCTTTTCAGGGAGTCAGAAAAGAGAAGGGAGAGAGCAGATCTGGAGAGCCACGCACCACTGAATTTCCATGTATTTCCTGTAACAGCATAGATTTTTTCTTAGTAAATGCTTCTTAATTTGCTGAATGTTCTTGTGAACATTTACAGACTCTGAATGGTGGTTTTGTTGTTGTTGTTGCTTTCTTTTAAACTAATTTTCATAAATTTCCTGAAATGAAGGTTCATAGATCGCCTCACTGTCATGCCAGAAGTCTCTCTAGGCATCAATCAATTGGAAGCTTAAACACTGAATAATTTGTGAATTTTCTTTGTGATTGCTACATGATAATGACACATTAGCTACTACAATTAAGTGAAATCAAATGTCAGCCTTCTGTAAATGACTCATATTACTATTAATGTGCTTTGGAGACATTGCAGATTCACAGATGGAAAGTATCATAATTCTACATTTTTTGCTTTAAAATCTGCATTAGTCATAAACATGATCATAAAATTTGTAACATTAGTAAAAGTGTAGAAAAACATGCATGAAATTAAATTGAAATAGCCTTTAGGGGCCGGCGCTGTGCTGCAGCATTTTAATGCCCTAGCCTGAAGCATTGGCATCCAATATGGGTGCCAGTTTGAGTCCCAGTTGCTCCACTTCCAATCCAGCTCTCTGCTGTGGCCTGGGAAAGCAGTAGACGATGGCCCAGGTCTTTGGGCCACTGAACTCACGTGGGAGACCTGGAAGAAGCTCCTGGCTCCTGGCTCCTGGCTCCTGGCTCCTGGCTCCTGGCTTCTGATCAGTGCAGCTCCAGCCATTTCAGCCAACTGGGGAGTGAACCATTGGATGGAAGACCTCTCTTTCTCTCTCCCTGCCTCTCTTCTCTCTGTGTAAATCTTTTAAATAAATAAATAAATCTTTAAAAAAAAAAAAAGAGAGAGAGAGAGAAATAGCATTTAGGCTTTATGGAAAGTTGTCAAGGAATTGGAAAAATCCATAATGATCCACTATGCCAGTAATTTCATAGACAGTCCTAGGAAGATAAAAGGAGGCATTAATGAAAACTCTTGCCACAGTAATATATTTATGCTTTCTTAGGATATATCTTACCCATGTCGCATAACCCCATTTACCAAGTTCGATTAACAATAATTTAAAATTTGAAAGATCTTTAGGAAAAACTCCTCACATGGAATGATCTGTATTGCTGTAGGGTACATTTTTATTTTGTTCCTTATACTTCAGTGTTCATCTTTTAGGGACTATGAGTATTGGATATCATATAATTTTTATATAACTGCAGATTCTGTTATCATTTTTTCTACTTTTCAACAATTTCAATGACAGAGCAGATTGTTCACTTGGCTGGCAGTATTTGAGGTTCATGAAGTGACTTCAAAAAGTTCATGAAATGGAATTAAAAATGGAATTTAAAGAGAAAAAATGGAATTAAAAGAGAAATGGACTTTTTTGTGCAAAAATTTTCCAAATTCATGCATGATTTTTTAAAGATTTACTTATTTATTTGAAAGAGCTATAGGAAGGGGTGGGGTAAAGACAGGTCTTTTATCCACTGGTTCACTCCCCCAGATGGCTGCAGTGGTCAGGGTTGAACCACCCCTAACCCAGGAGGAAGGAGCTTTTTCCAGGTGGCAGGGGCCCAAGTAGTTAGGCTATCTTCCACTGCCTTTCCCAGACCATTAGCAGGGAACTGGATAGGAAGCAGAGCAGCCAGAACAGGAGCTGGCACACATATGGGATGCTAGCATCATCACAGGGGGCAGCTTTACCCTCTATGCCAGAATGCATTTTTTTCATAATACGTAATAGCCCTCTTCATACATACTTGAAAGACTATAATGAAATAAGTCAGACATTCACCCTGGAATTGGGATGGGAACATAGTCCTGATGACTTTTAAATTTTTGTATTATATTTATTTTTATATAAACCTCTTTTTTAACCATTGAACAAATTGCACTTAAATTAATAGTAGTAAAATGTAAAAATTTAAGTTAAAGATCAAAATATGTAACAACAAAAAAGAACAAGAAATATCTTCCTTAACAAACAAATTAACAAATTTTCAGACACTTTCTGAGGCATATCAAAACTGCTACATCAAAAGTTGCATTCATTTGAGAGGTATCCATACATGTTCAGTGCTAAGACTATTTGTAGCACTTACAGGATATACAAAGCAGCATTAGACTACTATGGTTCACATTTGAAATGCAGATTTAAGCTTTTTGCTACAACTTGCCAAATTTAACACTATAGCTAATGCAGTGACAATTACACAAATCATAGTTTTTTCTTCTGAAAACTCAATAAGCAAGTTATTTAAACACATGGAATAATGCCCATATCTTCTTCCTTCTAATAGTAAATTTTAAAACCCAAAGACTTTGTATCATGAAACTTTTACCTAGCTGTACAAAGGCTCACAGATACAGAATAGTCATAAAGTTTCTTCTTTATAGATTTCATTAATTTTTTTTTTTAAACAGGCAGAGTGGACAGTGAGAGAGAGAAACAGAGAGAAAGGTCTTCCTTTGCCGTTGGTTCACCCTCCAATGGCCGCTGCGGCTGGCGCGCTGCGGCCAGCACACCGCGCTGATCTGATGGCAGGAGCCAGGAGCCAGTAATTTATGGTTATTTTATACTGATAAATTCAGGACACTACTCCAGGCTATTGGGCAACAAAAAATGTCAGTGTGTCACTACCTGTATTTAAATACAATCACACCACAGCCACAACCATGGCAAGTAAGTGCCCTCACATGTCCTCACGGCTTCAGGGTTTTTTTTTTTTTTCTGCATCACAGGAGCTAGTTTAATGAATACTGTCTGGTCTCAATCTCTCTGGCCTCAGAATCAGCCCTTAAGGCATTTGGATCCGGCTGAAAAGCCCATGAGAGTATTTCAGGCACGGAAAGCCAAGACACTCTGTCAAAAAAAAAAAAAAAATGACCTAAATGAAAGATCTCCACGAGAGAGATCCCAGTGGAAAGAACAGGTCATCAAAGAAGGAGGTACCTTTCTCTGAAGGGAGGAGAGAACTTCCACTTTGACTATGACCTTGTCTAAATATGATCAGAGTCGGTGAACTCAAAAGGCTTCCATAGCCTTAGCAACTCATGACAAGAGCCTACGGTGATTACTGACATCATAAATAAGAGTGTCAATTTGTTAAGTCAACAACAGGAGTCACTGTGCACTTACTCCTCATGTAGGATCTCTATCCTTAATGTGCTGTACATTGTGATTTCATGCTATAACTAGTACTGAAACAGTATTGTTCACTTTGTGTTTCTATGTGGGTGCAAACTGTTGAAATCTTTACTTAATATATACTAAACTGATCTTCTGTATATAAAGAGAATTGAAAATGAATCTTGATGTGAATGGAAGGGGAGAGGGAGCAGGAAAGGGGAGGGTTGCAGGTGAGAGGGAAGTTATGGGGGGGGGAAGCCATTGTAATTCATAAGCTGTACTTTGGAAATTTATATTAATTAAATAAAAGTTAAAAACAAAAAAAATTGAAATTTAATGAAACATCTATAGTCTCAATAAGCTAGATTTTTTTCTTACTCTTCACTAACTAGTTCAAATACAATATGTAATGTTTTAAATGTTTATAGACACCTAATTAAAATGACTAAAGATGTTAGGTAGGAAGTCAGAAATGAGCTTATGTGTGTGTGACAAAGGCCTAAGGCATTGACATCCAGGTCCAGCATTTGCATCTCAAAGTCATCACCATAACCTTCCAGGTGCAGCCCAGTATCTGCACTTCAAAATCCTGCCCCTTCTACCTGATAACCATCCTTCCTCTAACGGGTGTTGATGCCAGCCATCTTCCCCCTGTCTGATAACTTCAGGGAGGAAACTCAGAAAGGAATTTTTCATATTTACATCCAGAAGTCCTTTGTTCCAGGAGGAGAAGAGGCAGAAGGCAAGACCCATCCCTTAAAACCCACCCCCTGGCCTCAACTGGACAGCGTGCTCAGCCCTCTGCCTCTCTGCTGAGTCACCTGCCTGGCCAGCCCAGGTGTATTCTCTCCACTCAACCATGTAACCTCACTCTCCCCCAGTCTGAGTGACTCAGTACTCTCTCTCAGGTTTTGTCTGGAGAAGTGCCCATCCGTTCTTGTGGATGTCCCTACCCTAATAAACCTTGCTGTTTTACTTTCCACTACTCTCTGTCTCATGCCTGAATTCTTTCTTGGGCAGAGACAAGAACCCTTCTTTCTCCGGTAACAAAGATATCTAAAATATCATTAGTAGATAAAATATTAACCAAAAAATTGACACTAGTAGTATTTTTGAGACTATTTCTTTCCTAACTTGAAAAGCTATGGGGTTCATAATGAACACAGATATGACACTTTAACTTTGCCATTCTATGAGTCTGCTGCATATACTGCTTCCCATGTTGGAGCATTTACTCCTCTTTGATTCTACTGATAAGATCACTTTAACAGTTAGTCCCATCTATACAACCACTTTAAAATTTAATCCTATCTAATATGGTCACTTTAAACTTAATCCAATCTACATAATTACTTTAAAACTTAAGATGTCACTTTAACCATCTAGCCCAAGGGGGTTTGTGATCCCATGGCAAAGTTTTAAACTATATCCTTAGAAGCAAGTCCATAGTAATGCATGCAGGACTATATAGCTTTATAATTTTTTTTTGTAGGACCTGAGAAGATACAAACAGGCACAGCTCTTTGCAAGCTCAATTATCTTTTATATTTAATTATATTTTTAAAAAACTTATTAGAAGTAAAATTTGGAGTCAGTCTAGTTTTCATATTTTAAATAAGAAAAAATAGGTTAATAATAGTATGCTGTACATGTATATGTACTTTATGCAGTGTATGTGACCTTCAACACAGATTGCTGATATTAATGGAAAAAGACCTGTATTATGAATTTCATGAGTTCACACAATGTACAGAAACTTTTCAGAAAAAAATGGAAAGCCATGGTCATGGGCAAAGTCCTATAAAGCAAAGTTTGTTCTAGATTGACTGAAATTTGTAAAATTGACCTCAAAAGTTAACATGCACTTTTAATTAGTTGTGGCAAAATAGAGCACTTGTCAAAAATTAGGATATGTAGCACCTACAAGTCACATGACTCTGGCCAACTCATATCCTAAAGCCTTTTATTGTTAATCTTTCATAGGCAAAAAGACCCGGCAGTCTTGCTGAACACTAAGAACTGTAAGAATAGAGGGACCATTAGCACAGCTCTAGACACAAAGTGTGATGATACACTACATTTTAATGCCCCATGGGAGAGGGTTTGATCCAGAAAGGTATTTCAAGTCAAATTCTATTCATGGATCCCTTTCCTTCATTCAGGATAGGAGCTATTCTCTTCTCAAAGACATAGCGATATCGCCCAATATCTCAAACTCTCTTGAATTACTCCTCATTCCTGGAAGCTAGGTTTTGCAGAAACTTTGGTGAAGTAAAACCAGGGCTGGCAGGCAGGTTACATAGTCAGGAGAGGGATAGACATTTAATTTGCTGAACAAACTCCATGAAACCTCACAATTAAAATTTTCACACAATGCAAATCAGTCTGCACACACTTTACAATGATTTCTCTAGGAATTTGGGGGATGTTTCCCTGGTATGAATTTGCTCATCTTACATATGGGTAAAAAGAGGAAGGGCCAGAATATGAACTCACACCACTCTCATTCCCATTCCTATGTTCTGCATACCCTTCCCCACTCCCAACCCCATCTTGAATAAACCTCACATGTAACCACCTTCTGTATACTTATAGACACACATTGGCTTTCTGACTATATACCATCTGCTGACAATGTAACCCTTGAATTCATGGACTTAGTTACATTTTTATAGCTCAAAATCTGAGGATCTGAACACATATTTCCTCCTGGACCAGCTCTCACCTGCAGGATGCAACTTCATGTCAACTTCAGCTATTGCTATCTGAGATTTATCTATGCTTCTGCTCATGTAGGGGACACATTGCTTACTTTCCTGGGCACCTGATGCTTGGAGCTGCCTCTCACCCTTGCACCAGGACCTCACAGATGTAAAATCCAACTCCAGAATGGTAGGGGAGAATTAAGATAATTATAGGATCCAGAATTTTGAGTAAGAAGATGTCAGAAGTGGGTAGAGTAGCACACGCTGAGAAGCAACCTAGAAATTCCTTCTCATGAACTTGAGCTAGTGAATCATGGGAGCATCAGATTACATTTCCCACATGATACTGCAGTCCTCCATAACTAAACAAGGAGGATGATCCATATGCTTTCTTTGCAGCCAGCCCATCTTCCTGGAAAGCAGATAGGATACATCAGAACTCAGGTGGAATTCTAACTTTTTATTAAAGTGTGGTTTAGTAAATTTGCATTTGAAATAAATGTGCTACAAATGAATACATTCAAACACAGGAAGAACATTTTGTTATGTTCACTAACTTTAATTCTCTTTAGATCTGATAATTATATTGTGGTTCTAAAACTCACACCAAATTATTGCAGATAAGTTTTCAGAGAAATGCAAAATTATTCTATGTCACTATAAAATACTTAAAAATGTAATACTAGTATTATGGCAACACATTTCTAATACTTTGAAAAGTCTCATCTACTAAAATAATTTGTGATCCATCAACTAATTATATCTTACAGTTGGGAAAAATTTCCTACTGTATTTATTTGAATAATATGGCTTTGGGATAGAGTGGGAACATTCCATAATAACTGCATGACCTTTTTTAACTTTTATTTAATAAATATAAATTTCCAAAGTACAACTTGGATTATAGAGGCTTTTACCCCCATAAACTCCCTCCCACACACAACCCTCCCATCTCCCACTCCCTCTCCCATTCCATTCACATCAAGATTCATTTTCAATTATCTTTATATACAGAAGGTCAATTTAGTATTACTAAGGAAAGATTTCAACACTTTGCACCCACACAGATACACCAAGTATAAAGTACTGTTTGAGTACTAGTTTTACCATTAATTCACATAGTACAACACATGAAGGACAGAGATCCTACATGAAGAGTAAGTGCACAGTGACTCCTGTTGTTGATTTAACAATTGACACTCTTATTTATGATGTCAGTAATCACCCGAGGTTCTTGTCATGAACTGCCAAGGCAATGGAAGCCTCTTGAGTTGACAAAATCTGATCTTATTTAGACAAGGCCATAGTCAAAGTGGGAGTTATCTCTTCCCTTCAGAGAAAGGTACCTTCTTCTTGCTTTTTTTATTTGACAGGCAGAGTTAGACAGTGAGAGAGAGAGACAGAGAGAAAGGTCTTCCTTCCATTGGTTCACTCCCCAAATGGCTGCCACAGCTGGCGCACTGTGCTAATCCAAAGCCAGGAGCCAGGTGCTTTCTCCTAGTCTCTCATGCGGGTGCAGGTGCCTTGGGCCAGCCTCCACTGCCTTCCCGGGTTCTTATATTTGCCAATTCAATTTCCTTTGGGTAAATTCCAAGGAGTGGGATGGCTGGGTTGTATGGTAGGATTATATTCAGGTTTCTGAGGAATCTCCAGACTGACTTCCATAGTGGTTTTACCAGTTTGCATTTCTACCAACAGTGGGTTAGTGTCCCTTTTTCCCCACATCCTCACTAGCATCTGTTGTTGGTAGATTTCTGTATGTAAGCCATTCTAACTGGGGTGAGGTGAAACCTCATTGTGGTTTTGATTTGCATTTCCCTGATTGCTAGTGACCCTGAAATTTTTTCATGTGTCTGTTGGTCATTTGGATTTCCTCTTTTGAAAAACGTCTATTGAGGTCCATGGCCCATCTCTTAAATGGGTTATTTCTTTTGTTGTGGAGTTTCTTGATCTCTTTGTAGATTCTGGTTATTAATACTTTATCTGTTGCAGTTTGCAAATATTTTTCCCATTCTGTTGGTTACCTCTTCACTTTCCTGTTTCTTTTGCAGTACAGAAACTACTCAATTTGATGCAATCCCAATAGTTAATTTTGGCTTTGACTGCCTGTGTGTCCGGGGTCTTTTCCAAGAAGTCTTTGCCGATACCTATATCTTGCAGGGTTTCTCCAAATTTCTCTAATAATTTGAAGGTGTTGGGTCATAGATTTAGGTCTTCAATCCACGTTGAGTGGATTTTTGTGTAAGGTGTAAGGTAGGGGTCTTTCTTCATGCTAATGCATGTAGAATTCCAGTATTCCCAGCACCATTTATTGAATAGACTGTCCTTGCTCCAGGAATTGGTTTTAGATCCTTGATCAAATATAACTTGGCTGTAGATGTTTGGATTGGTTTCTGGTGTTTCTATTCTGTTCCATTGGTCTATCCATCTGTTTCTGTACATCTGTTTCTGTTTTGATTACAACTGCCCTGTAGTATGTCTTGAAATCTGGTATTGTGATGCCTCCGGCTTTGTTTTTGTTGTACAAAATTGCTTTAGCTATTCAAGGTCTCCTGTGATTCCATATGAATTTCAACATCATTTTTTCTAGATCTGAGAAGGTCTTCGGTATCTTGATTGGTGTAACATTGAATCTGTAAATTGCTTTTGGGAGAATGGACATTTTGATGATAATGATTCTTCCAATCCATGAGCATGGAAGATTTTTCCATTTCTTGGTATCCTCTTCTATTTCTTTCTTTAAGGTTTTGTAATTCTCATCGTAGAGATCTTGAACGTCCTTGGTTAAGTTTATTCCAAGGTATTTGATTGTTTTTGTAGCTATTGTGAATGAGATTGATCTTAGCAGTTCTTTCTCAGCTGTGGCACTGCCTGTGTATACAAAGGCTGTTGATTTTTGTGCATTGATTTTATATCCTGCTACTTTGCCAAAATCTTCTATGAGTTCCAATAGTCTCTTAATAGAGTTCTTTGGGTCCCCTAAATAAAGAATCATATCATCTGCAAAGAGGGATAGTTTGAGTTCTTCCTTCCCAATTTGTATCCCTGTAATTTATTTTTCTGGCCTGATGGCTCTGGCTAAAACTTCCAGAACTATGTTGACTAGCAGTGGTGAGAGTGGGCATCCCTGTCTGGTACCAGATCTCAGTGGAAGTGCTTCCAACTTTTCCCCATTCAATATGATGTTGGCCATGGGTTTTTCATAAATTGCTTTGAGTATATTGAGGAATGTTCCTTCTATACCCAATTTGCTTAGAGTTTTCATCATGAAAGGGTGTGGTATTTTATCAAATGCTTTCTCTGCATCTATTGAGATAATGATATGTGTTTTTTTCAGTAGTTGTTAATGTGATATATCACATTGATTGATTTGAAAATATTGAACCATCCCTGCATACCCGGGATATCCCACTTGATCTGGATGGATGATCTTTCTGATGTGTAGTTACATTCTATTGGCCAAAATTTTATGGAGGATTTTTGCGTCTATGTTAACCAGGGAAATTGGTATGTAATTCTCTTTCTCTGTTGCATCTTTTTCAGGTTTAGGAATTAAGGTGAGGCTGGCTTCATAGAAAGAATTTGGGAGGATTCCCTCTTTTTCTTTTTTATTTATTTATTTTTTTTGAAAGGCAGAGTGGACAGTGAGAGCGAGACAGAGAGAAAAGTCTTCCTTTGCCATTGGTTCACCCTCCATTGGCTGCCGCAGCTGGCACACTGCGGCCGGCGCACCAAGCTGATCTGAAGGCAGGAGCCAGGTGCTTATCCTGGTCTCCCATGGGGTGCAAGGCCCAAGCACTTGGGCCATCCTCCACTGCACTCCCTGGCCACAGCAGAGAGCTGGCCTGGAAGAGGGGCAACCAGAACAGAATCCAGCGCCCCGACCGGGACTAGAACCCGGTGTGCTGGTGCCAAAAGGTGGAGGATTAGCCTGTTGAGCCAAGGCGCCGGCCCCTCTTTTTCATTTGTTCTGAATAGTTTGAGAAAAATTGGAGGTAGTTCATCTTGAAGTGTCTGGTAGAATTCATCAGTGAATCCATCCTCTCCTGGGCTTTTCTTTATTGGGAGGGCCTTTATTACTGATTCAGTTTCTGTCTCAGTTATGGGTCTGTTTAGATTTTCTATGTCTTCATGGTTTAATTTAGGTAGGTTGCATGTGTTCAGGAATCTGTCCATTTCTGACAGACTTCCCTGTTTGCTGACATACAACTCTTTGTAGTAATTTCTGATGATTCTTTTTATTTCTGTGGTGTCTGTTGTTGCATTCCCTTTTTCATCTCTTATTTTATTGTTTTGGGTCTTTTCTCTCCTTTTTTTACTTAGTTGGCCAGTGGGGTGTCAATTTTGTTTATTTTTTCAAAAAACAAGCTCTTCGTTTGGCTGATCTTTTGTAATGTTTTTTTGGATTCAATTCTTTTTATTTCTTCTTTAATTTTAATTATTTCTCTTCTCCTACTAGTTTTGGGTCTGGTTTGCTGCAATTTTTCTAGATTCTTGAGATGCATTGATAGTTCATTTATTTGGTGCCTTTCCAATTTTTTGATGTTGGCACCTATTGCTATAAACGTTCCTCTTAACACTGCTTTTGCTGTATCGCATAAGTTTTGGTATGTTGTGTTGTTATCCTCATTTACTTCCAGAAAGTTTTGATTTCTCTTTTGATTTCTTCTATGACCTAGTGCTCATTCAGGAGCATGTTGTTCAGTCTCCATGTGTTTACATACTCTCCAGGGATTCCTGAGTTGCTAATTTCCAGCTTCATTCCACTGTGGTCTGAGAAGATGCATGGTATGATTCTAATTATTTTGAATTTGCTGAGACTTCCTTTGTGGCCTAGTATGTGGTCAATCCTAGAGTACATTCCATGTACTGTTGAGAAAAATGTGTATTCTTCAAATGTAGCATGAAAAGTTCTGTAGATATCTGCTAGATCCATGTGGTCTATAGTGTCGATTAAATCTGCTATTTCCTCGCTGATTTTCTGCCCGGTTGATCTGTCTATTTCCGAAAGTGGAGTATGGAAGTCCCCCAGTACTATTGTATTGGAGTCTACGTCTCCCTTTGAGTTCCTTAACATATCTTTTAAATAAACCAGTGCCCTGTAATTAGGTGTATATGCATTTATAATAGTTACATCTTCCTGTTGAATTGAACCCTTAATCATTATATAGTGCCCCTCTTTGTCTCTAACAGTTTTTGTGTTAGAGTTTATTTTGTCTGATATTAAGATGGCTATGCCAGCTCTTTTTTATTTCTGTTGGCATGGAACATCTTTTCCCAACCTTTCACATTCAGTCTGCATGCATGTTTGTTGGAAATACATGTTTCTTGTAAGCAGCAAATAGGTTTTGTTTTTTAATCCATTCAGGCAGTCAGTGCCTCTTAACTGGTGAGTTGAGGCCATTTACATTCAATGTCATTATTGATAAGTAGTGATTTTGCTATGCCATTTTCCCAAAGATATTTCTTTCTTTCTTTCTTTATTTTTTTTTTTTTTTGACAGGCACAGTTAGACAGTGAGAGAGAGACAGAGAGAAAGGTATTCCTTTTCCATTGGTTCACCTCCCAAATGGCTGCTATGGCCAGCGCGCTGCACCAATCTGAAGCCAGGAGCCAGGTGCTTCCTCCTGGTCTCTCATGTGGGTGCAGGGCCTAAGCACTTGGGCCATCCTCCACTACCTTCCGGGTCCACAGCAGAAAGCTGGACTGGAAGAGAAGCAACCGGGACAGAATCCAGCACCCCAACTGGACTAGAGCCTGGGGTGCTGGTGCCACAGGCAGAGGATTAGCCAAGTGAGTTGTGGTGCTGGCCCCAAAGATATTTCTAATATATGCTTTGAACTTTCTGTGATCTTTTACTGGGAAATTTTCTTCCTTTACCTTCTTTCGTATTGATGGCCATGTTTCTGTGTTTCTGTGTGTAGCATATCTTTAAGCATGTTTTGCAGGGCTGGATGAGTGACAACAAATTCTTTCCATTTCTGTTTGCTATGAAAGGTCTTTATTTCACCTTCATTCACAAATGAGAGCTTAGCAGGATATAATATTCTGGGCTGGCAGTTTTTTTTCTCTTAGTACCTGGGCTATATCTCGCCATTCCCTCCTAGCCTGTAGGGTTTCTGATGAGAAGTCTGCTGTGAGTCTAATTGGAGATCCTCTGAGAGTAGTCTGACAGTTCTCTCTTGACATTTTAGAATCTTTTCTTTATGTTTCACTGTGATGAGTTTGAATGTGTTGTGCTGAGGATTTCTTCTTGTCACGTTTATTAGGGGTTCTATGTGCTTCCTGTATTTGGATGTCTGTTTCCTTCTCCAAACCTGGGAACTTTTCTCCTAGTATTTCACTAAAAAGGCCTTCTAATCCTTCATCTCTCTCCATGCCTTCAGAAACTCCTAGAACACGAATGTTGGTTTTTTAAATAGTATCCTGTAGATTCCCTATAATATATTTTAGAATTCTAATTTCCTTTTCTTTTCTTTGGTTTGACTGTATACTTTTCTGTGCTCTGTCTTCTAAGTCCCATATTCTCTCTTTTGCCTCACTGATTCTGTTGTTAAGGCTCTCAACTACATTTTTAAATTTATTCTATTGAATTCTTCATTTCATTTTGATTTCTCCTTAAGATTTCATTTTCACGAGAGAGATTTTCTGTCCTGTCCTGTATGGGTTTCTGTAATCATGCATTTGTTTTTGATAACTTCTAAATGTTGTTATCATAAATTTTTTGAAATTCGTATCTTACATTTCTTCTATCTCATCATCTTCATAATCTTATATTGGAGTGTCATGTTCATTTGGGAGCATCATGATGTCTTCCTTGTTCTTGTTTCCTCAGTTTCTGTGTTTGTTTTTTGGCATTGTGGAGATATTCTTTGTTTTTTTTTTTTTTTCTCTTTTTTTTCTCACTGTGGTGGCTTTTTTTGTTTTGTTTTGTTTTTTGACAGGCAGAGTGGACAGTGAGAGAGAGAGAGAGGCAGAGAGAAAGGTCTTCCTTTACTGTTGGTTCACCCTCCAATGGCCGCCATGGCCGGCACACTGAGTCTGGCGCACCGTGCTGATCTGAAGCCAGGAGCCAGGTGCTTCTCCTGGTCTCCCATGCGGGTGCAGGGCCCAAGCACTTGGGCCATCCTCCACTGCACTCCCAGGCCACAGAAGAGAGCTGGACTGGAAGAGGGGCAACCAGGACAGAATCCGGTGCCCCGACTGGGACTAGAACCCCATGTGCCGGCACCGCAGGCAGAGGATTAGCCTATTGAGCCATGGCGCCGGCCAGGCTTTTCTCATTGTACTATTAATCTAGATTAAGTGTACTGTCTGCTTTTGGTGGATCTCTAGAGGCTTGTGGTGGGTATGGTCAGAGAGTTCTGTTCAGTTCTTCAAGGTTTAGGGTGTGTCAAAAGTGACACACCCAGGTTTGGCATGATAAATCTTCTCTCTCTCTTTTAATTTTTATTCTGAAAGTAAGTAATTCCACTCACCTGAGCTCTTCTCCTTGATGGCAATCAGTGCCTGAGTGCTCACCCCAGTCGGTATAATATTTGTCTGCTCGTCCCAACGACCACACAACGGATCTGTGCAGTCCTCAGTACTGCAAGCTCAGATTCTCCTGCAATGTCTCTCACCTCATAGCCAAAGCTGCTCAAATTTGTGGTGTCTCCCACTAAGTCTACTCACATCTCAGCCACACTGTAAGTTCTCCCACAAACCATCAGTTTTTGTTTTTTTCACAGTCCTGGTTCATAAGCTCCACACACTCACTAGGTCTTAGTCTCCTGTTATTTCTCCCCACTGCAGCCAGGTTTTTCTGCTTGGCTGTGCATGGGTGTAGCCCTGAGCTGGCACAGCTGTTATGTATGTCCAAAATGGCACCTGCTCTATTGTCTTGCTAGCCTTTGTAAGGTGAGTAGAGAGAGAGAATCATGTCCATACCAGTCCCTTTTATTTTTTTTTCCTCTCCTATTGTTAGGCTGGTGTACTTTCCCCCATGGGGCTTCAAGCCTCATTCGCTCTAGGCTCTTCCTGCAGCTTTTCCAGCAGTGTCTCGGGCTACTGTGGTTTTGCCTCACCTTCCTTTCCAGCGCTGGTGTGTAGACTCAGCCACTGGCATCCCATGCCATGGGCGCCTGTGCCCTCCACGTAGGTCCATCGTGTCCTCCATGTAGGTCCACCATGTCCCACTAATTCTGGAAGAGCTTCTTCTGCAGTTTTTCCCCTAACTCTTCCCTGAGACTACAGTATCTCTACTTTTATTAAACTATCTTTTCCCAGACTATCAGTGAGCTCCCTCCCTATTCTGCCATCTTGGAGTCCTCTCTTCAGTTCAATCTTAAGGTTTTCATAATCAAAGTATGTTGTATTTTATCAAATGCTTTCTCTGCATCTACTGAGATCATCACATGCTTTTTGTTCTTCAGTTTGTTAATGTGAGGTATCACATTTATTGATTTGTTACTGTTGAACCATTCCTGCAAACCAGGGAAAAACCCCACATGGTCTGTATGAGTGATCTTTCTGATGTTATTGGATTTGATTAGCCTGTATTTTGATGAAGATTTTTGCATTTATGTTCATCAGGGATATTGGTCTTTTCCCATTGTATCTTTTTCTGGTTAGGTGATGCTGGCCTCATAGAAGGAGCTTGGGAGGAAACTTCCATTACAATATTTTTGAATAGCTTGAGAAGAATTGAAATTAGTTCTTTTTAAAAAAAATCTTGTGGAATTCAGCAATGAAGCTATCTGGTTCTGGACTGATTGAATCTGTCTTGGCTTTTGGTCTGTTACACTTTTCTATGTGTCTTCATGACTCAAAATGCTTGATTTTTCCAGAGGCCTTTCTCCCAGTGGAACTGGATATCATTTGAACTCCTTAAAAGCACTTTTTGCAGGTAAAATGTTAGTGGTTAGCACTTCAAAGTATGAGACTTAGGTAGGTATATTGCAGTCTATAACACTAAAATCAGTCTTGTGCTCTGCCTCATGGATAGCCATCTTTGGGGAGGACAGAGATTCTGAAATGAGTGTTGGGATTTCTCGAAGTATTACTTTCAATACTGTCTCCATCAAGAGTTGTGGATATATGCACACACAGATACACAAAAATACTTGTATGCATAAACACACATAACAGTGGAAAAGCCTGATGGTTATGTACAGGTAGCATGACTAGAATAATCTGTCAGATAGCATATTAGCAGGTATTAAAAAGAGAGTTAGAAAAAATAACAAAATTTTCAGTTACTGTATATGCACGCACACACACACATGATATTCAATTTTTAGTTGATGAAAGATAAATACTGATGTGTGGAAAATAAAATCTAAACCTTACCTTACAATATTATAGACTAATCTACATGAAGGATGTCTTCCTAAAAACTTGCACTGGGCTGATGCTGTGGTATAGTAGGTTAAACCTCTACCTGCAGCACTGGCATCACATATAGCTGCTAATTCAAGTCCCTGCTGCTGCATGTCTGATCCAGCTCCTTGATAATGGCCTGGGAAAGCAGTGAAAGATGACCTACATACTTGGGACCCTGAACCCATGTGGGAGACCCAGAGGGAGTCCTGGCTTCAGCTTGGCCCAGTTACAGCTGTTGTGACCATTTGAGGTGCACCAGTGGATAGAACACCCCTCTCTTTGTCTCTCCCTCTGTATGTCTGTAACTTTACATCTCAAATAAATCTTTAAAATACAATGGAAAAACCTTTCAGATTTTAATTTCTGTTACTCAAAACTAGCAGGGGACTACATTATACATAGGAAAGATACATTCTAAAAATCTTAAATCTAGTGCATTATAGCAGAAATTTTTTGTGTGTGTAACTCAATGTAATTTTATTGTTGTGTAGCAATGAGTTACCACCTCCACAATAGTGATAATTAAATACACCATCACAAGACTCCCTCATGCTGTAACTTCATACCCACATACATGTATTTCCACCTCCATATCTATATCTCAGAAATCACTGATCTGTTCTCCTCTTTAATTATGACTTGTCACCATGTTTTATTAAAAAAACTTGAGGTGTATACCCTTTTGGGATTTTATTTTTACACTCAGCATAATTTGAGATTCAACTAAATTGTTGTGTATATCAATAATTAATTCCTTTTTATTGCTACATAAGATTCAGGGTGTATGTTTAACCATTCATTTTTTAAACTTTTATTTAGCAAATATAAATTTCCAAAGTACAGCTTATGAATTACAATGGCTTCCCTCCCCCCCATAACTTCCCTCCCACCCGCAACCCTCCCCTTTTCCACTCCCTCTTCCCTTCCATTCACATCAAGATTCGTTTTCAATTCTCTTTATATACAGAAGATCAATTTAGTATATATTAAGTAAAGATTTCAACAGTTTGCACCCACACAGAAACAAAAAGTGAAAAATACTGTTTCAGTACTAGTTATAGCATTAACTCACACTGTACAGCACATTAAGGACAGAGATCCTACATGAGGAGTAAGTGCACAGTGACTCCTGTTGTTGACTTAACAAAATGACACTTTTGTATATGGCGTCAGTAATTTCCCTAAGCTCTTGTCATGAGTTGCCAAGGCTATGGAAGCCTTTTGAGTTCGCTGACTTTGATCTTATTCAGACAAGGTCATAGTCAAAGTGGAGGTTCATGCCTCCCTTCAGAGAAAGGTACCTCCTTCTTTGATGGCCTGTTCTTTCCACTGGGATCTCACTTGCAGAGATCTTTCATTAAGGTCCTCTTTTTTTTTTTCCAGAGTGTCTTGGCTTTCCATGCCTAAAATACTCTCATGGGCTCTTCAGCCAGATCCTAATGCCTTAAGGGCTGATTGTGAGGCCAGAGTATAAAGCAGAAATTTTAACAAATACTTCTGATTTTCTCAACATTGGCTACTGAATTAATGACAACGTGAGTCTTCATGGGTTTTTCACCTCTTTGACAACCACTTACAGTACTTAACAGCTTTTCCAAATTTATCAGTTGGTGTTTTTCAACACATGCACTGGATTTTTCCATTTTAGTGAGCATTGAGTTACCTGTTACAGGATTTTAAAAAATTGCATTCTAATGGCACATGTAATCAACATCTCCAAAGCTTCCAAATCACACAAACAAAACCATGAATCTTTTATGAGATTTGTGGCAATTACAAACATAATTAAATATTAAGTATGTAAGCATTAAAATTGAATTATTTATTGAATTTATGCTTGACAGTGAGTAGCAACAGGGACAATTTTTTAAGTAAAATTGATGAGAATTACTTAAAATCAAAATAAGAATCTATTCTTTAGTCTCAAAGACATACAAGAAGTAAAATACCACAGAAAGTTTAAGATTCAGTAACAGCAAAGAGACTTGGTGCTATTTGAATCCAGATCTGCTTTCTTCTCACTCTTCATGACACAGTGAAACATAAATACAGGATCCCTCTCCTTTCTGGTGTTATTTGCCTCTAAACAGGAAACCTTCCTCCTGGATTAGACAGAACCTTTCTTAGGTCCTCTAGTAACTTCTCTTTGTTTTAGACCCTGTGTTTAATCTCCTTTCATTTTCTCCGGACTTGAAACAGTGAAATTCTAGATGGCCAGGCACACAAAACCTTGGATGGAGGCAGTTTCTGCAAGCTGGCACTGCGTCCCCCTCCATAGGCCACCTCCCGTTGGAACCCTTACTTGACTGCCATCCCCTACACTGCCCTTACTCAGCTTGTAGAATCCAGAGTGGTCATTGTCCCATACCTCCTAACAAAAGTTAGGGTCCATTCTTCTGGGGGAGGGAATGTGAGGAGTCAGAAAGGTTAATAGGCAGTCAAGGTGGTACTGAAATCTCCATATTATCTGTTACCACACTACTGAGTATCCAATCAAAATAGGTGAAAGCAGGGACTAGAACAGATATTTATACACAGGTGTTCACAGCAACATTATTAACAATAAACATAGAAGAAACCCAGCTTTCTAGGAAAAGATAAATGAAAATAGAATGTGTGGTATATACAAATGTATTAGTTTAATTTCTGTTGCTAATGTTGCATTAAGAAAGACCAAGTTACAAACAGAAAAGATTATTTTTGCTGACAGTTCTGGTTGAAGGGTAAGGAGCTGCATCTGGTGATGACCTCACTGGCAAGTTCTGGAGGAAGCACAGGGCATCATCACATGGTAACAGGGAACATGTATGAGTCTCTTTCGGTATCTCCTTGTATTCTTTTAAAGACATGACATGAAAGTTCCACCTTGATGATCTCCTCTAATCCTAATCACCTCCCAAAAGTCCCAGCTCTCAGATTAATTTTCCACCCTTAATGCCTCTCAATGGGAAATTAACCCCAAAGTGATATTCAAATGAGAGCAACATACAATTAAATATACCTGGAATTGAAGAGTAAGATAATTTTTACACATACTAAAATAAGGATATGCCTCAAAGACTAGAAATGGCCCAGTAGGAAGAATACAAATATAGTATGATTCCACTTATATGAGGTTTCTTAAGTAGACAAACACAATAAAGAAAGTAAGTAGTGATTGCCAGGGTCTCTAATGGAAGGGAACAGGGAATTAGTTTTGATGCACTCAAAATGTTACTTGGGGGAATTTAAAAAATTCTGTAGATGGATGGTAATTGTTGCTGTGTAATACAAAAATATTTAATACCACTAAAATGTACACTTAATATATCCAATATTTAGTTATGTATTTTATTACAATAAAATGCTTTCTACCAACTATGAATCACAGTTCTAGTCCATAATCACTTTAATGATAGATTCATACATCTATTTTTTTAAGATTTATTTATTTGAGAGGCAGAGTTACAGAGAGAGGGAGAGACAGAGTGGCATCTTCCATCCACTGGCTCATTTTCCAAATGACCACAATGGTCAAAGCTAAGATGAACTGAAGCCAAGATCCAAGAGCTTCCTCCAGATCTCCCACCTAGGTGCAAGACCCCAGATGGGTCATCTTCCATTGTGTTCCCAGGTCATAAGCAGAGAGCTGGATTGGAAAAGGAGCAGCTGGGACATGAAGTGGTGACCATATGGGAAGCCAGCACCAAAAGTGGAGACTTAACATTCTACATCACAGAACCAGCCCCCAGAAATCTATTTTTCACTACTAATTTTTAAGAGCAGAGCACAAGACAACAGAATATAGAATATGCCAATTAAATGAGTTTGAAAGAATGTCAAGTAATTTGGGGACTACAAACATACAATTTCATATTAGCACAAACTACATATAGGATCATAAAACGTGTAAAAAGTGCAATTTATTTAAAAATTACTTATGTACTTTTTCATTTTTGCAGTGTTTAAAGACATATTTAACCAAGTAGTTTACAAAATTTTACTAAAATTTAATGAAAATACTAAGAGCTTCATTTAATATTTACTTCATTTAATACTTATTTACAAATGGCAACAAAACATTCCTTACCCTGTTATAATAAAATGGCTGAAATAATATACCCAGTGTTATTGTAAACCAATAGGTGTTGAGACAAAAAATTATAGAGATGCATAAGGAGCATTTCTAGGTGTATGAAAAATGGTATTTAGAACATCCACTGTATTACAAAGTCATGTTCTATCTGTAAGTTACAGTGATGCTCCAAAGACTAAGCTGTAGTATTTGCTAGATTCTCTTTCAACATCTATTGAGCATAACACCATGAAAGACCAATGCTACATCAGGGTAAAGCCCAGAGCTTGGAGACCAATTCCAGTCTCCCATGTGGATGGCAGGCACTCAAGTACTTGAACCATCACCTTGCTGCATCTCATGATGTGCATTAGCAGGAAGCTGGAATTGGAAGCCAAATCACTTGATCCCAGACATAGATGACATGTGGGCTTCCCAAGCTGTATCTTAACCCCTGTGCCAAACATGCATCCCACATTTTTCTTTAAAAACAAATGATAAATATGACATTTCTGCTACAATAAGTGTAATTATTTAGCTAATTTGCTTCCTGTTATCAATCAGATAATAATCATTTTTAAAGATCTATTTCCATGGCACATTCTTCAACCCCTCACCAGGCACATATATACACTGTTGTCAAGAGCTACCTCAGTCTTTCACATGGGGTTCACACTTAGTGGCAATTCCATGTGGTACCTCACATCTGCTGGTGTTTAGCAGTCAACACAGAATTGCTGAAGAGAGATGTCTGACAGCTACAGAACATATCGTGAAGGCCCACAGCAGGTGTCACCATAATGTGAATTTTGTCCAGCTCTTGGAAGAACTTAAATAGAATTGGATAAATGGTGAAGAATCAAAGGAGGTAGAAATTCAAGACACTAAGTGCAAAAGAGGCAGGGATTTTAAAGAAATCACCAATCATTGCATGATCTTTTTAAGTTTCTCCTTTTTTTTTTTTTTCAAAATCTCAGTACAGTCATGGCATCTAGTGCACCTGTGATTAGAACACACATGTTTAAATAGAGGAAATGTCATGGCATACGAACCATGATGGAAAATAAGGCTCAGGTTACTGATGGGTAGGGAGTCTGCCAAATCTGCAGCCATATTGGATACCTTTAGCTGGCACAATTCTGACAGTTGCATGGAAAGGCTATGGTTTGGGCAATGTGGAGCTGCAACTAAAAGTGCTGCTGGTGGCTGTGTGTTCCTGATGCTCACTAGCTACCTTCCATATCATGTCAAAACAGTTTAATGAAATAAAATAGTGATCATAATCATGCCAGATGAATCTAATCTAGACCGGATGCAATTACAAACAGGATTAAACCAGCACAACAAATTGAAAGGAAAACAATCCAAAGAACAAAAGCAAATGTAAACAGGGATGTGGCCACCAATGTGACACAATAAATCTGCTGTAGACAATGCCACCATGCCATACTGATGTGCTGGTTAGAGTCCTGGCTACTCTGCTTCTGAAGCAGCTCCCCACTAATACACACAAGACAACAAATAATGGCCCAATTGCTTGGGCCCTTGGAGACCAGGATGGAATTAATGACTCCTAACTTTTGTGTGGCCTAGACTTTGCTGTTGCACCCATTTGGAGAGTAAAGTCCTGAATGGAAGATCTACCTCTGTCAGTGTCTTTCTTTGCATCTCTCTCACTTAGCTCTTCTGAAGAAAATTTAATTTCAAAACAAATAAATCTTTGAACAATTAAATATTGGAACAGAATCAAAGCCAAGAAGACTGCCTGAACTTTTAAGTCAGCAAAACACTGCTCATATCTCCCTCTTCACCCCTATAAACACACATCTGGTAATTTGGGCAAGACCTACAGAAATACAAGTCTGGGGTTCTCATGACTACAGAACTCACTAGAAACTCACTCCCTACTACTGACAGAATACTCATAATCCAGACCTGGAAGTATGTAATTATGCTTGATACAGGAGTTAGGTGACATGCCTATACCAGCACAACAGTTACACACACAAAAAAACTTCATAATTGATGAAAATGTTATTTCAAAAAAGTTTTATTGACTGAAAATTTATTTGTTAACAAAATACATGTGAAAAGCAAAGCTCCTTTTACATGGTCCACTCACAATATGTGAAGGGAAATATGTACATGGTATGTCACAGTGAATTTTGCAGAACATAAAGCCTGCTCTGTCTTTCAGTATTGCTCTGTCATGTGAATTTTCTAATACCTGCAGTGCTGTGATGTTCAACAAAAGGTTTTTCCGCATCCCTTTCACTTCTATAGTGTTTTCCTTATGGAATTCGCTAATGGATGTTATAGTTGGCCATAGACTAAAAAGTTACTCCACATCCACTGCATTCAGATGGATTTTCAACTGTGCCAGTTATATGATGGTCAAAGTTTGCTTATGGTAGAAAGCTATCCCCCATTCACATACTGTCTCAAAATCCTCTGAAACTTCATGCAAAGGATTACCCACATTCATTCCATTTTTTTTGATGGCTGAGGTCTAACTTCTTGGAAAAGACATCACATTCCTTGAATTCAAGAAGTTTCTATTATGTGTGAGTTGTATGATGTCTACTGAGGTGTGATCTCCTGGAAAAGCATTTTCTACATTCATTACATTCATAAGGTTTTTCCCCTGTGTGAATCTTCTGATGTGTAATGAGTTGTGACTTCCGGAAAAAGGCTTTTCCACATGTAGTACAAGAACAAGGTTTTTCCCCTGTGTGCATTCTATGATGTATACTGAGGGTTGATCTATGGCAATAGGTTTTTCCGCATGTATTACATTCATAAGGTCTCTCACCAGTATGAATTCTCTGATGTGTAACGAGAACTGACTTATGACAAAAAGCTTTTCCACATGAATTGCATACATAAGGTCTCTCCCCAGTGTGAATTCTCTGATGTTGAACAAGTTGTGACTTCCGGCAAAAAGCTTTTTGACATGTACTACATTCATATGGTCTTTCACGAACAGTGTGAATTTTCTGATGTTTAACAAGTTCTGACTTCCAGGAAAAGGCTTTTCCACATGTATTACATTCATAAGGTTTCTCCCCTGTGTGGATTCTCTGATGTATGATGAGTTGTGACTTCCGGCAGAAGGCTTTACCGCATGTTTTACATTCATAAGGTTTCTCCCCTGTGTGAATTCTCTGTGCAGTGAGTGGTGATTTCTGGCGAAAAGCTTTCCCACATATGTTACATACATAAGGTTTCTCACCCGTGTGAATTCTCTGATGTGTAATTAGTTGTGACTTCCAGCAAAGGCTTTTCTACATATATTACATTCATAAGATTTCTCCGCCATCTGGATTCTCTGACTTTTAATGTAGTCTGAATTCTGGTAAATAGTTTTTGCACATTCATTGTACTCATGGGGCTTGCCCCCATGTGTGTTCTGTGATGTATAGTAAGGCAGGATGAACAGCTGAAAGATTTCCCACAGGAGTTACATACATATTTTTTTCCTGTAAGTGTTGCCTGATTTAATTTAAAATCTGATTTGCAAATGAGAGTTTTCTCATGCCCAAAGGATTCACAGAGTTTCTCTCTGTGTGTTTGTTGAGGTTCATGGATGTAGACACATTTTTGGACAGTTTTTTCTTCAATCTGAGTTGTGTTTTCTACAATGACATATAGCTTGTTAGAGGTCTCTCCACAATGAACTTTTTTACTTTTTTTAAAAAGTAACTTCCCACTGAAGGTTGTCCCTTTTCTATTGTGCTCAAATGGCTGCTGCACAGTCTGAATCATATGATGCTGACTATGAGGCTCCCAGCATTGGAAGGAGTTTCCAGGTACATTAGGGCCATCCAGTTTCTCTCCCACTGGCATCTCATCAGGCACCCTAAGGAGAAGCACATTCTGTAATAAATTATATGCCTGGGGTTTCCCTTTTTTATAACCAGTTATCAAATACAGCTTAAGTGTTTTCTTAAATCAACTGTCTTGTGAGTTAATATGTTATTGTTTGTGAATACAACTTGCCTAAAATTTATTTCTTGACTTTTCTGGCTGGTTCCAAACAGGTCATTCTTTCTGTTTGCAACTGAAATGAGAAAAAAAGTAACCAAATCCATGAACCACATCTAAGAGTTTCTTTTGGAATGTTAACACAATAGTTCCTAACTCTCCTAGTGGATCCCATTTTAACACACTAGCAGAAGCTCATTTGTGAACATTATATACTTTTTTCTCCTCAATGTAAGTAATCCAGCTTTTCCAATGTTAAATTATTTTAATTAACTTAAATGATTTCTTTCAAGTAGTTTCTGTGTGGGGGTGGGGCAGCTGATTTGGTGCAGTGGATCAAGCCAGTTTGTGCATTGACTGCATCTTACAATAATCCCAGTTTGAGCCTTGGCTATTCTGCTTCCTATACAGCTTCCTGCTAGTCTATCTAGGGAAGCAAAAGACGATAGCTCAGATGACTAACAGCCTTCCATATATTCAAAAAGCCTAGATGGACTTTCAGGCTTCTGGCTCTAAGCTGGCCTATTTCTTTTTTTTTTTTTTTTTAACTTTTATTTAACAAGCATACATTTCCAAAGTACACCTTATGGATTACAGTGGCTTCCCCCCCTCCCATAACTTCCCTCTCACCCGCAACCCTCCCATCTCCCGCTCCCTCTCCCATTCCATTCACATCAAGATTCATTTTCAATTATCTTTATATACAGAAGATCAATTTAGTATATATTAAGTAAGGATTTCAACAGTTTGCACCCACACAGAAACAAAAAGTGTAAGGTACTGTTTGAGTACTAGTTATAGCATTAATTCACATTGTACAACACATTAAGGACAGAGATCCTACATGAGGAGTAAGTGCACAGTGACTCCTGTTGTTAACTTAACAAATTATAGTGTCAGTAATCACCTTAGGCTCTTGTTGCCAAGGTTATGGAAGCCTTTTGAGTTCGCCAACTCTGATCATATTGAGACAAGGTCCTAGTCAAAGTGGAAGTTCTCTCCTCCCTTCTAAGAAAGGTACCTCCTTCTTTGATGTAAGCTTGCCTATTTCTAACTGTTCAAGGCATTTAGGGAGTGAACCAGTAGTTTCAAGATATTCTGTCACTTTGCCTACAGGTAGATTAAAATCATTCAGTAAACATTTTAAGAATAGGGAAACACTTGGTAAAAATATTCACCCACTGTTTTCCTAGAGTAAGAAGCTTAGTGTTTTCCAGCAATCATGTTTTCCTTTTTCTTTTTCTCATTTTCTTCTTATTAAAATGATGTGTTTTATACTTCATTGCTAATATTCAGTCTTAGAGATAGGAAAACTTTATTGGATAACTTTCTTGCAGGTGCAGGAGAGACATGTGTCTGTCCTCTAATCAGCACCATAACTTAGCAGAATGATCTGTACCCATGCTATCTCTTATTAATTCTTTCAAGGAGAGTGACTAAGTTAACTGTGGGGTTTTTCATATGAAATATATCTTTTCATCTGCAATCTAGAATGACAGCTTTCCCCCATACTCCTAAAAAGCCTGATATCTTCAGCTTTTTGGTACTGGAAAATAGACAGAAAATTTCCAAAACACACAGTGACTTAAGGGAACAGGTTATGAAACACATTTTCTCTTTTGAAAAGTGTTTTCCACCTCATTCTAAAATAAACACACTTGGTATTCACCCCGTCCACAGTATATACACTTCTGCTTGATAAATCAAAATTCTGAAACCATTTGATTTCTTTTAAAAAAAATTATTTATTTATTTGAAAGGCAGAGTTATAGAGAGGCAGAGGCAAAGAGACAGAAAGAGGTCTTCTATTTGTGGTTCACTCCCCAGATGGCCACAACAGCCGGAGGCTATGCCAATCCAAAGCCAGGAGCCAGGAACTTCTTCCAGGTCTCCCACATGGGTACAGGGGCCCAAGGAATTGGGCCATCTTTTACTGCTTTCCCAGGCCATAGCAGAGAGTGAGATTGGAAGCAGAGCAATCGGGACTCAAACTGGCGCCCAGATGGGATGCCATCACTGCAGGCCGCAGCTTTACCAGCTATGGCATAGCACCAGCCCCATCATTTGATTTCTATGTTGGAAGAGCACTTGTCTCTGTTATTCATAGAAAATGCAACATTTTTGCATTTCTTTACCTCTTTCTTGTTTTACAATTATAATAAAAAAGACCAGGGCAGTATTGTAGCAAAGAAGATTAACCTACTTCCCGTGACACTGGCATCATATACAGGAGTACTAGTTTGAGTTCCAGTGGCTCGTATCTGACCTAGGTCCTTGCTATTGCTCCTGGGAAAGCAGTGGAGAAGCAGTGGAAGACAGCCCAAGTACTTCAATCCATGCCATCCATGTGGAAGAACCCTAGCCATAGCAACTATTTGAGAAGTGAATCAGCAGATGGAAGATCTCTTTCTGTTTCTGTCTCTACTTCTCTTGGTCACTCTCCCTTTTAAGGAAATCAAATATATATTTAGAAAAAGAAGGGGGAATTCTAGGTAAAAGTCTCATCCCAAACATATGTGACCTGTTCAACATGAATCTGGGCGTTCACTTAGCCTTTTGAAACAGAATTTCCTGATTCTCTTGGGGGGAGTTTAGGACCACCAATTGCCATATTCTTATGCCAGATCCTGTTTAGCATTGTGATTTTTAATATCATATTAAAGAGGCTTCCTTTTGGACACCATTCATTATGTTCTTATTGATTGATTCTATTTATTCATTTGAGGGCCACAGAATGAGACAATGACAAAACAGAACATATCTCCTTTTCCAAGTTATCACAACAGCCCATGATTTTCTTATTTGAGAGAGAAAAAGAGATAAAGAAGAGACAGTGAGATAGAGACAGAGCTCACATTCACTCATTCAGTCCTTAAATTTGTGCACCAGCCAATGCTTGTGCCTGGCCAAAACCATGAATCTCTGCAATTAGTAACTAACCAGTGCCTGTGAGTGGCCAAATAAGCAGTGGAAGAGTTAATAAATACATAAATACATGTCTGAAGAAAAGCAGGGTGTGAAAGAAAAGACCAGAACAAGTTAGAATTTAGAGGATGAATCTAACATACAAAACAGCCTAATTAGAGCCGGAAAGAAATGACATTTACAGCATTTATGAAAATATTCACCAAAATCAGAAGGAAAACCTTGCCTTCAGTCTGCAGAATGCCTGTGTCTGAGAGGAGCTCTACACAATCAACATCTGCTGAGACCTTACTTTAACTCCTTTCTGTCCCAGCCTCCCTGCTCAGTGTGTAATGACTGACCTGAGAGACTCTGGTTTAGGGGTTCTATCACCATCCATGGCTCTGCTCCTTGCTCCAACTTCAAGATCACCTCAGGTTTGGAAATACAGTACCCTGTTAATGGGAAGTAATGCTGGACTTAGTTAAACCACTAAGTTAGACTCATTGAAGGACATTAGCTTGGTCCCATAAGTTGTGCAACAAAAATGCCAATCTGAATCCTTTCTCCACTCTTCATTGTCTCAAATCCTACATACTTACCACTAAACCTTGTAAGGTGTTCAATGTTTTGTCAAATTGGAAAAATACATTCCACTTCTGTATGACAGGGGAGTTTCACTCACCCAAGGACAGCAGGCTGCTGTAGGTCTCCAGCATCACATCCCTATACAAGGTCCTCTGAGCATTGTCCAGGTGCTGCCACTCCTCCTGGGTGAAGTTCACAGCCAATTCTTCAAATGATACCAACATCTGTTGTAACAGCACATTTTTACTCAATATATCACTCAATATATCACCTCAAGGTCATTAGATGGGAAGACTGTTTATGTCTTACTTTCTTTTTTTTTTTTTTTTGACAGGCAGAGTGGACAGTGAGAGAGAGAGACAGAGAGAGAAAGGTCTTCCTTTGCCGTTGGTTCACCCTCCAATGGCCGCCGCTGCAGCCGGCACACCGTGCTGATCCGATGGCAGGAGCCAGGAGCCAGGTGCTTTTCCTGGTCTCCCATGGGGTGCAGGGCCCAAGCACCTGGGCCATCCTCCACTGCACTCCCTGGCCATAGCAGAGAGCTGGCCTGGAAGAGGGGCAACCAGGACAGAATCCAGCGCCCCAACCAGGACTAGAACCCGGTGTGCCGGCGCCGCAAGGTGGAGGATTAGCCTATTGAGCCACGGCGTCGGCTGTTATTTACTTTCTATACAAGATGCAGCTTACTTTGAAATATATATGGCAACAGAAAGCAAAAATCACAAGATAATCTCTTGCCCCTAAAATGATTTTATCATTCTCAAATTATGACAATAGATTTTCCTTATTATTTTAGAACTAATCTTTCTTCTACGATTCTGAAACAAGCTCATGTTGTAATCTGCAGACATTAGTATAAACACATGGCTGAGTTAGTATATTAGTCAAACTATAGGAGAATATCAATAATCAGGGAGACAATTTTATTTAAAAAAAAACACATTGAGGGCTAACACTGTGGTACAACAGGTTAAAGCCATGGCCTGCAGTACTGGCATGCCATATGGGTGCCAATTCAAGTCCCAGTTACTCCAGTTATAATCCAGCTCTCTGTTAATGCACTGTTGCAGCAGAAGATGGCCCAAGTTCTTGCACCCCTGCAACAATGTGAGGGACCAAGAAGAAGTTCCTGGCTCTTGTCTTGGGCCTGGCCCAGCCCCATTCATTACAGCCTTTTGGAAAGTGAACCAGCAGATGGACGGTCTCTCTCTGTTTCTTCCTTTTTCTCTGTAACTCTGCCATTCAAATAAAAAAATCTTTAAAATTGTTTTTCTTTATTATCAGGTAGCAGTTCACTGAAATACCAACTAAGTTAAATTTTGTGTATGAATTATTCACATGATTATGATGAAACCAGTTAGTTGGTAAAGCACAAAAAACATAGGCCAAGTAATAGGGCTAAGAACTCTACCATTTCTGGTTAAGTAGTCCTGGGCTATGAGAACAGATAATGTCAGTAGAGGTGTTTATGAAACTAATAATGAAGTGGTCCTTAAATGTTTGACCTAATTCTAACAATAAAAATTTTTGATTTTGTTATTTTTATAAAATTATTTATAAAGTATCTTCATAAACATCCTAATATTTCCTCTCAAAATAATCTATTTGTACATGAAAATGATTGTTTTCTTGCTAAAACACAGGGGTTTTTTTAAATAATTTTTTTTGACAGAGTTAGACAGTGAGAGAGAGACACACAGAAAGGTCTTCCTTCCATTGGTTCACCCTCCAAATGGCTGCTATGACTGGAGCTATGCCAATCCAAAGCCAGAAACCAGGTGCTTCCTCCTGGTTTCCCATGAGGGTGCAGGGACCTAAGAACTTGGGCCATCCTCCACTGCCTTCCTGGGCCACAGCAGAGAGCTGGACTGGAAGAGGAGCAACCATGACTAGAACTTGGCACCCATATGGGATGCCGGCACGGCAGGTGGAGGATTAACCAAGTAAGCTATGGCACCGGCCCCATAAAAACACAGGTTTTAACTAATGGAGACCAATTACATGTAGTTATTTGAATAGATTTGTAATTTAAATATCATTCCCATAGAGACAAATGAGAAAGAAGTAAATTGTACAGGGGAAGAAAAAAGAGTGAGATGTGACCATTGACTATCAGGACACAAAGCAATAAGACAACAGAACAGCAAACTCAGTACCTGTAAGAAAAAAAAATGGAAAAAAGTAAGAACAGAATTCACTACTGATTTAATTTGCAGAGGGAGAAATGCACTTTAATTCCATTCTATGTACATGAGGAGTGAGATAGAAACTGGCATTACAAACTAATGGGGAAAAGGACCAAGAATATAACAGAAAAAAGTGAGAGTGATCTTAGTAACCTCATGCCTGACACTTTCAGTGTCAAATATGAGGGGATGTCCGACTGACAGCTGGACATATGATCTAGAGGTCAAGAGAGAAATCTAAGCTGCAAACAATGGTTTGAGAAGCAGCAGAATTTCAGGAATGTATGATACCATCACAATGATTGAAATGTCTCGGAGAGAACCAAAAATAAAGAAATCAGAAAAAGAAGGAACACAAAATCTCATGAAAAACTGACATTCACTGAGAAGAAAATGAGGAAATAAAAGTGGAGTAGCACAAAAAAATAGAGTGATTAAAAATTTTTTTTTTCCTAAGGACATGGAAAAGCTTAATAGTAAGAAAACCTATTGTGTATATGTGCTTCAAATATTGTTATCAAGCATATTTTTATTTCATTTCCACAAATGTTCAAAATATCTGGTATACTTCATTATTCTTATGCCTCTATGGGAAAAAAAAAACTCCAGGATAATTTATACAAGAAAAATGTCTTTTATGAGACAGACTCTTAGTAACAAGGGTGCTGGTTCTAGTCCCGGCTGTTCCTCTTCTAATGTAGCTCTCTGCTATGGTCTGGGAAAACAGTAGAAGACAGCCCAAATCCTTGGGCCCCTGCACCCATGTGGGAGACCCAAAAGAAGCTCCTGGCTTCTGGCTTCAGATTGGTGCAGCTCTGGCCATTGTGGCCATCTGGGGAGTGAACCAATGGATGGAAGACCTCTCTCTCTTTCTCTACATCCTCTGTAACTCTTTCAAATAAAAAAATATATATATTAAAGAAAAAGAAAAGCTAGGTAGAGTGAAGGTCTTTTCAGCTAAGAGCCAACAAGGTCTGCAGCTCTGAAATGGGGGTCATTTGACCTCAGGGCAATTCTGTTTCCAGTGACCCAGCTCTTGGCTGGCAGAGATAACATAGGAGACCCAGAAGAAGCCCCCAGTCCTGACTTTGGATCAGCTCAGCTTTGGCTATTGTGGCCATTTGGGGAGTGAACTAGTGGAGGAAAGACCTCTCTCTCTCGCTTGCTCTCACTCTCTCTGTCTCTACCTCCTTCTGTAACTCTTTCAAATAAATAAAAATAAATCTTAAAAAAACAAAAAAAATAAGATTAGAAAAAAATGGGTTGGGGGGGCATTTAGTACAGTAGTTACCATGCTCTTCTGCATTAGAGTATTTGGGTTAGATTCCTTCTTTGAGACCTGACTGTAGTTGCCTGGTGGTATGGATCCTGGGTTAACAGTGATAATGTATCAAGTATTTGGATTCTTTCCACCCACACTCTACACATGAATCAAGTTTCTGGTTAAAGCCATACCAGGCCCAGTCAACACAGGTATTTGGAAGGCAACCTAGCAAATGGAACTCTCTACCTCTCAAATACCTTTCTTGAAAAATAAAACAATAGGACTTTGAGGGAAACAAATCTGATAACTGCAGATGGGCAATATAGGTCAGAAATACCCACTGATTTCACTGGTAAATGAATCAACAGATGAACCACCACCATGAATAATGATGAGAACAAGAGTGACCATCCCGGCCGGCGCTGCAGCTCACTAGGCTAATCCTCCACCTTGCGCCGCTGGCACACCAGGTTCTAGTCCCGGTCGGGGCGCCGCATTCTGTCCTGGTTGCCCCTCTTCCAGGCCAGCTCTCTGCTGTGGCCAGGGAGTGCAGTGGAGGATGGCCCAAATACTTGGGCCCTGCACCCCATGGGAGACCAGGAGAAGTACCTGGCTCTTGCCATCGGATCAGCGTGGTGCGCTGGTCGCAGCGCGCTGGCGGTGGCGGCAATTGGAGGGTGAACCAACGGCAAAGGAAGACCTTTCTCTCTGTCTCTCTCTCTCACTGTCCACTCTGCCTGTCAAAAAAAATTAAAAAAAAAAAAAAAAAGAGTGACCATCTGTGTTATCCAGAAGTTATATTTATGAAGGTAATTTGAACAGTTTATGAAAACAATGGAATTAGAAAACAAATCTATTTTGTTACATTTTTGAAATTTATGCATTTTTTTCCTGATGCACATTTTCTATTAACTATTTTGTAAAATGTTGTCTGTACACAATGGTAACCTTAAGTATGTAACCTAAGTGTAAGTCAAATCATGTTTACCTCAAAGATGTAAAGCTTTAAAAAGAGGCTGGAAAACACAATAAGTAATAAATAATAAATATCAATTACTCTTCACTACTACAGGACTATAGGAAAATGTTGAACTCACAAATAATTCAAATAATACAAGAGAGAAAGGGAATAGGAAGAAACAAGAAATTTAGAGGTGCATAGGAATAGAAAAGAAAGCATTCTCATATTGCATTTCATGATTAATCTAGTTCTTAACAAAAAGCAGAGCAAGAAACATTTGGACATGCAGCACAATCATATTCTATTGCATAGTGGGTCTAAAATTAAAGTTATGATCATGGAAGTTATTGTTAAACCTGTAAATGGATGAAGCCAGATTCAAACAAATTCTTTCAATTATTCAAAATCATTCAAAGGAAAAAACAGGGTACATCTAAAAATGTAGTTTAGATAATACAAAAAATAAGTAGACAAAAACATCACATGTCAAAAGCCTGGCTAGAATCATAAATACATATTTACATACAAGTACATTTTTGAGGGAGGAAGTGCCAGCTCAGTAAGGTAAATAGAGGTTGTTATGGTCTGCACAGAAAGACGGGGATTTATTGGAGAGATAAATCCACAATTTCTACCAACCTGTACTCTGCCCTAGAGGGTTGGTGGAGGGAGGGGTGCATATTTAGGCTCATGAAGCACTCCAATCTCTTCCTTCTATATGGGACCAGACTCAACAGGCCAAGGTGGAGCACTGTATGACTTCAGTTGGAAGGGAGATGGTTCTGGGAATGCCATGGTTCTCTACATGGACAGAGAGACTCATAAGGTGATGAGTGGATCCCCAGTGATGCATGACTGTGGGGGCCCTACACCCTGTGACTATGCTATAGAGCATGAGATATAACTGGATCTTTGGGCAATCACTGGGTAAACAAACACATTGAGACCGAACAACATGCTCCCCAAATTAAAGAGAATAAAATATTTCTAAAAATGAAATAAGATGACAATACAATGTATCAAAACTTGTGGACTGCAGCAAAAGTAGTAAGAGGAAGGTTCATAGCAATTAGTGCCTACTTCAAAAAATTAGAAAGACATCAAATCAAATAAGTGCTCTAACAATGCATCTAAGGCATCTGGAAAACAAGAACAAACCTAACTCAAAATTAGCAGGAAGAAAGAAATTATAAAAACTTGATAATAAATAATAGGAAAGATCAGTGAAATGAAGAGCTGTTTTTTTTTTTGAAAAAAAAAAAAAACAGAATTGATAAATCATTTGCCCAATGAACCAGGGTAAATGGAGAAAATTTAAATTAATAAAATCAGATATCACAGAAATTTTTAAAAAATCATCAAGAATTACTACCAACAGCTATATGTCCACAAATTGGACAATCTAAAAACAATGGATAGATTCTAGACACATACAATTTACTGAAGTTGAACCATGAAGACACAGAAAACCTAAACATAACAATAACCAAGATGGAGACTGATGAGTAATAAAGACCCTCCCAAAAAAGAAATCTCCAGGACCAGATGGTTTCATTGCTGAATTCTACCAAACTTTTAAAGAAGAATGAATTTGAATTCGTCTCAAACTTTCAAAGCAGTAGAAAGAGAATCAATCCTCCCAAAGTGTTTTCTATGAGGCCAGCCTCACCTTAATTTCCAAACCAGAAAATTTATAACATATAAAGAGAACTATACACCAATATCCCTGATCAACATAGATGGAAAATTCCTCAAGAAAATACTAGTCAATCAAATGCAAAAAGCGCATCACAAAGACCAAAGACCAAGGGAGATTCATCCCTAGTATGTAGGGATGGTACAACATATGCAAATCAATAAATGTGATACAACACACTAGCAAATGGATCGGGAAAAAAAAACACATGATTTTTCAGTAGATGCAGAAAAAGGCTCTTTTCATAATACATCTTTTCATGATAAACCTTCGGCAAACAGTATAGAATAAACATACCTCAACATAATCAAAGAAATATGACAAATCTATAACCAATATCATATTAAATTTCCACTAAGATCCAGAACAAGGATGCCCATTCTCACTATTACTTCAATACAGTTTTATAAGTTTTAGCCAGAACCAGTATACAAAAACACAAATACAAAAAAAAAAAAAAACAAAAAAAAAAAACACAAAGGGATACAAATGGAAAGGAGGAAGTTAAATTATTCCTGTTTGAATATGACATGATCCCATACATAGATCCCACTGAGTTTAATAGAACTCAAAAGAGAGTTTGGCAAAGTTGAATCAACACAGAAAAATTAATAGAATTTGTATGCACAAACAATGCCATGGCTGAGAAAGAGGTTGTAAGATCAGTCCCATTCACAATAGCTATAAATATTTTTCAATACCTTGGGATAAATTTAACCAAGGATGTGAAAAATCTGGAAAAATCTTCCATATTCATAGCTTGGAAGAAATAATATTATCAAAATATACATACAACCCAAAGCAACTTACAGATCCAGTGTGATGACAATCAAAACACCAGAGGCATTCTCCTCAGATCTGGAAAAAATGACCTTAAAATTCATGTGCAGTCACAATAATCCTCAACAATAAACGCCGGAGGCATCACAATACCAGGTTTCAAGACATACAACAAAGCAGTCAGAATCAAAACAGACAAGTACAAGCACAAGAATAGACATGTGAACCAAGGGCACAGATTAGATACTCAAGAAATTAATCCACATATACAACCAATTAATCTCAGCACATCACAGTCTATGGGGCTTAGGATGTCTAGGCAGGGCATCCACAGGCAGCTGGCTCTGGGAGCATCTTCACCTGAGGATGGACAGACTGGCAGGGAACTGTATCCATGGAGGCCTGTGCCTGTGGAGCCTTGTGTGCTGGGATTGCGGAAACACTGAGGCTGAGTGGGAGGGCATCGGATGTGGCTGAGTCTCTGGGCAGTTGCTCCAGATGGCTCCACATGATCACGCCTCACTAACTGCCTGGGGTCAGTCATTGCTGTGGGAATCACACTCAAACTGAGGACTGCAGGAATACTTCCTATGGTCCTTTTGGCTGCATAGATGAATACCACAGCCACAGAGGCTAGCACATAGACATTGGCCTTCTTGGAGGAGAGGGGTGAGGATGAGATTATGCCAAGAGAACATGATCAAATCCTCCCCTCTGATAAAAAAAAAAAAGAGGACATTTACAATGACCAACTTTCATGTCATCTTGGGTACTCTACTCATTCTGGAACACTTATGAGCTCCCTGGCCAAACCCAGCACATGCCTCAGGCATTCCCTGAAGGAGCAGACACTCCGCTAAGGCTCAGAGGCATAGTCCAAAGATAAAAGCCATCACAGGGAAAAAAAAGTATCCTCATGAATGCCTAAAAATAAATGCAACAATTCAACAAGAATAATGAAGACAACATGGCACCCCCAAAGGAACACAATACTTCAATACTAGAATGTGAAGAAGAGATTTAAAAAATACCAAAAATAGAATTTTAAAAATTAATCATAGGCTTACTCAGAAGTAATCAGAAGCAATCCATGAATTAAAGAAAGGTATACATAACATGAATGAAAATTTTTCCCATGAAATTTAAAGAGAAATCAAAATGAACTATTAGACATGAAGAATTCAATAGGTCAATAAAAAATGAATTGTAATGCCTTAACAACAGACATAATGAGGCAAAAGAAAGAATATCTGAGTTAGAAGACAAATCCCAAGAAATTCCATAGTGAGACCAAAAAAAAGAAATTAGAAAACTTAGAAAACTAAAAAACAGTTTTGGAGATTAGTAGATCTTCATGGGATACTGTCAAACAACCCAACATTTGGAACTTAGGAGTTCCTGAAGGCGTGGAAGGAGAGAATGGCCTTTTTAGTGAAATTACAGAGAATTGCCCTGATTTGGAGAAAGAAATGGGCATCCAAATACAGGAAGCACACAGAACTCTTAATAAGCATTACTAGAAAAGATCTTCATCACAACACATAGTGTAATCAAACTGTCCACAGTAAAACATAAAGAAAAGATTCTAAAATGTGCACAAGAGAAATGCCAGATTACTTTCAGAGGACTGACAATTAGATTCACAGCTGACTTCTCAGGAACCCTACAGGCTAAGAGAGAATAATGAGATATATTCCAAGGCTTAAGAGTAAAAAACTATCAAACTATAATACTATACCCTGAAAAGCTCTCATTTATGAGTGAAGGTAAAATAAAGACCTCCTATAATAAACAGAAATTGAAAGAATTTGTCACCATTCATCCAGCCTTACAAAAGGTGTTTAAGGATGTGCCCCACACAGAAACACGGTCATAAGTATGAAAGAATCTGAAGGCAGAAAATCTGCCAGTAAAATACAAAGGAAATTGAAAGTAAACAATAGGAATATTTATGGGAAAATGGAAGAGCCAAATCATTATTTATCAATAGTCACCTGGAATGTAATGGCCTCAACTCTCATGTTAAAAGATACAGACTGACTGTACGGATGGCCTGAATGGATCAAAAAATAAGACCCATCTATTTGCTGCCTACAAGAAACAAATCTCAACAACAAAGATACACAAAGACTGAAAGTGAAAGAATGGAAAAGGATATTCCATGCGAACAGAAAACAAAAAAAAAGTGTGCATAGCCATCATAATATTAGACAAAATAGACTACTGCAAAAACTGTTAAAAGAGACAAAGAAGGGCACTATGGAATGATTAAGGATTCATTTCAACAGGAAGACATGACTATCATAAATGCATAAGCATCCAATTATAGGTTACTTGGCTATATAAAATAAATGTTTATGGATCTAAAGAAGACAGATTCCAAAGGAATAGCAATGAAGGACTTCAAAACCACACTTTCAGCAATGGACAGATCAATGAACAAAAAAACAAGCAAGGAAGCAATAGAGTTAATTGACACTACATTACAAATGGACATAATGGATATTTATTTGAAAGTCAGAGTTACACAGAGAGAGGAGAGGCAGAGAAAGAGAGAGAAGTCTTCCATCTGATGGTTCACTCCTCAGATGGCCATAATGACCAGAGCTGCGCCCATCTGAAGCCAGGAGCCAGGAGTTTCTTCCGGGTCTCCCATGCGGACTTGGGCCATCTTCTACTGCTTTCCCAGGCCACAGCAGAGAGCTGGATCAGAAGAGGAGCAGCCGGGATTAGACCTGGTGTCCATATGTGATGCTGGCACTTCAGGCCAGGGCATTAACCTGCTACGCCACAGCACCGGTCCCAGAACTTTTCATCTTACAGTTGCAAAATACACATTCTTCTCACCAGCATGAGGAACTTTCTGTAGAATAGACAATATACTAGGCCACAAAGCAAGTCTCAGAAAATTAAAATTAAAAAAAAAAATCAAAATCATACATCATCTCTGCCCACAAGTGAATGAAGCTGGAAATTGACAACTGAAGCATCTCTAGAACATATGCAAACACATGGAGCCTGAACAACAGGGTCCTGAATGAACAGTAGGTCATAGAAAAAATCAACAGAAGGGGCTGGCACTGTGGCACAGTGGGTTAACACCCTGGCCTGAGGCACTGGCATCCCATATGAGTGCCAAAAAAAGACCCAAATTAATTCCAAATTAATTAAATCAGAAATGAAAAAGGAAATGTAACAACAGATATCACAGAAATAAAAAGAATCACCAATTACTACAAAGAGTTGTATGCCAACATACATGCAAAAATCTTCAAAAAAATTTGAGCCAATCAAATCCAACAACACATCAGAAAAAGCGTTCACCTAAACAAAGTGAAATTTATCCCTGGAATGCAGGGATGGTTCAACATTCACGAATCAATCAATGTAATACATCACATTAACAAACTGAAGAAAAAAATCATATGATTATCTGAATAGATGCACAAAAGCATGTGATAAAGTACAACATTGTTACCTTAAGCAAATTAGGTAAAGAAGGAACATTCCTCAACACAATCAAGGCAATTTATGACAAAATCACAGCCACTGTTCTATTGAATGGGGAAAACTTGGAAGCATTCCCTTAAGATCCAGAACCAGACAAGGATGCCCACTCTCACCAATGCTATTCAATATAGTCCTGGAAGTGTTAGCCAGGGCCGTTAGGCAAGAAAAAGAAATCAAAGAGTTACAAATTAGGAAAGAGGATATCAAACAATCCCTATGTGCAGATGACATGATTCTATCCTTAGGTGATCCAAAAGATTCCACTAAGAGACTATTTGAGCTCATAAAAGAGTTTGGTAAAGTAGCAAGATATAAAATTAACACACAAAAATAAGTAGCTTTTGCATACCCAGACAATGCCATGGCTGAGAAGGAACTTCAGAGATTTATCACATTCATAATAGCTACAAAGAAATTCAATACCTTCCATCAAATATAAACATAATTGACAGTATACTGACCTAATTAATATTCACAGACCCTTCTTTGGAATACTGACACAGAGAGAACATATGCTGAGTCATAAATCAAGGTTAAAATAATGCAGTTTTCTCTCTGATCATATGTAATTAAGTTAAACACCAAAAAAAAGAAAGAAATCCAGAAGAGTCAACAATATTTTAAAATGAAGTAATATATCTCTAACTAATCTGACTGAAAAAAGAAATTACAAGGTGAATTAGAAAATATGTTGAAGACATCATTGTCCTATAATCATAACATTTGTGGTAGATTAATGATGGCCTTTTATTATTATTATTATTTTAACCACGGAAGTGGAATCTTATGCATTCAGAATGTGGGCTGGATTTAGCAACTTCTTTAACAAACAGAACTTGGCTCATTTGAAACATTAAAAACATTAAAAACAAAGGACAATCCGATACCTGAAGCATGTTAAATTTAGATTGAACACATTTGGAAATAAATAACAACCACCTCCATTTATATTATGATATGATTTTGAACTTGTAATGTTAAAAAGAAACAAGAAGGAAAAGGTAACTGTGTTAGCATATTGCATGGTTAAAAAAAATAGAAGAGGGACTATATAAAATTTAAATCCTTTGTATGTCAGAGAGACACTCAACAGAGTTAAAAGGCAATCTATTTGATGGAAAATGTATATGCAAATTATATCTCAAAAGATTAATATTTAAATATATGGTATACAAGAAAATTAACAACTCAAAAGCTATAAAAAACTAGCATTGGGCAAAGGCTTAAATAAACAAAAATATACAATGCTTTATTAGCACATGAAAAGATCCTCAACATCACTTATCATTTAGTAAAGGCAAATGACAAAGTCAATGGTATACCACTTTACATCCATTGCGACATCTATTATAGAAAAAATAAATAAATAAGTGTTGGCAAGGCCAGAGAAACTGAAACTCTGATGCACTGCTGGTATGAATGTAAAATAATGGAACAAAAATGGAAGACAGTAGTGAGGGGCTGCATCAGGTGAAGGCCCTGTCATTGTCAAAGTCCAGAGAGAGCACAGGGCATGTGTCTTCTTGTTCTCTGTCTCCTTTAAAATTCACCAGTATTCAATCAATACTGAAGGATCTACTTTAATAACCTCATTCTTTTCTTTCTTTTTTTTTTTTTTTTTTTTTTTTTTTTTTTTTTTTACAGGCAGAGTGCACAGTGAGAGAGAGAGAGACAGAGAGAAAGGTCTTTCTTTGCCGTTGGTTCACCCTCCAATGGCCGCTGCGGCCGGAGTGCTGCAGCCAGCGCACCAAGCCGATCCAAAGCCAGGAGCCAGGTGCTTCTCCTGGTCTCCCATGGGGTGCAGGGCCCAACCACTTGGGCCATCCTCCACTGCACTCCCTGGCCACAGCAGAGAGCTGGCCTGGAAGAGGGCCAACCGGGACAGAATCTGGTGCCCCGACCAGGACTAGAACCCAGTGTGCCGGCGCCACAAGGCGGAGGATTAGTCTATTGAGCTGCGGCACCGGCCTTTAATAACCTCATTCAATCCTACTCATCTCCCAAAGGCCCCACCTCTAAACAACATATTCAGATTAGGTTTCTATTTCATATTGGGAATTATTCCAAACAAATAATACTGAAATCATAACAACATACAATGGATTACTATGGAGGTTTAACAAGAATATTTTTGACAAATGCTTTAACAACGGTGAATCCTGAAGGCAAAATGCTTCATAAAACAAGCCAGAAAAAAAGAGAGCAAATATTATGTGATTTCATGTATATGAAGTTGTTAGTGGAGACAAATTTATAGAGACAGAAACTAAAGCAGTGATCACCAAAGTCCATGATGGAGGGCAACAGGAATTTAGTGTTTGATGCACACAAAGTTTGACTTGGCAAAGATCTGAAATTCTGTATGGAGAGAGTGATGATGGAGGCATAGTAATGTGTATATGTTTAATAACACTGATATGTGTATGTTGAAATGTCCAATGTTATGATACTTATTTTTCACAATGAAATGCTTAAACCATGAACCAGCATCCTCATCCATAATCACCACTGTGACTGATGTATACATCTATTTTTCATTACTCATTTGTAAGTAACTACATGAAATAACAGAAAGTATAAACAGTTTGAAGGAATAAGTCATTTTAGACTGGAAACTTACAGTTTTATGTTAGTATAAACTAAAAATATACAGTTTTGTGTGAGTATAAACCAAAGATAGTATTATAAACATAAATAAACAAAAAGTATAATTATTTTAATATTATTTAGCTATTTGCTTACTTTTATTTGAAAGGCACAGAGAAAGAGAGTCAAAGATAGAACTTCTGCTAACCTACTCTCTAAACACTAACAATAGCCAGGTCAGAGCCAGGCTGAAGCAAGATGCCTGCAATTCAATGTCATTTCCCATGTGTATGGCAGGGACCCAAATACCTGAGCCATCATCTACTGTTAGGGAACCATTCACGGAGAAAGTAACTGAAGTGCCGTTTGAAAGAAAGTAACTGCACAGTAGCGCAGTTTGAAAGAAAAGTAGAAAGGTAACCATGCTAGCTGGTAAGATTTGAAAAGGGACGGCCTAACTAGATGGCCTAACCACAAACTATCATTGCCATGACTACGGGACCCTGGAAGGTCAGAATGTGGGCGGGGCTAGACTCTAGAAACTGTATATAAGGGGACACTCAGATGCTGTAAACCAGAGGTTGCTCAGCCTCTCTCCCCGGTCCACAGTGCCTAGTGCCTGTGGGGAGAAGCTCCTGGTCCATAGTGCCTAGTGCCCGCAGGAGAAGGCTTGGGCGATCTCTCCTCTTAGTCGACTAGAGTATCAATAAAGTGTATTTAGCTTGACCTTCCTCAGTCTCCTTGACTCTTCCTTTGCGGCAACCTGGCCAGTTCCCGGAGGGGGAGATCCTGACATTTACTGCCTCCTAAATTATGGATTAGGAGGAAGCTAGAATTGGGAGAGGTTAGGAATGAAACTCAAACCCCAGTATGGGATTCAGGTGAGTCAAAGGGATATATATATATTTAATTTTATTAATTTTCATTTGATTTCAAAGGTATAGAAACTGAGAGAGACAGACTGCTTAAATATTCAGAGTAACCAAGTGCCCGGAATTTAAACTAGGTCTCCCATGTTAATGGCAGGCACCCAGGTACTTTAGCCATCATCTGTTGCCACTAAGATGGATATTGACAGAAAGAAGGGGGCAAGTCTTTAAATGCTTCTGGTTAAGCCACTGCTTATGACACTGATATCCCATAAAAGCAAATTTTGAGTCCTAATTGCTCCACTTCTTATCCAGCTTCCTGCAAATGTGCCTTGGAAGACAGTAGACGGCCAATGTACTTGCACTCCTGTCACATACTGGAGAGACCATGATGGGCTTCCTGGATTCTAGCCTCAGCCTGGCCCAGAATTGGCTTTTGTGGCTACTAGGGAATTAACCAATGGATGGAATAAATCTATCTCTCTGTCTCTCTCTTCCTCTCACCCCCACATTCCTTGTGTTGTTCTACCTTTCAAATAAATCAATTTTATGCAAAATAGTATTGCAGAGTCGAATAAATGGGAGAGCACATGGAATACTTGGATAAGTAATATTAAGAAGCAGGCAGATGAATTCACAAGGAGAAAGAAACTTGTCAGTGAAGTCATGATAGAAATAAAAAAGAACTTTCAGGAGCATAGCATGTTAACAGTTTTAAATGCTGCAGAGAAAAATTAAAAAGGAGGGCAGACATTTAGCATAGTGTTTATGATGCCAATTAAAATACCCTAATCCAAATTCTGAGTTTCCTAGGTTTGATTCCCAACGTTCGCTCTTGATTCCAGCTACTTGTTACTGCAGATGCTGGAAGGGAGTAGTGATCACTCAAGTAATTGGGATTCTGTCCCCCACGTGGGTGGCCAGGGCTACATTACTGGCTCTTGGCTTCAACCTTAGCCCAGCCCTGGCTGCTGTGTGTATTTTGGGCTTGAGTCAGTAGATAAGAGCTCTCTTTTTTGTGTCTTAGTCTACCTTTGTGTCTTTCTACATTCAATTATATAAGTAACTTTTCTCATATGATCAAAGATTTAAGGAAAGCAAAGACTAGAAAATAGGCTTAGGATTTATTATTAGTAAAGATCTGAAGATATGAATTAAGACTACCTACTATGGTCTAAGTTCCAAATTTAGAATGGAGGTATTTGCCTTACTATATGACTTCTTGGATAAACCGATGATACAGGTTAGGAACAGGATACATCAGTTGCTGACCTCAAATCAGACTCATATTGAATACTTCCCTACTCATGTAATCCGCAGAGTCCCTTTTCCCATTGCAATCATGCGTTAATCACATTTATAGAGATTTGAGAATCAGCTTCTGAACATGAGGAAGAACACACTTGCCTTTGGGCAAGGCATCCATCACTGAAGAAGTAATCATTTGAAGCACAGCCCTTGGTACCCCTTTCCTGGTCCCACTTCAATATCCAGTGCCAGTGTGGCCTCCTCCACAGATGAAGTCTGTACTTCAAGCCTCAATGACGGAACTCACCTACCTGAGAACCAGGGATGATTCTTTTCCCAGCAAGGAGAAAACACATATCTCACTCCCCAAGGCTCTCTATAACCTATGAGACACATCTTTCTCCCTATAGAAAGCTTTAGAGAAGCAGAATCCATTACTTCAAGGAACAACATCAAGAGTCACAGGGCCTGGCAAAGGGCAGGATGGGCAAATTGGCCCATGCTAACAAGGAATCTGAGAATTCTTTCCAATGGTCCCATCCCACATGTGGGTGGCAGGGACCTAAATATTTGAGCAGTAGGTGATATTGCTTCCCAGGGTAAGTATCAGATGAAAGCTGTAATTTGGATCAGAGCTGGAACTTCAGCCCAGGCACTCTGAAATGTGTTCTTCCCAAATGGATCATAACCACTGCACCAAACATCTGCCCTGCCTCCTAGTTTTCAAAAAGTTTCACTGTTTTAACAGAATATGTACATTACTGCCTGTATCTCTGATAAAATGCTCATTGCACACTAACATCATTTACACCCTACACTTTAGAGGCACTTACTGTTGGAATGGAGCATTACTAAGTGTAATTAGCAAACAAAAATACTCAAAATCACCTTGAAATGGAACACACTGTTTCTGATGAATATTGTTCAATCCTTTCAGGCTAAGTGTTTCTGGGATGTCAAACTAAACATGCCAGAAATGTTTCTGTTTTAACGGAAAAGTACCACACTTACTGGATGCACTGGTAGATTTGTGAAAATTCTTGTGGAAGTCACTTTGCATTGTAAAAAAAAAAAAGTTGCTGATATTTTAAAGCACTAACTACTTAACATAAAAATAAGATGTTTCTGATTACAAAATATTTCAAACATATGTAAAAGGAAAAAGTGGGAAATGAGAATTATCCACAAGACCATCACTTACAGATAACCTATTATACACCTATTCTTTTTTAAAAACTATTGATTCATTTTAGAGTACAAGAGAGACAGAGAGTTCCTTTCTGTTGGCCTACTCCCCAGATGCCCATAACAGATGGGGAAGACTGCACTGAAACTGGAAACCAGTAATACAGTCTAGGTCTCCTACAGGAAAGTCAAGGATTCAATTAATTGAACTGTCACCTGGCGCTTCCCAGTCTACATCAGCAGGATGCTCCAGTCAGGGGCCAGAGACATTAATCAAACCCAGACACTGTGAGGTAGGGCATGGGCATCTTAGCAGGGGTCTTAACCACTCAGCTAAATGCCAATCCCCATATGTCTTCATATTTTTTCATCTGAATAGATTTGTTTTATAAAACATTATGATAAATGTAATTATCAAATTATGTACTTAATATAATCTTTCATTTCCACTTGTTATTAAATAGTCTTTTGGATGACCATATGGTAGTTTATTGTATTATTCAATTTTCTTTTGTTTTTGCATATTTGCTCTTCCAATTTCTACATGTTAATAAGAATTAAAAGCAACACTGCAATAAGTTATATTTAGAAAATTTAATATTAGAATTATTTCACATGAAATGAAGTTTGTATACCTTAAATAAAAATATTCAGATAAAAAAATAAAAAGAAAAAGAAATTATTTCAATTAGAGGATATCAAATGGCCAAATAGATAACTTCAGTTACCCTGGGCTACAAAAAGAATAAAAGACTACATTTCCAGGAGTCTGACTGATGGAAATTTTCCATGGAGAAGTGACAAAATAACAAAGACTCAATAGGATGAGAGAAAGGAAGATAGAGATGAGCTTTGCTGCTGTGACTGGCCACACCAAGCAACCAACTGCAGACTGGGAATCTCCCTCTTACCAAGCCAAAGCAGGAAGAACTGCTGCATGCCCTGCTACCTGAGCTTTAGTTGAGAGAGTTTTCCACTATAACCCACTGACTTCATTGCAGCCTGGGGAGCTGACTAATGTCTGAGCTTGATTTGAGAAGGAAAGCTACACTGCCTCCCTCCACTCATCCAACTCTGCAGAGTGCAGACTGCCACAAAAAGTCATAGAGAACTGTGTTCCACTACTAACAAAGTAACCAGAGCCAGAGCCAGAGCCAGGGCAACTTGTGGGACAGGTCGCCCTGCATCCTGTAGTGGGAGCTATAAGCACTCACTCTACATGAGCCAGGCAGTTCCCATTTAGCTTCTGGGGACTCTCACTAGCAGCAGTCTATCAAAGAGTCTGCTACCACCCTGAGAGATCTAGGTAATGACCCCCCTGTAAGCTGCAGAACCATGACTATAGTTCTAATTTTCTCAACCTTACTAAAATCTAACTAATGTATCTAAGGAATAATCTACCTGTGTTCCACTTTACTGGACTCTTACCTGCCAGAGCAAAATTTCATGTACACCTCATAGTCATCCTGTAGGACTTGAGCAGTGTTCACTTCAAATCCCACAGTTCCAGTAATAAGGGTACTGGTACTCTCCTGGCAGGACCTGAGGAAGGGCCCATCCGCATCCCAAAGTCCTAGTCACAGTAGTTGTGGCAATAAGCCTCAGCTTCACCTAGGCTTGCCAGTGGGACAAAGGGGCAGCCACCTTTGTCTTCCTCAGTGCCAAAAACAGTGCCTTGGCTACCACAGTCACCAGGATGACTGACACAGAACTCTTTGTGAATTGAAGATACACACCTTAGGGATCCTATATTTACCTCACAATGCTGTTAGGTGCTTTTCCCATAAAATAGTATGTCTTTTAAAAAAGCTGTTCTTTAATCACTATCACGTGTCACTACCCCATTTGGAATGCCTGCATCCCGTATTGAACTGCCTGGGATTGGGAACCACCTCTGCTTATGTTCCAGCTTCCTTCTGATGCACTGAGAGATAGCAAATGATGACCAAGTAATTGAGATCCTACTAACACATGAGAGACCTGGGTAGAGTTCCTGGCTCCTGGTTTCAGCCTGGCTCTGCTCGATTATTGTAGGCAATTGAGGAGTGAAACAACTGGTGGGAGATCTCTATGTGTGCTCTCTGTGCTCAGTTATGAGCTACTTCCAGCAAACATCTGCATAAGGAGTACTTTTGGCAGAGTAATACAAATGATATCATATCTGTTACACATCCAATTTCAGGAAAAATTTCAGAAAATCTGAATAGGAACTCCTAATCTACAAATGAACAAAAAGACATTTAAAGACCTGGGAGGGGGGCGGTGCTGTGGCATAGTGGGTAAAACCTCTACCTGCAGTGCCGGCATCCCATATGGGTGCTGGTTTGAGTTCCAGCTGTTCTACTTCCAATTCAGCTCTCTGCTAAGGCCTGGAAAAGTAGCAGAAAATGGCCCAAGTCCTTGGGGCTCCTTGATTTGGATCTGCCCAGCTGTAACCATTGCAACCATCTGGGAGTGAACCAATGGATGGAAGACTTCGGTCTGTATCTCTGCCTCTGTAACTCCACATTTCAAATAAATAAATTTAAAAAAAAAAAAGAAAAAGACAAGGGAACAGTTGTTTTGTTTTGTTTTTAAAGACAATCCCAGCCTTTTCATTTTCACCCCAATGATAAGGGAGTAAAACTACCAAGACTTTACCAAGTTCCCCTTGCCAGAATCTCCAGCTATGCTGATTGCAAATGCAGGCCCTACTCCAGGTCTAACAATTCAAAACTAATATAACAAACTCCTAAAAGACTTTGATGTTCACCCACATTTAATAGCCACTACAATCAGAGTTTCACTTCTCTGTTCTTGAACCACCATCCAACCCTTCTCTTTCCCTTTAATAATTAAAGAGTCTAGTTTGCTTTTAGATACTAGGATTCTCAGCTTTAAAAAGTACACAGGTCATGTATCCCTTACACAAAGTACCTAGATGACAACTGTTCTAGATTTCAGATTTTTTTTTCCCACTGTTTGGAATATTTGCAGAGACAACGACATATCCTGAGAATGAGACCCAAGTTTAAACATGAAAATCACTTACGTTTCATGTACCTTATACACAGAGCATGAAAGTGACTTTTACAATATTTTCAGTGCACTTATGTTTTGTCTGCAACCCATCAGATGAGGTCAGGTGCAGAACCTGCCACTTATGGCAACATGTCTGTTTTCAAAAAATTTCAGATTTTCACACCTTTAAGATTTCTTTCTGACTACAGATGTTAAGTCTATAAATATGTGCCCATATACATTCACTTATACACATGTTTCTACTTTTAGGATGCTGTCTGTGTTGGCTACTTAAGATAATTATATGATTTTCACTAAGCATTTCTGTCACCATCTTCCTTTTTATTTTTTTGTTAGTTTTCCATCATTTAGTTACTTGATGTTTCTAGTCAAAGTTTCTGGGTAAATATGCCCATAGCTACTGCACAAAACAATCTAAAATACAGACTATTTTAGAGTTGATTTGAATGTCAAATGCCAAGAAAAGATATCTATATATCATATTCCATAAAACAGCTAATAGGAATATGTATAATAAATAACTTTGTAATGAATACACATGGAAAATCAGAATAGGAAAAAAAGAATAGGAGCTCCAATGTAAGACAAAGGTGAATGGATATTATTGATTTTTTTTTTTTTTTTTTTGACAGGCAGAGTGGACAGTGAGAGAGAGAGACAGAGAGAAAGGTCTTCCTTTGCCGTTGGTTCACCCTCCAATGGCCGCCGTGGCCGGCGCGCTGCGGCCGGCGCACCGCGCTGATCCGATGGCAGGAGCCAGGAGCCAGGTGCTTTTCCTGGTCTCCCATGGGGTGCAGGGCCCAAGCACCTGGGCCATCCTCCACTGCACTCCCTGGCCACAGCAGAGGGCTGGCCTGGAAGAGGGGCAACCGGGACAGAATGCGGCGCCCCGACCGGGACTAGAACCTGGTGTGCCGGCGCCGCTAGGCGGAAGATTAGCCTAGTGAGCCGCGGCGCCGGCCTGATATTATTGTTATTTTATGAAAACTGAGGTACATATTTGAAGTTGAATTTCTGAAACAAAGCTAAAAGTAACAGTATTTCTAAGGCTAATATTAGTTATCATGATACAACAACACACCTATTTCTCAGGGAAAGAGCTGCCAAGGCCTTTTGGTCTGAAGAAGTATCTCTAAGGCAGTGGTGGTTGGCAGTATCAGTATCAGCTGGGAAGTGAGAAACAGGCACTACCTGATGATTCCAACAGAAACTCAGGAATGGTGCCCAGCAATCCAGCCTTTAACAAACCCTCTAGCTGAGGCTGCTGCAGGCTACACTCTAAGACCCATGGCTTTAGTTTGTCTTCACCTTGTAGACTGAAAACATTTACAAACTAGATCCAAAGAGCACACCATTTACCAATTGTGAATTTTGCACAACAAATTCTAGAATTCTTTTTTGTTTTAACTTTTATTTAATGAATATAAATTTTCAAAACAGCTTATGGATTACAATGGCTTTCCCCACCCATAACTTCCCTCCCACCCGCAACCCTCCCCTTTCCCGCTCCCCCTCCCCTTCCATTCACATCAAGATTCATTTTCAGGCCGGTGTCCAGGCTCACTAGGCTAATCCTCCGCCTTGTGGTGCAGGCACACTGGGTTCTAGTCCCGGTCAGGGCGCCGGATTCTGTCCCGGTTGCCCCTCTTCCAGGCCAGCTCTCTGCTGTGGCCAGGGAGTGCAGTGGAGGATGGCCCAGGTGCTTGGGCCCTGCACCCCATGGGAGACCAGGAGAAGCACCTGGCTCCTGCCATCGGATCAGCGCGGTGCGCCGGCCGCAGCACACCGGCTGCGGCGGCCATTGGAAGGTGAACCAACGGCAAAGGAAGACCTTTCTCTCTCCCTGTCCACTCTGCCTGTGAAAAAAAAAAATTCATTTTCAATTCTCTTCATATATACAAGATCAGTTTAGTATATATTAAGTAAAGATTTCAACAGTTTGCACCCACATAGAAACACAAAGTGAGCAATACTGTTTGAGTACTAGTTATAGCATCAAATCACACTGTACAGCACATTAAGGACAGAGATCCTACATGAGGAGTAAGTGCACAGTGACTCCTGTTGTTAACTTAACAAATTGACACTCTTGTTTATGGCATCAGTAATCTTTAGAGTAAATGTGATAAGAAAGGTTTACAGGGCCTAAAACCAAGTTGCTAAGGAGACTGCTGGGGTATGGAAAAAAGTATGGACTAAGGGTTGTTGCTTACGAGTGCCTGACACACAAAACATATATGGAAAATGCAGGTTATAAACCAATATGCATGAATTTCAACCTTTTTTCAGTAAAATTAATTTATCTTTCAATTCCACTTTCATGAATGTTCTGAAGTATACTTATATTAGATTTCTGCACATTATTTAAATAAAATAATGTGTATATGTATGTGTGGATGAGTATTCATCCAACAATTCCACATCAATACCAATTACATTTGGCTATGTCTGGGGTGTCAACAACGTGATGCTCAAAGGCTGCTTCGGATATTTTAGATTCGTTTATTTTAGCAATAAATGACAATTTAAAGTCAAACATAATTATGTTTTAAATTCAAAACCAAGAAGGAAAAATTTGTACAATATTCAAATATCCATAGCACATTCCTGTTATTGGCTCATTTTAGCACCACAGTCTGGAAAGAGAGGAAGCAATCAGTATAAGCCATAATTTTGCACATGGGACTTACCTACAGGAGAATCACACGGGTTGCCAAAATATGCATCAGCCCTCTGCCCTCCACTCCCACCCATTTCTTTCTCCTTTGTTATTTCAAAAATAGCATTGTCTGCTGGGCAAAGGCATATATGGAGTCAATTCTGCATTGGAAGATTTCCCTTACAATCTCCCTGTCTTGGAGATGTAACAGGGGACCCCAGAGGAAGTAGCCAGCATGCAGGAGAGAAGGCTGCTTTCTCCCTCAGGAAACATGCAGGCTCAAATTCAAGATCTTGGAAGCATGCTTCTCTTCCATTAGTAGCAAGGGGTGATTCAGAGAAGTACTGGTAATTGACAGGGATGAGGGAAAGCATAGGCTGCAACTATCAGGAACACATAACTAACGCTGGAATTGGTTCTGTCCAACAACATGCAGCAGACTCGGGTAAAGCAGTGCTTTTCAGCCATTCTGTGGCATAGATACTTCTGACTTTCCACCTGGATAATCCTAACTTTGCATCCCATTTCATGAACCCCAGATGAAGGACCTATTGTATACCTGGATAGCCTGCTATTTGTAGCTGTTATAAGAAAGTTACCAATAGGACACAAATAAGCTCTTTGCAGTCTCACTCCTTCTGGTCACAGAAGCCAAAATAGGGGTCAGTGTTAGGGGGCTCGCATCAGCATTCATTCAGATATTCAGCCAACACACTTTTATCAAGCACCTGCTGTGCCAGGCTGCTGCAAATAAGAAAGCCATGAGATGACAGCAGCACCCAGGAGAATCTCACAAGTGTCTTTTGTGCCATGAGTCACCCAGAGTACCTCACTCACCTCAGAGGCACTAGTAACAGGTCTGACCTCTGATACACATATGCTTACCATTCCTGAGGAGCATCTTCTCCTATTTTTCAGTCTGTGTCCTCTGAGCACATTGAATCATTCAGATCAGAGTAGAGTTAGGCACCTGGCCCTTGGAAGATTACCAGCTGCCTCTGCTCCTCCTCTGTGGTTGCAATTCATCCTTTCTTCATCTCTCTTTCTCTCTCTCTCTCTCTCTCTCTCTTTCTCACTGCTCTTTGTTATGACTTCTGCCTCCTCTTACCTCTGGGTTTCCAGTCTACCAAAGTAGGAAAAAGGTCTTCTTATGCTTCTGGGCCACAAATTCTATATACAGTGGGATATGTGGAAAAGTGGGCAGATTCAGGAAAATACATTTCCTTACTTATCTAAATATTTGTTTCTGAAATCTCAGGTTTAATGCTTCTCTATTATTACTCTTATTTCGAAGACAGAGATAGATAGATCACTCCCAAATGTCTGCAGCAACCAGGGCTGAGCCAGGTAGAAGCAGGAGCCCAGAACTCAGTCTGGGTCTCCCACATGAGTGGCCAGGACCCAGGTGATTGTACCATTACCTGCTGCCTCCAAGGATGCATATTAGCAGAAAGAATGGAAAGAAGCCAGCGTTCAAACTCAGACTTCAGTTATGAGACGCAGCCTCCATGCAGCATCTTAACTGTTAAGCTAAATGTCTACCCATTTAGTGCACGTTGATGCTATCTTAGAAAAGGGAGGAACCCATTGAAAGCTGCCTATGTAGACAAGGAGGTATACTCAGAGGATTCAAAGCTGGGATGCTTAAAGTTCTCAGGTTCTGTTTTCATTACAATAAGGTAATTAAAATAAGGTCCTTAAGAAGCCCAAATGCCTCAAAGCCTTTCACAATTGCTGTAAGTGTTAATATACATATAAACATGGATTTAAAAGGGACTTCAAAGAGATCATGAAAAAATTTAAACTTTACTTTGATGCAAAAAAATTAAAATCCATGAAGTTTTTCAAAAATATGCATTTTCCATGGACTTTATAAAGCCCTCTTATATAGAAATGCTGATTTCACATTAATTACAAAGCCTGGGTACCAGCTTGCTTAATGAACATCATTCACATTTCCAAATCAATTAATAAGGTTGAAGTGCCCAATGCCTACTTCCTTATATGTAGGAAACCAATAAATTCGAAGGCCCTCATCTCCAAAAATGCCAGTGCTAAGCTGGTTTCACCCAAGAGGGCCATTAGCAAACTGCCATTTACAATAAACTTCCTAAGGGAGACCAAGTTAGCAGGGTAACTCAACTATTTTTCTTCCTAAGTTTGGATCTGGCTCCTGTTATCTTTTGCTTCCTTATTAGTAATTATATTTTTTTCAACGAAGCAAAGAAATCAGGAAAGATACATAGTCATGGAAATACTTTTCCCAAAGAAATATCTAACAGTTTGCTTAAAATTTCCTCAGGGTTTTATGAATCCCTCCATCTGCAAGAGTGGGAGCTAAACTTTTCAAATATGCCACTTTTCACTTTACTTAATATAGTTGAGCAGCAATGACAGCCTAGTAACCTTCATTCTCACATGCCTTCCACATGTGTGGAATTTTTACCTGCTAAACACTTTGGGATGAGATCTTATTTGCAAAGAGCTTTCCAATCACTGCCTCAGTATGACAGCCTTAAGGCAGAAGTTTCAAAATAAGGCTTCAGTAATTGCTAAGTTTAACTCCCTCTCCATAAGCCTTTTCTCTCCCCTTGCCAATTTTTTCAAGTTATCATTGTTAGTAAAATGGCACAGTCTTATCTGCGGCGCCATCCATGCCCCAGACTTCATCTTGGGCTTTGGCCCCTGCTGCCATTGCTGGAAGCCAGATGACCAGATGGTCCAACCACAAGTGTCAGCTCTACCCCCACCCTAATGGGATTCTCTGCTCCTATTTCTCTGCCTTGCCCACCCACTCCCCTGCCCCCAGCAAAGGTTTGAAAGGACCTGTTCATGAACACCTACTCTCTCTTGATCTCTCTCTTATGCTCTCCTCCTCTCTCTTACTTTCTCACCCTTTCCCCTGACACATCAGGCTTCTCCACCTGAAAATAAACCTCTCCTCTAACATCGGTGTTTGGTGTGTTTTGTGGCAGCCTTACAATCATACCCTTCATTTCCCACCAGTCTAAAAATGACTTCTTTTGAACTTCTCTAAGGAATACTGCATCCAAAATTTATTTGTCCACTACTCATGTCATGCCTTGCTATTTAGATCCTATGTAATTACCTAACTTGTCTTGTGTTTATGTCTTGTTCCTTAAACTAAATCTGAAGTTCTCTTGGGGGAAAGTTCTAAGTCTCATGCATCTCTGTGGCTTCACATCACCTGTCACATAGTAGGAGACCAGAGATCACATGAGTAGTGATTATATTTTTTCTCATTCTACAAGATACAGTTGCCTGAGGTTCAAAATAAATAAAATATCAAGACTGCAAAGCAAAATGAATATATTTAGAAGTCAAATTTTTACATGGGAATGCATAAAAGTGCATACTATTTAGCATCCATCTATTCTCTCCTCTGCACTGTCAGCACTATGAGATGTCTCCAGTTACCTGAGTGTTTTCAGTTCATTTTCTTTAAAAACTCTTCTATTACTCAGTGAAATAAGTAGGGTACATATTCCCTCCTAGCTCTTTCTACAGAAACTAAAACTAAAATTTGGGTTTAAATAGATGCAGAGCCATCAAATTAAATTGAAAATCAAAAACAAGGAAATTACTTTGAAATAAGAATATATAAATACTATCATAAATGATATGCATTGTCAAAGCTTTCCTTTAGCTTCCATTTAAAAAGACACAAAATCAGACTATTCTCCATACCTAAAACAAGTGACAGTAGACCCACATCAGTAACCATGTCCATTCCCCGACCCCTGAAAGTAGAACATAGGGGTTATTACACACCCAATAGTTTTTTAATATATTTAAACATTTTAAAATTGAAAGGCAGAGAGGCAGACATAGACACAAAGATATCTCTGAAATACTTATTCACTGAAATGCTCACAACAGCTGGGGGCTAGGCCAATCCCCTTATCCCTTTAAGGTACTAGAGTCCAAGTTATTCAATGTAAAAAGGAGTAGATCACAATGAAACATTCTAATGAATTCCATGACAAGGCCTCTGATCCAGTTTTCTGCTGGTGAACATGGGAAACCAGTGGAAGATGGCCCATGTGTTGAATCCCTACCACATATGTGGGAGACCCAGGTGGTGTTCCCAGGACCAGGCTTCATCCTGGCTCACCCTAGAACACTGGCATTCCATATCAAACTGCCAGATGGACTCCTGGTGCTTCATGCTTCTAATTTAGATTCCTGCTAAGATACCTGGAAATCTACTGAAAATGGCCCAAGTACATGGACCCCAGCCACTTATTTGGGAGATGTGGTTGGAATTCCTGGCTCCTGGATTTAGCCTAGCCCCAGCTCTGGTGGTTGAAGTCATTTGGTTAGTGAATCAGTGGATGAAGAATTTCTCTCTCCTTCTGTCACTCTGCCTTTTGAAGAAATATTTAAAAAGAATATTTAAAAAGAACAGTGTCATACACTCAATGAGGAAACAGAAGTATCACTCTTAATCTGATTATCTCATGAATCATATCCATAGGTCTCCCTTCCCTACTGTTTTCTTCCTTCTCATTGACTCTATAGCTACATTGTCTGGCTTTGATTTTCACCCATGCTACTTCTTCCTTGGGTGACAAGGGGAACTTCACTTAAAAATACTTGGGCTCAGTCTCCTCACCTGTAAATGGAGATATATAGCATCTGTCTCATAAAGGTGTTATAAAGATTGAAAAAAAAGATTACCTTCAAAGCACTTAGCACAGTGTCTGACACCAAGCAGGTGCTCAAAGGATGCATGCTATTACTACTAGGAGTAGCACCATGTTTTTGCATTTGGCCAGCTCTCATTTTAATACTAATCAAAAGACTGAATTTCAATCCATCTGGCATGGCTATTAGCTTAAGGAGGATAGGAGAATAATTCCCCTGGGAAGTAAGATTTATAAGTTGGAAGTTGGACTTGTTAGTTAAGATCTTGATAATAAATCTGCTTGTCTATTAAATAATCACACAAGTAAACCAGATAAGGCTTTCCCAATCCTCCTAGACAGCTCTGATTTCTGAAGACGTCACCTAAGGGACAAACCTTTCTAAATCCTTCCAAATCTGACATGACTTCTTCATCTCATCATAGTACCCTAGCACAGAGCACAGCATTGCTAGCAGCCTAAAAAAGATCTCTAGGGCGGAAAGACCTCTTCAACCTCAACTCTGCCTATCATTCCCAAGGCCAAGGTATTATGCCTCTGAGCCAGAACGTTTCCTTTCACAGAAAAAGAAAAGAGTCACTGGCCCTGGAAACAAAAAAATAAAGGTCTGTGATTTCTGTTGAGAAAAATGGCAAAACAGTGATTTCCTAATATGGATATGGCAAGCTGAAATGCCAGTTGAGACAACATAGGAGTCCTATAAAAGTTGGGTAAATTTTGCCCCAAACCAGCTGGGGAAGAAAGCTGCAATCAGCGTCAGGGAATGGACTCTGCTATAGCCCAATTACAAGTACAGAACTGCATGTTAGAGGGCTCCCTCTAAGTTGTACACTTAGGTATTTCATAAGCTATTTTAGTACCCTATATTGGCTTTTTCTTTACAAATTTTTCATTTTTTAAGATTTGTTTATTTGAAAGGCAGAGCCATAGAGAAGGAAAGAGAGAGATCTCCCAACCATAACAGTCAGAGCTGGGCCAGGCTGAAATCAGAAGCAAGGTCTCCCACATGGGTATAGGGGCTAAGTACTTGGGACATCTTCTACTTGTTTCTGGGCACATTAGCAGGGAGCTGGATTGCAAGTGGAGCAGCTGGGACATGAACTGAAACCTGTATGGGATTCTGTCATTATAGGCAGCAGCTTAACCTGCTACATCATAATGCCAGCCCCTACCTAGACAAACATTGTGTGTGTGTGTATTAATATCCATACATATGGTGTATATGTATGGCATTTGTTTGATTATTTGTAGATTACAAAACATTCCTGTGGGTCGGGCCTGTGATACACCATATTAAGCCACCACCTGTGTGGCCAGTCCCATGTCACAGCACTAGTTCAAGTATGAGCTGCTCTGCTTCTGATCTACCTCCTTGCTACTCTACCTGGGAAGGTAGCAGAAGTGGTCCAAGTACTTTGACCCTTGCCACCCATGTGGGAGACCCAGATGGAGTTCTTATGGCTTTGCCCTGATTATTGCAGCCATTTGGTGACTGAACCAGCAGATGGAAAATTTCTTTGTCTGATTCTCTCCCTGTCTCTCTGTAACTCTGTATTTCAAATTAAGAAATTGCTTTTTTTTTTTAAGTATTATATTTTTTTATTTTCTTAATCTTTTGAAATGACACAAAGTGTAACTAGTAGTTGAATGATCAAATACGAGTGTTACATATTTTTTCATGTCTTCCTCTTAAATCTAAGCTGTCTACATTACTTAAAATCATTTATACTATTTGCATATTATCCTGTAAAATGCTTAACATATATTACAGATACAAAATGATATTTAAACACACTTAATTAAAAAGAATAAGAATTAAATATTCAATGAGCTCTAATCATCTGATTTAATAACAGCATTTTTCAGTTCCTTTAACATTTCTTTCTTCCTAAAGCAATTGCAATAATTTCTCTTATCACATCCTAACACCCTCAAAAATACAAAATCAATGTGTTTTTTATTTGATTGGTTTATTTAGTTTTAGATATGGTTTATTGTTAAAATGCATATTTGCATATGTTGAATACACAATTCTTCATATATAGTAAACTATTCTATTTTTCATTTTTTCCAATTAATTTTTATAACTAAAATTCACTTAAAAGGATATATACAGTTAAATTTCACTAATTATATATTGCTATGCAGTTTTTAAGCATATAAGTAAAAGCATAATTTCTTAATTCCTTAACTTGTTACTAGATAGTTCATCATCAGACCACAGAATTTGTCTATTAAAACACCACTGTTACAAATTTTCACAGATGAAGCAATCTCTCAAGAAACATTTTTAAAGATTGATGCTGTAATCAACTTGTGGATTATTAAATCAGTTTTTAAGAGTCAAAATTTCAAGGAAAAATGCAATGAGGAAATGAAAGATACAAAGCAGAAAATATGAGAAAGAAATATCAGTTCTAACGTTTACTCATTTTTTTTTATCTTTTATTTAATGAATATAAATTTCCAAAGTACGACTCATGGGTTACAATGGCTTCCCCCCCTCATACTGTCCCTCCCACCCACAACCCTCCCCTTTCCCACTCCCTCTCCCCTTCCATTCACATCAAGATTCATTTTCGATTATCTTAATATACAGAAGATCAGCTTAGTATACCTTAAGTAAGGATTTCAACAGTTTGCTCCCACACAGAAACATAAAGTGAAAAATAATAGATGATTTTTTTTTTAAATGATGATGAAATCAGATCAGACCTATTGTCATGTTTAATCCCAGTGAGAGTCAAGTTGGGAATTGATAATTTCTTTTTTTTTTCCAGAAGATCAGTTTAGTGTACATTAAGTAAAGATTTCAATCGTTTGCACCCCCATAGAAACACAAAGTGAAATATACTGTTTGAGTGCTCGTTATAGCATTAAGCCTCAATGTACAGCACATTAAGGACAGAGATCCTACATGAGGAGTAAGTGCACAGTGACTCCTGTTGTTGACTTTACAAATTGACACTCCTGTTTATGGCATCAGTAATCTCCCTATGCACCAGTCATGAGTTTCCAAGGCTATGGAAGCCCCCTGAGTTCTCCGACTCTTATCTTGTTTAGACACAGTCATAGTCAAAGTGGAGGTTCTCTCCTCCCTTCAGAGAAAGGCACCTCCCTCTTTGAAGACCTGTTCTTTCCACTGGGATCTCACTCACAGAGATCTTTTTGCCAGAGTGTCTTGGCTTTCCATGCCTGAAATACTCTCATGGGCTTTTCAGCCAGATCCGAGTGCCTTTAGGGCTGATTCTGAGGCCAGAGTGCTATTTAGGATATCCGCCATTCTATGAGTCTGCTGAGTATCTCACTTCCCATGTTGGATCACTCTCCCCTTTATTTATTCTATCGGTTAGTGTTAGCAGGTACTAGACTTGTTTATGTGCTCCCTTTGACTCTTAGTCCTTTCATTATGATCAATTGTGAACTGAAATTGATCACTTGGAATAGTGAGATGGCATTGGCACATGCCACCTTGATGGGATTGAACTGGAATCCCCTGGTATGTTTCCAACTCTACCAATTGGGGCAAGTCAGCCCGAGCATGCCCCAAATTATACATCTCTTCCCTCTCTTATTCCCACTCTTATGTTTAACAGGGATCACATTTCAGTTACTTTTCAACACTTAAGAATAACTGTGTGATAATTACAGAATTAAACCTGTCATATTAAGTAGAACAGACAAAAAAAATTAAGAAATTGCTTTTTAAAACCTGTTTTCTCGGGGGCCGGCACCATGGCACAGCGGGTTAACACCCTGGCCTGAAGCGCCGGCATCTCATATGGGCGCTAGTTTGAGATCCAGCTGATCCACTTCTGATCCAGCTCTCTGCTATGACCTGGGAAAGCAGTAAAAAATGGCCCAAGTCCTTGGTTCCCTGCACCCACGTGGGAGACCCAGAAGAAGCTCCTGGCTCCTGGCTTTGGATTGGCGCGGCTCCAGCCGTTGTGGCCAATTGGGGAGTGAACCATCAGATGGAAGACCTGTCTCTCTCTCTCTCTCTCTGCCTCTCCTCTCTCTGTGTAACTCTTTCACATAAATAAATATATCTTTAAAAAAAAACAACTGTTTTCTCAGCAACTCTGTGAAGTATGGCAAGAATTATTTGTGACCTCTAATTTTATATATGAATAGCTGGAGCTCAGAAAAATAAATTTACCAAGAGTCACACAGCTAGTACCTGACAAACCCAGAGCCTTTGGCTCTGGGTTTTTACCCAGTCTCTTAATTTTTCTCTTTTGCTGTGTACCACTTGCTACTTGTCAGTGTTCCAGGAGGGGTGCTCAACCCTGGGCATCCTTCATGCTGTGTCAGAGTGGATGGAGCTAACAAGAAACTCCCAGCAGAACTCAGCAGAGGAAAGAAAGATCTAGGATTCATTTATTCTTAAAACCACTACCTCTTGTTCCTGCCACTATATGCAATGACATACAAAAAGACACAGGTGCATGGGAGAGAAAAAACTAAGCAAATAATGACAATAAAATGAAGTAAGCATTTTAACAGGAGGCAGGAAATTACTTCGAGGAAGAACCCCACTGCTAAGTCTAAAAGCAAGTTTGATGAGTGCATTCTCTTGTACACAGGTTTCAAAAGCCAACAGAACCTCACTCTAAGCCCAATTTGTGGTATATTTAACCTTCCACTGACACAGCCCCAAGAAGGGTTAAGCCCTGAAACTGAAGGCCAATCTGCATGTGCTGGGGACTAATTCTGAGAGCCACTTCTAACCCTCCAACATGTATTTCTTTACAAACAAGCATTTGAAAACTTAAAGAATGGCAAAAAAAAAAAAAAAAAAAAAGCTAGCAAAAAATAAAAATAAAATAAAATAAAGTAAAAATTAAAAAATGAAATGAAATGAAATAAAATAAATTAAATTAAAAATCACAAGCCTCTCCAGGCAGGGTAACTATAGCAAGAAGATGAGCTGGTGGAAACCCAGGCCACACCAACGTGTGCCGAGCCTCACTTGCATCTTTCTAAGCACCTCGAGCCACTCCACCTGGCCATGTCCCAAATAAACCATTTCCCTGAGAAGGGGAGGATGGAGCAGTCAGCCTGTCAGCAACATGTAAATATAAATAACAGAAAACTGCCAATGGAGGATCAAAGCAAATTAGGGGGAACACAAGGCAGTTGGACAGCTCCTTCCACAGGACAGGAGACTGGGTATAAGACAGACACTATTGGGAGCAGACCTATATTCTTACTCATTTCCTTCCCACTTTTTGGTGCAATGGCACCCTGTTTCTCTCCACTCTTCTAATCCTAACTCCATTCCTTCAGGATCAAAGTCATACACAAAACCTTCCTCTGAAGCTGTCCCAATAGACAAATGACCCAGAAACCACAAGGTCCACAAGCATCATCTCTGGAGGCTGCTTGCTAAAGACAGACTCCTATGCAGCATTCCCTGTGATTCTGCTCAGGAGGACTAGTGCAGACCGAGGGAATCTGCATTATATACGATAATCCCCACACTTGAGGACCCAGTTCACAACCACTATCACATATGATCTGAAGCTAGCAGTCCTTGACTCCTGCTCTTGAAATGCTCAAGCCCTTCCTGTCTGTTACTTCACATGGCCATTCCTTCTTCACATACGCATCCTAACTATCCACTTTGACCACAAGGCTCCCAAGGAAGAGGAAGCAGTGCCTCTATTGACTTCCCTGAAAACACCACTGTAGACAGTGCTCTACACACAGGAACCCAAGGAATGTCCATAGGTTTAGAGAAATGATGAAGAGGCCAGGGAAGGGAAACCACAATGATGTTGGCACAGCACCAAGGACTCAGTTGGAATAAACTATTTTTGGTGTGCCTGTGCGCACCATGCTGGAACAATGGCTTCCTGTGCCTTCCTTTTTTCCTTCTTCATTGCTGTTGGCACTACACACTCAAGCTCCTTCATGAACATCAAGGCTGAGTGATGCACCTCCCATGAGAAATGCACCTCCCATGAATTCTGCAAAGAATCCTGGATACTTTGTGGCTTCAGCTAATGGTCAATAGCACTCTAGGTCTGGAGAATTAGCATGCCTTTGCAGAAGGCAAAACAGAGAGCTGAACGTGACATCAATAAAAAGACAGGGGGCCAGCACCGTAGCTTACTTGGTTAATCCTCCACCTGCGGCGCCGGCATCCCATATGGTGCCGGGTTCTAGTCCCTGTTACTCCTCTTCTAGTCCAACTCTCTGCTGTGGCCGGGGAGGGCAGTGGAGAATGGCCCAAGTGCTTGGGCTCTGCACCTGCATGGGAGACCAGAAGAGGCACATGGCTCCTGGCTTCGGATTGGCAAGGTGCCATCGGTAACAGCCATTTGGGGAGTGAACCAATGGAAGGAAGACCATTCTCTCTCTCTCTCTCACTGTCTATAACTCTACCTGTCAAATAAATTAAAAAAAAATAAATAAATAAATAAAAAGACAGGACCCTTAGTTCACCTCAACGAGTATCAGCAGAGCAATGCTCTCTTTCATTCAACAAGTATTTCCTGAATGTCTCCTCTGGGCTAGGCATGCTTCTGAGTATTCTTTAGTCTCCTGGTGGCTAACAGATTACACATCATTAAGAAGTATTTGATAGTGACTCATCTTTACAAAATTACTTGAAAAGCAAGGCAACCTATGATGTCAGGCCTCACAACCACATGAACACAAAATGGACTCTGAAGCATGCCTGGCAGTTGGAGGTCAGCTCTCATCCCTAGCAGGAAGAAATTTTTTTTGTTACTTTCTCATAAGCAATCCTTGACAGCTCTGGAGTTCTTTCTTCCACTTACATTTTGTGCATTGTCCAAAAAAGCAAACTGCTTTGCATAGATCCTTTGAATAAATAACTCCTTCTTAATTTTGAGAAATCAACACAAAGGTCACATGTTTCATTCCAGAAGGTTATCCCTGAACTTTTTTTTTTTTTAAAGAGGTATTTATTTATTGGAAAGGCAGAGTTACAGAAGGGGAGAGAGACAGAAAGAAAGATCTCCCAATTATTGGTTCATTCCACAAATGGACACACCAGCCAGAGCTAGCCAGTCTGAAGCCACGAGCTAGAGGCTTCTTCTGGGTCTCCCACGTGGATGCTGGGGCCCAAGCACTTGGGACATCCTCTGCAGCTTTCACAGGCACATTAGCAGGAAGCTGGATCAGAAGTGGAGCAACCAGGACCCAAACAGGAGCCCATATGGGATGCCAGCACTACAGGTGGCAGCCTTATTTGCTATGCCACAGTGCCAGTCCCAATCTTTGACTCTTAGACAAGACTAGATGCTCATAACTTTGAATCCTATGGCATTTTATACTTCCTCTTTAGAGCACTTTCCACAACACCCTGCAACTGCTAACTAAAGTTTAAGGTCCAGAGAGCAGGAAGTTTAATCTACTTTGTTCAGCATCCCTCCTCAGTACTTAGACCACTGCCTGGAAAATGCCAAGTACTCAGTACACCTGGCTAGGTGTATAAATTAGTGAATTGCACTCCCTACCTAGGATGACAACTGAGTAATGCCCCAAGTACTCTGCTATGCTTTCAGCCACTCCCACCAATCAACACCTAAGATGAGACAGTACTATGCCCTGTAGTTCCAGCATCTCATAGAGATAGAACTGGGAATCACAGGAATGCCCCAACAGACTCCAGGGCACATGTATCATTACCAAAGAAGGATGCAGCCGGCGCCGCGGCTCAATAGGCTAATCCTCCACCTAGTGGCGCCGGCACACCGGGTTCTAGTCCCAGTCAGGGCACCAGACTCTGTCCCGGTTGCCCCTCTTCCAGGCCAGCTCTCTGCTGTGGCCAGGGAGTGCAGTGGAGGATGGCCCAAGTGCTTGGGCCCTGCACCCCATGGGAGACCAGGATAAGCACCTGGCTCCTGCCATCGGATCAGCGCCGGCCGCGGTGGCCATTGGAGGGTGAACCAATGGCAAAAGAAGACCTTTCTCTCTCTCTGTCTCTCTCTCTCTCACTGTCCACTCTGCCTGTCAAAAAACAAAACAAAACAAAAAAAACAAAGAGGGATTCAATGCTCCAAAATCAATATAATGTCATCAAGAATCTGGGTATGAACTGGCTATGAGCCATAATGCCAGCTCTGTCCCAGACTTAATGAGAAAGTCTCTTACAAGCCACTCAACTTCTCATAAACAGCTTTGCCATGAAGAAAGTACTAGGCCCTTCAGCAGAAGATGCTCTCTTCAAAGAAAGAAAAATCGCAATAAAAGCTATCAGCACCACGCTGAGAAATCAGAAGGAGGAGGCAGCATTTGCAATCAATACTGTTAGGAAAGAGTTAAGTCCACCTACCTGGGTTCTTTCATGTATAAGTTAACCTTGATTTTTGCTCAGTCTAAATGAAGCCACAGCAGATTGGGTCTGTTTGGAAGCAATGCATCCAGAGATTTGTTAGTCTGAGGTTGTCCTATTTCTTTCTTTCTTCTTTCTTTCCTTCTTTCTTTCTTTCTTTCTTTCTTTCTTTCTTTCTTTCTTTCTTTCTTTCTTTCTTTCTTTCTTTCTTTCTTTCTTTCTTTCTTTTTCTTTCTTTTTCTTTCTTTTTCTTTCTTTTTCTTTCTTTCCTTCCTTCCTTCCTTCCTTCCTTCCTTCCTTCCTTCCTTCCTTCCTTCCTTCCTTTCCTTCCTTTCCTTCCTTTCTTTTCTTTCTTTCTTTCTTTTCTTTTTTTTTTTTTTTTTTTTTCCTGTTCGGGAAGGAAGCTGAAGCCTAAGCCCTAACTACAGCCTGTTGGTTCTTCCTCCACGCCTGGGCTGCTGTCCATGCTGTTTACCTACTTCTAACTCCAACCTGCCAGAAGAATTCCTTCTTCATTGTGATCATGGCATTTGGCCCTAAATACCATTTTCAATGTTGCTCTTCCTGTTTCCCATGTCCTTTTTGATATTATATGAGAAGTGCTGGGTACCGGACAGCAGAACTTGGTGTTTCATGACCAATAGCGGGGTTCTGTCCCAGTAGTCAGCTGAACCTCATCCCTTAAATTTAAAGGGTACCACAAAAAGAGCTGACAGGAGTTGAGCTATCATGTGACTTTTCATGTGTTTCAATGTGTATTTCTGCTATATACATATGAACAGAAAACTTTTCAAATATGAGTCACATTTAAATGAGTCTATTTAAATAAAAGACTCAAATCCAGGTCTAGAGAGAGGTTCAGTGTTTCCCACTCCCACCTTCCTACTCCCTACCTGTCTCACTGATAACCAGAACCCTTCTCTGATATTCCCAGGCCCTTGGGGTTCCCTTTCTATGAAGAGAAAAACACCTGGTTTATTTGTGTGCTCTAGGTAATGGACAGCCCTCTTTCAAAATCCCCAAAAGAATGCACACAGACACTACTTAAGAGGCATCCCCCACCATCCTTCTAAGTAAGAGGCCTTTACCTACTCATCCTCCCTCTCTTTCCCCTGTTAATCTCTGCCCAGAAGTCCTTACCTCAGCCCTAATCTGTATTTTTCCCCTGACCTACAAGGTCCCTTCAAGTCCCTATCCTAAACCTCACATGAGAGTAGATGACCACATGGGCAAGGGTTGCAGATGTGTCTTATCTAGGCAAGAGGGTAACAGTGTCTTGTAACTTACAGTCTAAGCATACACCAGAAACTCTAAGATTTCAAATGGGAACAGTACTCAAACATTGTTATAGAGAATCTAACTATAAATTGCCCCAATTTCCAACTCACAATTTCTAGTAGCTCTTTAATTTCAATCAATATGATAGAAATTTCTGGAATAAGAAAACATCTTGGGGCCGGCACTGAGGCTCACTTAGTTAAATCCTCCACCTGTGGCACCAGGTTCTAGTCCTGGTTGCTCCTCTTCCAGTCCAGCTCTCTGCTGTGGTCCGGGAAGGCAGTGGAGGATGGCCCAGGTGCTTGGGCCTCTGCACCCGCATGGGAGACCAGGAAGAAGCACTTGGCTCCTGGCTTCAGATCGGCGCAGCGCCAGCCGTAGCGGCCACTTGGGGAGTGAACCAACGAAAGGAAGACCTTTCTCTCTGTTTCTCTCTCTCTCACTGTCTATAACTCTACCTGTCAAATAAAAAAAAAAAATTATTAAAAAAAAAAGAAAACATCTTGAGATTGGGAGTTCTCCAACCCAGGTATTACGCAGATGTCTCACCCTAGTCAAGTTCCCTCCTGACTCAGAAACTCAGTTTCTTGCATATAAATACAATGAAAGGACAAAGAGGTCAAAAGAAACCCAGGGCTCATCCTTGTGGATGGATAATAATGAAGGCAGGAGAAGCATAGAAAAGGGTTTTTAAATCTTCCTAACTCTAATCCTCCGCCTTGCGGTGCTGGCACACCAGGTTCTAGTCCCGGTTGGGACGCTGGATTCTGTCCCGGTTGCCCCTCTTCCAGGCCAGCTCTCTGCTGTGGCCAGGGAGTGCAGTGGAGGATGGCCCAAGTGCTTGGGCCCTGCACCCCATGGGAGACCAGGAAAAGCACCTGGCTCCTGGCTCCTGCCATCGGATCAGCGCGGTGCGCCGGCCGCAGCGCGCTGGCCGCGGCGGCCATTGGAGGGTGAACCAACGGCAAAAGGAAGACCTTTCTCTCTGTCTCTCTCTCTCACTGTCCACTCTGCCTGTCAAAAAATAAATAAATAAATAAATAAATCTTCCTAACTCCCTTTCCACACTCCCACAAAGGGAGAGGTGTGATGCACCTTTTGTTATTTGAATACAGTATATGTGTTTTGTTTCAAAGAAAGGCCTTCAAGCAATGAACTTGGGTTGACCAGAAGGAATCTGGAAAGCTTCCCAGGGGAAGAGTTCCAGAAACCACCAGGGCCCTAATGAATGCTGCAGTGTCCACTGTGTGCCTGATTGTGGAGGCCATGGCTGGACACCACTGTTGGCTGACACAAAGCCTGGGCTTTGGAAATGCTCCCAGAGTGCTTCACAGCCTTGAAAAGGTGATGGGCAAAGTTCTGGACTGAAAGGACAATTGTGCAAGTGCCCAGGTACCCAGGAAAAAGCTGAGTCCTGATGCATAAGTCTGCAAATCTACGCCCCTGGGCACATGCCCTCATGCTTCTTAAGCCCTCAGCACCTCAAAGGCCCTCCCCATGCCCCCGCATACTCGTCCTTCTCCCAGAAACACCTGCATACCCCACCATCCCCCATCACCCCATGGTCCTGTTGTCTGCCCTCTACACCAATCAATCTCCTGCCCCTCACTCCATTCCCCACCCTCCACTCAAAGGACAGACAGGAAACTAACCCAAGGCTGAGTCCTTAGGATGACCTGGGGCACAGGGATGCAGGACACAAGGGGCAGGGACCCAACCATCCCTGGTTCCACACAGAGAACTCTCTTCCAAGCTCCATGCCCCTCAGAGAGACGGCAAGGTCACCAACATCTCTGAAAGCACTTGCAAGCCTCATCAGGGTGGAAGCTGGGGGTGAGGGGGGGGTGGCAGGTGAAGACAAGGTAGCCCTCTTTAACTTTGCCTATGCTAGCTGGTCCTGGGGCCCCTGGGACCCCTTCTTAAAATGGTCAACTTCCAGCCACCCTCATACAGAACAGCAAGGATAGCCGACAACTGTGATCAAGCAACAGCAGGGATCACTTTTCCACAATTGCTAAGCAGGCAAAATTCCCCTAGGCAGAGCAAGCCTAGCCTCCTGCCAGCAGCACACAGTCGAGTCAAGCCAAGCTAGAGGCTCATCCTGTCCATCCCAGCCCTATATCAACTGAACAAACATTTCCTCATCCTGACAAGACATAAATAGCAGCATGAAAAGGAATCTGCATGATTGTTGAGAGTGAACACCCAGAATCTACCATACACATCACAGGCGTCTGTGCCACCGACAGACTGGGAGGAGAAAAGAGGCTCAGCAAGATGCATGAGTAGTTGAACAAGAGTAGGGATAGGTCTGCTGAGGGCAGAGTGATGCCCCATGTCATATGGTGATTGCTGACCCATCACAGTGACCATCTGCTCCAGGTGCAATCCAGAGGTGCAGCCTGCTAACCTCCATACTGCCCTATAATCCCCAGTAACAGCAATCCCCCTAAAAGCCAAGGCTAGTGTCCCTACCCCCATTTTGGGCCCAGGGTCCATGGAAATTATTCATTGACTCCCCAGCATTACCAGCCTGATGTCAGTCAGGCCCTGTTCATCCATCGATCCATGACCTGGATGGGTTCATCTGGTTCTTAGAACAGAAGATCCTCTAAGGCACTTGCCTTTATAAAGATACATCTCGGGGCTGGTGCTGTGGCTTAGCGGGTAAAGCAGCCACCTGCAGTGCCGGCATCACATATGGGCACTGGTTGCAGTCTCAGCTATTCCTCTTCCAATCCAGCTCTCTGCTATGGCCTAGGAAAATAGTAGAAGATGGCCCAAGTCTTTGGGCTCCTGCACCCCCCTCATGGGAGACCTGGAAAAAACTCTTGGCTCCTGGCTTCAGATCAGCACAACTCCAGCCTTTGCAGCCATTTGTGGAGTGAACCAGGGGATGGTTCTGTCTCTCTGCCTTTGCCTTTATGTATCTTTGCCTTTCAAATAAGTAAATCAATCTTAAAAAAAAAAAAAAAAAAAAAAAAGCCACATCTCACAGTATAAAGTACCACCCCCTACTCAGGGCTTCTAGGAGAGGACCTGAGAAACAACTTTCAAATGTATCACAGATGACAGCAAAGCAGAAATCCAGAAACTGCTGTGAGCCAAGTAGAGAATATCCCTGACCACAGGGAAGACCAGGAAAGAAGACCAAAGAAGACCAAACAAAATCACTTAGGATCCGTGCCCAGGGTTCCTCCTTGGGTGAGCCAGAAGGCAGGGATAGTCATGGGCAGTTCTCGGCCCCTCAACCCTGGAGTGAGCCAACTCCAATTCAGGCAGATGGATAAACTGGCCGACTGGCCAGAAACTCACTCAGGCAGGAATCTGGACAGCAGGGTGGCCCAAAGCAGATCATCAGGAGATGCACATGACAGGAGCCAGATTGCTAAGGAGCAGTAAATGCATGGATTCTAGCTCAAGGCAACAGATAATGCCTACTTTCTCTTTTGTTATAAAGTTTCCTTACTGAGGAAATGTTTATTTTCAAGGCCCTGGAGAACATATCTGTGGGCACTTCATATGTAAGACACTCAAGGACTATTCGTAATTACTCCAGAAATATTAGCATCCTTTCCCTGGACAAGGAGCCTTTCTAGGGAATTATACATCTTCCATGAACAGCTTTTCATAAAACACTTCTCCCATGTTCCAGGAGGAAAATGTCACCTCTAGAGGCTTCTTTTTTCCATAGAGCTCAACACCTGCCTTGGGAATCACCTGTGATGGCAGATGAATGGACAGGTAAGTCAACTAGAGTCATCTACTAGGAAAGAGGATACTTTACCCTAATAGCTATATTTCTACAGAAAAATGATAATTGAATCACAAATAAATCCAGCTTATTGGTCTCCAGGTTTATGCCTCCCCATCCTTCTTCTCCCCTAAAGCCCCATCCCCAGATTACTCTCTCCTCTGCCCCTGAAGCTGTCTTTCCCTTTTAAAGCAGGCTTATCACTTGATTATGTGAAAAATAGCACTTATTTGAAAGTAGTTCTGTAGAGAAGACCTAAATGGCACCTAATGGGAAAAATCAGACCTTCTAATGTCCCTTAAATATATGTTTACATAAAACAGGCCGTAAATATTCTGACACATTTTGTCATATTATAGGAGCCAAGAAAGCAGCTGTCTACTTTGTCTAATACCTTTTCAATCTTTTCCTATAGAAAAAATATTTCTCTCACTTTCCAAACATTCAAAATCCAAAGCACAAATGCTTTCCAGTACAACTTTGTGAAGGCTGCTCCAGCACCTTGGGAAAGAAGAGAAGCAAGGACCACAAACACAGGGTGCCCACAGAGTGACAGTCTCCTCCTTACTTTACACCTTTGCTTCTGCTTAGAGACTGGACACAAAGGTGTGGGAAGATATTTACTGATTCTCTTTCAGATCGTAAAAAGTAACCAGAGGCCGGCGCCGCGGCTCAATAGGCTAATCCTCCGCCTTGCGGCGCCGGCACACCGGGTTCTAGTCCCGGTCAGGGCACCAGATTCTGTCCCAGTTGCCCCAGTCCAGCTCTCTGCTGTGGCTCGGGAGTGCAGTGGAGGATGGCCCAAGTGCTTGGGCCCTGCACCTGCATGGGAGACCAGGAGACGCACCTGGCTTCCAGCTTTGGGTCAGCGCGGTGCGCCGACCGCAGCGGCCATTGGAGGGTGAACCAATGGTAAAGGAAGACCTTTCTCTCTCTCTCTCTCTCTCTCTCGCTGTCCACTCTGCCTGTCAAAACAATAAAAATAAAAATAAATAAATAAAAAAGTAACCAGAGTAACTCCATCTTCTATCAATCCATCATCTCACAGAATTCAGATAACACATACAGGATATTGTGTTCAGTCTTGAGGGGCTCATATATATTTAGCCTAACCACAGATGGTCCTTCTACAACAATGGTTACAGCAAAGACTAAACAGTTTTATCCAAGTCCTTCTTGTAAAAGTTATTGACATGGTTAAGAAATTAAAACAGAAATGGGGCCATCGCCACACTAGGCTAATCCTCCACTCGCAGCACAAGCACTCCGGGTTCTAGTCCCGGTTGGGGTGCTGGTTCTGTCCCAGTTGCTCCTCTTCCTGTCCAGTTCTTTGCTGTGGCCTGGGAAGGCAGTGGAGGATGGCCCAAGTGCTTGGGCCCTGCACCTGCACGGGAGACCAGGAGGAAGCACCTGGCTCCTGGCTTCGGATTGGCGCAGTGCGCCGGCCGTAACAGCCATTTGGGCGGTGAACCAACGGAAGGAAGACCTTTCTCTCTGTCTCTCTCTCTCACTGTCTAACTCTGCCTGTCAAAAAAAAAAAATTAATTAAAAAAAAATCAGAAATGAGTAAGAGGCACAAGAAGTAAAAATGTATGGTTCGTTTTCAAAGAAAAAGTGCTTAGAAAAGTGATGGGGAATCATTATTAAGAAGAGCCCACCAGAATCCTGGACATCTCAAGATTAGTTTTAGCTGCCTCTCCATCTGTTGAGCCTAGGTTGGTCTTTATTTCATACATGTTAGCAGGCTGTTTTTGAACTAGTTGTTTTAAACCAGCATTTTTAAACAAATAATTTTTAATACTGCTTTAGCCTTTCCCTTCTCTGTTAAAACAAGAATAAAGTGCTTAGCTCTGACTGGAAAATTACTAACAGTTAACTGGCAGATTTGGCTACAAATGCAGAGCTCATATATGAACAGGAAGTTATAGTGAGGCAGAAATTGGTGTGTTAAAATGGAATAGCGCTGACTTGGCAGAGCAAACAGCCCATTTCTGAGAAACAAAAACACTTAGGGAGACAGGTAGAAAAGCTGGGGTTTGCCTTCTTTAGGTGGCACTGGGGAGACTGAATTTCTTTTTTTTTTTTTTTAAACTTTAATTTAATGAATATAAATTTCCAAAGTACAGCTTATGGATTACAATGGCTTCCCCACCATAACGTCCCTCCCACCCGCAACCCTCCCCTTTCCCACTCCCTCTACCCTTCCATTCACATCAAGATTCATTTTCGATTCTCTTTATATACAGAAGATCAGTTTAGCATACATTAAGTAAAGATTTCAACAGTTTGCTCCCACACAGAAACATAAAGTGAAAAATACTGTTTGAGTACTAGTTACAGCATTAAATCTCAATGTACAGCACACTAAGGATAGAGATCCTACATGAGGAGTAAGTGCACAGTGACTCCTGTTGTTGACTTAACAAATTGACACTCTTGTTTATGGCATCAGTAATCACCCTAGGCTCTTGTCATGAGCTGCCAAGGCTATGGAAGCCCCCTGAGTTCACTGACTCTGATCATATTTAGACAAGGCCATGGTCAAAGTGGAAGTTCTCTCCTCCCTTCAGAGAAAGGTACCTCCTTCTTTGATGACCTGTTCTTTCCACTGGGATCTCACTCGTGGAGATCTTTCATTTAGGTTTTTTTTTTTTTTTCCCCAGAGTGTCTTGGCTTTCCATGCCTGAAATACTCTCATGGGCTTTTCAGCCGGATCTGCATGCCTTAAGGGCTGATTCTGAGGCCAGAGTGCTGTTTAGGACATCTGCCATTCTATGGGTCTGCTGTGTATCTCACTTCCCATGTTAGATCATTCTCTCCCTTTTTTATTCTATCAGCTAGTATTTGCAGACACTAGTCTTGTTTATGTGATCCCTTTGGTTCTTAGTCCTATCATTAGATCAATTGTGAACAGAAATTGATCACTGGGACTAGTGAGATGGCATTGGTACATGCCACCTTGATGGGATTGAATTGGAATCCCCTGGTATGTTTCTAACTCTACCGTTTGAGGTAAGTCAGCTTGAGCATGAGACTGAATTTCTGAGTACTCAGCCAATGAGGAAAGGAGGGGAGGGACCAGTGCACTAGGGTATATACGCATCATTTCTTCTATCACGAATGTGTCTAGTCAACAGTCCCCCTTCTTTGCAAGGCTGTGAACTAAGCCTCGCTTATCCCTGACTTCATCTGTCAGAGTACATCCTTTGATGAGTAAAGTGGTCTGTGGTGGACTTATTTCCTACAAAGGCAACTCCAGATACTGTGGCCATGCACAAACACCCTCGGCCACAGGCTCCCTGTGTATGCACTAGGAGAACAGACAGCTCTATAAGAAAGGAATACATGGAACAAAAGAAGAAAGGATGCCAATTTACAGAGCATGCAACTTGAAACAAAGAATTTTTCCCACCCTTCTGTTAAGATTTTCATGAATTTCCAGGTCAGAATTCCATTTTACTTTGGTAGACAGACTCACTGAATTTCTCTCCAGCCAGCTGTATTCCTGTGTGAGTGATCCATCTCCATGGGGGATGATGCCACCACATAATGCAAACCATGTAAATAGCAGATATGCCATGACACTCTGAAGAGAATGCAGTCTGACACGTTTGGGTTAAAAAATGGAAATACAGGGGCTGGCTGCTGTGGCACAGCAGGCTAAAGCCCTGGCCTGAAGTGCTGGCATCCCATATGGGTACCAGTTCTAGTCCTGGCTGCTCCTCTTCCAATCCAGCTCTCTGCTATGTCTTGGGAAGGCAGTGGAAGATGGCCCAAGTCCTTGGACCCCTGCACCCATGTGGGAGACCTGGAAGAAGCTGCTGGCTCCCAGCTTTGAGTCAGCGCAGCTCCGGCCATTGCAGCCATCTGGGGAGTGAACCAGTGGATGGAAGACCTCTCTCTCTGTTTCTACCTCTCTCTGTAACTCTGTCTTTCAAATAAATTAAATCTTAAAAAAAAAAGATGGAAATACACAAACAAGCTGGATTTGTTAGATGAGAAGAAAAGAATCTTCATCTCTAGTTGTTACTTTGTAGTTTTGAAAGGATTTCATTTTCCACTTGTATTTGGAGAAATAAAAAGGCAAAATCAGTCCCACCCTAATGCATGGCAGCTTTAACCACCTGCCAGATCACAGCTACGCCCCCCCCCCTTTTTTTTAAAGATTTATTTATTTATTTATTTGAAAGTCAGAGTTACACAGAGAAAGGAGAGGCAGAGAGAGAGAGAGGTCTTCCATCTGATGGTTCACTACCCAATTGGCTGCAACAATCGGGCTGCACCGATCCGAAGCCAGGAGCCAGGAGCTTCTTCCAGGTCTCCCACGTGGGTGCAGGGGCCCAAGGACTTGGGCTACTTCTATAGTACAGCTTGATTACTTATTACATCACTCAAAAAATGATGACCAAAACAAAACAGAACAGTCCAACAGAATGTCAAGACCTGTTCAACCATTATCTCCAAGAAGTAAGATCAGAACAAATACAACTCATCAGAAAGAAAAAGGGTTGAGCAGGCACTGTGGCAGTGGGTTAAGCTATTGCCACCTAAGGTGCTGGCATTCCTTATGAGTGCCAGTTCGAATCACAGCTGCTCCACATCTTATCCAGCTTCCTACTAAACAGTGGAAGATGGCCCAAGTACTTGGGCCCCTACACCCACATGGAAGACCTAGTTAGACTTCCAGTGTCCTGGTTTAGGCTTGGCTCAGTCCTATTCATTGCAGCCATTTGGGGAGTGAATCAATGGTTGGAATATCTCCCCTCTTCCCCCTCTCACCATTCTCACCATTTCCCTCTCTTTCTGTAACTCTGCCTTTCAAATATATATATATCTATCTATATCTACCTATATATACACACATATATATACATACATACATACATATGAAAAGGGTGAAAAAGGAGACATAGCAAAAGTGACAGACAATGGTAGCATTTGTGCTGTCCCTCTGCAGCCTTCTGCCTTAAGTGGGAAGGTCTCGAGCTAATGGACACTGACGTAAAAGGCCCATTCACAACATATTTCAGACCAAAGATGGGAGACTCACAAGGTAAGCTGATTTTACGAGGACTTATTGAAAAGGTTTGTTGGGTTTTACTGAAAAGTAACATTGGGTTTAGGCAGATGCCCTTTACTGCACAAAGTTAACACAGTGCCTAATTCCAGGAGACTGACTGAGCAAGTGAGAAGGAAGGCAGCTACAACATCTCTATTACTCTTCTCCTTATCATAAAGAGAAGAAAAAGAGGGGTATTCATGCTGGTGGTTATAAAAAAGGAAAAACACCCTCAGTCCATAAGTTTTCAACAGGGTTGAAGAAAAGTGCCCTGTCACCCACAGCCCAATCATTTCCAAAAAGAACTATTTTCTGATTAAAATAAGCAGATTTCAGGGATCAGCATTCCCAGACTGCTAGTGCCAAGTAAAGGTGTCATTCCCATTACAGGTGGGTGTCCCCAGAACCAAACCATGGAGTTAGAAAACATTAAAAAGGCCATTTCATACGCAGGAATTAATAATAGTTGTGAACATGAAACATAGAACAGCTGCGTCTAGTCCTCCAAGTGAGCCCCAACATAAGCATCCACCAAATAAGTGAGGTCTGAAGAGAAGTCAGCTTTGTAGCCTTGTGGTCACAAGAAAAACACAGCTACTTGAAATGCGCTGATACTTTTGTCCTTCTCTGAAAAACAACCTGATGTGGACAACAGCTGAGAATTGGGACAACAGAATCATATAGTCTTCTGAGTGTGAACCAATGACTAAAGTTAGAAAATAATATAAAGGTAAGAGAAAATAATAAAGGAAGAAAAGAAATGAGGGATGGGTGAGTTTCTTTATCCCTTCTCTCCTACCAAATTCCCTAGGAACCTATACTTGTTAATGCAGTAGCATTCACTCCAGGACATCTCTATACCCCTCTAACACCAGAGTCCTCAGAGAATAAACCAACTATGTCCTTGGAGAAAGCACTGAAGCCAATTTGCCTTTGGCCATCTTTAGAAAAATACTTCCTGGAAAAACTAGCAAAGCTCACTGATGAGAGACAAGTGAATGTCAATATTCTATAGCTATTGGGAGGGAAGGAGTTAGCCCTTCCCATGACGAGGAACATGCACAATGACACTCACATGTTGAAAATGACTGCCAGGGGCCAGTGCTGTGGCATATTAGGCTAAGCCTCCACCTGTGGTGCCAGCATCCCACATGGGCGCTGGTTCAAGTCCCACTGCTCTTCTTCCAACCAAGCTCCCTGCTCATGGCCTGGGAAAGCAGGAGATGGCCCAAGTGCTTGGGTCCCTGCATCCATGTGGGAGACCTGTAAGAAGCTCCTGGCTTTGGATCAGCTCAACTCTGGCAGTTGCAGCCATTTGGGGACTAAACCAGTGGACCTTTCTCTCTGTCTCCTCCCTCTCTCTGTAACTCCACCTCTCAAATAAACAAAATCTTTAAAAGAAAAAAGAAAGGAAGGGAGGGAGGGAGGGAGGAACAGAGGGAGACAAACTGACAGCTAGGCAAAGCTTACTTGAAGAAAGAGAACACTCAAACTAAGGTTCTTACATTTGACATTCCAATCCTCTAAGCCAGATGAAGATTTCCCATTAAAAATCAGGCCAAAAAACAGCAAGAATCATCTTCCCAGTGTCATCAACGTTAAGTGAATAGAGGGAGCTAAATGGCAGCTGTGACCACAAATCATATCCCTTGCCATCTGCATCTGTGAAGTACAAATGGGAGAATCTGTCATTGCAGTTTGTTTTTAAAGATTTAGTTATGTATTTGAAAGGCACAGTTAGAGAGAGAGAGAGACAGAAACAGAGACAGATCTTCCATCTGCTGGTTCACTCTGCAAATGACAGCAATGGCCGCAGCTGGGCCAACCTGAAGCCAGGAGCCAGGAGCTAGCTTCCTGTGGTACAGCAGCCTAAGACCTGGGCCATCCTCCACTGCTTTCCCAGATACACCAGCAGAGAGCTGCATGGGAAGTGGAGAAGCAAGGACTTGAACTGGCACCCACAAGGAATGCCAGCACAGGGCTGGCTTAACCTGCTATGCTATAGCACCAGCCCCATCATGGCAGATCTTAAGCAGCTAGGCTGGCAGATGGATATTCTGATCCTCAATGGAAGAAAAGATAGAAGTCCCCTATACTGTGACTCAGCATCCTGACTGCAGGCCAGTATACATTTGGGGGAGCAAACTGAGGGCAGAAGTACAGTAATAAAGTAGGAAATGACAAGTGCTAAAAGTACCTGGCACCTCACCTTGCTGATAGTACAAAGGAGCAAAGGTGTAGGAACCACTGGTGAATAGAATATGCACATCTCCGTCTACCAAGACAGATACAACAACGGCTCATGGCTGCTGACAAAGGATGGGAGCATCACAGCTGACTTCAACTGTGGATACCAAAACCATCTGGGCTATGAATGCCAAAGGGTTGGAAGGTAGGACAAACTGTCCATCTTGAAGGTGCCCAGTGTAAGTCCATCTTCGTCAATGGCCAGTGTCACAGTAGTCTTCCCAGGGAACGAGGCTGAACAGAATTGTGGATTAAGGCAGTGAGTATTCCTGGGAAATCAACTCCTTGGCAGACCAGCAGAAACAAAAAAAAAAAAAAAAAAAAAAAAAGGGGGAGAACAAAGACAGAGGGAGAAAAACAGAAACCCCAAGTGGTTTAGACTCCACGTTTCTGGCTTACAGATGCTCAGCTAAGAACAACCATAGGCTTTAGGAGCTAGTGGGCAGCAGCAGCAGACCACTGTCATTTAGGAAAATCCACAGACAACTTTCCACGATCTATACATTACTGACTTGGGTCTGTATATATTCTCAGTGAAATGTACCAAATCCAAGAAAAGAAAAAACAAACAAAAACAACAAAAAAATTCAAATACACTATTTTTTGAGAAAATAAGTTTTGTAAGGCCAAATCACCCAGCAGAACAGGTGGAAGTCAATAATTTCGTAAGGTATCATTCATGGTGGTCCTGATATTCAGAGACCAGTTTCCAGCTATGAAAGTTCCCCTCACATGCATTCTTTCTTCATCACACCTAACAAAGTCCAAACACTGAGAAATCCTCACTTGTGCACATCTAGAAAAAGAGCATCTGTACATGTTCTCACATCTGTATATATGAGTTGGTACAAACTATACACATGGATACCTCATACACATTGGCATAGACATAAACACTCATCTTCCTGTGCCATCTAAGACACATGTTTTCAGAAACAGGTTCTATGTGAGCCAACAACAGCAACATTATTTCCTATTTGAGGAATAAAGCCTTTTTAACAAAACAGTTGGCATCTCTGACAGTATTTTTTTTTTTTTTTTGGACAGGCAGAGTGGACAGTGAGAGAGAGAGACAGAGAGAAAGGTCTTCCTTTTGCCGTTGGTTCACCCTCCAATGGCCGCCGCGGCCGGCGCGCTGCAACCGGCACACCGCGCTGATCCGATGGCAGGAGCCAGGAGCCAGGTGCTTTTCCTGGTCTCCCATGGGGTGCAGGGCCCAAGCACCTGGGCCATCCTCCACTGCACTCCCTGGCCACAGCAGAGGGCTGGCCTGGAAGAGGGGCAACCGGGACAGAATCCGGCGCCCCGACCAGGACTAGAACCCGGTGTGCCGGCGCCGCTAGGCGGAGGATTAGCCTAGTGAGCCGTGGCGCCAGCCTCTGACAGTATTTTAAAAACATAATGGGGGCTGGCGCCGTGGCTTATTGGCTAATCTGCGCCACGGCTCACTTGGCTAATCCTCCGCCTGCGGCACAGGGACCCTGGGTTCTAGTCCCGGCTGGGGTGCTGGTTCTGTCCCAGTTGCTCCTCTTCCAGTCCAGCTCTCTGCAGTGGCCCAGGAAGGCAGTGGAGAATGGCCCAACTGCTTGGGCCCTGCACCAGCATGGGAGACCAAGAGGAAGCACCTGGCTCCTGGCTTCGGATCGGCGCAGCACGTTGGCTGTAGCGGCCATTTGGGGAGCGAACCAACGGAAGGAAGACCTTTCTCTCTGTCTCTCTCTCACTGTCTAACTCTGCCTGTCAAAAAGATAAATAAATAAATAAATAAATAAAATAATGGGTGCCTTTCAGATGTGTTCTCTAGAAGTATCTATCTTGGAAGTTTGGTAATTGTAGTTACCAATTCACTCATTCTTAAACTGCCTCATGTTTCCCATTAATATTTTGCAGAGTGAGAACCTTTGTTCTGCCAAGGTCTATCTGGATATTTATAATATCATTCATAGGCCATATAAAATTATCAACTTAAAAATTAGTTTGCTGGGGCTGGTGTTGTGGCATAACAGGTAAATCTGCTGCCTGAGATGCAGGCATCCCATATGCATACCAGTTCAAGTCCTGGCTGCTCCACTTCCAATCCAGCTCCCTGTTAATGCACCTAAGAATACAGCCAAAGATAGCCCAAGTGTTTGGTTCCCTGTACCTATATAGGAGACCCCGAAGAAGCTCCTGGATCCTGGCTTCCATTTGGCCCAGCCCTGGACATTGCAGCCATGTGGGGAGGGAACCAGTGAGTGGAAGATCTCTTTGTGTGTCTCTCCCTCTTTCTCTGTAATTCTGCCTTTATAAATAAAATGAATCTTTTAAATAAATGAGTCATTAAATAGAGTCATTGAATATTGAGTTCCACCTACAGTTGCCTTGGCAGGGCCAGACCAAACGATTTCATGGACTGTTCATGGCACACAGGCTGAAAGTTTCCCACCCCTGACTTACAGCAAAATATTAACACAATTTCTACTTCTTTTGCTTTGCTTATTCGACCAGAGTTGATGTCCAATAAATGCCCCTGAAACCAACTGGAGGTAGAATTCTGAGTCTTCTGTTTCCTTTATAAATTTAGATTGTACATTTCAACAGCCACTGATTCCATTTCAAAACATACACTGATGGGCTGGCAAAAATCCTCACCTGCTTCAAATTACAATTTACATTGAGAGTCATATCAGGAAAAAACTTACCTCCTTCTTTAAAAGCCCCACAAATGCACTGAAGTATTCACTGCAGATAAATTCCCCTGGCTTAAAGCAGTTCAAAGAGAGGATTTCCTTCTCCCATCCTGTAGAAGACGTCAATGACTTTCAATAAAGGGAAGATGAATGGACACCATCAGACTGCTACCTCATCTGGGACCTTTCCTTAAATACATCATTGCTAAGTTACCAGGTTATGTATCTCATATTTTTTAGAAATTCTCTCTTCTCCATTTTAAATAACTTGCTTATAACTTATAGCAGTGCAGGGAATTATCTATAGAGGAGAATCACCCATCCTGACAAGTCTGAGAATCCTGTTCTTGGCCGTTTCCAAGTCAGATAAATGGGCACATAACATGGTTACTCAGAAAGTGAGCTTACAGCTCACAGAGTGTTTAAAACAGCTCTTCACAGAAAAAATACATAACTGCCTCTCTATCAACAACACTATGAGAGGAAGTATCCTGGAAAAAAGGGCAAAAATAACATACAGGGGTTGAAAGGAGAAATGCTGCTACCTACTGGATCCCTACTACCTAAGATTCACTTTCTATTTTTACTTCCTAGATGACCTCATTATGTTCAATGAGTTTCCTAAAATAGTAATCTAGTGACAGCACCATGCTAACAGAACATGTGAATCACTCAAACATGGTTATTCATATGAAAACATCAATATAGTGAAAATTGTCAGCAACAGTTTTCAAGGCCACATCTCGTTCACTACACTGTGTGGGCATCTTTGGAGGTAGCAGGGCACTGTTTTCTTTTTCATTTTCTTACGGCTCCTTACACTCACAACTTCTATGGAGCTTCTACAGACCACAGTCGTTATGAAAATCTATACACTGTATTTCCCAATCTGAAAAATGTGATGGACTTAAACACAGAACCCAAAGTAAGAAAACTAATTGCCTTTCTTAATTCAAACAAGATGGACTATAAAATAATCAGTTGGATGGAGCATTTCGGTGACTACAAAGAATCTGGCTTGGAGAACGTGTTGCTTTTCTGCCTGCATGGTTGTGTAGCTGAGCACTTCATGAAAATCCACATGGAAATAGCTCCAGTTATTGACCCAAGCAGTAGACTTGCATTCACCTCAGTTCACTTCTCATTTTGCAAAGTGATCAGTAGCAAGTACAGCAGTTGACATCACTCCTAAAAGGAGAAGAAACAAGGGTTGAAGACAGAAGTGGAAAAGCACCCAGATAAATCCTGAGCTACTTTTAAACAGTGTAAGGCCGCCACAAAACACACCAAAAACCAGAGTAAGGGAAAGGGCTTATTGGGGGAAACCTGACAGACAGGAGGGAAGGGGTTAAGAAAAAAAGAGAAGGAGGAGAGGGTAAGAGAGTGGGGCAGAGACAGCGGTCAGGAGAGAAAGAGAGACACGTGTTCCGGAAAAGGTCCTTTAAAACTTTGCCAGGGGGCCGGCAGGAAAGTAGGAGCGTGAATCCCATTAGGATGGGGATGGAGCTGACACCAGTGGTTGGGCCCAAGCGGTTACCGGGCTTCCAGCAATGGCAGCGCGCAGAGAGGGGGTATAGAGGCTAGGATGGTGTCAGGGTGTAGATCGCGCCATAGATTAGACTGCGCCATTTTACTAACAAACAGCCTCAAACTCCAGATCGCAAAAATCTATTAACCAGAGAAGGAATCAATCCACAAAGCCACTGCACACTCTCCCTGCAGCTCCCGCTGGGAAAATAAACAGCCCCGAGCACGCCAGGCCCCAGGCGTCCGGTGTGTCCGCGGGAACCCTCCAGCCTGCTGTATGGGTTGTGGGTGCAGAGAGGCAGATCTGCACGCCTTCCGCCTCCGGCTCTGGCTCCCCGCTGACAGCCGCTCAGCACTACCCCGCCCCGGAACCACCGCTGGATACACAGGGATGTCCCGCACAGGGCACTCATTAGACACCTGCGAAGTTGGGAACGGAACTGAGGAAAACATGGAGAACAAGAGCCCTGCTGCCTTCCTTCGCTGTCCTAACTTTTCCAGTCCTCACGCCTGGTCCCTGCACTGTGCCCACCCCCCCGAAACCCATTAAGAAAAGCTGGAGCGAGGTAGTGCATGGGCCCGCCGGGGCGTTGGGAGGCGGCGGTCGGAGACGCCACCTGGATCGCCTGCAAGTGCGCCCAGAAAGTGAGCCGAGCCAACAGCCGCAAGCGCACCCTTCCCTGTCCCATGCGCACACGGCTCCGTACCTGCCCTGGAAATTCCCGGGAAGCGCGGCAGCTCTTGCTCAGGACACGCAAGGAGCAAGGTGGAGAGTGTGGGGCAGGAAAAAACCCGCGGCGATCCGGGCGGCAGACGCCGCAGCAGCAGCGAATGCGGAAGCAGCTTGAGACCGGGCAGGAACTCGCTCGCACAAGGAGGCTGCAGGGAACAGCGCAAGAGACAAGGAGTGGGCAGCCTGAACACGTGTCGCTAGGCTGCAGCTTGGCTCACTGCACCCAGCCGCCCGGGAACTCACTCTGAGCCGAGGGTTCCCGCCCACGCACGTATTCTCTCACGCTCAGCCCCGCTCAGCTAGGAACACGTTCCTGCACCTAGGGACTCTGGGAAATGGAGTCCAAGGTCATGGCATTCCTGGAGAGCAGATCTGCTGGCCCTCCCTGAGGGCTTGAAAGTCTAGGTCAGGTTGAGGGTAAGTGGCAACACAGAGTCTTTGCTCTTGTTTACATCCCTCAAATAAAATTAATGAAATAAAATAAAAAGTCTCAAGCATCAGCTGGCAGTCTTCTTCCTTTCTTGAGCCCACATTCTTTTTTATAAAAAAGATTTATTTTATTTATTTGAAAGCCAGAGTTACCCACAGAGAGAGAGAGAAAGAGAGAGAGAGAGGTCTTCCATCTGCTGTTTCACTCCCCAATTGGCCACAATGGCTGGAGCTGCTCCAATCCGAAACCAGGAGCCAGGAGCTTCTTCTGGGTCTCCCACACGGGTGCAGGAGCCCAAGCACTTGGCCATCTTCTGCTTTCCCAGGACAAAGCAGAGAGCTGGATCGGAAATAAAGCAGCCGGGACTCGAACCAGCGCCCATATGGGATGCCGGCACTGCAGGCCAGGGCGTTAACCCACTGTGCCACAGCGCTGACCCCAGAACCCAAATTCTTAAGAGTGACACTCAGTGCTGCTAATTAATCCCCAAGTCCTGGCTTCTTCATAAGCTCTGCCTTCTTACAGATAAGATCTTACATGCTCCTTTGTTCCTGGAAGGCTTCTCTGGTTTTTGCCTATAAGAATCAAATAATAAATGAGTGTGAATACAATATAATTTTTAGAGGCGGCGCAGAAGACATAGTTTAGCATACGAATTTGACAATAAAAATTTTATTCGTGTTTTATTGATGTTTGTTCTGCTTCATCCTTTAATTCACCAAGTATGGAAAGATTAACAGGGGAATTGAATGGAGAACTAATATTTCTGTGTATCTTCTAAGAACCAGTTTAAGGGACTAAATGCCTTGCATTTCATTTAACCCTCAGATTAATTCTGGAGACAATATTATCACTACTTTAAACAGAGAAAACTGAGGTGGAAAGGGTTTTATTATTAGGAAATATCATTGAAAAGGTTAGGAAAAAGGCCAACCAAAATAAAAATCCTCATTTAACAAAACAATCATTTTGAGGCCAGTGCTCTGGCTCAGAGGGGTAAAGCCCGAGCCTGCAATGCCTACATCCCATATGGGTGCCAGTTCTAGTCCTAGCTGCTCCAATTCCTATCCAGCTCCCTGCTAATGCACCTGGTGAAGTAGGTGAGGATGGCCCAGCAGATGGAAGACCTCTTGGTGTGTCTCTGTCTCTGTAATACTGCCTTTCAAAAGAAACTATCTTTTTTAAAAAAGGAAATCAGTCTTTTGTCACTAAAATAAATGAAATATTTTTAAAAAAGGAACCAAAATTAATCTTTTGAGGTCCAAGTTCTAACACTTCAGATTTCTCATCTGGAAAGAACAGTACCCATAACAATAATCCACACTGCAGAGAACTATGTAGGGTTACAAACTGTCTAAAAAGAGAACGAGACTCAAAATCTCATTCTTGGTATTATTCCATGATCATTTTTCATATGTTTAATATTAAGGTAACATTTAAATATTATTAATTCTTAGGTATATGTGTGTTGTTTGTGTTTTAAATTTTATTTAGAAACTTTCAATAAATTATTTATTTATTTGAAAGTCAGAGCTACAGTGACAGAGATCGAGAGAGAGAGTGAGAGAGAGATTGAGATCTTCAATCCATTGATTCACTCCCCAGATGGCCACAATGGCCAGCACTGAGCCATGATGAAGCCAGGAGCCAGGAGCTTCATCCAAGTCCCCCACATGGGTGGCAGAAAGCCAAGTACTTGGGCCATCTTCCATGGCTTTTCCCAGGCTATTAACAGGGAATTGGATCAGAAATGAAGCAGCCAGGACTAGAACCAGTGCCCATATAGGATACTGGCATTGCAGATGGTGGCTTTACCTACTATGCCTCAGTACAAGCCCCTAAATAAATGATTAACTGGATCAAATGGATTCTGTGTATATGACTACTTCTGTGTCTTACAGTTCCTTGGATTACAGTTGCTTGATTAAGGATGTTTAAATCTTTATCCATTCACTTTACACTATGCATTTACTTTGTTAGGCAACATTCATTGATGACATTGCTCTTTTCTGTCAAATTGTGAACTTCATGAGGGTAAGAACTAAGTTTACTTTATTTGACATTAAAACCTCAACACCTGAAAGAGTTAGATTCTTAGTTGAGTGAATAAATAATGATATAAAAGGTGGGCCGGCGCCGTGGCTCAATAGGCTAATCCTCCGCCTTGCGGTGCCGCCGACACCCTGGGTTCTAGTCCCAGTCGGGGCGCCAGATTCTGTCTTGGTTGCCCCTCTTCCAGGCCAGCTCTCTGCTGTGGCCCGGGAGTGCAGTGGAGGATGGCCCAAGTCCTTGGGCCCTGCACCCCATGGGAGACCAGGAGAAGCACCTGGCTACTGCCATTGGATCAACGCGGTGCGCCGGCCGCGGTGGCCATTGGAGGGTGAACCAACAGCAAAGGAAGACCTTTCTCTCTGTCTCTCTCTCACTGTCCACTCTGCCTGTCAAAAAAAAAAAAAAAAAAAAAGTGAACAAAGTAAATCCCTGGTCCCCAAGAGTTCACTATCTAGTAAAGGACCGAAGGAAAGAGAAATGTATTTGATGACTGACACAATTAGATGAATATATATTTTACTGTTCTGAGACAAGTTTGATCATAAAGTGGGTCATCTTAATAATCGGCATGGGCAGGAGGGAGGAGGGGAAATATCACTATGTTCCTCAATCTGTATATATGAAATACATGAAACTTGTATAACTTAAATAACATTTTAATTAATTAATTAATTTAAAAAATAAAAAACAATTACACAGCAATGAAACAGGTTAACAGGCAACATGCAGGGCCAAGCAGGTTGAATGGTCACCCTAGCTATGTAAGGAATTTCATTCGCTTATTTAACAAACATTTATCTAGCCATCTTTTGAGTAGTGTTGAAATAACTAGCAGCCACTTGATTTCCCTCGAAATTGAGAAAGAGATACCGAGCATCAATGCAGGTGGGAGAGCAGATATATTTGGGAGAATCACTATATTTATAAAATTGTACTTATGAAGTTTATATTCCTTAAATAAAAAGTTTCTTTGGGGGAAAGTTTCTTTGGCAGGGAAAGTAGGCCAACTCAAAAAAAGTTTTGGAACAATGGTAGGAATATAAGAGGTAGGGGTGAACTAAATTTAAAAGTCTATTAAAAGAGGCCAGCACTGTGGCACAGCTGGTTGAAGCTCTGGCCTGAAGTGCCAGCATCCTATATGGGCACCGGTTTGAGTCCCCACTGCTCCACTTCCAATCCAACTTTCTGCTACAGCCTGGAAAAGCAGTAGAGGGTGGCCCAAGTCCTTGGGTCCCTGCATCCATGTGAGAGACCTGGAAGAAGCTCCTTCCGGGCTTTGGAATGGCACAGCTCTAGCCATTGTGGCCATCTGGGAAGTGAACCAGCAAAAGAGAGGACCCCCCACCATTTCTCTCCACCCTTTATCTCTCCTCTCTCCTCTCTCTGCCTCTCTGTAACTCTGCCTTTCAAATAAATAATAATTTAAAAAAAATCTATTAAAGAGGGCTGGCACTGTGGTACAGCAGACTGAAGTGCCAACATCCCATTTGGATGCCAATTCCAGTCTCAGCTGCTCCTTTTCTGATCCAGCTCTCTGCTATGGCCTGGGAAAGCAGTAGAAGATGGTCCAAGTTCTTGGGCCCCTGCACCCACGTGGGAGACCCAGAAGAAGCTCCTGGCTGCTGATTTCAGACCAGCTCAGTTCCTGACTTAAGATCTGCTCAACTCCAGCCATTGCAGCCATTTGAGGAATGAATCAGCAGATGGGAGACAACTCTCTCTATATAACTGTCTTTCAAATAAATAAAAATAAATCTTAAAAAAAATCTATTAAAGGTAATTCAGTTGAGATATACTAGGAACTGGTCCAAGGTACCAGGGCGGTGGGAATGGAGAAGAGGCGACACATTACAGTGATATTTAAAAGATAGAATCAATAGGATTTCAGCACTTTACTGTGGTAGATGAAGGCAGCATAAAACTCCTATGTAAATCCTAAACAGGATTTTATTATTTACAGGACAAGGTGTTCTTGGTACATTAATGCTTATCGTTAGTAAAAGTCTTCCTCAGATTAATGTATACAGTTCCCACAAATCCCGGGCACAGTCTCAAGGGTAGACACTATAGTTATCCCCTATGTCAATGATCAAGCAAAACAATTTTAATGGCTACATGTGAAATGGTCCTCACTATGGTGCCATTATTTGTAAACTAGAAGAAATAATCACTGTCTATAAGAACACTCAAAATTGTAAAAATAAATTAAAAATCCCATACAATTATATAATAGAAGATTGAACATGGAATATTTCACTAATTCATAGTTCATGTGTCCACTAGTCTCAGCTATCCAAACACCAAGGAGGAAATAAGTAAAAAAGTGTCCCAGAATAGCCAAAATAAACACTATGAAGTCCATGTAATGGTTCATAACTCTGGCTCAGCATCATGACTCTCAAATAAACTCACTGTATCTTGACTACTCTGGAGACAGTGGATGTGCACAGAGAGAAAATGGTAGTGAATGTGTGCAACGAATAAGTGAAAAGGGCTCCAACAGTATTGCTTTGGAATTCTGTGGTCCCTAACTGAATGTAAAATCAGGCAGTCACGTTGGTTTCTGGGAGAATGCCATGCTCCTGGCTATCATGGGACCATAAGAACTGAGCACAGCAATCATGGTATTCAAGGCCAGCATCCATGATGCACTGACTGATAATGGAGCACAGTAGCTTGGCTTGAAGAGCACAACAAAGACTTTTGACAGAACTTTGCTAGTGAGTGGTATCTTTACAAGACCATATGAAAACCCAGAATTAACAGGACCAATGAATTAATGATGATATAAACTCTTTTCTACTGCAGGCTGATATAGATGGTAGGCTTGGGAACAGCTGCATTGCTGCAGATGAATAATAGGGAAGCCCAGGGAGTCCGATTCTCACTAGAAACACAACCACCAGGAGATGGCAGTTTCTGAATTGGTTTAGAAGCATAGAAGCAGGGCGGTGCTGTGGTGCAGCGGGTTAATGTCCTGGCCTGAAGCGCTGGCATCCCATATGGGCCCTGGTCTGAGACCTGGCTGCTCCCCTTCCAATCCAGTGCCCTGCTATGGCCTGGGAAAGCAAAAGATAGCCCAAGTTCTTGAGCCCCTGCACCCACATGGGAGACCCAGAAGAAGCTCCTAGCTTTGGATCCACGCAGCTCTGGCAATTGCAGCCATCTGGGGAGTGAATCAGCAGATGGAAGACCTCTCTCTCTGTCTCTACCTCTCTCTGTAACTCTGTCTTTCAAATAAATAAAATAAATCTTAAAAAAAAGAAAGAAACCACCATAAGACAAATGAGATTTCTTAAACCAGTGCTATATTTTTATTGGTCTTTCTCCTAGATTTTTAAACCATATTCCATTTCCACTTCAGTTTTCTCTTTGTAAAATAATATTATTGTCTCCAGCATTAATTTAAGGATGAAATGAGACAATGTAATGCATGTAGTCACTCAGGAATGTTAGTTCTCTAACCACTTCCCCAGTTTATGTTTCTGTACTTGGTGAATTAAAGGACGGTGTAAATTCATGTCAAAAGATCTAAAACATCAATAAAACACCAATGAAATGTTATTCTGAAATATGGATGCTAATCTATGCCCTCTGTGCCCCCTCTAAAAACTATAGTATATTTGTACTCATTTATGATTTGGTTGTTATAGGCAAAGACCCAGAGAAGCCTTCCAGGAACAAACCAGCAGGTAAGCTTTTTGTGGAAGAAGGCAGAGTTTATGAAGGAGCCAGGATTTGGGATTTAATGAGCAGCAGTGGGCGTCACTTAATATTTTGGCTCCAGAAAGGAAGAGCACCAATCAATCCTTGAGAATTTGGGGGGCTAGGTGGGGGAAGGGCAGAAGGAATGTAAACAGAAGAAAAAGCTCTCTGGTTTCCATTGTGTTTCCACCTGCCAGAGACTTGCAAGCCCTCAGGGAAGGCCAGCAGGTCTGTTCTCTAGGACTGTCCTGGACTTGGACTCCATTTCCCAGAGTCCCTGAGTGCCCCCAAGGTATTCCGTGTTCTGAGCACCTGAGTACCGTGACCACGGGAGTGTGCACCCCTGTGGCGCCGAGTCCCAGGATTGTGGAGGTTCATTCACCCATCAGAGGCAGTGCTGCTGCCCATCCCGCACGCTCTGAGTCCTTTGCTCTGTATCTGCAATCCCAGGCAGTTTGAGAGCGCACACCCGGGCCGGCTTCCGTTGCTGATGCTGCTTCTGCTGTCATCTCCACCCTGCGCCACACTCCCCGCGTTGCTCCCTGCAGGTTCTGTCGAGAGACAGCTGTGCTTCGAGGGAATTTCCATGCAAGTACAAATACCGGGAGTGGGGGCAGAGGGAGGGGCGTGGACGCGTGCGTATGGGAGAGGGGTGGGTGCGAGGGCATCTGGCGGCTCAGGGACCTGACTCGCTTTCTGAAAGCGCATCCCAGTGATCCAGGCCTACCCTCTGGGCTGCCCCTCCAGGAAAGGTGCAGGGACTTGAGCCCTGGCTGTGGCCTCTTCAACCGCTGCCTCCCAGCCTGCTGGTGTCCAGCGATATCCCTGCACTACCTTGGCTAAACTTTCTCCGCTGCATTTTATTTAGTGGATGCAAGAGTGAGGGACCCAATGGGAAAACTGCATAAGTAGAGCCAGTGAGAGGACAGCGAGGGAAAGCAGCGGGACCCCTGTTCTCTATATTTTAACAAACCCATTGAGTGGATCCTGAGAATGCCTGCTGGCCTGGCTCTGGGGTGTACCCCGTGGCTGTTCAGATTGGGCTGCGCTGGGCGACCCGCAGTGGGGAGCCCCAGCAGACAGATGGAAGAGGAAGGAAGCTGAGAAAATCTGCCTCACTGCCCCTACACCGCCAGTGCAGTGGGGTCCCTGCTTGGAGAGTGTATGGTGCCTTTGTGGATTGATCTCTCTTTGTTTAGTTAGCAAAGACTTTTTGCAATCTGGAGTTTGAGGTGGTGGAAATGTAACTGATAATTTTTTTGGCTGCTTCTCAAATTCTGACTTCAGTCTTTATTTCTTCTCCTTTTAGCAGGGATGTTAACTGTTGACTTGCTGTTGATCCCTTTGCAGAGTGAGGTGAGAACTGAAGTGAATGCACGTCTACTGCTTGGGTCAATAATTGGAGATATTTCCATGAAGTGCTAAACTACAGAAATATGCAGGTAGAAAGTTACACTTTCCCTTTGCCAGATTCTTTACAGTCACCCCAGTGCTCCACCCAGCTACTTCTCTTACAGTCTATGTTGTTTTAATTAAGAGGGCAGGTTAGTTTTCTCATTTTGAGTTCTGTGTTTAAGCCCATGGCATCTTTGACATGGACAACATAATGACTATAGATTTTCATAACAACTGGGGCTGCTGAAGTTGTTAATGTGAGGATGGAGGTAAGCAAAGGGAAAAGAAATAAGTTCCTCCCTTGCCCCACAGAGATGCTCAGGCAGTGCAGAAAGAGATGTGGCCTTGAAAACTATTGTTGACTTGTTTTCTGTGTAATGAAGTTTTCAAATGAATAAGCAGGTTTGATTGATTCACATGTTCTATTGGTGTCTGGTGCTGTCACCAGATGACTAATTTATAAAACTCACTGAACATAAATGAGATCAGCTAGGAAGTAATAGTGAATCCTAGGCAGAGCAGGCTGTTAAGGTTGCATCATTCCTCCTCCTAACCACATTGTGTTATTTATTTATTTATTTATTCATTCTTTTTTCAAGCATGCTTCCTATCATACTGCTTGTTGATGGTTAAGCAGTTACATATTCTACTGTGAAACCTTTAAAACAACTGTAAACCCACTTTCTGAGCAACCGTTCTTTTGACATGGAAAGAGCCAAGAACAGGATTCCTAGATTTGGCAGGCTACCTGGCTGTCAGTAACAGATCATTACCTGCATTGCTGTAAGTTGACAGGAAGTTACTTAAAAATTGAAGAGAAAATTTTGTTAACACGAGATACATAAACTGATAATTTAGCAATGATATCTAAGGAAAGATGCCAAATGAGTAAGCATTTTGATGGTGTCAATTTATCTTCCCCTTTATAACAATCATTGATTTCTGCTACAAGAAAAGAGAAGAAAATCCTCTTTGAACTGCCTTAAGCCAGGAGAATTCATCTATATTTTAACTGAGGTTTCTCATTGGGAGGAAGAAAAAAAATTGTATTTTTTAAGGAGGGGTTAAATTTTTTTTCTGGTATGGCATTCAATGTAAAGATTATAATTGGTAGCAGGTGATGCTTTTTGGTGATGCATTTCATTTAGTTTCTATTTAATGCATATTTTAAGTTAATAGTTCTAGTATTCTTCTTAAGTTATTCTGGCTCTTGAAAATACCTTTTCTTCCATCTATCACTCAATATACATGTATTTTACTTATCTGAAAAGCAGATGGACAGAGAGAGAGAGAGAGAGATCTTCCAGCTGCTGGTTCATTTACCAGATGGCGGCCAGGGATTGGGCAGGCCAAAGTCAGGAGCCCAGAACTCCATTTGGTCACTTGGAAACAGGGACCCAAACATATAGGCCATCTGCTGCTGCTTTCCCAGGTGCATAAGCAGGGAACTGGATCAGAAGTCAGGTCTTCAATTGCTGTTCTTTTGGGATGCTGGCATCACAGGTAAAGGCATAACTCATTGTGTCAAAACGCCAACCCCTCAATATGCATTTTGAAGTGGAATCAATGGCTATGAAAATTTGCAATAGAAAGAGAAAGAAGCCTCTTCTAATTCCAGTTGGTTTCAGGGGCCTTGATTGGATATCTACTATAACTAGGCAAATGAGCATAGCGAAAATAATCAGAAATATTTTTAACATTTTTCTGTAAATCAGGAGTGGGGAGCATCCAGCCCATGGGCCATAGATGACTCAAGAAGTCGTTTGTTCTGTCCCTGTCAAGGCAACCACAGGTGGGACTTGATAATCAATAAATGCATAGCAGGCTAATTTTTAAGTTGATATTTATGTATTGCATGTGAATGATGTTATAAATATCCAAATGGCCCTTGGCAGAAAAAAAGGTTCCCACTCTTGCAAAATGTTAGTGACAAACCGAAGGCAGTATACAAGTCTATTTATGAGTGAGTTAGTAATTACAATTACCGATCTTCTAGAAGGCAGTCACTTCTAGAGAACACCTGCCAAAAACACCCATTATGTTTATAAATATTGTCAGAGATTGTTCCTGGCTTGGAGATTGCCTGCCTAGCCCATGCAGCAGGTTAAGAGGGTGTGGCACACTATGCCTCCCAGGAAGGACCCTATGAAGTGACTGCTGGGAGGCCACAGGAGCCCCAGGCATATTTCCCCCACCCCCTGGCCTGTTGAAGGGCCTTGTAATTGCCAATCAGGTAAACAGCTCCCACGTGTGGCCCAGGCCCATAAGGACCACCTGGGAGGCCATGTAGGCTACATGACCTTCAAGCTGATTGGAGAAGCATAGCAGCATCAATATCGGCTTCATCCTATAGAATTAGTGTTGTCCTGAATTAGCTACACCCCCTCTGCCTGCCCTTTAAAAGCTTGAGATTGATTATTAATAAATGGACATGTTCACTGAAGCTTGTCTCCAGTGCTTCTTGTCGAAGAACACTGTCGCCCCACCATCCCAACAGCGTGGGCCTCGCAGGACGAGTCCACAAGAGATGCCAGACATTTTGTGGAAAAGGCTTTATTTTCAGAAAGAGAAATAGGAATCCTGTTTGATGAGAGAGGCGAGAGAGGCATACGCATCAAAAATAATGTTACTGCTGTTGGCTTACATGGAACCTGTTTCTGAAAACAATCTTAGATGAGACAGTGTGACAAGGGACTCAAAGTTCAATAGGTTATTTTGCTTGTTTTTTTTTTTTAAACAAGGCCTTTTTTTTTTTTTTCTTTTGACAGGCAGAGTTAGACAGTGAGAGAAAGGTCTTCCTTTTCCATTGGTTCACCCCCCAGATGGCCGCTACGGCTGGCGTGCTGCACCGATCCGAAGCCAGGAGCTAGGTGCTTCCTCGTGGTCTCCCATGTGGGTGCAGGACCCAAGCACTTGGGCCATCCTCCACTGCCTTCCCAGGCCACAGCAGAGAGCTGGAGTAGAAGAGGAGCAACCGGGACAGAACCGGCACCCCAGCAGGGACTAGAACCCGGGGTGCCAGTGCCACAGGTAGAGGACTAGCCTAGTGAGCTGTGGCGCTGGCTAAGGCCTGTTTTTCATAAAATTAAAATGTTAGTTTGTAACTGGCCCATTTCTAGCTTCTGTACCTCTGCTTGCTTGATAATGGTTGCCAAGGCCACTAGACTGTGGTTTCTCCTGTCTACTCCCGGCTGCAGACACAGGATAGCACAGGTGGCCTCAGGGTTACAAAAAACCTGGCTAATTAGCTAACTGCTTCTTGCTTCTGTATGCCTGCTTTCTGCTTGCACAAGCTCACATGCATAATCAAATGTCTGATAAAAAGTAGGTTCTGGCTTTAAAAATCCCCACCACTGCAACTCAGGGCTGTCTTCTCCAGACTTGCTCTGTGAGAGGACAGTCACTAGCTGGCTAATAAAGACTCCTAATTTGACTTCAAAAGTCTCTCTGTTTTTAATCTGTGTGCCCCACAACAACAGATGTCTGTGCCAAGGTGTATGAGGCATGCATATTTACAGTTTGTTCCAACTCACATGTATTGATGCTCCTTGTCTAGTTGTGCTTGATGTGGGGATTTCTCAGTGTATGATCCTTGTTTGGGGGATGAAGGCAGGATGCATATGAAGGGGAATACAAGAGCAGGAAATGGGTCTCTGAATATCAGGCCCACCATGCGTGGTGCTTCTTTAAAATATAGACACCCCTACCTATTCTACTGGCTGACTTGGCCTTGCAAAGCTCATGATCTTCTCAAGGAATATTGTATTTGAAGGTTTATAATATTTTTTGGCTTGGCTCAAGTGCATTTCACCCAGAATATGTACAAGCTATGTGTAGGTCACAGGAAGTTGTCTTGATTTTCCTCAATGATAGTGGTCTGCCGCTGCTGTCCACTGGCTCCTAAAACCTGTGGTATCTCCTGCCTGAGCATCTGTAAGTCAGAAAGATGGAGTCAACCACTTGGGGTTTCCTTTTTTTTCCTGTCCTTGACTACCCACCCTCCACCACCTCTTTTTTCTCTTTGTTGTTACTGCTGGTCAGCAAAGAGGTTGATTCCCCAGGAATACTCACTTCTTTGATCCATGATGCCACATGACCTCTCTCTCTCTGGGAAGACTGCTTCTTGTGTGATACTGGTCATTGAAAGAGATTCTTGTGGACTTATGCTGGGTGTCTTCGAGGACAGCTTGTTCTACCTTTCCAAACTTTTGCAATGGAGTGGATGTCACTATATTGCCAAGTCTATTTTCTTAGGGAATTTGGTAGAGGAGAAGGGATAAAGAAATTTACCCATCCTTCATTTCTTTGCTTGCTTTATTATGTTTCTCTGATCTTGGTATTACTTTATAGTTTTCCATTGAACCACACCCAGAAGACTGCATATAATTCTATTTTCACAACTATCAGCCCTTGTCCACATAAGGCTATTTTTCAGAATAGGACAAATGTGTCATCGATCATGACTGGAATAGAAATAAGATTTTGGTGCAAAAATTGACAGTCTTGGAGTTTTAATAATATGCATTTCCACAAACTTTTCAAAAGGGAATTTATTTTTTTAAATATTTTATTTATTAATTTGATAGGTAGAGTTACAGACAGTAAGATGGAGAGAGAAAGAGAGAAAGGTCTTCCATCCATTGGTTCACTCCCCAAATGGCCACAATGGCCAGAACTGCACCGATCTGCAGCCAAGAGCCAGGTGCCTCCTCCTAGTCTCCCATGTGGGTTCCAGGGCCCAAGAACTTGGGCCATCTTCTACTGCTTTCCCAGGCCACAGCAGAGAGCTGGACTGAAAGAAGAGCAGCCAGGACTAGAACTGGCACCCACATGAGTTGCCAGCACCACAGGCAGAGGATTAACCTACTGCACCATGGCGCCGGCCCCAGGAATTTATTTGAAAGGCAGAATGATAGAGAAGAGAAAGGGAGGGAGGGAGAGAGAGCAAGACAGAGACATTTTTAAGGGTCGGCGCCATGGCTCAGTGGGTTAATCCTCTGCCTGCGGCGCTGGCATCCCATATGGGTGCTGGTTCTGGTCTCGGCTGCCCCTCTTCCAATCCAGCTCTCTGCTATGGCCTGGGAAAGCAGTAGAAGATGGCCCAAGTGCTTGGGCCCCTGCACCCACATGGGAGACTGGGAAGAAGCACCTGGCTCCTGGCTTCGGATCAGCACAGCTCTAGCCGTTGCAGCCATCTCGGGAGTGAACCAACGAAATGAAGACCTTTCTCTCTGTCTCTCCCTCTCACTGTCTGTGGCTCTACTTCTCAGATAAATAAATACAATCTTAAAAAAAAAAAGACAGAGACATTTTATCTGTTGGTTTACTCCCCAAATGACTGCAACAGGTAGATCTGGGCCAAGACATCATCCAGGAATCTCCCCCATGCAGGGCAGGGCCTTAAGTGTTAAGCCATTATCTGCTGCCACTCAGGAGCATCATCAGGGAGCTGGATCTGAAGTGTGGAGTAGCCTGGATTTAAAGTGGCACTCCAATATGAAATGTAGGCATCATAAGCAGTGGCTCAACATAACTGTACCATACCAACTGCTCTTTCCATGAACTTTTTCAATGCCTTTCATATTTAATTTTTGCTATGCATATGTACAGTATTATAAAATTCTAAGGAGGAAGGGTGTCGCTCCCCGTCTTCGTGGAGGAACGACACAGGACCCTGCGCTGTTCTTTTGTCTGCTTGGCCCTTCCCGGGTTTGCTGCTGGTTCTTCCCGGGTTGGCTACCGACCCTTCCACCTCCGTGGAAGGGCGGTTCCCCCTGCCACTTTCCCCACTTCCACGGGGGAGCGGTACACCGCCAGCCGGCTCTCTCGAGGGCTGCTCAGATGTTCCTCAGGTGTTCCTCTTAGATGTTCCTGGTGCATGTTGTCTCTCTCCTCCTTTATAGTCCTCTTCCACCAATCCCAACTCTGCTACCCACACGCCCAGTACACTGCTCTCCTCCAATCAGGAGCAGGATCAGCTCCTGCAGCTCATCACTCAAGTTGGCGAGAGGCAGCTGCATAGAAGTTGTTACTCCCTTCTCAGCGCCATATTGTGGGAGAGCAGATGCATAGAATAAGTCTTAATTCCAGTAACAGTCTAGTCCGAGTTGCTCCCCACAGAAGGGCTCTGCTGAAATCAGTGAAATAATCTCAAAATCTGTGTTATTAGGGAATTAATCAGGAAACAAAATGGAATATAATAAAAAGGCTTTGTTTAAGTGGTGAATATCACTTCAAGATAAATTGCCCTATTATCTAAAGGAAAGTAAAGGAATTAAAGGAAATGAGGTAATTAGAACACTCAAAAGATTACTCATTAACAAATAACAAATTCCTTCATCATTTGAATGATTTTCTGTTTACTACCATTTACTAATTTTAGTTAAGCCCGAAAAATAATAAATCTGTCTTCTAAAAGATTTTGACAATAGATAGCTCAGTTTTGGTTGTCTACATGCTTTGTTACAGATTTGCAAAAATCAGGTTTAATGTATCTCTGACACAGAGATGTAATAAGTGTTCCTGTATAAAACATTATATAGTGACTATAACAAAGGGAAATTAAATTCCTTTTTCCTTTATGTCTGTGTTGTTTGCCCTAGCCATACTGAAATGTATGTTCTGTTAAAGCCTCTGGATGTTAACGACTTTCTTATCATTTGATGCTATTACATGTTTAATTCCCAGAGAACAAGGATGAATAAATAATAGCATCAGACTTAAGAGACAGAAGGGGCTGTAGATAGCAGCACAGGTAATGCTGTGGATGCTGTGTAATGGCATGGAGCTGGGAGATCACAGAACATGGCACCATAAACACAGCTAAATGTAATTGGTATTGATATGGAATTGTTGAGTGGATGCTCATCCATGCATTCATGTATTCATCAGTTAATTCAAATAATGCAAGAAGTCTATCTAATGTAAGGATACTTCAGAACATTCATGGAACATGGAATGAAAAGATAAGTTTAATACAAAATGTGAAAATTCAAGCATAGTTTCTTTTATAATCTGTATTTTCCATGAATGTTTAAAAGACCCTGTTAAGCACTGATCTGCAGCCCACACTTCTTTCCATACCTAAACAATGTACTTAGTCACCTGGTTTTAGGCCTTATAAATCTGCTTTATTCTCTTCATTCTGAAGAATCCTACTAGAATTTGTTGAACAAAATACACTATTGCTCAGTCATTGGTTTATTTGGAGCAGGTTTGTAAACACTCTGAATCTAGACTGTGAAGACACACCAAAGCCATGGGTCTCAGAATGTAGCCTTCATCAGAAGCACCTGGAGGGTTTGTTAGTCCCTTGATTGCTGGGCTCCATGCCCAAAGTTTCTGATGCAGTCACTTAGAGTAGTATTGCTCACTTCCCAGGTGATACTGACACTGCCCAAAACAACAGCCTTAGAGATGCTTCTTTAGACCCAAGGATCTTGGCAGCTCTTTTCCTGATAAATTGGTGTCATATAGCTTCATGATTGCTGATATTAATCATAGGAATCCTGGTTCCCTTTTTACTTCCTTTCAGAAAGTCAAATCCATATTTGTACCTTAATTTTAATAAAACAGTTTTCATTTTTACATTACTGCAGAGTTGAGTTCTTTCCCTTTCTTCCCATTGTGATTTTTCCATGTTTATATATTACAAGTCTATTTATTATATACATTCCTATATATTGGCGCTAGGGAATGTGGTGTAAATAAATATAATTGTAGTTAATGTTTTCTTTTGGGCATTTGACTTTCAAATCAACTCTAAAAGTGTGTGTGTTTTGGATTGTTTAATGTGTTACCTATGAGAGTATTTACCCTGAACTCTTGATTAGTAATAGCAACTAACCAAAGAATGGAAAGTAAAAAATTATGAAGAAGGTAAAAAAGAAATTGTTCAGTAAAAAAATACAACTCTTTTATTTAAAACAAGCAGCAGATAGACAATATGATCTGCACACATATATACTTATGTGTATGTATGTGAGAATGTATGTATAAGTTGAACATCTGTGGTCTGAAAATCCAAAATCTGAAATGCTTAAAAACTGAAACTTTTTGAGAACAGACATGATGGCACAAGTGGAAAATTCTGAACTTGACCTTATGTGATGGGTTTCAGTCAAAATACAAGTGCATTAAAAATACTGTGAAGATGACCTTCATGCACTGTGCATAAGGTGCTTATAAAATGCAAATTAGGGGCCAGTGCTGTGACATAGTAGGCTATGCCTCCACCTGCAGTGTCGACAACCCATATGGGCACCAGTTCACATTCTGGCTACTCCTTCTCTGATCCAGCTCTCTGCTGATGACCAGGGAAAGCAGTAAATATGGCACAAGTACTTGGGTCTCTGCACCCACATAGGAGACCCAGAAGAACCTCCTCGTTCTTGGGTTCATATTAGCTCAGTTCTGGCCATTTTGGCCATTTGGGAAGTGAATCAGCAGATGGAAGATCTTCCCTTCTCTCCTTTTTTCTATAATTCTACCTCTTAAATAAATAAATCTTTAAAAAATGTAAATTAGGGCCGGCACCATGGTGCAGTAGGTTAATCTTCTGCCTACAGTGCCTGCATCCCATATAGACACAGGTTCTAGCCCTGGCTGCCCCTCTTCCAATCCAGCTCTCTGCTATGGCCTGGGAAAGCAGTAGAGGATGGCCCAAGTCCTTGGGCCTCTGCACCCACATGGGAGACTGGGAAGAAGCACCTGGCTCCTGGCTTTGGATTGGTGCAGCTTCAACCGTTGCAGCCATCTGGGGAATGAACCAACAGAAGGAAGACCTTTCTCTCTGTCTCTCCCTCTCACTGTCTGTAACTCTATCTGTTAAATAAATAAAAATATTTTTAAAAATGTAAATTAATTTCACGTTTAGACAAGTTCCATACTGAATATATGTCATTATGTCTCTGATAATATTTCAAATTGAAAAAAAATCTAAAATCCAGCAACAGTTGCCCTGCAGGTCCTTCACATAAAGAGTACCTGACCTATACTAAAGCTGAGAATCCAAATATATAAAATAAAGTAGTTTCTTTCTTTGATTTTTGGAGGAAAAGAGAAGGGATGGGTGGTGAATGAGAACAATGAGTAAGACTTTGCACCAACTGTCATATTCAGGCAGGCATTAAAATATTTTGAGGAGTTTGTCAAATGAGTGCTGCTTTTCTCAATCTGGGTTAAGGGCTGCATTTGCAATCAGTACAGCAAAAGGTCCTGTACAACAAAAGCTGAGAAAGTCCCAACAGTTTTGTTGCATTAGCATTGTGGTGATAAATGGGAAGGCTGGGGTTGTCTTAAAAACTTGCTCCCTTGTGTTTAAATGCATTTATTCATCTGTAGATAAGAAGTTCCTTGTTCAGAATTGCTACAGCTTTTCTTGAAATCTAAAAATGTAACGAGCATGATAGCATTTGTATTACTCAGCCTCAGCTGCTAAAAGTACTCATGATGTTTGCTGGATGTATCTTGTAGCTGGGCACAGAGAACACATGTAGAGATCTCCCATTCATTGGCTGTCTCTTTAATTGCCTACAACAATGGGGCTGAGCCAGGTGGAAGCCATTCAGGAACTCCATCCAAGTCTTCCATAGAGTTGTTAGGAACCCAAGTAATTGAGCCATCATCTGCATCACCAGGAAGCTGGAACACAACAAAAGTGGATCTCAATGCCAGGCACTTCAATATGGGGTACAAGCATACTAGGTGGAGGTTTAATCTACTGTGCCACATATAAAACACATAATGTCATAAAATGTCAGTTTTAAAAACATATGATGGGGGCGGTTCCAAGATGACAGAATAGGGAGGGAGCTTACTGATCTAGTCCAGGAGAAGATAGTTTAATAAAAGTGGAGATAATATAGTCTCAGGGAAGATTTAGGGAAAAAAAATGACAGAGGAAACTCTTCTGTAATTAGAGGGACATGGCAGACCTACGTGGATGTAGTGGACACCCATGGCTCGGGACTCCAGCAGCCAAGAGCCTATGTACCAGCGCTGGAAAGTGAGGTGAGACAAGACCACGGTAGCCCGAGACACTGGCGAAAAAGTGGCAGGAAGAGCCTAGAGGGAACAAGGCTTGAAGTTCTGTGGGGGAAAGTACACCAGCCTAACTAGAGGAGAGAAAAAATAAAAGGGACGATACAGACACAATTCTCTCTCCAGTCACCTTACAAAGGCATATGAACTGATAGAACGGGTGCCATTTTGGACGTACATAACAGCTGCACCAGCTCGAGGCTGCACCCGGCAATCAGCCAGTGGAGAAACCTGACTCTGGTGGGGAGTAATAGCAGGAGGCTAAGAACTTGTGACTGTGTGGAGTTTCTGAACCGGGACTGTGAAAAACAAAATAAAACAGGGTGTGTGGGAGAACTCACGGTGTGGCTAAGACTTTGAATAGTCTTGGTAAGAGATGCCACAAGCTCAGGCAGTCCTGGTTACTTGGTGAAAGACATTGCTGGGGAAACTGAACTTACACTGAGGACTGAACAGATCCTTTGTATGGTCCTTGGGACAGAGCAGACATATATCCACTGGGACTACCGCTCAGGCACTGGTCTCCATCAAGGAGAAGAGCCCAGCTGAGCAGAATTACTCCCTTTTGATTAAAAAAAGAGAAAATTTACCACGCCAAAGCTGGGCATTTCACCTTAGGCATGAACTTAACCCTGGAGAACTGAACACAGCTCTCTGGCCACACCCACCACAAGCCTCTAGAGATTCACTAAAGCAGACAGTACACTTATCTACAGTCATAGCACAATGATAAAAGCTACCACAGCACAAAATAAAAAAGAAGAAGAAGAAGAAGCAACCAAGGAGTATCTCCACAAATGCCGAGCAACAAATGCAACAATCCAAGAAACACTCACTGTGAGTGAGATCCCAGTGAGAAGAACGGGCCATCAAGGAAGGAGGTACCTTTTCCTGAGGCGAGAAGAGAAATTCCACTTTGATTATGGCCTTGTCTAAATAAGGCCAGAGTTTGTGAACTCAAGAGGCTTCCATTGCCTTGGCAGTTCATGACAAGAGCCTCTGGTGATTACTGACATAAATCAGTGTGTCAATTGTTAAATAAAAAATGGAGTCACTGTGCACTTACTTCCCATGTAGGATTTCTGTCCTCAATGTGTTGTACAATGAAAATTAATGGTAAAACTAGTCTTAAAACAGTACTTTATACTTTGCCTGCCTGAGTGGGTGCAAACTGTTTAAATATTTACTTAGTATATACTAAATTGATCTTCTGTATATAAAGAGAATTAAAAATGAACCTTGATGAAAAATGGAATGGGAGAGGGAGTAGGAGATGGGATGGTTTGCAAGTGGGAGGGTGGTTATGGGGAAAAGAAATGCTATAATCCAAAAGCTGTACTTTCAAAATTTATATTTATTAAATATAAGGTTTCTAAAAAATTTTCTCAGTTGTTCCTAAAGCCATTAATGAGAAATAATCCATTCACAAAATGGCCATATAAATAAAATTTAATGTAATTCATTTTGGAAACATAATTCAAAAATCTAAAAAGAATACAATAATCAAGAGAAAATAGTTATTAATAAATATTAAAGAAAATTTTAAGAAAGCAACAATGATAAAGTACTAGAATAACAAACTCAAAGTTTCTTTTTTAAATAATAAGTGATTATTAGCTAACCCATATTTAAAAGTGGAGATGGAGAAATTGCTAATATGCAATATTATAAATTATAAGGTAAAAACACATTTTGGGGGCAGCATTATGGCATAATGGGTTAATCCCCCACCTGCAATGCTGGCATTACATATGGTTGCCAGTTCAGGTCCCAGCTACCCCACTTCTGATACAGTCCCCTGCTAATGTACCTAGGAAAGCAGCAGAAGATGGCCCAAGTCATTGGGCCCCTACACCCATGTGGGAGACCCAGATAAAGCAGATGAAGCTTTAGCTTGGCCTGGCTTTAGCTTGGCCCAGTGCCAGCCATTGTGATCATTTAGGGAGTGAACCAGAAGATTGACGGTCTCTCTCTTTCCCTAACTCTGCCTCTCAAATAAATAAAATAAACCTTAAGAAAAACCTTATTTTTAAATTAAAGATCTTCCTTACATTAAAAAAAAATAGAAGCAATCTGCGAATCCTTGGAAGCATAAACGATCTCAAACCATCCACATACAGAGAAGGAAAGAAAATTTTGATGTAAAAAATAAAACAGATTTCATCAAAAAAGAAATCTCAAACCCAAAATGATATGTGACTATTACAATGAATATAAAATATTAAATATTAATTTTTTTCTTTTTTTTTGACAGGCAGAGTTAGTGAGAGAGAGAGACAGAGAGAAAGGTCTTCCTTCCATTGATTTACTCCCAAAATGGCCGCCACAGCCGGCACACTGCGCCCATCTGAAGCCAGGAGCCAAGATCTTTCTCCTGGTCTCCTATGCAAGTGCAGGGCCCAAGCACTTGAGCCATCCTCCACTGCCTTCCAGGGCCACAGCAGATAGCTGGACTGGAAGAGGAGCAACTGGGACAGAACCGGCACCTCAACTGGGACTAGAACCCAGAGTACCAGTACTACAGGCGGAGGATTAGCCTAGTGAGCTGTGGCCAACCAATAATTTTAAATATCAAAAATAATTATATAATAATCAAGAATGCAATTGGGTTAATATTATGAAATCTATTAATGTAATTAATTACATTAAATAGATAAAGTAATATTTTTATATCTGATTATATGCAAAAATGACAGACTTTGGACATAAAAGAGTACCTCCAGGAGTTGCTGAGGTGCAGTCAGAACTTTGTCCTGGAAGTGACTCAGAAACAAACAGTGCAGCTGCTCAAAAAATTCCTGAAGAATCACGGCATTGAAGAAATCAAGGGGAAATGGGTCCAGGAAGACTTTTTTTTTTTTTTTTGACAGGCAGAGTGGACAGTGAGAGAGAGAGACAGAGAGGAAGGTCTTCCTTTGCCGTTGGTTCACCCTCCAATGGCCGCTGCGGCTCTCTGCTGTGGCCAGGGAGTGTAGTGGAGGATGGCCCAAGTGCTTGGGCCCTGCACCCCATGGGAGACCAGGAGAAGCACCTGGCTCCTGCCATCGGATCAGCTCGGTGCACCGGCCGCAGGAAGACTTTGAAGACAGCCATCACCTTTATAGGTTTCTTCCTTCCTCACCTCTGAAACTACATGCAAAAGGATGTTATTAAGTTCCCAGCATAGAATGCTCCCGCACCAGGGACTTCGCAGGACATCCCAGTGAGGCTGATTGTGGTGAATTCTGAGATGTACAAACGTCACAGCATTGTGATTGGAGATGTGCTGACTTGTCCGCCGCAGGCAGCTGACTGAGTACCCAGGAGCTGATATAGATATAACTTTGTATGCCAAACTCTCAAGCAAAGAGAAGAAAAAGCTGAAGTAGTTACAGAAATCCTATCCCGTAATCTATCAAAAACTATTTCCTACTCCAGAAAGTGAAGCACTTCTGTTTCCTGAGAAACCCAGACCCAAAATGCAGCTGCTAATGTGGGTGCTGAAAAAGCTTTTCCAGCCATTTCAAAGAATGAGAAGCTTTATGTCATACTTCTATAGCAGCAGAAGCTACAGGCCACTGCTGCTGTTATTTTGAGTGAATGAGTACTTTAGGAGAGGACTGTGGTGGAGCAAGAAAAAAATATAGACTACTCAAATATAAAAATTATCTGACTTTTTAAAAATTGAGCAATTATTGATATTTTTGTATAACAATGATATTTTTAAATTTATAAATCAATTAAAAATGCGAGTCAATATGTAGGTATATAATGAACATGTTTGTAATTGTTACAAAATCAGAGTATTTTAATCCTTTTATTTGTTGTTTTCTATTGCATTTATAAAAGGATTGGGTGTATATCCTGGTTACTTATGTGTTCTAACCAAGTCTTAGACATAGTGTATATTCTTGAAGAAGAAAGACACTGGGTACCATTACTGTTATGCTATTGACTTAATAGCCAACTTTGATTTCTCCTGTGTATCTTACAGTTTTCATTGTTACAGAGAAAATTTCTGTGTCTTATATTGTGATGGTTCTGTTGGATGCTCTAACAGATTTTACTAAAAGCTGGTTCTTTTTTTAAGATTTATTTATTTATTTGAAAGTCAGGGTTACAGAGAGAGAGAAAGAGATCTTCAATCCACTGGTTCACTCCCCAGAAGGCCACAATGGCCGGAGCTGCGCCGATCCAAAGCCAGGAGCAGGAACTTATTCTGGGTCTCCCACGTGGGTGCAGGGGCCCAAGGACTTGGGCCATCTTCTACTGCTTTCCCAGGTCATAGCAGAGAGCTGGATTGGAAGAGGAGCAGCTGGGACTAGAACCAGCACCCATATGGGATGCTGGCACTTCAGGCCAGGGTGTTAACCCACTGCATCACAGCGCTGGCCCCAAAAGCTGGTTCTTTAAAACATAATCATGAGTTGCTGTTTACCTGGAAGTGGAGTAGATTTTCATTTATCCAGAATGGTATAATTTCACTCTTGGCTAAAGTCAAGGCCATATCACAGTGGAGGTTCCTTCCTCCCTTCAGAGAAATATTTTGGTCCCCATAGTCTTGTGATTTTATAAGTCAAATTTGGGTTGTTTTTGTAAAAAACAATACATATGAGCTAGGTAAAATGATAGTATTTCCTTATAAATATAGTTATCTCAATTTCTTTATCCCTTTGAAAGTAAATGAAATGGAATGTAAATGTTGGGGTTTTCGTGTTTAAAAAAAGTATAATGGGGCCAGTGCCATGGCTTACTGGGTTGGTCCTCAGCCTGTGGCGCTGGCATCCCATATGGGTGCCGGGTTCTGGTCCAGGTTGCTCCTCTTCCAGTCCAGCTCTCTGCTGTGGCCTGGGAAGGCAGTGGAGGATGACCCAAGTGTTTGAGACCTGTGCCCGCATGGGAGACTGGGAAGAAGCACTTGGCTCCTGGCTTCAGATTGGCGTAGCTCCAGCTGTGGCAGCCATTTTGGGGGTGAACCAATGGAAGGAAGATATTTCTCTCTGTCTCTCTCTCACTTTCTAACTCTGTCAAAAAAAGAAAAAAGAAAAAAGTATATTACACTTTAGAATTGGACAGAAATGCCACTTTCTTAGTTGTTATTAGATTATTAATCAGGCAAATAGGCAAGAAAAATCATAATATTTCAGAGGAAGTGTGGGGAGCAACTGAGACTAGACTAAATTACTGGAACTAGGACTAATTCTATGCATCTGCTCTCCCACAATATGGCGCTGAGATAGCAAACAACTTCTACACAGCTGCCTCACCAGTTCGACTGATAAGCAGCAGGAGCTGATCCTGGTCCTGATTGGAGGAGAGCTGTGTGCTTGGTGTGTGGACAGCAGGGCATGGATTGGTGGAAGAGGACTATAAAGGAAGAGAGAGACAATATGCACTGGGGAACATCTGAGGAACATCTGAGCAGCCCCTGAGAGAGCCGGCCGGTGGTGTGCCGCTCCTATGCGGAAGTGGGAAAGCGGCGGGGGTGCCGCCCCTCCGCAGAGGCAGAGGGCCGGCAGCTAACCCGGGATGGCGTCGTTCCTCCGCGAGTGAGGGACCGAAAGCTAACCTGGGAAGGACCAGCAGCAAACCCAGGAAGGGCCAGGCAAAGAGAACAGTGCAGGGTCTAGTGTCGTTCCTCCGCGAATGGGGGAGCGACAAGGAAGAGAAAACATTTTGGTGAAAATTATGTGCTCATAGAAGAAATCAAAAGAATATTGGAGGCCAGCGCCGTGGCTCACTAGGCTAATCCTCTGCCTTGCGGCGCTGGCACACCGGGTTCTAGTCCCGGTTGGGGCGCCGGATTCTGTCCCGGTTGCCCCTCTTCTAGGCCAGCTCTCTGCTGTGGCCAAGGGAGTGCAGTGGAGGATGGCCCAAGTGCTTGGGCCCTGCACCCGACGGGAGACCAGGAGAAGCACCTGGCTCCTGCCATCAGATCAGCGCGATGCGCCGGCCGCAGCGCACCGGCAGCGGCGGCCATTGGAGGGTGAACCAATGGCAAAGGAAGACCTTTCTCTCTCTCTCTCTCTCACTGTCAACTCTGCCTATCAAAAAAAAAAAAAAAAAAAAAAGAATATTGGAAAGGTAAAGTTAGCAAGATAACTTAATGACAGTCGTTTATAAAATTAACGTCAAATAACAATAGTCAGTGTTTTTCAACACATACCATTACAAGGTTTAATGGAAGAGAGGATCCTATTTTTACTATCAAAAAATTTTAAATAAGATAAAATAAAATGTCAGATGCTTATACACGAGTATCATTGTAAAAGGGAAAAATACCACGTTTTTGGATAAAGGCTTAATATCATAAAATGTTTAACTTTATTCTGTATTTATAAAAATTTAAACATTGAAGGTGCATTTTATAAAATGTATTTATGATTTATAAATCATGAAAATCGCTGGGTGAATGTTTTATCTTCTACAACAAAACACATTATTATGTTCATGTAGAACACTCAAGCTAAGAATAGCCAACTCCTGCAAAAGAAGAAAAGACTCTAATAACGTTCACAGTGTCATATTGGTGCATAGACAGAATAAAACATTCAGATCTTCTTTCAATTATGAATGGAAATATGAAATAAAAGTCAATACATTTAGTAGTAAAAGCAAAAAAGAGGTAGAGGAGGAGATGTGAGAGGAGAAAAGAGATAGGGGGAAGCTGGGGAGTGAGGAGGAGGAAGAGGAGGAAGCAGAGGAATAGTGGGAGGCCCAGAAGAAGAAAAAGAGGCACTTGAAGCCACACTCCAGGGTCTGAGAAGCCACATTTTAGAGAAGTGACTTCAGGGGAGCACACAGCTCACAGGGACCTTTGTCCTAGGGGCTGCTCCTCTGCATAAAACGTGCACAGCCCCAGCCACCGCCAACTCTGGCCCAAAAGGAGCTTGCATTGCACATCCTCTGAGCGCATTGGCGACCGGCCTGGGGAGTGCGCCCTTGAGCATTGGTCCAGCGTGTGCCCCACTAGGCAGAGGAATTGTGGCTGTACTGCAGGGGGGAAGTGACAGGTAGAGTCTCAGCAAGTCACACGTGAGCACAGCTCACTGACACACAAAGAGTGGAAAATACTTGGGGGTCCCACCAGGCCCTCTGTGCACAGGCTCCACTGCTGACCCCGCACCTTCCCCCACTTGGTGCCTAAACTCTACTGTTAGGGCCCTGATGCAAAGCACAGAACTTGAGTCCCAGTACAGTAGAATATGGATTCAATTGAACTGAGTGAAGATGTAGAAGTTCAAAGCAATAACACTATGAAAGTGATGGAGGCCGAAGACGCTGACCTGGACTGCTCGGTGAGTTCCAGGACTGTCCTCCCGCACTCCAGCTAACTCAAGAAGCCTGGTAGCGGTGGGCAGCTTGGTCCCCAGTGTGAAGAGGAGGCAGCTGGCACTCCTAGCAGGTCTGCAGAACTGGGAGAAGAGCTTGCCCTGTCTTGGCAATGGAATGCAGTTCAGCAGCATCTTGGGCTTAGAGCAGGCAGACGAGGAGAAGCCCAACAAGGACACAGGATCACCGCTTCCCCAGTATGGCATCTTGCACAACCTCATGGAAAAGAAGAATCCCCCATCTTGGAACTTGCTCAGCACCGATGAGCTCCTGATGGCAGACCCTGGCAACAGCCCCTCCCTGCTCTCAGGGAGCCCCAGAAACAGGATTGCAGCAGCACAGTTGAACCCGTCAACTTCCTGACCCTTCTACCTGCTCAATACGCTCATTTCCACCATTTTCCAGTTGCATAGAAAGATCAACGCACTTTCTCTGGAGGTGAGCCCTATGAAGCTGGTGGCCAAGTTCCAGCCTTCCCTCTGTGTATCAGCTCACAACCTTAAGCTCAAGCAGACTGGACCAGAACCCGTGCAGGGGTGACCTGGCCTGCCACCCGCAGGTGCAGCCCTTCCTAGAGCCTTTAAGACACTGTATCTGGACTCTGGAGTTTGTAGACAAACTAGAAGAGGGCTGCTGAGGCCAGAGCATGGAGGAGAGGTGCCCCTATAGCGGCAATGCAGTGTGCAGGTACCTGGTCCTGAGTGCATAGGACTGCCAACTTATGCAAGTCAACCATGAGAGGTTCCTAGAAGAGTTTGAGTGGCCTCTCCTGCTGACTGAAAGGAATAGCAAGATGTCTGCAGATAGCCTTGAAGGAGCTGGTTGTCCCTTCCCCAGGCTTCCTGGTGGCAAAGTGTGCAGCAGAGCCTCTTTGTGGGCAACTTCATGGCCCAGCTCCTCATCAGCCTCTTTCCATAACTCTTCACTGCCAAAAACCTCTGGTTGCAGTACAACCACTCCCAGGTTGCAGCAAGAATCAGCTGGACCCCATGTAGCTGAGGCTCATTCGCCATTATCTAGAAACTCATCTACCCCAAGGAGAAGATGGAGAAGCTGTGGCACTGTGAATGTATGCCCAGCATCTATGAACAGTGTCAGTGATGCAACAGGAAAAAAGTGTAACATGCTCAAGAAAGATAAGAAAGTATAGAAGTGAGGCTGGCGCCGCGGCTCACTAGGCTAATCCTCCGCCTAGCGGTGCCGGCACACCGGGTTCTAGTCCCGGTCGGGGCGCCGGATTCTGTCCCGGTTGCCCCTCTTCCAGGCCAGCCCTCTGCTGTGGCCAGGGAGTGCAGTGGAGGATGGCCCAGGTGCTTGGGCCCTGCACCCCATGGGAGACCAGGAAAAGCACCTGGCTCCTGGCTCCTGCCATCGGATCAGCGCGGTGCGCCGGCCGCAGCGCGCCGGCCGCGGCGGCCATTGGAGGGTGAACCAATGGCAAAGGAAGACCTTTCTCTCTGTCTCTCTCTCTCACTGTCCACTCTGCCTGTCAAAAAAAAAAAAAAAAAAAAAAGAAAGAAAGTATAGAAGTGGACAGGCCTATGGGCAACCCATAGACTTCAAGTCACCAAAGGCTGAGTCATGAGCACTCTTGGGATTGAGCACTGTTCTGAAGTGTCTCTATGATGTCCACAGACAGGCATGGCAACCTGCATTTGCACATTTAAACACCTGCCTAGCACAAAAAAGAAGCCTTGGATTTGATCTCCTGTAATTCTGACTTTTGTCTTATGTTCTCTGATGGTGCAGCTGAGGTTAGAGAGACCTGAACTGTGAGAGTGAGGGGCAAGGGGAATAGAGTCCTCTCTTCCTGGCTGTGTCTGACCCATCCTTGGCAGTTCAAAGTGAAGGCAGCAATTCTCACATTTGCATCCTCTATTTTGTCTTTTTTTTAATTAAAAAGAAATCCTTTATTGTAAAGAAATTATGGGACATGTACTCTATAGAATACTATACAGCAGTCAAAAATAACGAAATCTGGTCATTTGCAACAAGATGGAGGAATTTGGAAAACATCATGCTGAGCGAATTAAGCCAGTCCCAAAGGGACAAATATCATATGTTCTCCCTGATTGGCGACAACTAACTGAGCACCAAAGGGGAAACCTGTTGAAGTGAAATGGACATATGAGAAACAGTGACTTGATCAGCTCTTGTCCTAACTGTTGATGTACAATGTAATACTTTATCCATGTTAGTATTTTTTTTGTTCTAGTACTATTGGTTGAACTCTGTAATTAACACACAATTATTCTTAAGTGTTTAATTTTTAACTGAAAAGTGATCCCTGTTAGGAATCTAGAAAGCATTATGCTGAGTGAATTAAGCCATTCCCAAAGGGACAAATACCATAGGTTCTCCCTGATCGGTGACAACTAACTGAGCACCAAAAAGCAAACCTGTTAAAGTGAAATGAACACTATGAGAAATGGTGACTTGATCAGCCCTTGCCCTGACTGTTGATGAACGATGTAATACGTTATCCCTCTTAGTATTTTTTGTTTGTTTGTTCTACTTAATACTTTTGGTTGAATACTGTAATCAATACACAGTTATTCTTAAGTGTTGAAACTTAACTGAAAAGTGATCACTGTTAAATATAAGAGTGGGAATAAGAGAGGAAAGAGATGTGCAATTCGGGACATGCTCAAGCTGACTTACCTCAAACGGCAGAGTTAGAAACATACCAGGGGATTCCAACTCAATCCCATCAAAGTGGCATGTACCAATGCCATCTCACTAGTCCAAGTGATCAATTTCTATTCACAATTGATCATAATGATAGGACTAAGAGCCAAAGGGATCACATAAACAAGACTAGTGTCTGCAAATACTAGCTGATAGAATAAAAAAGGGAGAGAACGATCCAACATGGGAAGCGAGATACATAGCAGACCCATAGAATGGCAGATGTCCTAAACAGCACTCTGGCCTCAGAATCAGCCCTTAAGGCACGTGGATCTGGCTGAAAAGCCCATGAGATTATTACAGGCATGGAAAGCCAAAACACTCTGGCAAAAAAACAAACAAACAAACAAACAAAAACAAACACAAACACAAAAACAAAACAAAACAAAAAAACAAACCCTACATGAAAGATCTCCGCGAGTGAAATCCCAGTGGAAAGAACAGGTCATCAAAGAAGGAGGTACCTTTCTCTGAAGGGAGGAGAGAACTTCCACTTTGACTACGACCTTGTTCAAATATGATCAGAGTTGGTGAACTCAAAAGGCTTCCATAGCCTTGGCAGCTCATGACAAGAGCCTAGGGTGATTACTGACTCCATAACCAAGAGTGTCAATTTGTTAAGTCAACAACAGGAGTCACTGTGCACTTACTCCTCATGTAGGATCTCTATGCTTAATGTGCTGTACATTGAGATTTAATGCTATAACAAGTACTCAAACAGTATTTTTCACTTTGTGTTTCTATGTGGGTGCAAACTGTTGAAATCTTTACTTAATGTATGCTAAGCTAATCTTCTGTATATAAAGAGAATTGAAAATGAATCTTGATGTGAATGGAAGGTGGAGGGAGAGGGAAAGGGGAGGGTTGCACGTGGGAGGGAAGTTATGGGGGTGGGAAGCCATTGTAATCCATAAGCTGTACTTTGGAAATTTATATTCATTAAATAAAAGTTAAAAAAAAGAAATCCTTTATTGGAAATAAATTATTATGCTTTAAGGTGGCAATTTACTTAGAAAAGTTTTTTCAAAAAATATTTGAGATGAAGTACTGTATTCAGTTAGTGAGATTAAAGATGTTTTAGATTTATGAAATGTTGAGAAGTGCCATGTTCATGCATGATGGCTCATCATATCCCCAAGTGGTTTAAGAAGCATTTTACTGAACTTGTCTTTTCCTTCTGGGTAGAGAAGTATCAAACAGCCCCCTTGCATGGCAGCAGAGAGGATGCCATGTCCGAGTTGTCCCTCCTGCTGTGGTGCCCAGGAAGGTTGCATGTGGCCTAGTCTGTCTTCCAGTGCCATGTGGGTTAGAATGTTATGCACACTCTCTAGTGAACACTGTATGCTAACACAAATGTAGATAGGTTTGAGCTATGTCCTCTCCTGAACCCCAATTCCCTCCCCATATATGGTGTTGGTTGGAGGGGCAGAAATATTTCTATCCAAATGTCTATAGGCATTTGGATTCTTGTTTAAGACTTGGGACCCCCTTGGGCTCACTAAGAACTGTTTAATTTCCATGTGTGTATTTGTACAAAATCAAGGTCTCAGCGCTGTCTGCTGACTTGCCCAGACTCAACTTTAGCTCCTCTAGGCAGCAACACATCCTTGTTCCTTAGGACGAGCCCTGGGCTGGGATCCACTGGGAGACCTGGCATTGGAAGAATACAGGTCATCTCAGATGGACTCCTGTGTCCTTTCCATGGTCGAATCAGAATAGTCCAGCACCTGTTGGCCCATTCCAGCCACTTTCATCTCTTCCTACCTTACTGATTGAGAAGGTCACACTGTGCCTGGCTGGCAGCTTACTCTTCAGGACTCAGGGATGGGGACTTCCCCAATAGGCCAAGTCCTATGAAACAGTACTTTCACCCAACCTACAATGGGGGCCACATGCTTAAGAGGTAGAGGAAACAGTGTAACCCTAACTGAGCAAGGAGTCCCAGAAGCCTGGGACATTAACTGAACCACACAGCGTAGGCCTAAAACCCATGTAGGAGGCTGCAGATTTAATAACGTCATTGCTTAATAATTTGCAACCTTAAAATGCAAATACTGGGAGCTGACATTGTGGCATAACAGGTTAAGATGCCACCTGCAATACCAACATCCCATATGGGCACCAGTTCAAGTTCTGGCTGCTTCATTTCCAATCCATCTCCTTGGGAAAGTAGTGGAGGAAAGTCCAAGTATTTGGGCCCCTTCCATCTGCATGGGAGACCTAGATAAAGCTCCTGGCTCCTGGCTTTGACCTGGCCCTGCCCAGCCAATTTGGCCATTTGTAGAGTGAATCAGCTTATTGGAGGTGCTCTCTTGCTCTCTCTCGCTCTCACTCTACTCTCACTCTTGCTCTCTCTTTCTCTCTTTACCTCCCCCTCTCTCTAACTCTGCCTTCCAAATAAAATAAATAACCTTTTAAAAATGCAGAAATATTAGAACTAGCCTGTGAATTCTCTTCATACACCTGATATAGAATATATCCCAGGGGCTGTAAGACGTAATTCTGCCTACACCCAGTAGGTACTTTTCTTCTGTGACCCAGGATTTTGGGTAATGTGTAGTTGTTGTAAATGCCATTGTTAGTTAATTTTGCTAAAGCTTCATGGCTAAGTTATTGAGATTTGGAGATGCACAAGGAGAGGTCAACCACCCTAACACATACATACACACACACACACACACACACACTTGTTTTTACTAGAAAACTTAAGTTAGATGCAGCATGGGTAGCAATTTCACCTTTTTGTGCCTGCAAAGAAGAGACTGGACAGCTGGGAGACTGTTCCCACCATGCCTTGGCCTCCTCAACACATACATGCACACTTATGCACCAACACACATGCACATGTCCTACCCAAAGAGAGCTGCAGCTCTCTCCTGACAGCCCATCCAGTGAGACATCCTGCGGAATTTTTTCTGATCTTTATGATGCATCTACAGGATTCCAAGCCATGAGAAAATTACCCTGCTCTTTTCATGGGTGAACTATGACTCCACAACTTCTGCAACATAATCATTGATGAATCATTTTTTAAAAGCGCCCTGTCTATCCACATTAAAGAAAATAAACAGCTTATAGGAATTAAGAGCATCTCTTTGTAACCTAGGGCATGGTAAATTTCAGCAAACTTTTTTTGGTGATTTTCTCAACACCTTTCCTGTTCAGGGCTTCTGCTCCCCCAGTCCTTCAGCTATGGTCTGTGAAGAGCGATGGTTCTGCTCTGTGAGCTGTCTCATGGCCATCCCTACTGTCAGAAAATGTCTGCAGCTCTGGAGAGTGGTGTTGTGTGTTTGTGTGTGTTACATGAAGCAATAGAAATATAAAATATTTCATTATTTCAAAATTTACAGTGTTCCAGAAATTTATTGGCAATGCCCATCCTTAAATTACCTAATTCTTGTTTTTTTTTTTCTTTATTCTTTGGCTTGTTATCTGGAGGGTTAAAGAAGCAGCAAACACTCTGACATTAAGTAAAATAGTTAAGTCATAGTACATGGTAGTATTCATCCTTTTTCTATTAGTAAGTTTTTTTTTAATTCTTATTTTTTTGACAGGCAGAGTTAGACAGTGAGAGAGAGACAGAGAGAAAGGTCTTCCTTCCGTTGGTTCACCCCCAAAATGGTTGCTGAGGCCAGCGTGCTGCACTGATCCGAAGCCAGGAGCCAGGTGCTTCTTCCTGGTCTCCCGGGTTCTAGTCCCGGTTGGGGAGCCGGATTCTGTCCTGGTTGCTCCTCTTCCAGTCCATCTCTCTGCTGTGGCCTGGAAAGTCAGTGGAGGATGGCCCAAGTCCTTGGGCCCTGCACCCACAAGGGAGACCAGGAGGAAACACCTGGCTCCTGGCTTCGGATGGGCACAGCACGCCGGCCATAGCAGCCATTTGGGGGGTGAACCAATAGAAGGAAGACTTTTCTCTCTATCCCTCTCTCTCACTGTCTAAATCTGCCTGTCAAAAAAAAAAAAAGAGCATACGAAGATACTCATGAATGCACTATGTGTTCGAATCCTGCTTCAGATCACTGTGGCTGTGTCTACATAACAAACATTTGACAGGGAACAAAGTCTCGTCTAGTGTCATAAGTGCTAGTGTTCCCCCTCACTTTTGAGTGTGGGCCTCAAACCTCCCTTCCCTTTTAAATTTGCAGGAGGGGCACCACATCAACAGCAATCATAAACAAGACAATAGGATCTAAGCAGTGGGGACACACTGACTCTTTCATTGGTGCCACTGGCCCAAACACACCACAGCACAACCATTTGAGTTCTTTAGAGATGGCTTCCATCGCTACTCCCCCCCTACAAAAGTTTGCTTCTTGCCCAACTGAGAGGGAATCGAAAGACTCCTGAGTGGATTCCATGGAGCTCTCGCCTTGCCCATCTGTGCAGACAAATAACATTAAAGTGGGAGTGGGATCCAAGCTAGCATTGCTTCTTGGATATACCTGCCTCTGATAGATCCAGCCTTAATTTTTTTCTGAAATCCTAGTACTAGCAGATCCTGCACATAGTGGATATCAGAGTTAATATTGTGAGGAGACAAAATAATGAGAATAAATTTTACCAAAGGTAATGAAATACCACATAATGTCTGCATTTTATCATTAAGTTGAATGCATCCTTCAAAAACTGAATGTAACGATTCACATTTAAGCCTTTAAATAAGAAGATGGTTTTCATCCTATTTCACAATGGTTATTGTTCCTCTTCCCTGTCATAGCTAATAAATGATGTTTCTAAGCCCTCTACTGTGAAAAGTTGGTGGGATTCCTCAAGATAAAGCAAAGTATTGGATCCCTAAGTCCATGTTGCCTGGGAGTTTCCCATTCATGGTAGGAATGGCCTCCAGCCACTGGGTAAAATTGCCTTCACACAAAGTTACCCTCTAAGTGCTTCAGCCAGGGCTCTGTTCCAGATAAGCAGGTCCCAGCTGTGATTCCAGCTTTACGACCTTTGATGATTCCTGGGTGCTCATTGCATTGTAACTGCAACTCCTTAGTGTGCCCAGAGAAGCTGTTGATATTTGTTTTGTTTAGCTGATTATTGTTGTAATGAGGAGAGTAATGACTTTCAAGTCTTTTCATTTCAGAAATGATACTTGAAAGAACTTCCACTTTGACTATGACATTGTCTAAATAAGATCAGCGTTGGAGCCTCGGGTGATTACTGATGCCATAAATAAGAGTGTCAATTGTTAAATCAACAACAGGAGTCACTGTGCACTTACTCCCCATGTAGGATCTCTGTCCTTAATGTGTTGTACTATGTGAATTAGCTGTATAACTAATACTCAAACAGTACTTTACACTTTGTGTTTCTGTGTGGGTGCAAACTGATGAAAACCTTACTTAGTATATACTAAATTGATCTTCTGTATATAAAGATAATTAAAAATGAATTTTGATGTGAATGGGATGGGAGAGGGAGCCGGAGATGGGATGGTTGCGGGTGGGAGGGAGGTTATGGGGAGAAAAAGCTGCTATAATCCAAAAGCTGTACTTTGGAAATTTATATTTATTAAATAAAAGTTAAAAAAAAAAACTGAATGTAACAACAACCCAGGACTTTTTTGGTAATTGTATGCTTTTGGTAACTTGGTATAAATTTTTATACAAGCATTGTTTATGAGTTATATAAAAAGTTATAAAAATAGAAAAATAATTAGTAGAAATAGTTTTATTATATTATTCTGTGGTAAGCATCTATTTTGGAAAAACTAATATAAGTGACAGATGATATCCCATATTAGCTATCTCTTACTTTGGCTTCCAAATAACTAAATCTTAATTTTAAAAGAGGGTACAGAATTGTGCCACAGCAGATTAAGCCACTCTTCGTGATAGCAGCATCCTCCATTGGAGTGCATCTTCAAATACTGAGTGCTCTGCTTCCAACCCAGTGCCCTGCTAATGTGCCTAGGAAAGCAGTGGAAAATGACCCATGTAATTGATCCCCTGCCTCCCTTGGGAGACCAGGATGTGATTTCTGGCTTCTGGCTTCAGTGTGGCCCAGATATGGATGTTGTGACCATATGGACAGTGAGCCAGTCAATGTAATATCTATCCATCTCTCCCTCTCTCTCTGTTGTTCTGTCCTTCAAATAAATCTGAAAATGTGATGGACTTTCAAAATTTTAAAATTGTATCAAAATGAGTTAACAGTGCATTTTTCTTATGTGACATATCAGGATATATTCTTAGTGGACCAAAAGTATGACTGTAGAAATAAAATAAGGTAATTTTACTTTGAATACCTGGTTAAAATCTCTTGGCAGAAAAAAATACATAACAAAAAGCATTGAGAAAAGTTTGTGGGAAGATGTCAAGTATTGTGTATCAACCAATACAGTATTGAGATCACTGAGAAAAGAAAATCTGACAAGCAGACATTACAGTTTCATAGGTTCTTGCGGGGAAAGCTGACCTTTCCACAACACAATGAGCTGGATTCCAGTAAAACCTGTTGCTACTGAGATAAATAGTCACTATATCTGAGGACAGCTAAAACTTTCCAAAGAAGCAACTGGAATGAATGCAGCTGAACAGATGAAAACTTGAAAGCTGGATATGTAGTCTCCACAAACCCTTGAGCCTGGAATAGAGAGAGCGTGGATGAAGTAAAACTTCATGAGGTACACCAGAGAGTAGCTGATACAGAGGTGAGAGTGTCAAAATATATTAAAGATGATTTGTTTTGGAGGTTATCTAAGTTCTAGCCCAAGTAAGACTTTGTTAACATATTGTTAACATCACAGGCATGTAAATGAAATACCTGCTGAAGGCTGTATTTTAAAAGAACCACACACCACAGTAATGCTTATTTTAGACACTTCTACAAAAAAAGTGAGTAAAATAGTCCTGGTTTGATGTTAAGGGAAATAAAGTGGTGGAGGCTGAGACCTTCAAAGTTAATAATGCTTATGAAAAACTTGACGTTTATTCAGACCTACTATAGAAAAGCCGAAAACCAAAACTAAGCAAATTCAAGGTGATAAGCCAATAATTAGGTTACCTGTTAGAACTAATGCAAAAAATAGGATTCAAGTAAAACTCTTTGTCTGCTTGTGTTAGTAATAGAATAGCATTGACCAATCTTTCCACTGAAAGGATAGAAAATGCTGGACTAATGATTTTTAAATTACCCTTACAAGAATATTAGAGCTTTAATCTAGAAGAAATAAACCAGTTACTATAAAGACACAATCTGCCTCAAATAACATCAAAAGAAATATTCTGAAAGTTTCCATATCTATTAAAGAAATTCAAAGTGTGTTTCAAAGTGTGTTTTAAGTTGCTGCTTGATATGTCTGCATCCAATATTGGAGTACCCTGGTACAAATCATGGTTCCGCTCCCAATTCAGACTTTCTGCTAATGTGTACACTGGTAGGCACTGCCTCAAATTTTTGTGTCTCTACCACTCAAATCAAAGACTTGGATTATACCTATATGGGAGACCTGGGTTGTGTTTATGGCTCCAAACTTCAGGCTTGCTGAGTTCCAGCTGTTGTGGTCACTTGGTGAATTAAACAGCAAGAGAAGAGACTTATTTCTCTGACTTCCAAATAAACAGGTAAAAAGTAAATATAAACTTAATTAAAATTGAGTCAATAACAACCTCCTAAAACAGAAAGCACCAAGCCCTGAAGGGTTTGCTGAGAAGTTCTACGTAACATTTAAGAAAGAATTGTTGCAATTATTCTTAATCTTTTCTTAGAAGACAGAACTTGAAGAAATACTCACCTATCAAACAGTGTGATCATCCCCACTCTTTGGCTAAATACAGAGGAGAGCTATCACACATGTTTAGAGTGTTACCCTGGACTTTAAACCCACATGCAAATGTTGACCAGAGTTCAGATATCTGCTGAAGGTGCAGGCATCCCACTATGCCTAGAGGCACATTCCCAGAACAGAGACTTCAGAGGAGATCTCAAAAAGAGTTTCTGTAGATGTGTAAAAATCAAAGAAAAAAAAGAAATATTAACAAGGAAGACAATATGACTTACCAAAGGGACCATTCTTCAACCTAATCAAGAAAATATATGACAAACCTACAGGCATCATCATACTGAATAAGGAAAAGTTGAAAGCATTTCCACTAGGGTCCAGAACCAGACAAGGATGTCCACTTTCACAATTGCTATTCAATATAGTCCTGGAAGTTCTAGCCAGAAACAATAGGCAAGAAAAAGAAATCAAAGAGATACAATTTGAAAAGGAGGAAACCAAATTCTCCATTTGCAGTTGACATGATCCTATATATAAGGGAACTGGAAGTTCTAGCCAGAAACAATAGGCAAGAAAAAGAAATCAAAGAGATACAATTTGAAAAGGAGGAAACCAAATTCTCCATTTGCAGTTGGCATGATCCTATACATAAGGGAACTGAAAGACCCCATATGGAATGCATAAGAGAGTCTGGTAAACTTGCAGGATATAAAAATCAACACATTAGGGCAGAGCCAAGATGGCGGAATAGTGAGGGCATGCACCGATAGTCTGGGAAAAGATAGTTTAATAAAAGTGGAGTTACGGTAGCCTCAGAAAAAGGATTAGGAAAAAATTGCAGAGGAAACTCTTCCGGATCTAGTGGCTGTGACTCGGAGGACCTACAGGGAGAGCAAGGTCACCCACTGCGTGGAAGCTGAGCCATGGGAGCCACTGGAGCCGCAGGGTTTGCGCGCCAGTGCTGGAAGGGGAGGTGAGACAAAAACCTCTCAGTAACCCAAGACATTGGCGGGGAAAGGTAGAAAGAGCCTGCAGAGAACGAGGCCTGAAACCCCACTGGGGAAAGTTCACCAGGCTGGCTGGAGGAGAGGAAAAATTGAATAAATAAGGGGAACCAGCACGAACATTAGCCTCTCTCTCCACTCAGCTTACAAACCTGAGCAAGACAAAGGGCAGGCGCCATTTTATGTAAGTAAAGCAGCACGCGCCATTTTGCATATGTAAAGCGGGTGCCCCTCATTAGCCAAGCAGAAAAACCTGACTCTGGTGGGGAGAAATAACAGGAGGTTAACAACTAAGGGAACTGTGGAGCTAACCAACTGAGACTGTGAAAAACTGAGGGGGGGTCAAGAGAACTCACCAAATACACAAATTCCATACTGGACAACTTGGTGAGAGACTGTGGTGAAATCTGAGAACACACTGAGGGCTGCATAAACTCTTTGTGTGGTCCCAGCAGTAAGCAAACGAATACCCACAGGGTCCAGATTTCATACATCAGCTACTCCCAATTCCACTCAGCTGTATGGAATTACTACCCAACTGAGTCAAAAAAAAAAAAAAAAAAGAGAGAGAGAGAGAGAGAGAGCGAGCCAGCAAGAGAAAAAAACAGGGTGAATCACCTTTGGCACACGTTAACCCTGAAGACCCAAACAGAGCTCTCTGGCCACACCCATCACAGCCTCTAAGAATCCATCAAAAGCAGACAGTCCTCTTAATCTAGAATCACAGTATAACGAGAAAAAATACCACACCAAAAAAAACCAAAGAATATCTCCAATATGCCAAACAACAAATGCAGAAACTGAGGTAACAAGAACAAGGAAGACACTATGATGCCCCCAAATGAAACAGACACCCCAATTCAAGATTATGAAGATGATGAGATAGAAGAAATGCAAGAAGAGGATCTCAAAAAATTGATAAGAACATTAAGAAGTTCTCAAAAACAAATTCTTGAACTACAGAAATCCTTAATGGACAAGATAGAAAATCTCTCTCATGAAAATGAAATATTAAGGAGGAATCAAAATGAAATGAAACAACTAGTAGAACATGAAACTGCGATAGTGATGAGAAATCATAATGAAGTGAAGAATTCAATAGATCAAATGACAAACACATTAGAGAGCCTTAAAAACAGAATGGGTGAAGCAGAAGAGAGAATATCAGATCTAGAAGACAGAGAACAGGAAAATATACAGTCAAACCAAAGAAAAGAATAGGAAATTAGAAATCTAAAAAATATTGTCAGGAATCTTCAGGATACTATTAAAAAAACCCAACATTCAGGTTCTAGGAGTTCCTGAAGGCATGGAGAGAGAGACAGGATTAGAAGGCCTTTTTAGTGAGATGCTAGCAGAAAATTTCCCAGGTTTGGAGAAGGACAGAGACATCCTAGTACAGGAAGCTCATAGGACCCCTAATAAACACGACCAAAAGAGATCCTCACCACGTCACGTTGTAATTAAACTCATTGCAGTGAAACATAAAGAAAAGATCCTAAAATGTGCAAGAGAGAAACGTCAGATTACTCTCAGAGGATCACCAATCAGACTCACAGCTTACTTCTCATCAGAAACCCTACAAGCTAGGAGGGAATGGCGAGATATAACCCAGGTACTAATAGAGAAAAATTGCCAGCCCAGAATATTATATCCTACAAAGCTCTCATTTGTGAATGAAGGTGAAATAAAGACCTTTCACAGCAAACAGAAGTTGAAAACGCTATGCAAACTGGGTATGGAAGGAACATTCCTCAACACAATCAAAGCAATTTATGAAAAACCCACAGCCAACATCCTATTGAATGGGGAAAAGTTGGAAGAATTTCCACTGAGATCTGGTACCAGACAGGGATGCCCACTCTCACCACTGCTATTCAATATAGTTCTGGAAGTTCTAGTCAGAGCTATAAGACAAGAAAAAGAAATTAAAGGGATACAAATTGGGAAGGAAGAACTCAAACTATCCCTCTTTGCAGATGATATGATTCTTTATTTAGGGGACCCAAAGAACTCTACTAAGAGACTATTGGAACTCATAGAAGAGTTTGGCAAAGTAGTAGGATATAAAATCAATGCACAAAAATCGGGAGGTCGCTGCAGTAGCCAGCCTAGCGGGTCCCCGGGCGGTGCGCGTTTGCTGCCTTGTCGGCTTCGGGATGATAGGCCAAAAGACCCTCTACTCCTTCTTCTCCCCAAGCCCCGCGGGCAAGCGACACACCCGCAGCCCCGAGCCAGCCGCCCCGGGGACCAGCGTGGCGGCTGCGACTGAGGAGAGTGGAGATGCGGAGGCTAGCCCCGCCAAGAAGGCCCAGGCTGGGAAGGACGAGCCCGGCACTCCGCCCTCGCCGCCGCTCAGCCCGGAGTAGCTGGTCCGCATCCAGAGGAACGAGGCCGGGGCCTTGCTGCGGCTCGCGGCCCGCAATGTGGCCATGGGCTTTGGGGAGAGCTGGAAGAAGCACCTCTGCGGGGAGTTCGGGAAGCCGTACTTTATCAAGCTCATGGGATTTGTTGCGGAAGAAAGAAAGCATCACACAGTTTATCCGCCCCCACACCAGGTCTTCACATGGACCCAGATGTGTGACATACGAGACGTGAAAGTTGTCATCCTGGGACAGGATCCATATCACGGACCCAATCAAGCGCACGGGCTCTGCTTCAGCATCCAGAGACCTGTCCCGCCTCCACCCAGTTTGGAAAACATTTAGGAAGAGCTGTCCACAAACATAGAAGGCTTCGTTCATCCTGGCAATGGAGATCTCTCCGGGTGGGCCAAGCAAGGCGTGCTGCTGCTCAACGTGCTCACCGTCCGCGCCCACCAGCCCACTTCCCATAAGGACGGGGCTGGGAGTAGTTCACCGATGCGGTCGTGTCCTGGCTGAACCACAACTCCAGTGGCCTCGTCTTCCTGCTCTGGGGCTCCTACGCTCAGAGGAAGGGCAGCGCCATCGACCGGAAGCGGCACGACGTCCTGCAGATGGCCCACCCCTCCACCTTGTCGGTGTACAGAGGCTTCTTTGGCTGCGGGCATTTTTCTAAAACCAATGAGCTGCTACGGAAGTCTGGCAAGAAGCCCATCGACTGGACGGAGCTGTGACAGGGACTGAAGGCCTGGGCTCAGGGCAGCTGCTGCCGACAGTGCTCACCCGCGACCACGTGGCATCGCAAAGCTCCCCGTTCCTAAGTACTGTGTGTGGGGCTGCCCTCTGACCCCTGTCTCTGCACGTGACCCCACCAGACAAGATCAGATGAGAGCCTGAACCAAGGCAGAGGTGGCCTTGGGGGAAACGTGCAGTTCCCCCCAGAGGTACTTGCTTCCTCGGCTCTCTCCCAGCACTGGGTGGGGAACTGCGGGCCACATGCACTTTTCTGATGGCCCGGTGCCTGCTGCTGCTGCTGTTCACCTGGCAATAACAATCAAGATACCGAAGACCTTCTTCTCAGATCTGGAAAAAATGATGCTGAAATTCATATGGAGACACAGGAGAACTCGAATAGCTAAAGCAATCTTGTACAACAAAAACAAAGCCGGAGGCATCACAATACCGGATTTCAGGACATATTACAGGGGAGTTGTTATCAAAACAGCATGGTACTGGTACAGAAACAGATGGATAGACCAATGGAACAGAATTGAAACACCAGAAATCAATCCAAACATCTACAGCCAACTCATATTTGATCAAGGATCCAAAACCAATCCCTGCAATAAGGACAGTCTATTCAATAAATGGTGCTGGGAAAATTGGATTTCCATGTGCAGAATCATGAAGCAAGACCCCTACCTTTCACCTTACACAAAAATAACTCAACATGTATTAAAGACTTAAATCTACGACCCGACACCATCAAATTGCTAGAGAGCATTGGAAAAACCCTGCAAGATATAGGTACCAGCAAAGACTTCTTGGAAAATACCCCAGAAGCACAGGCAGTCAAAACCAAAATTAACATTTGGGATTGCATCAAATTGAGAAGTTTCTGTACTGCAAAAGAAACAGTCAGGAGAATGAAGAGGTAACCAACAGAATGGGAAAAATATTTGCAAACTATGCAAAAGATAAAGGGTTGATAACCAGAATCTACAAAGAAATCAAGAAACTCCACAACAAAAAAACAAACAACCCACTTAAGAGATGGGCCAAGGACCTCAATAGATTTTTTCAAAAGATGAAATCCAAATGGCCAACAGACACATGAAAAAATGTTCAAGATCACTAGCAATCAGGGAAATGCAAATCAAAACCACAATGAGGTTCCACCTCACCCCGGTGAGAATGGCTCACATTCAGAAAAGAAATCTACCAACAATAGATGCTGGAGAGGATGTGAGGGAAAAAGGGACACTAACAATGCAAACTGGTTAAGCCACTATGGAAGTCAGTCTGGAGATTCCTCAGAAACCTGAATATAACCCTACCATTCAACCCAGCCATCCCACTCCTTGGAATTTACCCAAAGGAAATTAAATTGGCAAACAAAAAAGCTGTCTGCACATTAATGTTTATTGCAGCTCAATTCACAATACAGCAGTCAAAAACAATGAAATCCAGTCATTTGCAACAAAATGGAGGAATTTGGAAAACATCATGCTGAGTGAACTAAGCCAGTCCCAAAGGGACAAATATCATATGTTCTCCCTGATCAGCAACAACTAACTGAGCACCAAAGGGGAAACATGTTGAAGTGAAATGGACACTATGAGAAACAGCTCTTGTCCTAACTGTTGATGTACAATGCAATACTTTATCCATTTTAGTTTTATTTATTTATTTTTTGTTCTATTACTATTGGTTGAACTCTGTAATTAACACACAATTATTCTTAAGTGTTTAAATTTTAACTGAAAAGTGATCCCTGTTAGGTATTTGAAAACATTATGCTGAGTGAAATAAGCCATTCCCAAAGGGACAAATACCATATGTTCTCCCTGATTGGCGACAACTAACTGAGCACAAAAAGGAAATCTGTTAAAGTGAAATGAACACTATGAGAAATGGTGACTTGATCAGCCCTTGGCCTGACTGTTGATGAACAATGTAATACGTTATCCCTCTTAGTATTTTTTGTTTGTTTGTTCTACTTAATACTTTTGGTTGAATACTGTAATCAATACACAGTTATTCTTAAGTGTTGAAACTTAACTGAAAAGTGATCACTGTTAAATATAAGAGTGGGAATAAGAGAGGAAAGAGATGTGCAATTCGGGACATGCTCAAGCTGAGTTACCTCAAACGGCAGAGTTAGAAACATACCAGGGGATTCCAACTCAATCCCATCAAAGTGGCATGTACCAATGCCATCTCACTAGTCCAAGTGATCAATTTCTATTCACAATTGATCATAATGATAGGACTAAGAGCCAAAGGGATCACATAAACAAGACTAGTGTCTGTAAATACTAGCTGATAGAATCAAAAAGGGAGAGAATGATCCAACATGGGAAGCGAGATACATAGCAGACCCATAGAATGGCAGATGTCCTAAACAGCACTCTGGCCTCAGAATCAGCCCTTAAGGCACGTGGATCTGGCTGAAAAGCCCATGAGATTATTACAGGCATGGAAAGCCAAAACACTCTGGCAAAAAAAAAAAAAAAAAAAAAAAAAAAAAGTAAATGAAAGATCTCCACGAGTGAGATCCCAGTGGAAAGAACAGGTCATCAAAGAAGGAGGTACCTTTCTCTGAAGGGAGGAGAGAACTTCCACTTTGACTACGACCTTGTCTAAATATGATCAGAGTTGGTGAACTCAAAAGGCTTCCATAGCCTTGGCAGCTCATGACAAGAGCCTAGGGTGATTACTGACGCCATAACCAAGAGTGTCAATTTGTTAAGTCAACAACAGGAGTCACTGTGCACTTACTCCTCATGTAGGATCTCTATGCTTAATGTGCTGTACATTGAGATTTAATGCTATAACAAGTACTCAAACAGTATTTTTCACTTTGTGTTTCTATGTGGGTGCAAACTGTTGAAATCTTTACTTAATGTATGCTAAGCTAATCTTCTGTATATAAAGAGAATTGAAAGTGAATCTTGATGTGAATGGAAGGGGGAGGGAGAGGGAAAGGGGAGGGTTGCAGGTGGGAGGGAATTTATGGGGTCGGAAGCCATTGTTATACATAAGCTGTACTTTGGAAATTTGTATTCATTAAATAAAAGATAAAAATATAAAAAAATCAAAAAATCAACACATTAAAAAAATCAATAGCCTTTGTATACAGACAATGACATGGCTAGAAACAACTTGTAAGATCAATACAACTCTTCAGCCATATCTGAATAACTTAAGCGCTGATCTGAGGCCAGAGTGCTTTTTAGGACATCTGCCATTCTATGAGTCTGCTGTGTATCCCGCTTCCCATGATGGATCGTTCTCTCCCTTTTTGATTCTATCAGTTAGTATTAGCAGACACTAGTTGTTGTTTGTGTGATCCCTTTGACTCTTAGATCTATCAGTGTGATCAACTGTGAACTGAAATTGATCACTTGGACTATTGAGATGGTATTGGTACATCCAACCTTTATGGGATTGTATTGGAATCCCCTGCACATTTCAAACTCCACCATTTGGGGCAAGTCAGATTGAGCATGTCCCAAATTGTATATCTCCTCTCTCTATTATTCCCACTCTGATATTTAACAGGGGATCACTTCTCAGTTAAAATTTAAACACTTAAGAATAATTGTGTGTTAATTACAGAGTTCAACCAATAGTACTAGAACAAAACAAAACAAAAAATACTAAAATGGATAAAGTATTACATTGTACATCAACAGTTAGGACAAGAGCTGATCAAGTCACTGTTTCTCATAGTGTCCATGTCACTTCAACAGGTTTCCCCTTTGGTGCTCAGTTAGTTGTCGCTGATCAGGGAGAACATATGATATTTGTCCCTTTGGGACTGGCTTAATTCACTCAGCATGATGTTGTCCAGATTCCTCCATTTTGTTGCAAATGACTGGATTTCATTGTTTTTGACTGTTGTATAGTATTCTATGGAGTATGTGCCCCATAATTTCTTTATCCAATCTACTGTTAAAGGGCATTTGAGTTGGTTCCAGGACTTAGCTATTGTGAATTGAGCTGCAATAAACATTAATGTGCAGACAGCTTTTTTGTTTGCCAATTTAATTTCCTTTGGGTAAATTCCAAGGAGTGGGATGGCTGGGTTGAATGGTAGGGTTATATTCAGGTTTCTGAGGAATCTCCAGACTGACTTCCATAGTGGCTTAACCAGTTTGCATTCCCACCAACAGTGGGTTAGTGTCCCTTTTTCCCCACCTCCTCTCCAGCATCTATTGTTGGTAGATTTCTTTTCTGAATGTGAGCCATTCTCACCGGGGTGAGGTGGAACCTCATTGTGGTTTTGATTTGCATTTCCCTGATTGCTAGTGATCTTGAACATTTTTTCATGTGTCTGTTGGCCATTTGGATTTCATCTTTTGAAAAATGTCTATTGAGGTCCTTGGCCCATCTCTTAAGTGTTTTTTTTTTGTTGTTGTTGTTGTTGTTGTGGAGTTTCTTGATTTCTTTGTAGATTCTGGTTATCAAGGGCGCATGAGTATTTCAGGCATGGAAAGCCAATACACTCTGGAAAAAAAAAAGAGAAGACCTAAAGTAAAGATCTCTGCAAGTGAGATCCAAGTGGAAAGAATTGGGTCATCAAAGACGGAGGTACCTTTCTCTGAAGGAGGAGAGAACTTCCACTTTGACTATGACCCTGTCAGAATAAGATCGAAGTTGGTGAACTCAAAAGGCTTCCATAGCCTTGGCAACCATTGACTAGAGCTTAGGGAGATTACTGATGCCATAAACAAGAGTGTCAAATTGTTAAGCCAACAACAGAAGTCACTGTGTACTTACTCCTCATGTGGGATCTGTCCTTAATGTGTTGTCCAATGTGAAGTAATGCTATAACTAGTACTGAAACAGTATTGTTCACTTTGTGTTTGTATGTGGGTGTAAACTGATGAAATCTTTACTTAATATATAATAAATCAATCTTCTGTATATAGGCAATTGAAAATGAATCTTGATGTGAATGGAAGGGGAGAAGGAGCGGGAGATGGGAAGGGTGTGAGTGGGAGGGAAATTATGGGGGGGAAGCCATTGTAATCCATAAACTGTACTTTGGAATTTTATATTTACTAAATAAAAAATAAAAAATAAAAATTAAAAAAAAATCAGTACAACTCACAATAGCTATAAGATTTTAATATCTTGGAGTAAATTTAACCAAGATAGTGAAAGAACTGTACAAAATAAATTACAAAACATTAAAGAACAAAAAATAAAAATAATATCATCTATGTTTGTCAACTGGAAGAATTAAGACCCTCAAAATGGGTGGCGCCACAGCTCAATAGGCTAATCCTCCGCCTGCGGTGCTGGCACCCTGGGTTCTAGTTGGGGTGCCGGATTCCATCCCGGTCGCTTCTCTTCCAGTCCAGCTCTCTGCTGTGGCCTGGGAGTCCAGTGGAGGATGGCCCAAGTCCTTGGGCCCTGAACTCCCATGGGAGACCGGGAGGAAGCACCTGGCTCCTGGCTTCGGATCAGCGTGGTGTACCAGCTGCAGTGGCCATTGTGGGGTGAACCAACGGAAAAGGAAGATCTTTCTCTCTGTCTCTCTCACTGTCCTCTCTGCCTATCAAAAAATTAAAAAAAAAAAAAGATCTTCAAATGTCCATACTACCCAAAGTAATTTACAGTTTCAATGCAATCCTAATCAAAACCCCAAGGACATTTTCAGATCTAGAATAAATAAAGCTAAAATTCATATTAAAACACAAAACTCTCTGAATAGGTAATGCAATCTTAAACAACAAAAACAAAGCCAGATGTATCACAAGACATACTACAGGGCAGTCAGTCAATCATAATCAAATAGCTTGGCGCTAGCAAAAAATAGATATGAAGACAAATGGAACAGAATAGAAACCCCAGAAATTGATCCATGCATCTATACAGAAGTAATTTTGACAAGGGAGCTAAAATTGATCCCTGGAGAAAGGACAGTCCCTTCAACAAATTCTGCTGGGAAAATTGGATATCCACATGCAAAAGTATTAAATAAGGCACCTACTTTACTCTTTATACAAAAATCAACTCAAAATGGATCAAAGATCTACGTCTATGACCTGATACCATCAAATTACTAGAGGAAAGCATTAAGGAAACTCAGAAAGAAATTGACATAACAAAGACCTCTTGAAAGACTCCAAGCCCCTTTTTCTTTGGTCTTTTGCCATTGTGGGCCCTTGCTGCCTTGCACCTCCAAGGCACGTGGCATTCAGGCCACCTGCCCCATGCTTTCTGGCCTACATGCTCCTCCACATGGCTGGCTTCTGGTGCTTGTTATGAATCCAGATTTTCCTCCCTTTCTTAGATAGGACCCTCACTCTCCTATGCATTTCTCTCACTACACAAAAATCTTTAAAAAAGACTCCACAAGCACAGGCAATCAAAACCAAAATTGATAAATGGGATTACATTAAGCTAAGAAGCCTTTGTGTTATAAAAGAATCACTCAACACAGTGAGGAGGCAACTGATGGAATGGGAGAAAATATCTGTGAACCTTGAATCAGATAAATAATAATTAATATTCAGAATCTATAAAGAACTCAAGAAACTAAACAAAAACAAAACAAAAATACAGTTAAGATATGGGTAAAGCATGCAATAAGGCATTTTTCAAAGGTTGAAATACAAAAGGCCAGCAGATGAATGAAAAAAATTCTCAGGATCACAATAGCCATCATGGAAATTCAAATAAAAAACCATAATTTGGTTTTTCCTCACCCAGTTAAATGATAATCATCCAAAAATCAGGAAAATAATAAATGCTGGTGAAGGTGTGGGGAAAAGTTACCTTAATACACTATTGGGATTAATGTAAACTAGTACAATCAAGGATAGTAGGGAGATTCCTCAGAAATTTGAAAAAATCAGTCTACCATATGACCCAGCCATCTGACTCTGGGAATTTAGCAAAAGGAAATAAAATCACATGTGAACCAATCCTTGTGTTCATTACGACTCAATTCAAAAATAGCGAACATACAAAATCAATCCAGATGTCCGTCAACTGATGAGTCAACAAAGAAAATGTGGGGACCAGCACTGAGGCATCTGCAGTTCTTGCTTCCCTATGGGCACCTGTTTAAGTCCTGGCTGCTCTAATTCTGATCCAACTCCTTGATAATGCACATAGGAAAACAGTGGAAATTTCCCATGTTCCTGGGCTCCAGCACCCATGTAGGAGAACAGGAAAAAGCTTCTGGCTCCTGGCTCCAGACTGGCGAAGACCTGGCTGCTGTGGCCTTTTGAGGAGTGAACCAGAGGATGAAAGATCTCTGTCTCTTCCTCTCAATCTGTCTCTCCCTTACTCTCCATAATTCTGACTTTCAAATAAATAAATATTAAGAAAAATGTGGTATATATACATTATGGAGTACTACTCAGCCATAAAAATAATGAAAGCCTGTCTTTTACAATAAAATGGATACAAGTGGAAAGAATCACGTTTAGTGAAATAAGCCAATCCTAAAAAGATAAATACTATATGTTTCCTCTGATGTGTGGTAGTTATTAAAAAACACAAAAAGTGTATAGGATTGAAATGGACATCTTGTGATTTTATGTTTTTAGCTCTCGTTTATACTCCTGTGGAACTGTGGTCTTTCTACCTTTAACTTACTATTGTTAGTGGTGCATTAAATCTCTGGATATACAGTGGATTTAAATTATGCTTTTGCAAAAATTAAAGGAAAAAGGGAGAGAAGGAGGGAGATTGATGGATACAGAGAAGGAATGGAGTGAAGTATGGTTATCTTAATAGAATGGTACCTCTGAAATATATTAAACTTGTTTTCTTTATATTAATGAAAATTAAAAAGAGTTTAAAATATTCTAAAACAATTAAGGAACATTTTACAGTATATTGAAAACACAGAAAAAGACAAAAGTATAAGGAATCAAATTGGTCTTTTCATCATGTTTGTAAGGTGTAGAATCCCCTTGCAATCTTCAGTGGTTAGGATTAAAGTCTAGTGATTATTTACTACTAGCATATGCTTTCTAACTCCCAGAAAGGAGTCTTTCAACTTGTTTAGGCATTTTTTGAATTATCTAGAAACAAAAAACAACAAAGCCAAAGGTCTTCATCCACTCACCCATGTGGCTGTTTCTATTCATTAATTTCTATCTAAATTTCCAGCAGGTCAAAATATTTTCAGATTACATGAAGAAGAGCTATATGCTTCTTTAAATTTATATTTCTTCACCATTTGTGGAAAACAAATAATAAATGACTGTGGTTGCACTTAGAGTGATAAGGGATAATGCCATATCTGTGAGGGTCTAAACCCCATTCTCAAATGCATTATGCACAATAACTTCTCTTTGGAGAATAAAAGAAAACCACCTGTGACATTCACATGCTACTTAAACTCCCTGGATTTCAGTTTCTTATTACAAACAATAAAAAAGAGTTACAGTATCTACCTTATAGGGTCATTGTGAAATTTAATGGTATTATACCTTTCAAGTTCCTAGAATAAAATTTGCCATTTATTAAATATTCAAAAATTATTACTCATTATATTTATTACCCCAATATTCAGAATTAATTCAATTATAGGAATACCTCATAACCACGGACAGAGTGGTCTTAAGGAATAAAAGTTAAAGTATTCTCAAATGTGCAAATTATTATTGTATTAGCCATGGTTCCCAGAGAAATAGCAAATAGAATGTATAAATATATATGTATATATTTTACAGCTATTTATTGTGGACATTGGTTCAAGTGATTATTGTGGCAAAAAGCTGATTAAAAGCTGAGAACCAGGAAACCAGTGATAGAACTCTCAGTTCCATGTGAAAGCCGGAGGCCCTGGGTAAAAGCCTCAGTTGAAATGGATCCTAGAGTACCAAGAGTACCAAGGTCCAAGAACCAGGAGCTCTATTGTCAGTAGACAAAGAGGGATGTCTCAGTACAAGAATAATAAGATGGAATTGGACCCACAGTGGATTGGAGAGCAGTGGTCCACAGTGATGATAGGGAATCTTTACTCAAACTGATCCAAATGTTAATCACATTTGGAAATACCTTCACAGACACACCCAGAAATAATGCTTTACCACCTCTCTGAGTATCTCTTACCTATAAAATTAATCAGAATTACAAAGTTCTGTAGTCCCTAGCATTGAAGGTCTTGCTGAATTGTGTTGTTACCTCCCTAAACATGCTAAAGCCCACTGAAGAAAGATAACAGTCACATTGACAGCAAAGTTTGTCTTTCCACTCTTGCAAATAGAAAGCATCCTGCAGAACCATGAGCATTTCAAAAGCAATATGTCAGGAAAATAAACTTGGAGGCTTTGAGTGGTTATAGTCACAGTTTTCTCAAGGTCAAGCCATCATTTGTGAAGTAAGCAATTTGTTGAAATAATCAGATTTTTTATCTTTAGATCATATGGTTCCAAGGCCAAATTACTGCTAGATTCATTTAACAGAAGTATTGACATTGATACATGGATCTTAAAAAAGTTTGTGTGAGTGTTTCTTTCATGTCTTCAATATGGCAAATTTTGTCTCTTTAGTGATAAACAGCAATCCTTTATAAATTGTGATTTACATTCAATTTTTAATTATATCTCTGTTTCTTTTTTCAGATTTTATCTATTTATTTGAGAAGTAGAGCTATGGAGAGAAAAAGATGTTTTCCATCCACTGGCCCACTCCCCAAATGGCTGCAACAGCCAGAAATGGGCTGATCTGAAATCAAGAGTTTCCTTCCAGTCTCCCATGTGACCACAGGAGCCAAAGCACTTAGGCCATCCTCCATTGCCTATCTAGGCCATTAGCAGAGAGCTGGATCAGAAGAGAAGCAGCGAGTACATAGACTGACATTATTATGGGATGCCAGCACCATAGGTGGAGGCTTAGCCTGCTAAACCCCAGCACCAACTCCATACGCTTAATTCTAAATCCCTTTCACTTTCAGCTTATTTGCTAAAAAAGTCATTTTTCACATCACCAGAAATTAGTTTGGAGTTTTCCAATATTTCTAGGGCAGAATAATTTTGGATTAATAGGAATCAGTAGAAATAGAATAAACTGTGTATTTGAGGAATATTTATGAGCCATAATGATTAGGCTTGTTTAGGATTGAGGGAAAAAGAAATGTCAAGTATGCCTGCTAGGAGTCAAAGTCTATATGTTTTTGTTTAATATTCATCCAAATATAAAGAGAAAAAACTATTCCCCATATTAATATTTATTTATTAAAGCTTTATTAATTTGAAAGGAAAAATCACAGAGAGGCAGAGGCAAAGAGAGAGAAGTCTTCCATTTGCTGGTTTATTCCCCACATGGCTGCAATGGAACTGTGCCAATCCAAAGCCAGGAGCCAGGAGCTTCTTCTGGGTCTTCCAAACGTGTGCAGAGGGCCCAAGCACTTTGGCTATCTTGTACTGTTTCCCAGGCCATAGCACAGAGCTGGACCAGAAGTGGAGCAGCCACATTTTATTTTGGAGATAAAACCTTCAATCAATGAAATAAAAATATGATTGAGAGCATTTTTTTAAAAAAATTTTATTTGAAATATAGAATGAGAGAGAGAGAGAGAGAATCTTCCATCTTCTGATTCACTCTCCAGTGACCGCAATGGCCAGGGCTGGCCCAGGCTGTAGCCAGGAGCCTGGAGCTTCATCCAGGTCTCCTATGTGAGTGCAGGGTCCCAAGAACTTGGGCCATTCTTAGATGCTTTCCCAGGCACATTAGCAGGGAGCTGGATCAGAAATGGAACAGCCAGCACTTCAACCCATGCCCATATGGGATGCTGGCACTGCAGACATGGCTTAGCCCATGAGTCTACCACATTGGATCCTGATTCACAGTTTTAACAGAAGAATAGGCTAAGTTGAGGAAAGAATTTTTGAACTTGAGGGCAGGAATTTTGAAATAACCCAATTAGGGGGCTGGTGCTGTGGTGCACCTGAAGTGCCAGCATCCCTTATGGGCACCGGTTCTATTCTAGTCCCAGCTGCTCCACTTCTGATCCAGCTCTCTGCTATGACCTGGGAAAGCAGTAGAAGATGGCCCAAGGCTTTGGGTCGCTGCACCCATGTAGGAGACCTGGAAAAAGCTCCTGGCTCTTGGCTTAAAATTGGCACAGCTCCTGCCATTGTGGCCATCTGGGGAGTGAACCAATGGGTGGAAGACCTCTCTCTCTGTTTCTACCTCTCTCTGTAACTCTTTCAAATAAATAAAATAAATCTCAAAAAAAAAAAAAAAAAGAAATAACCCAACTGGACAAAAATAAACAGAGAATAATTTAAAAAGAATGAAAAAAGTCTGTGTGAAATATGGAACATCATTAAATGGATAAATATCTATATCATATGTATTCCTGAAGGTTAAGCAAAGGAAAAAGATATTGAGAATCTGCGAAATGAAATAACTTCCCCAGGTCTTGAAAGGGACATGGACCAAAAGCTCAACGAACTCCAAGCAGACTCAACCAAAAAAAGTCTTCTCCAAGGCATGTTAGAGTTGGATTGCTCTTGCCACCCCAAAAACGCTCCAAGAGACCTTCTCTCATGCAATTAACAAAGGGTAAGGTTTATTGATGATCCGACATGTCGGGGCCCCGTCCCAGTACAGGCGAGCGGCCTCGAATATTCTTGGATTGGGGTCTTTATACATGTTTAAACAAAGAAAATCAATCATTGCATAGATCAAACAGTGGTACAGAGTAAACAATTGATACAAGTTAAGTGATTTTACAACCAGCTGATTTATGAATACAGGGAGTACAGGATATCAAGTAAGGGCTTGATTAGACCTCAGAGAACCATATGGCCTATACAGGGAGTATCAAAAAACCTCCTATTGCCAAAAGGGAGGGCCATACAACAAACACAACAAGGTCGCAGGAACTGCCTTGATGATACCTAGGAATGCAGCCGAATGGCGATAAGGGACACATAGTGGGGTCAGAGTTCCAGGAGGCAAGGAGATATACAGTGACTTCTTCTATCTTACTTAGGTGAAACTAAGGTTACACTTACATTGGGGTAATTTACTGACTAACTAACTTTAAAGAGAATGGCTATGCAGAGCAAGTCTAACGAGGTCAGGAAAGTTCACCAGAGGAAGGGAGGGGAGTGGGAGCGGCTTTTAACTTTTTAACCCTTCAGGCAAAGTATCAAAAAATTGTCAAAAACTGAATACAATGAGAAAAACATAAAGACAGTGAGAAACCATCAGTACATATATAGGAAAATGCATTAGATTAACATCAGACTCCTCCGCAGAAACCCTACAGGCCTGAAGAGAGTGATATTATATACTCAAGGTCTCAATGAAAAAAAAAAAAAAAGCACTTCCAGCCAAGAACATTATATCCAGTGAAGCTATACTTTAAAAATGAAGGATAAATAAAGTATTTTCCAGATAAGCAAAAATAGAGAGAATTCACCACCACAAAACCAGCCTTACAAAAAATTCTAAAGGGTGTGCTGCCTTAGAAGCAAGGATGAAAACACATGACATCACCTAATTCACTAACAGAGCATATAGAATCATTATCCAATCAACAAATGAAAAGTCTTAGTTCTTACCTATCAATGTTAACCTGGGAGGTCAGCGCTGTAGTATAGCCAGTAAAACTGCTGTCTACAGTTCTGGTATCCCATATGGGCACCAGTTTGAGTCCCAGCTGCTCCACTTCTGAAAATGAAAGCAATATATCAAAACTGGTGGGGTACTATAAAAATAGTGTTAAAGGTGAATTTTATAGCATTAAATACATACAATTAAAAAGAGGAATGTCTCAAAATAAAGATCTAATGAAGACTTAGGAAAACAAACAAATCATGAAATAGCAGAAATAAATGAAATTGAAACTAAAAACATCACAAAAAATCAACAAAACAAAAAGTTGGTTTTTTGAAACAAACTAGATAAATCTCTAGCCAGACTAACAAGAAAAAAGAAAAAAACTCAAATCTAGGAGACATTATAGCTGACAGCACTGAAATACAAAGGACCATAAGAAACTAATATGAAGAGTTTATATGCTAATAAACTGGAAAATGTCAGAAATGGATAAATTTCAGAATTAATATAACCTACCAAGATTAAATAGAGAAGAGATTAAACAACATAAACAGACCTATCATAAGCAATAGGTGGAAGCAGTATTCAAAAGTCTGCCATCAAGGCAAAGCCTGGGACCAGGGCTTTGCTACTGAATTTTACAAAACATTTAAAGAAATGGAAGATAGTGTGATTTATCCAAATACATATATAATCAATAGGCATGAGACAGGGAGTGGAGTGATAAGGCTTTATCAAGGTAAGAGCATTGGTCAGAACTGAAGGGACAGAGAGAGAGAGAGTGCCCAGTTGCTCAGACTGGGGGGAGAGCGAGGTTACATGGTTGAATGGAGAGAGTATACCTCAGCAGGCTAGGCAGGCAGCTCAGCAGAGAGCAGAGAGCTGAGTACCCAGTCTGTTTGGACTCCCTAGGTTTATAAGGGAGTCTGCTTACCCACCTCCCCCTCTCATTCAGGACAAAGGATGGAGAGTCCTGGTGGAAGGGTTTGCTGGGTGAAAATTAGCAAATTTCTCCCTAGATTTGCTGGTGCCTGGGCAGAGGAGGGGGGGCTTCCCTTAGGGCATGACTGAGAAGGTTTTATTGCCCCATGTTATCAGGTAACCCCTTTCATCCTGAGGAGAGACAATTCTGGGAGCTTTCCTTGAGGGAAGAGCTGGGACCACCTGGGAGATTATCATGATCTGGGCAGGACTTTGAAGTGCAAGATGCTGGGCTTCTGGAGTTTCTGCAGTAGGTGCTGATCTTCAGGCCTTTCTCATACACACATAGGCTCAATTTCTGACTTCCTACCTAACAGTTTGAAATTCGCAAATCAATAAACATGAATCCCACCAATAGATGAAGAACAAAAACCATATGGTCACCTCAGTGAATGCAGAGAAAGAATTTGAAAAGATTCAATACCCTTCATGATAAAAACTCATTGAAATTTTGGGTACTGTGGGAATGGAACAATTCAATACCTCTTCATGATAAAAATTTTGAACATTCCTTCAAAATTATAAAGGCTAAATATCACCAACCAACATCAATATCATACTGAATGGGGAAAAGCTGGAAGAATTTCCCCTTAGATCTGGAACAAGACAAGGATGTCCACTTTCAACACTCTTACTCAAGAGTGCTGAGATTTAGCAAAAGCAATTAGGGAGAAGAGAGAAATAAAAGGCATCAAGATTGGAAAAGAGGAAGTCAAATTATCCATGTTTGCAGATAACATGATGTTGTACCTGGAAAAACCTAAACACTTCACCAAAATGCTGTGAGAATTATAGTACCACCATGGTGCTGGGAGCCGTGACCTGTAAGTGTTATCGGTGAATGGCAGGGTTCTTGTCTTCGCGCAAGAAAGAATTCAGGCATGAGACAGAGAGTAATGCAAAGTAAAATAGCAAGGTTTATTAGGGAAGGGACATCCGTAAGAATGGACAGGCACCTCTCCAGACAGAACCTGAGAGACAGTGTCCAGTCACTCAGATTGGGGGAGAGAAGAGTTACATGGTTGAGTGGAGAGATTACACCTGGGCAGGCCAGGTGGGTGGCTCAGCAGAGAGGCAGAGGGCTGAGTGCGCAGTTCTGTTGAGGCCGGGGGTTTTTAAGGAGATGAGTCTTGCTTCCCCACCTCTGCTCCTCTTGGAACAAAGGATTTTTTGGATGTAAATAGAAAAACTCCTATCTTAGTTTTCCCCCTGAAGTTATCAGACAGGAGGAAGCCTGGATGGTGCCACCCTGAGTTAGAGGAAGGGTGAGCAAGACCCCCTGGAGAATCAGGATGGGAGCAGGGTATTTGAAATGCAGATACTGGGCTGTATCTGGGAGATTGTGGAAGATTGTCAGGCAGAAGGGGCAGGGACCCCCACCTGGCAGGTTATTGGGTAGGAGGGGGCAGGGCAGGATGCAGATACTAGGCTGCCCCTGAAACGTTATCAGGATGACTTTGAGATGCAGATGCATATGCTGGACATAGGTGTCTTCTCTTTAGGCCTTTGTCACACACACATAAGCTCATATCTGACTTCCCACCTAACATAAGGAGTGTGAGGCAATGCCAGCTCTAAGGATCCAGTGACAGAGTGAGAGGTATTAAATTTTTACCAAGTTCACATAGTGGGGGCTGGTGCTGTGGCACAGTGGGTAAAGCTTCTCCCTGCAGTGCTGACATCCCATATGGGTGCTGGTTTGAGTCCTGGCTGCTCCACTTCCAATCCAGCTCTCTCCTATGGCCTGGAAAAGCAGAATATGGCCTAAGTGCTTGGGTCCCTGCACCCACATGGGAGACCCAGAAGAAGCTCCTGGCTCCTGGCTTTGGATCAGCTCAGCTCCAGCCATTGCCATCTGGGGAGTGAATCAGCAGATGGAAGGCCCCTCTCTCCTCTCTCCTCTCTCTGCCTCTCTGTAACTCTGCCTTTCAAATACATAAATAAATCTTTTTAAAAAAGTTTGCAACATGAATGATTATAAACTAGTCATCCTTGGTTCAGGATGTGTTGGAAAGTCTGCTCTGAATTTACAGTTTGTTCAAGCTCCTGGTTCCTCGCTTTGGTTCGGTGCAGCTCCGGCAGTGGCATCCAACTGGGGAGTGAATCAGTGGTTGGAAGACCTCTCTGCCCCTCCTCTCTCTATGTAACTCTTTCAAATAAATAAATAAATAAATAAATAAATCTTTTTTAAAAAAAATGTGACCAGGAACATTAAACATTGTAGGAAAGAACCAAGGTCAAAACAATGAAACAACTTGCAGCCCAATTGGCTGCAACAGGCGGAGCTGCACCAATCTGAAGCCAGGAGCCTCTTCTAGGTCTCCCATGTGGGTGCAGGGGCCCAAGGACTTGGGCCATCTTCCACTGCTTTCCCAGACCATAACAGACAGCTTGATCAGAAGTGGAGCAGCTGCGACTTGAACTAGCTGCCATGTGGGTTGCCGGCACTGCAGGTGGTGGCTTCACCCGCTATACCACAGTGCCAGCCCCACAACTTGCATTATTAGACGCTCCTAAAAAATCAAAAACAAGTGTTAATGAGATATTTTATGATCTAGTATGGGCTGTTAACAGAAAAACACGGTGCCTGGGAAGACCCACAAAATGTCATCATGTGAGGTATTTAATGTAGTATGTGAGCTGTAGCCCTAAGCCAGATCTTAAGAACTTTTGATCAATTCAACAAGTGCCAACATTCCAACTTTGTTAAACCTGCTAACATCTCAAATGGACTTTCCTGGGTGGATTAAACCTACTCCATCAGTTTGCACATTCTAATCACTTTCCAATATCACAACATAGATTTTTACTTATATAATAGCCCGGAGTATACAGCTGGTGAAAACAGAGGTCACATCCAGTATTAATGCTGAGACATATCTTCACCCACCAACGTTGCACATGAATGAAAATGGTGTACTGTATAATTTAACACACCCCATACTTTGTAATGGAAAGTACCATGATATAAATCCTAAAGAACCACTATTTTAGCATAATAAAAGAAAGTCCATAGAGATATATAGGCTACTCCAGATAAATTTGTTTCTTTGATACTTGTAGTTTATTGTCATTTTTTAAAAAATTCAAGGTCATTTAAAAAATTCAAGGTCATTATTGAATTGTATAAAGTAAACACTTTTTTTTTTTTTTTGACAGGCAGAGTGGACAGTGAGAGAGAGAGAGACAGAGAGAAAGGTCTTCCTTTTCCATTGGTTCACCCCTCAATGCCTGTGCGCTGCAGCCAGCACACCACGTTGATCCAAAGCCAGGAGCCAGGTGCATCTTCTGGTCTCCCATGCGGGTGCTAGTGCCATCCTCCACTGCACTCCTGGGCCACACAAGAGAGCTGGATTGGAAGAGGAGCAACCGGGACAGAATCTGGTGCCCCGACCGGGACTAGAACCCAGTGTGCCGGCACCGCAGGCAGAGGATTAGCCAATAGGTGCCGGCCCAAAGTAAACACTTTAACACAGCTATATAGTTTATTTAATTTTAAAGAAAAACCTGTGGAGACAGTGATCCTATATTTAAAATAAGATAATCCTTTCAGTATATTGTCTTAAAGAAATTGTCTTTAATATCTGTTGTGAAGGAAGTGTCCAGACTTTTTAAATCTCCTTATAATATGTTTCCTTTTTTGTTTACATAGGGAAGGATGTTTATAGTCGTATGTATAATGTGGGTATTTAATAAGAAAGGTATATTTTCAAACAACTTTTTAATGATTTAACAGTTTTTGTAAATCATTTTCAGGCTTCTGTAGCTGCAGATTCTCACTGTGAATCCCTTGCTTCCTCATGAATAAGTGTATTTGAAAAATGAAATATATAGGTTTGGTACTTTTGTCTGTTAGTGGTTATTTCACATGTGCAACATTTTGATTGTGATGTCAAATAGTGGATGCATACTGTGGATGTGAATGTGGGAAGTAATTTTAATGATATATAACTGGTTACAAGGCCTAATTTGCAGTAATTGTTGCTGTTTTTTTAGCAGTGCCTTTTTGCTTTGTATGCATTAATGTTTGAGTGTAAAGATTGTGTGTCTATCCAACAGGGAAACACAATATTTAAATTGACAAACTTATTGGCCACTTTGAGGTGGCCAAATGTAAGCTAAAAACCTTAATTGAAGTGGTACAATTTTGTATAACTTAGCATTAGTAGTTCAATAAATTTGGATTGCCATGCAAGGGTTTGCATTATAAGAAAAATAGCTGTGAGAATCAATCAACGAATTCAGCAAAGTTGCAGGTTACAAAATAAACATGCAAAAACTAGTTCTTTTGTATGCCAATGATGAACTCATAGAAAGAGAAATTAAGAAAGAAATCTTATTCATAACAGCCACAAAAAGTCAAATGTTTCAAACTTGAGCACATTGTATCAAAGAGATACCTCCACCACCATGTTTATAGCAGCACTGTTAAAATAATTGAAATTTGGAATCAACCAATATGTCCATCATCAGATGAATGAAGATAAAATGTGATATATATTTACATCCTTATGTATATGTATATACATATATACACAATGGAATATTACTCAGCTATAAAAAAGAACAAAATTCTACCATTTGCAGAAGAATGGATGCAACTAGAGGACATTATGTTGAGTGAAATAAGCCAGACCCAGAATGACAAATACCATATGTTCTCTCTTATATGTGGTAGCTAAAATTTAAAAAACAAAAAGAAATATCTGAGTATCAGTATTGCTGTAAATATAGTTTTCTAAAACTTTGATACCTTTATTTTATGCTTTTGTCAAATCAATGGTTAGGAATGTTATACTATTAGAGCTTTAATGATCTGTGATTAGTTTAAGCTTGATTGGATATGGGTGAAATGGTCGTTATGCTGTGCAATTATTGTTCATACCCATATTTCCATTAAGTTAAGGTCTTTTCTATTTTTATTTGTTGAGCTTGTGAAGTATTAAGCTTTTTTTACTGTAAAGTAAATTTAAAATGTTATCTCAAATACTTAAAGACAGAAAGAGAGAGGGAAGGAGAGTGAAAAGGAGAGAGGGAGTAAATAGGGAGAAAGAAAGGGAATATCCGTGTGTTCTTAGAATTGTATCCACAAATCATATTGGATCTGTTAAAAACTAACTAAAAATTAACATGAAGATGAAACAGGGGCTGTCATTGTGGCATAGTAGGTTAAATCATGACTTGTGACACTGGCATCCCATATGAGCACCAGTTCAAGTCCCAGCTACTCTGCTTCCCATTGAGCTCCATTCTATTGTGCCTTGGGAAGTGGCAGAAGATGGCCCAAGTTCTTGGGCCCCTACCACCCATGTGGGAGACCTGGATGGATTCCTAGGCTCTGGCTTCAGCCTGTCTATTGTGGCCATCTAGGGAGTGAACCAGCAGATGGAGGACTTCTTTCTTTCTCTTTGTAACTGCCTTTCAAATAAATAGATAAATCTTTTCAAAAAGAAAAATACATATTTGAGGGAATTGCATGCAAGTATAAACAAGAGCTTATAAAATTCAATAACAAAAAAGAAATGTCCTAATTTAAATACTGATAGAATATATAGACATGTTAACATACATGAGTGTGTGTGTATATATATATACTCATGTATGTTGAGATGTCTATATATTCTATCAGTATTTAAATTAGGACAGTATTAAATTAGGACATTAAATCAGTATTAAATTAGGACATATACTATGTACATAGTATATATATATATTATATATAACATACATATATATAAAATACATGAGTGTGTGTGTATATATAGTACATATATGTACATAAACCATGCTAATTATTAGGGAATTATGAGAAAAAGAAATGTACTGTACATTAAGGAAAACACATTTAAACAACAACAAGATGGACACATCATGTATTAGGAGGTTTTTACTTAAAAAATGAACATGACAATAAAAATTCTTTGCATGGATATAGAATAGCAGTACATCTCATTCATTACTGGTGAGAATAAAGGAAAGACACTTTATCAGACATTTTTGTATGTTATTAGAAATCCAACCATAATATCACCATATTGTACAGCATACAGGTCCCAATATTAAAAACATGACAAGATTAAAAGCAATGTGAAATATATATAGGAACTTTATTCACAATGGTTGAAAGTCATATAGAATCAATTTGTTCTTTAGTGGTTAACCAGATAACCAAATCTTCAAAGTGGTTGGAGACCTTGGGAGGAAAACAAGAGATGAAGATACATAGGATGCATAGGGTATAGGTATTGGTCATGGGGACAAGAGAAAAGCCTGGACTGAAGTCAGAGGGATTTTAGAAACCCAAGGATGACAGTGGATTGAAACAAAAAGTAGGAGGTATATAAAGATTGCCATGAGCTGGAAGCACAGGTGACGCTTCCCCAGGGTAGCAGAAAGATCACTCTTGAGAAGGGAAGCAGACAATTGAGGGCAGATCTTGGCTTTATGCAAGAGGGGCTGGAGGACATGATGACTGGCATGATACAGGGAGACACTCAAGGAAAGATGTGCTGGAGACACAGTGGATGGCACATGGAGACTCATGCAACTGGCACATGCCACAGGCACAAGGAATAGGGAATTTTGAGAGCTGATATGAATGACGGAGATTTTATAAATGACAACATATGGGGGTCACAGTTGAATAAGAAAAAGACACTGGAGATAAAAGAATGGAGACACATGAAGTATGAATGGCTGCAGGAACATGGGGATGGAGATATTGGGGCAGAGAGAGTCTGCACATACAGGGTTTGGAAATATGTGAGAAAAGTAAGGGATTGCAGATAAATCAGTGCTGAGAGAAAATTTTCATCTTAAGTGAATGCTAGAACACCAAAAGCAAATCATCCCAGCTTCCTTATAAAGAATTAAAAAAGCAAAATGCTTGAAGAATATTTAAATAAAGTGCATCCTGTTAAGCCCATACTGTCCAGATGGTGGGGCAATGGCACTCTTTGACAAGAAGCACTGGAGACAAGTTTTGGTGAATGTGTCCATTTATTAACAAGCAGGCACAAGATTTTAAAGGGTGGGCAAAGAAGAGTAGCTAGTTCAGAATAGCAACACTAATTCTATAGGAAAAGGAGATACTGGCACCGCTACACTTCTTCAATCAGCTTGAAGGTCACATAGCCTATGTAGCCTCCCAGGTAGTCTTTATGGATCTGGGGTCATACCCAAAAGCTGTTTACATAGATAACAATTACAAGGTACTTCAAAAAGAAGTGAGGGTACAGGAAATGTGTCTGTGATCCCTGCCACCTGCCAGCAGCCAGGTCAGGTATGAAGATCCCAGTGTGCTGAGCCCTTGACCAGGGTTTTTCCTGTGGGACATGGCTATGCCATGCCCCCTTAACCTCCTGCATGAGCTAAGCAGGCAGTCTTCCAGCCAGCCACAGGAGCACTCACATCTCCCTCCTCTATTTTAGAGTGGACTGTCTCTACTGCTAAAATCTCTTAGGGGCATTTTCACCTACAGAAGGAGTTGCCATTATAAACCCTGAGTAAGTGTCCACCATGACATGGAGGAGCCAGACGGAAGACATGGATTTTTTGTGGATGACAAAAATAGGAGTACTGAAAGGGCTAATTGAGGGTTCTATATGATCCAAGTCTAACTGTTGTTGAACCAAAGCAGTTAGATGGCTTAATTTTTGTCAAGGCAGGGGACACTGTTTTACTCACATGGGATATCATCAGTCCATTGTAATTTGATGGGGAGAATGTTGTGGTCATCAGTGTTGGGATGGCAGGATGGTCCCTTTGGGGTGATGATGTCCATTTGAAAGTTTGACCTTTTCATCATACTGGAACCTACAATCCTTTACACAGTGGTAGTTCTTCCTACAGCAGGGGCACATCAGATGGGGAATGGAAGAGGGAGGAAGAACAGCCTGAAGAACAGGCTGTGGGGTGCAAACCAGAGAAACCCCAGCAGGGCAATTACATCACATATGGCCCTGTGCACCACAGCCCCAGCATCTCAGGGGTCCACCTGCTCCTACAGGGTCCCAAACCCATACCACAGCAGTCAGAGCCTGGGAAAGCCTCTCTGGGCATTAAATGCCTGGGTAAGCTTCTTGGTTTGGGAAGAGTACACCCCAATATCCTGACATGCTAAAATCCACTTCATACGCACCGGGGCAATCACAGCTTGGTGCTCCTTTAAGCCTTCCCACACTAGGCCTTGGGTCAGAGCCTGCGTGGCCTCTTCATGAATGACCTTGTCCTGTACAGCCTGTTTCACTCTGTTAAGGAAGTCAGTTAGATCCTCAGAGGCCTTCTGACATAGTCCTTTGAAATTGACTGGAGCTCCTCCCACTGGCAGTTTACGCTAAGCTCAGAGGGTCCAAAGCTTTACTTGTTCAAAGAATTGGAGGGGGGTGGGACTTGAAACTGGATAATGGAGTCTGCCCAGAGGCTTTCCCCCTAAGGACTCTGAGCAGCCAGGCAGGGGGCTCCAGCTCACAAATTGAGGGCCACCTGCTGTTCGAATTCATTGTAATAAAAGGCATTCCATTTTAGAAAGTCCGTGGGATCTAGAGAGGCCTGCAAAAGGTCCTTCCAGTCCTGGGGGCTGTTAAGGCCAATGGCTATGGTTTCCAGTAGTTGCTCAGTGTTGGGGCACAAGGACCATTTTTATCCTTCTCTACTTACTCCTTTGTGAAATTATCATGCAAATAACTCACAGATCGAATTCAAAACTCAGCGACTCCTCCGCCCTACCCCAACCCCTTCCCTCCATAGAAATAACTGCTCTGTGGAGGTTTCTTGAATACTTTTCCAGAACTATTTCACAGACACAGCCATCTCACTCCTGGGAATTTACTTGAATGAAATAAAATCAGCATATGAAAGAGTTATCTGTGCTTAAATGCTTATTGCAGCTCAATTCACAATAGCTAAGATATGGAACCAATCTAGATGTCTATCAACTAGATTGCAGTTGATGACTGTATAAAGAAAATGTGGTATATATATATATATTATGAAATACTACTCAGTTATAAAAAATAATGCAATGCTACCCTTTGCAACAAAATGGATGCAACTGGAAATCATTATATTTAGTAAAATAAGCCAAAATACTCAAAAGACAAATATCATACGCTTTCTCTGATCTATAATAATTAATAGAGTACAAAAATGTAATGTTTATGAATGAAATTCATATTTTGAGATTTGATTATTGTTTAGAGCCCTTGTTTCTACTGTTGAGAAATATTATTTTATTCTATTTGTTGAACTATATATTTAGTGGTAGGATATGTTTATGATCAAAAATATACTGATAGTATGTCATCATAATAATTAAAAGAAAGCATAAGGAAGGGGGAGAGAGGATGGCAGCATGAGTGGGAGGGAGAATAGGATGAGAAGGATCACTGATGCTCCTAAGTCTGTATATATGAAGTACATGAAATCTGTTCATCTTATAAAACTGAAAAAATATTTTAAAAATGACTCCAAACTTCAAAATCTGCTACATTTTTGAAATCTAGTTTCCAAAAACACAAATATAAGATAAAATAGTAAAGTTCCTATATAATTTAATTAGTTGAACCAATTTATGGAAAATCAAACCAACCAACCAAAAAAGTGTTCCCCAATCAAAAATTTGGGTCCAGACTTATGGAACATTACAATTTTTTAAGGAAAAAACCCCTAAATTTCCCAGATTTGTTCCAAGTGGACATAAACAGAATATTTTTGAATCTCCTTTGGAAAGCCAGTGTTACATATATAACAGAATCAAGACCAGCATATGAAATGAAAATGAAATCAAAAAGCATATTTCCCATAAACTTAAATACATATATTTTAAGTAAAATATTATTATATGAATTCAACCACATAGGAAAGCATAATAGATCAATAACAAGTGAGCTACCTTAAAGAAGGGAAGACCATTTATCATTTTCTTTTTTTTTTAACTTTTATTTAATAAATATAAATTACCAAAGTACAGCTTTTGGATTATAGTGGCTTTCCCTCCACCCACCAGCAACCATCCCATCTCCCGCTCCCTCTCTCATCCCATTCACATCAAGATTCATTTTCAATTATCTTTATATACAGCAGATCAATTTAGTATATACTAAGTAAAGATTTCAACAGTTTGCACCCATACAGAAACACAAAGTGTAAAGTACTGTTTGAGTACTAGTTATACCATTAATTCACATAGTACAACACATTAAGGACAGAGATCCTACATGGGGAGTAAGTGCACAGTGACTCCTGACTCTGTAGCTCATTCAGGTAGGTATAAAATACTAGAAAATTCCATGATCATTTAGATTAAATGTTTAAAAGCATTTAATAAAATTCAATATCCAACCAGGAAAAAAAATCAACTTTTATCAGAATAGAAGAAGATAGTGATTTTCTTTATCTGATAAAGATAGTCTAAAATGGACCTGCATCACACTACTTACTACAGGATCAGTGAAAGATTTTTCTCTGGGAACAGTCCCAGACATGGGTGTCTTCTCACCTCAACTCTACAACACTATACGAAGGAGTGGTAAGGGAAATCAAACAATAGAAAAGAAATATAAAGTTTAAATATCAACTTTCAAGCAATGAAACTCAATATATGTGTATGACACCATTATATGGAGAGCTAATTCAATCTAACCCTAAGACAAATGCAACTGATAAGTGAATTTAGCAAGATTACTAGGTAGAATATCATTACTAAGTAGCAGCAAGAAACAAACAGAAAATAATATGGAAGGACAAAAGGCAAACTAGAAAACATGTATCCAAAAAAGGAATTTAAATTATGTAATACGTGTAATGTGTGCCAAGTGAGATTGGGAGGGTAAGACTATACCTGTGGAGAAAAGGCTTAGGATTTTGAGAATTTGTAGAATGATAAAGTACATATTTCATATTTGTCCTCATCTTCTAGTGTAGAGATCGTAAGTGCTGAATTTTAATACATATTCCATGACTTTCTTTTACTGAGAAGATAAATTAAAATATCCCTTGACATTCATGGATCCAATGAGTTTTATAATTTTGTCAAGGATTTTAACTTAGATAGTATTGCTATGTATATTCAACTTTGTTTTCTCCTGTGAATTTTCTTTTTCACCCCATATAGTCTCAATTTTTGTCATGATCATTATTTTTATTCTGTTGTAATGCCAAAAATTGAAAAAATGCTTTTATGAATCCACTTTTGCTGAAGACTATCGGGATGACAGTTGTTGTCTAAAGAAAATTAAAGGGGCTGGCACTGTAGCATAGTAGGTTAAGAGCTGCCTGCATCCCATATAGGCACTGGTTCGAGACACGGCTGCTTCACTTCCAATCCAGCTCTCTGCTGTGGCCTGGGAAAGCAGTAGAAGATGGCCCAAGTCCTTGGGCCCCTGCACCCACATGGGAGATCCAGAAGAAGCTCTTGGCTCCTGACTTCTGGCTTCAGATTGGCTCAGCTCCAGCCATTGCTGCCAGTTGGGGAATGAACCAGTATATGGGAGACCTCTCTCCCAATCAATCTGTCTCTCCTTATCTCTCCATGTAAATCTGACATTCAAATAAATAAATATTTAAAAATAAAGGTAACTAAATATTTTTGAATAATAAATATGACTTCAGACAATAAATTGTTGTGTACTGCATCACTCGGAGACTGAACAAAAGAATTTCTTAATGGATTTATGCCCATTTCATATGTAAAGATTATAAGGTGACAGCCAGCGCCCCGGCTCAATAGGCTAATCCTCCTCCTGTGGCACCGGTACACAGGGTTCTAGTTTCGGTCGGGGTGCCGGATTCTGTCTCGGTTGCCCCTCTTCCAGGCCAGCTCTCTGCTGTGTCCCGGGAGTGCAGTGGAGGATGGCCCAAGTCCTTGGGCCCTGCACTTGCATGGGAGACTAAGAGAGGCACCTGGCTCCTGGCTTCAGATCAGCGCAGTACGCTGGCAACAGTGCCCCGGCCGTGGCGGCCATTGGAGGGTGAACCAACGGCAAAAGGAAGACGTTTCTCTCTCTCTCTCTCTCTCACTGTCCACTCTGCCTGTCAACAACAACAACAAAAAATTTAAAAAAATATTATAAGGTGACAATTATAAATTCAACTGCCCATGTTTGTAAAAGTCATGGTTGTCTATATAAAACAAATTCAAGAATCTACAAACACAAAATCCTGAAATTCAAAAGTCCAATGTCGTCTTAGAATACAAGATAAACATGTAAATTTGGTAGTATTTCTATAAAATGGCAACAAATTACAGGCAACAAAATGAAAACTGTAATAGCAAGTAGAACCATTTAAATGAAGAAAAGAGGTCAGCATTGCTGCATAGTAGATTAAGTGGCTATGTGTGATGCTGGCATCCCATATGGACACTGGATTGGGTCCCAGCTGCTCCACTTCCAATGTAGCTCCCTACTTAATGTTTCTGGGAATGCAACAGAAGATGGACCACGTCCTCGGGTCCCTGCACCCATGTAGGACACCCAGATGAAGCTCCTGTCTCCTGGCTTCCTTCAACTTGGCCCAGCTCTGGCTTATGTGGCCATTAGGGGAAGGAACCAGGGGATTGGATGGAAGAATTGTGTGTGTGTGTGTGCACACACATTATTTTTTTAAAAAGATTCTATTTATTTATTTGAGAGGTATTTATTTATTTGAGAGGTACAGTCAGTGAGAGGGAGAGACAGAGAGAAAGGTCTTCTGTCTGTTGATTCACTCTCCAAATGGCCACACTGGCCAGAGCTGGACTGATCTGAAGCCAGGAGTCAGGTGCTTCTTCCTGGTCTTCCACATGGGTGCACGAGCCTAAGAACTTGGGCCATTTTCTACTACTTTCCCAGGCCACAGCAGAGAGCTGGATTGGAAGAGGAGCAGCCGGGACTAGAACCGGTGCTCATATGGGATGCCGGTGCCACAGGCGGAGGATTAACCTCCTGAGCCATGGCATCAGCCCTGCATGCGCTCTTTATACTTCTCCTTCTCTCTATAACTGTGCCTTTCAAATAAATAATTCTTAAAAAAGAAAAAAATTACTGTAATCTATTCTAACAAGAAATGTGCAGAACACGTAGACTGAAAATACAAAGCATTAAGGAAAGACTAGACTGGACTAGACTAGACTAGACTAGAATAGAATAATAGAATGATAGAATAATAGAATAGACAATATTAAGTGTTAAAAAGCAAATAATTGATATTAAACAAGCTTACTCACAGAGGAAACATCTCTAAAAGTAAGTATAAAAACATTAATATTTTGAGATATAGTATTTCAATAAAAATGCTATAATGGAGGTATGAACAAAATAACACAGTAGAAAAGAAGAAATCACTCACTTTGATTAGAGTTCATCTGTGAAATTTTGAAGAAATCAATTTTATCAAAGATCTGAATAATGTTACGATCATCTCAGTCAGAAGAACAGAGGGCATTCCAGGCACAAGAACAATACATGCAAAGGACTAAAGGTATGGAGCCAACCAAAATTGACACTGACACAGAACAGTAAGATCTCTTCATTAGTGGTAGGCCAGGGTAGAGCTAGGAAAATAGTTCTTGCTAATGTGCACTCCAGGAGACTAAAGTAATTGGTCCATCACCATCCACATGGGATGAGTTTCTAGCTCTTGGTTTTGGCCTGGTCCAGCCCAGGTCTTTGTTGGCAACTGGGGAATGAACTAGTGGATGGGAATAGCTTTCTCTCTATTTGCCTTTATCCCTCTCTGCCTTTCAAATATCTGAAGTAAATAAATACAACTTTAAATAGTAATCATAAGGATGAAGTTTATCTTGATCATTACCTAGCATATAATAATATTAATTATAGTATTAATATTGGTGAAATATTTGGATAAACCTGGCATCCTTAGTGATTTCAGAAATACTGCGAGTTTTTATTTTTAGGCATCAAATTTTCTGAATTCTTTATTATTAGAGTATTAATCTTGTATTATGAAGTAAATTGAAAGTATGTCATCACAATATTAGAAGAAAGAGTTTGGAGTTGCTCAAAGTGTTGATAACAACTCAAAAGAGCCCCTCTTTGGCCTTACAGATAAAAAGAGAACTCACCAGGAGTAAGAAATGCATTCTAATCTGAGGAAATGGCATTGAGCAAAGGTCTGATTTTTGACTCATAATCCACCATGACCAGATTATACAATATTTTTGGAAGATGTAAGATCCTAATGAAAATTTGCAAAAGTAATTCATACAGTAGTATGAAAGAATGATTGGATGCAGGGAGATGAGTTAAGAAATGGCAGTCTTAGCTCAGAGGAAAATAATGCATGTGCCTGAATCCAAATTGTGCCACCTAACAATTTAGTGTAACTTACTAGTGAGTTACACATCACCCATGCTGTGCCAAACACTGACCTAAGCCACACAACGTTAAGACACTCAAGACACATTCCCTGTCTTGCAGGAGGTACCAATTAAGTAGCTGATGAAGAAAGTATACCAAAATTAAGATGTAAGATGGGCTATCGTTAACAGTCAAAGGAGAAATGCAAATACCTTTAGATGTTAAGAATCAAGAAACAATGGGAAGTGACATATTTTCTTGGTATATTTAAAAGAATGATGCATTTAACAAAGATACAGAGGAGAGTTCTCTGAGTGAAAAACCTCTAAATAAACGAATGCAGAAAGAAGGATGACATATTTCATTGCACTATAATGTTCTTATAGGCAGTTATTTTTAATGGAGTGTCTCTTTGAAACCTATTCCATGGAACCATGTTTCGGAAAATATCTGTGATGGGCTTGTCTGGGCCAGTGAGGTGAAAAAGAGTAGAAGACATTGTTGTCTATTGGAAGGAAAGGAAGAGAAAAGATGGAGGCTCAAACCTTATTTTCTGGGAAATAGATTTCTGTAAGATCATCAAGGGTAAGACCATCATCCACAATTTGACAGCCTATTCAGGATGTCCCAGGCATTCTGCCCTTCTATTGCTGCAGCCACATGCCTCCTTGCTGATGTTGTTGTCATCCTTCACCTGGATGTCAGAAAACCTCAGGAACTGTGTCCTGCTTCTGACTTGCTAGTGAAAATTTATTTGAACATCATTTTTCTCATGTTACACTTATGCTCAGAAAAGCATTTGAACTCCTTGGCTCTCAACTAATGGCTAACGCTTCTGCTTAAGGCTAGAATTTCTCTCCAGTAACGTGATTTGTTTTCTGCCCATCCAACCTTGCTAGTTTTATTAGCAATATTTGACACTGGATTTTTTATGGGTCCTTGGATAAACTGCCTCCTATTATTGATCCAATTTGTCTCTCTCTGCTTTTCAAATATATTTTTAAAGAAGTCTTTTTTTAAACAAAATATTCTCTTCCCTTGAATTTTACTCATTTTTCAAAGCTCAGATCAGGACTCACCTCCATGAACTATTCTCAAGGTTATATAAGTCTTCTATCTCAAGTAAATGGTCAATAACTGTACCATTATGACTTATTCTACTTTACTTCCAAAGTAATTAGTAAAGTTCCAGCCATGGAAGATACTCAGGACCCATTGTTAATTGATTATCTAATTAACTGATTGATTAACTAAATAATTGATGCACAAAGTCTTAATTAAAAGTGGATACCCTGGGAGCCAGCACTGCGGTATAGCAGGTTAAGCCACCACCTGCAGCACTGGCATCCCATATAGCTGCAGGTTCATGTCCTGGATGCTCCTCTTCCAATCCAGCTTCCTGCTGATATGCAAAGGAAAGCAGCAGAGGATGCCCAAGAAATTGGGCCCCTGCACCTATGTGGGAGACCTGGAGCATGATCCTGGCTCCTGGCTTCAGTATGGCCTAGCCCTGGCTGTTGCAGCCACTGGGGGTGTGAACAGCAGATGGAAAGCTTCTCTCTCTCTCTCTTTCTCTCTGCCTCTGCCTCTCCCTCTCTGTAACTTCAGCTTTCAAATAAATAAATAAATACTTAAAAATACATACCATGACATATAAGATTTCATTTAAATATGTTAAACTCATTTTCAAAAAAATATAATGAGTTCTATCAAGAGTCTACAGAGATTTGTTTTTTGTTTGTTTGTTTTGGCTCTACATTTTTGTCTTTCCAAATTTACTGTATATTAAACTCCGTAGATCTTGAATAAGGTCCTAATGATAGGTTTTCTTGAATCACAAATTGACCTTACATTTACATGGTTTAAAAAAGTGCACTGACCAATAAGGAGATTTCCCTTAGGAGTGAGGCTGTGTGTTTATTTAGCTGGTCTATATCTTAGACTTGTACAGATATCACACCAAAATAAAAAATAAAGGGAAATGGGGAAAATGAGAGGGATAAGAAACTGTTTCCTCCTGTCCACTTTGGGATGAGGAAAAACCTAAGTTTATTCTAGGAAATGAATTTGCAAATTCTAACCTGATAGGCATATTCCTAAATTACTCTGAGTCTTAGTTTCAGATTGTTAACAACAGGTAACCCACAACCAATGCAATTTGAAACTGCACTACTGAGAGAATTAAGGAAAATATGCAGCATGCATGAGGCATGGTCAACTCTGAGGAGAACTTGATACAAAACTTTGGCTTCTAAAGCAGATGATACTTGCCAGATCCTTGCCCTACCTGTAGGGAGAAATATATTAATTCTCCATTTGGCACAAACCAGCACAATCCCATTTAGGCTGATTTCTTATAGACAGCCTTCAAGCATTGTAGCCTAAATGTCAGGACCTAAAGTTTGGCTTCTTTCTCATTTCTTTTAAATTTGTCTTTGGCTTCCCACTTAACAAATACTGTAACTTTTCATAAAAGTGCCTAAAAGATGATTAAAATTTTTAAAAATTTATCTATTTGAGGGGGAGAGTGGAAAAGTGAGAGAGAAAGAGATCTTCCATCTGCTGATTCACTCTCCAAGTGTCTGCAATGGCAAGCACTGGTTCAGGATGAAACCAGGAGACAGGATCACCATCAGAATCTCTTATATGGCTGTAGGGTCCCAAGCACTTGGTCATATGCTGCTGCTTTCCCAGGAATATTAGCACCAAGTTGGGACTAGAGCCAGTATTCCAATATCAGATGCCATCATTGCAGGTGACAGCTTAACTCTCCATACCACAACACTGGCCCCAGATAATTAACATTTAAGGTGACTTAATAATGCAGTTATTTCTGAAATTATTTTTAACACAATTACTTTTTAGAAAAAAGTCAATAATCTGCCCAGTATTGAAAATTCAACATTAATGAAGTATCTCCACACTTTGACAATTTGTTAGTCAAAGAATATAAAAAGAACTTAGAAACAGCATTAAACACAAAATCAGGAAAGAGTGCTGGTAAACATATAATAATGTGATGTTATATAATATAATCCATATATGTATTTTAAATATCTCAGCCCAAATAGCATGATTTAAAGGAAACAGTAGACTTTAATTTTAATAATATGCTTTATGTAACATTGTATATTTAAAATATTACCATTTTGAGATGTATTCAATATAAGTTATCAAAGAGACTTTTTAAGTTATTTTTTCTTAAGGCCTTCAAAATACAGGAAGTATTTCAAACTTGCAAGATCTTCTATTGTCTGGTTCACTCCCCACATTGTCTTCTGCTTTCTGTGCAGAGGAAGTGAAACCAGATTGCCTGATTTATAATCCCAGCATCACTTGCTGGGAGTGTGGCCAGCTCTAGACAGATCATGGAACGTTTAACTTCTTTCCCTCACTACTCTTATCTAAAAAATTCTGCCATAAGACTTTCTTGCAGATTTTTGTTCTTTCAGTTTTTCAAAATTAATGCATTGATACATATAAAGTGCTTATGATAGATGTTAGCCAAAGCTGTTTACTTGTGTTGGTTATTAATACCAGAAAACCTGGGTAAGGGGAAAATCCATGTGATCAAAAAGTATATGGAACTTAAATTACCAGAGGTCAATTTTCCTTTTGGAAAAAAAGAAATAAATGCACTCTTTAGTTCTTCATAATTTCTAAAATTCCTGACTACCTCACAGGAACCAAGAAGAAGCAAAATGAGCTGGGAAAGATACCAGAGACTCCCAAGGCCACAAAATCATGAGAAGTCATTTTTGGGGTTCAGGTCTTCCAAATCTGAATCAAGGACTGCATATACAGTTTTAACAATCAAATCAATAATCAAAAAAGCTAGTAAGGCAGTCCTCTGAAGTAAAAGGTTTCTGCTTTAAACAGCTAGTCTGAAATGCAAGAGATTCAGACCTTCCTCTCTCCAATGGAAAAAGTGCTTCTGTTGCTTTCCTCATTATCTAGAATAACAGTAAAATCCTCTTGACAAATGAAGGCAGATGAATAAGCGAAATTCTGGGATTTTGTATTGACTGATCACAGAAGGTAATGATTTCCGGATATATTTCTTGCAAGCCCATGCAGGTATCCATGGGGAACATGGAACCAAGGGAAAGAAGACAAAAAAGAGAGGCCCATATTCTTCTTATTTGGCTTCTTTTTTCATTGGGGCAGCTGAGTAATGTAACATTGGTACTTGTCTCCACATATTTCACTTTTATTTAGTTCTTTCTTTTTTTTTTGACAGGCAGAGTGGATAGTGAGAGAAAGAGACAGAGAGAAAGGTCTTCCTTTGCCGTTGGTTCACCCTCCAATGGCTGCCACGGCTGGCACGCTGCAGCCGGCGCACCGTGCTGATCTGAAGGCAGGAGCCAGGTGCTTCTCCTGGTCTCCCATGGGTTGCAGGGCCCAAGCACTTGGGCCATCCTCCACTGCCTTCCCGGGCCACAGCAGAGAGCTAGCCTAGAAGAGGGGCAACTGGGAAAGAATCCGGCGCCCCAAATGGGACTAGAACCCAGTGTGCCAGCGCCGCTAGGTGGAGGATTAGCCTATTGAGCCATCGCGCCAGCCCATTTTTATTTAGTTCTTAATCCTTACACAGGGCTTCAGATCAATTCCTTGTTCTTATTAATCACCTTAAACTTTAAAAGATTACATTAGAAAGTTTAACCCAGTGTGGTCCTAAGTATGTGCTGTGACTTAAACTTAGAAAAGATTATCTTCCATGGTACCTTCATCTCAGCTCTGGGAGCTGCCAGTTTTCACAAGACAGGCATAGTAATGGATGCTAATTCTTCCTTTTTTTTTTTTTGTTGTTGTTGTTTTTAACTTTTATTTAGTAAATATAAATTTCCAAAGTACAGTTTATGGATTATAATGGCTTCCCCCCCCCAATAATTTCCCTCCCACTCGCACCCCTCCCATCTCCTGCTCTCTCTCCCATTCCATTCACATCAAGATTCATTTTCAATTATCTTTATATACAGAAGATTGATTTAGTATATATTAAGTAAAGATTTCAACAGTTTACACCCACATACAAACACAAAGTGAACAATACTGTTTCAGTACTAGTTATAGCTTTAAATCACAATGTACAGCACATTAAGGACAGAGATCCTACATGAGGAGTAAGTGCACAGTGACTCCTGTTGTTGACTTAACAAATTGACACTCTTGTTTATGGCGTCAGTAATCTCCCTAGGCTTTAGTCAAGAGTTGCCAAGGCTACGGAAGCCTTTTGAGTTCGCTGACTTCGATCTTATTCAGACAGGGTCATAGTCAAAGTGGAAGTTCTCTCCTCCCTTCAGAGAAAGGTACCTCCTTCTTTGATGGCCCATTCTTTCTACTGGGATCTCACTCGCAGAGATCTTTCATTTAGGTGTTTTTTTTTTTTTTTTTTTTGCCAGAGTGTCTTGGCTTTCCATGCCTAAAATACTCTCATGGGCTCTTCAGCCATATCCGAATGCCTTAAGGGCTAATTCTGAGGCCAGAGTGCTGTTTAGGACATCTGCCATTCTATGAGTCTGCTGTGTATCCCACTTCCCATGTTGGATAATTCTTTCCCTTTTTTATTCTATCAGTTAGTATTAGCAGACACTAGTCTTGTTTGTGTGGTCCCTTTGACTCTTAGACCTATCAATGTGATCAATTGTGAACTGAAATTGATCACTTGGACTAGTGAGATGGCATTGGTACATGCAACCTTGATAGGATTGTATTGGAATCCCTTGGCACATTTCTAACTCCACCATTTGGGGCAAGTCCGATTGAGCATGTCCCAAATTGTATACCTCCTCCCTGTCTTATTCCCACTCTTATATTTAACAGGGATCACTTTTCAGTTAAATTTAAACACCTAAGAATAATTGTGTGTTAAATACAGAGTTCAACCAATAGTATTAACTAGAACAAAAAATACGCAAAGGGATAAAGTATTAAATTGTACACTAATTCTTTCCTACAAAGATGTTTCCCCTTGAGATTGCTATATTTCCAACTACCAAAATCAAATCAATTCATACCTGCATTCCAAGTATTAAATGACATTATTTATCAAAACTGAATTTATTAAAATATTAAAAGACCACCTCAACATTTTGCTGGCTATAACAGTTTTTGGCACTTGTAACAGACACTGTGGTTTTCCACACATGATCACTCACTTTATTTTCTAAACCATTTAACAATTGAAACAGATCATTTCAGGTTCAGCAATGCACAAGAAGAGTACAGATGATCTGGAGTAACAAGAACTTCAATATTATTGCACATGGTGAACATACTAATATTAACTAGGACTCAAAACTGAAAACTAAAATCATTATGTGGTAACATGGACTGATTTTTGCAAGATGTACAGCCAGCTAGTCAAGCCCAAATAATCCCAGACCTATTGATTATATATGTATTTGGATAAATCACATTATCTTCCATTTCATATTCCTGCTTTTGCAGTGAATCCCACCACATTCAGACCACATATTCTGGCCCTCTGTCCAAACTGTCCAAATAGTGGCGGAAAATAAGGTAACATAATCAAATTTTAAGCTTAATTACTTCTAAGTAGTGTTGAACTATTTTCATATGGGCAACTTATGAAAATGTGTTAGCAAGCCCAAATAGTTTTTCTTTTTTAGACACATTCATCTCATTTGCTTTACCTAATTTTATATTTAGCACTTACACCTAAATGGCTTAAGATACTGATATTATATCTTTACCTGAACTTACTCAAAATTACATTTATCTATAACTAGCATTGATTACCCACTGATGTTTTCATTGAGTACCCGTTGTGATAGCATTGGAAATCTGTTAAAATATAGATTATAAGTTCAGCAAGTTACAAAGCAATATTTTTGAAGGCAGCAATTCTCCTGGATTCAAAGAGAGAAATTTCTTCTTGATATTCAGTTACAAGGTGGGGACAACCTGTGATGGTAATTATATGGTTAAATCTTTCTCATCTGTATCTGAATTTGGCAGTGGCAGGTTGGTATAGGAGCCTGCAGAGCCTGCAGAGCCACAGGAGCCCAGGTTGGGCCTGCTGGAGCAGACACTGCCCTCTTCCTTCATAGTGACCTGGGGCTGGGGCACATGTCTGAACCGCTGGCATGCAGGTTGCCATGGCACCTCTGAACATCACCACTGCCATGAGCAAGGTTCCCTCCCCTGTGGAGTCTGCATGCTGGCCAGAAGCCAATACAGGTCTTAGGCAGGTCTGCACAAGCACTTCTACAGTGCAAGTGCACCGGAGCCCTGCTTTCCCCCAATCTCCTCCCCATAGCCTGGGCAGGGGTTGGAGACAGGAATGTAGGAGGAGGAACAGAGCAAAAAGACATGGGCAGGCATTTTTTGCCATATTGCCATGTTCCTTTTCTACATGGGGAGTTTGTGGCCATGGCAGATGAAAGTCTTTGGGGCTGGTCATGGGAGTAGTCTCTAAAACGAGACATGATTTCTTCTCTCCTGGCAGTGGCCCAGAAGCCCATGCCCTGGGGGGGGGTGTCTCTATAATGAGACATATAGGACTTTTCTCTTCATCTAGCAGGAGGGGGTTTGGAGGGCCCAGCCAATGGGTGATGCCTCTTCACCTGGCTGGACTCTGCTCTTCGCCTACCTTACGCATTCAGGTTCGGGTCACCAGTTGCAGCTTGGTCCTGCAAAGCCACACCATCAGGAAAGAACAGGGTGACGGTGTCCTTTCCCACAAACACCAGGGACAAGTTTCAATGAACATGTCCATTTATTAACAGCCATGTAGGCTTTTTGAAGGGCAGGGAGAAGAGTCAAAACAAACTCAGGGAAACACTGACTATAGGACAGAACTGATACTGATGCCAATATGCCTCTCCAATCAACTTGAAGGTCACATAGCTTTCCAGGTGGGCCTAATGGGCCTAGGCCACACCCAGGAGCAGTTTACCTGATTAACAGAAGGTGGTGGTGGGGGGAGAGATGTGCTTGGACTCTGGCTAACTGCTGGGGTTGCCCACAGAGAGGTTGGCAGGGCAGAGTAAAATTTCTGCATACAGTAACTGTGGGAGGTTTGAGTGGTAAGACTGTGGAGAGACATAGTGGCTATAAGAGGGGTTGCAGCATGTGGCTGGGTCTCTGGACAATAAGTGGATGAGCTCAGAGCTCCTTGGTTTCATGGGGTGGGTCATTGCAGTGGGAACTGTGCTCATAATGAGGACTGTGCAGATCATTTTTGTTGTTCATATGGGGCAAGATGGTCCTCCTTTTTATTTTAATGATAAAATATTTTATGCATGTAGAGACTAAGACAGTCTATCCTTTTATTCTAGCCACTGAAATGTCCCAAGTTGTCTAGTCTAAATATGATGTGGAAATGTCAAGGGTTAAATTGTTGTACACTTTTTTATAAATGCTGTATTTATTTAATATCTGGTCTCGGGATTTATGATTCTACATTGCCATTCATGAGGTTATGGTTGACAACACCTGGAGTCTTTTCTGTGTTGTACCCTCACAGTTGAACCACTGTATACCTGCCCTTAGGGCAGACCTATAAGAAACCATGGACACATACTTTACCCTAGGGGAACAGAAATTAATAAAATTATACAGTCTTCAGGTTTTCTAAAGATCCATTTGTTTATTTGAAAGTCAGAGTTACAGAGAAGGCAAGCCAGAGACATGGAAAAAAGAGAGACACAGAGATCTTCCATCAGCTGGTTCACTCCCCAAATGGCTGCAATGGCTGGAACTGAGTTGTTCTGAAGCCAGAACCAGGGCTGCCATGTGGGTGCAGGGGTCCAAGCACTTGGAGCATCTTCTACTGCTTTCCTAGGCACATTAGCAGAAAGTTGGATCAGAAGTGGAGCAGCCAGGACTCAAAGCAACAACCATATGAGATGCCCACACTGCAGCTGATGGCTTTACCCACTACACCAGAGCACCAGCCTCAATCTTCTAGTTTTTTAAAAATTTGAAAGCAGACACTCAGAGGCAGGAAATGACCTTATATTTAATGGTCTAATCCTCAAAGGCTCACAAAAGCTGGACCAGGACAGTTTAGGTACAGGAGGCTAATATTCAACTTGGGTTTCCCATTTGAATGGCAAGATACAAATATTTAAACAATCACCTGCTGCTTCCCAGTATGTGCATTATAAGGAAGTGGAGCTGGACACAAATCTGCATATTCATACTGGGGTGTGGACATCCCAAGTGCTTTATTAAGCAGTACACTAAAGACCTTTCCCCAAATCAACTAATTTTAAACTTCAATCCATAATATGCTGCAGTTGATTTCTCAATAATGTTGCAGTGGATTCATTTCTGAGAGGAGCATGGTGGGGGCAGGCGTAGAGTCACCACACAGACCCCAAGAGTCAGGTGAAAGCAGACCTGAGGCGAGCAGTCCACAGACTCAGTTATTTGAGTTAGTACAACAGCTTATATAACCAAGACCAGCCAATCCAGTCAAGGGGTGGTCTATGCCCCAACCAATCACGGCCTGCCGCCAGTCAGGCTCTGTTGTCATGTGGTTTCCTCTGTTGTCATGTGGTTTCCAAAGCCATCCAATCACAGCCTGTTGCCAGGCAGTTTCTGTTGTCAGCACCCATCTTGGTATGACCATTTCACCTCAGTGGCCATCTTGGCATGAACTTTTCACCTCATTCCACCACAATAATATATTGCTTGTTCACAAAATTCCATTCCTTCAATCTTGTGACCAATTGTGTTTCTATTGAGTGGCCTGCTTTTCATCATCAGGCACTTTTTGCTGTAACAAACATACAAATTCTTTCATTCATCTGAATTGAATATGCCAGCCGCTCGCTCTCTCTCTCTCTCTCTCTCTCTCTCAAGATTTATTTATTTACTTGAAAGTCAGAGTTACACAGAGAGAGAAGGAGAACCAGAGAGAGAGAGAGAGGTCTTCCATTTACTGGTCACTCCCCAAATGGCCACAACAGCCAGAGTTGTGCCAATCCAAAGCTAGGAGCCAGGAGCTTCTTTGGGTCTACCACGTGGGTGCAGGGGCCCAAGGACTTGGGCCATCTTCTACTGCTTTCCCAGGCCATAGCAGAGAGCTGGATCAGAAGAGGAGCAGCCGGGACTCAAACTAGCACCCACATGGTATGCTGGCACTTAAGGCAGTGGCTTTACCCACTGCGCCACAGTGCCAGCACTGATGCCAGCCTCTTTTAAAGCTCACTCAAGTTAATGGGGTTATAAAAAGGTCAGAAACACTATCCAGTGATACACAATGGCCTCATTACAAATCTCTGGACATCAGTTGACAGTAATTTCTTGTCTGGATGCAGTTCAAAGTTATATGGAGACCAGCTGACTCACATTAGCCAATATACTAGCCCTTTCTTCTGTGAACTTGCTTCCCCTTCTCACATTTTCTATGCCTGCACTCTTTCTCTGGCATCAGGTCCCAAATAAGCCACTCACATGTTCTCCTGTCTCAGCTTTGTTTTGCAGGAAAACAAAACTAAGGTGAAAAGAAATCCAAGCAGGTCAAAACATCTCCTACTCAGATCAAGTCATAGATAATAAAACAAAATTCATACAGAAATCCATACTCTTTCAGTACAGAGGAAAATAAGACTCCAAGCCAGCAAATGAACAATTACCTGGCAAAAGAGATTATGCCATCATCAGTCAGCAAACTAACCAGTATTCAGTAGAACCCAGTATTCAGTGGGAATCAAAAATCAAAACTAAAATTCAGAGAAGTTAGAGAATTTCCAAAAATAAGTGTCTGTTCTTCAGGATTATTGATAAATAAAATATATGCCAATGAGCTTTATAATATAGGAATTTGTTGAGGCATTAGTGATTAGAAACATTGCAAAAGAAAAAACAAGGCAAAAAAAAAAAAACACTCCATCTAGACTTCTAAAGGCACATCACATTGCTTATATTCCAACAATGATGATTATAAGGAAAGAATTATCATGTATTAACACTTAGATATGGATCAGAGAGATAATAGTTCAATCTGTTGTTGACCCTAATAGCAAGTTTCTGTCAAGTTTTGATCAGTCTTTTGACTTCTACCACCAGAGATCATGATCATCTGTTTTATGGAACTTCAATCACCTCCAGGATTCAAGTAACAAGAGAATCTGGTTACCTACTGTTACTATAAAAAATGATCATAAGCTTAATGACTTAAGAAAGAGAAATGTATATTGTAACTATTTGAAGGATGAAAATTAAATCACTCTCTGGCTCAAACTAAAATGCAGGGAGGTCTGAGCTCCATCCAGTCTCTAGGAAATAATCTCTTTCTTGCCACTTTCAGCTTCTGGTAGCAGCTGTTATTGCTTATGGTTACATTATTTTCATTATTTTCATCTTTGCCTTAATGATGACATCGATTTTTTTTTTTTTAAGGCAGGCAGAGTGGACAGTGAGAGAGAGACAGAGAGAAAAGTCTTCCTTTTGTCATTGGATTGTCAGAACACATGTGATTATAGCCAGGGCTATAATTTCAAAGTCCTTAACATAATCACATTAAAATTTTTTTTTCAACATAATACTTCGAGTTTCCATGAGAAAAACACAAACTTCATTGTGAGGCTAGAAAAATTCTCAACCATGCAATATTGTAGAAAATTAGTTCTGGGGCCGGTGTTGTGGCTCACTTGGTTAATCCTCTGTCTGCGGTGCTGGCATTCCATATGGGTGCCGGTTCTAGTCCCGGCTGCCCCTCTTCCAGTCCAGCTCTCTGCTGTGGCCTGGGAGGGCAGTAGAGGATGGCCCAAGTGCTTGGGTACCTGCACCTGCAAGGGAGACCTGGAAGAAGCACCTGGCTCCTGGCTTCAGATCAGCGCAGCGCCAGCCATAGCAGCCATTTGGGGAGTGAACCAATGGAAGGAAGAACTTCCTTTCTGTCTCGCTCTCTCATTGTCTATAACTCTACCTGTCAAAAAAAAAAAAAAAAAAAAGAAAAAAAAGAAAAAAAAAAGAAAATTAGTTCTGAATACATTGGAAATTGGTCCAGACAAAAGAGCTGTCAAATGTGTTGCTGTTCATGAAAGATTAAATAAATAAATGAATTTAAAACAGTAGAAGCCATGAGGGGAGCAGCCAGTAGCCAAAGATAAAGGAACTGTTAGGAAAAAAAAAAAAAACAATAAAAAAAAAAAGACCAGAGAATCCAAAGCTGAAATGCCTGAGTCATGATAAAAAAAATAAAAGACCATATATCCAATTACATAAATTTCCCTATTAGGCACTAAGCCAATAAAAAACAAACTGAGGTAACAAAAATCTTTAATGAAATGTACCACAGGAAAACAAAAAGAAAGAAAGAAAGAAAATGTGGCCTGGTCTGTTAATCAGAGTTAGAAGCAACAGTTTTTCTAGTTTGTATCACTGAAAACTGACCAATGAAAAGTTGCTCTAGCATTCCACATTTTCTAAAAGGAAAACCAGAAGCAAAGTAATTTTCAATAAATGTAAAACCCATCTATTCTGTACAAGGCTTAATACAGATATCAGAAGTGTACGTGTTCTCTGTATTTTTCTACGAATAAAATCTCAGATGTGAGTTTTTTTTTTTTTTTTTTTTTTTTTTTTTTGTATCTTAAGGTTATTGCGTCAAATGTGATTTTGTTGATGACAGAACAAGTAAATTAATTCATTAAAAAATGGAACCTGGGAGGACACAGTCCATAGCTAAAGCATAAGGGAGCCACAAGAAAACCAAAACAATAAAAAAACCAAGGCATATAAAAATAGAATGTTTGAGCCAAGATAAAAAAAAAAGACTGAATATCACAATACATGAATTCCACTATCTGGGGGGAAGCCAAAAAAATAATCCAAAATAAAATGTACTACACAAAAATAAAAAAAAAAAAAGAAAAAACTGTGGCCTTTTGTTTTATCCTGATTAGTAGCAACAGAACTGTATTTTACCAGTTTGTACCACTCAAAACTGGTCAATGAAATGTTACTGTAGTATTTTGATTTTTCTAAAGGAAAACAAGGCGCCAACTCAACATCTTTTGCCAATTCATAGATCAGAAATGTAGGGGTTCTCTGTATTTTTGAGAATAAAATCTCAGATGTGGGGTGCTTTTTTCTATATTAAGGTATACTCTGCCAAGTGTGTTATTGTGATGAAAGAAAAACATACATGTAAATTTAAGAAATAGGAATCCATGAGGGAAATGGCACACAGTCAATAGAATATGGAGCCACTGTGAAGCCAAAAATATTCATAAAATGCAGAATCCAAATGAAGACATGTGATTCATGAAAATACAAAATAAAAAAAAGACTGGATATTCAATCACATGAATTCCTCCATCAGGCAAAATACCATGATGTAACAGCTTTAAATTTTAAGAATATTCAGAATAAAATCTATCACCCAAGATAAAAAAAAAAAAAACAAAACACAAAAACAAAACAAAACAAAAAAACAGAAAATGTAGACTGGTATGGCAAACTAAGTTAATAGTAACAGTTACTGGTTTCATTCAGTTTTTTCTAGCCAAAACTGGCCAATGAAATGTTCCTCTACCATTTCTGAATTCTTCAAAAGGAAAATCTGAGGCCAATCCATTTTCAATAACCGTAAATTCCTTCCTTTCTAAAAATGACTTAATTTTTACTTTTCCTATTTCATATATCAGAAGTGTATGGGTTTTCTGTCTTTCTTGAGAATAATATTTCAGATAAGGAGTGTTTTTTTTTTATTAAGATATACTATGCCAAAGGTGTTGTTTTGATGAAAGAAGAATAAATAAGTTTAAAAAATGGTAATCAGTGAGGGAAATGGCACTTAGCCAAAAGAATAATGGAGCCAGCATGAAGCCAAAAATATACATAAAATACAGCATCTAAATGATGACATATGTGAGTCATAAAATGAAAAAGAAAAGCAAGATACTCACACATGAAGTCCTCCATCAGGAAAAAAAACCAAGATTTAACAGGTTCAAATTTTAAAAATAATCAAAAATGCACCTCATAACAGAAAGAAAATTAAATCATACAAATTGTGACTGATATGGCAATCATAGTAAAAACAGAATTGCTTTTTTCCAGTTTCTACCACCCAAAACTGGGTAATATGGAGTTCCTGTAGCATCACTGATCTTTAAGAGCCAAAACCAGAGGGAATCCCATTTTTGATAACTGTAGAATCTTTCTACACTAAAAAGGGCTTATATTTTTACTTATCCTAAATACTTACGTCAGAAGTAGAGGTGTTCTCTAACTTTTTTGAGAAAATCTAAGTTTGGGGTTGATCATTTCTATATAAAGTACAACACAAGATAAAAACAAACCAACAATAACAGAAAATATGGACTGGTATGGCAAACACAGTTAGTAGCAACAGCACTGTTTTTTTTTTTTTTCCAGTTTTTCCCAGCCTAAAGCATCCACTGAAGAGTTCATCTAGCATGTATGATTTTTTTCAAAGCCAAACCCCAAGGCAGACCCATTTTCAATAATTATGAATTCCTTGGTCCTTAAAAAGGCTTAAGGTTTACTTTTGTCAATTCTTAGATCAGAAGAGTAGGAGTTCTATGTATTTTTTGAGGATAACATCTCAGATGTGGGCTGTTTTTTTTCTATATTAAGGTATAGTATGCCAAATGTGTTGTTTTGTTGAAAGAAAAGGAAATAAGTAAATTTAAGAAATAGGAATTCATGAGGGAAATGGCACAGAGATGAAATAATAAGGGAGCTAACATGAAGACAAAAATATTCATAAAATGCAGTATCCAAATGATGACATGTGTGAGTCATAAAATTAAAAAAAAAGACTGGATATTCAATTACATGAAGTTCTTCATCAGGCAAAAAACCAAGATGTAAGAGGTTTAAATTTTAAAAATATTCAAAATGTACCAAACAAGATTAACAAATAAAATAACAGAAAATGGGGACTGCTATGGCAAACTCAGTTAGTAGAAACAGAACTGTTTTTCTCTAGTCTGTAGCACCCAAAGTCAGGTAATAAGGAGTTCCTGCAGCACCACTGATTTTTAAAAACCAAAACCAGATGGAAACATATTTTCAATAACTGTGAAATACTTCTGCACTAAAAAAGGGCTTTAATTTTTACTTTCCCAAATAGTATGTCAGAAGTGGAAGCATTCTCTGTCTTCTATGAGAATGTACCAGTTGTGGGTTGCTTGTTTCTTTATAAAGTACAACACAAGATGAAAAAAAAAAAAAACAGAAATGGAAAATGTGGACTGGTATGGCAAACTTGGTTACTAGCAGAAGAACTGGTTATTTCCAGTTTTTCCCGGACAAAACCACTGAATTAAGAGTTTCTCTAGCATTGTTGATTTCTTCAAAATGAAAACCCAAGGCAGACCCATTTTCAATAACCATGAATTTCTTCCCTTCAACAAAAGGCTTAAATAATACTTTTCCTAATTTGAATATCAGAAGTGTAGTGGTTCTCTGTCTTTTTTTAGAAACACATCTCAGATGTGAAGTGTTTATTTTTGATTAAGGTGCATTATGCTAAATGTGTTGTTTTGATAAAATAAAAATAAATTTAAAAAAATGGGAATCCATGAGGGAACTGGCACATAGCCAAAAGAATAAAGGACCCAGCATGAAGCCAAAATATACATAAAATTCAATATCCAAATGACAGTATGTGTAATGACATTTAAAAAAAGATGTGGGGGGGGGGAGACCGAATATTCAATTACATGAATCCTCCATCAGGTAAAAAACTAAGATGTAACAGGCTAAAATTTTAAAAATACTCTGGGTCCAGTGCTGTGGCATAGCAAGTTAAGCCACTGCCTGCAGTGCCAGCATCCCATATGGGTGCCAGTTCGAGTCCTGGCTATTCCACTTCCAATCTAGCTCCCTGATAATGACCTGGAAAAGCTGTGGAAGATAGCTCATGTCCTTGGGCCCCTGCACCCCCATGAGAGATCCGAAAGAAGCTCCTGGCTCCTGACTTTGGATTGACACAACTCTGGACATGTGGCCAATTAGGGAGTGAACAAGTGGATGGAAGACCTCTCTCTCTCTCTCTCTCTCTCTGCCTCTCCTTCTCTCTCTAACTCTGATTTTCAAATAAATAAATATTTTTTAAAATATTCAAAAAAATGTACCACAAAAGATAAAATAACAGAAAATGGGCAAACTCAATTAGTAGAAGAACAACTGGTTTTTCTCCAATTTTTACTACCCAAAATCAAGTACTGAGTTGTTCTTGCAGTGTCATTGATTTTTAAAAACCAAAACCAGAGGGAATCCCATTTTCAATAACTGTGAAATCATTCTACACTAAAATTGGCTTTAATTTTTACTTTTTCCAAATACTATCAAATGAAGGTGTTCCCTGTCTTTTTGAGAAAATCTCAGTTGTGGATTACATGTTTCTATATAAAGTACAACACAAGATGAAAACAAACAAAAACACAAAATGTAGACATGTATGGCAAACACAGTAGCAATAGAACTGGTTTTTTCCAGTTTTTCCCAGCCAAAACAGGCTTTTGAAGAATTCCTCTAGCATCATGATTTTTTCAAAACAAAACCCTTAGGAAAACCCGTTTTCAATAACCATGAATTCCTTTTGTCCTAAAAAAGATTTAAATTTTAGTTTTGCCAATTCATAGACCAGAAATGTGGGAGTTCTCCATGTTTTTTAGAATAACATGTCAGATGTGGGGTGTTTTTTTCTATATTAAAGTATAATATTGGAAATGTGTTATTTTGATGATAGGAAAATAACCAAGTAAATAAAAAAATGTGAATACATGAGAAAAATGGCAGAGACAAAAGAATTAGGAAGTGAGCATGAAACCAAAAATATTCATAAAATGCCGAGTCCAAATGATGACATGTGTGATTCATCAAGTTGAAAAAAAGACAGGATATTCAATTATATGAATTACTCCATCAGGCAAAAAAAAAAAAAAAAAAAAAAAAAAAAAGTAACAGGCAGATTAAAATTTTAAAATTATTCAAAATAAAATATATCACAAAATATAAAAAATAAAATAACAGAAAATGTAGACTGGTATGGCAAACTCAGTAGAAACAGAGCTGTTTTGTTTTGCTTTTTTTCCAGGCTAATGACCCCAAACCATCAAATGAGGAGTTTCTATAGCATCCCTGATTTTTTTCAAAATGAAAACCGGAGGCAAACCCATTTTCAGTAACCATGAATTCTTTCTGTACTAAAAAAGGCCATACATTTCACTCTTCTCAATTCATAGATATAAGGGTTCTGTATTTTGAGAATAACATGTCAATGTGGGGTGCTTTTTTCTATATTAAGCTAAACCATGCTAAATGTGTTGTTTTGATGAAAGAAAAATAAAGAAATTTTAAAAATGGGAATTCTTGATAGAAATGGCACATAGCAAAAAGAATAAGGGAGCCAGCATGTCGCTGAACATGTACAGAAATGCAGAAATGCAGAGTCATGAAATTAAAAATAAATAAATAAAAAGACTGGGAATTCAATTACATGAATTCCTTCATCAGGCAAAAACCAAGATGGGGCAGGTTATAATTTTTAAAATATTCAAAGTAAAATGTACCACACAACAGAAAAAAAATAGATAACACAAAATACGAACAGTATGGCAACCTCAGTAGCAACAGAACTGGTTTTTTTCAAAAACAAACAAAATATAGAAAACATCTACTGCTATAGGAAGCTTGGTTAGTAGCAATAGAACTGTTCTTTTTTCTAGTTTGTACCACCCAAAATTGGCCAATTATGGATTCATTTAGCATCACTGACTTTTAGAAATCAAAATCAGAGGGGGGCCAGTACTGTGCAGGTAAAGGTGCTGCCTGCAATGCTGGCATCCCACATGGGGGCAGGTTGGAGTCCCAGCTGTTCCAGTTCTGATCCAGCTGTCTGCTATAACCTGGGAAAGCAGTATAAGGTGGCTCAAGTTCTTGGGTCCCTGCACCTGCATGTAAGACTGGGAAGAAGCTCCTGGTTCTTGGCTTTGGATCAGCACAGCTCCAGACACTGCGGCCATCTGGGGAATGAACCAGTGGATGGAAGACCGTGCTCTCTCTCTCTCTCTCTCTTTCTCTCTCTCTGCATCTGCCTCTGCCTCTGCCTCTGCCTTTCTGTAACTCTGCCTTTCAAATAAATAAATAAATCTTTAAAAAAATCCATCAGGAAACCCATTTTCAATAACTGTGAATCTCTTCTACACTGTAAAGGAAATGGAGATATTCTCTGTCCTTTTTGAGAAAATCTCAGTTGTGAATTGCTTGTTTATATATGAAGAAAAACACAAGATAAACACACACACACACACACAGAAAATGTGGTCTGATAGAGCAATCTTGGTTAGTAGCAATAGAACTGTTTTTTTCCCAGTTTTTCTCAGCCAAAACCAAACATAAAGAAATCCTCTAGCATCCTTGATTATTTCAAAATGAAAACCTGAAGCAGGCCCATTTCAATAACTGTGAACACCTTCTGTCTTGAAAAAAAACTTAATTTTACCTTTCCCAATTCATAGATCTGAAGTGTAGGGGTTCTCTGTCTTTTTTGAGAATAACATTTCAGATGCAGGGTGCTTTCTCTATATTACGGTATACTAGGCCAAATATGTTGTTTGCATGGAAGAAAATTTTTAAAAACAAAAACCAGAGGGAAGTCCATTTTCAATAACTGAATTCCATTCCATCTACACTGAAAAGTGTTTTAAATTTTACTTTTCACAAATACAGATGTCATAAGTTGAGGTGTTCTCTGTCTTTTTTGAGAACAATCTCAGTTTGGGGTTGTTTGTTTCTATACGAAGTACAACATAAGATAAAAAATACACACACGAAAAATGAGAAAATATGGACTGGTCTGGCAAAATCTGTTAGCAGCAACAGAAACAGTTTAATCCATTTTTTTCCCAGCCAAAACTGGCTAATGAAGTATTCCTCTTGCATCCCTGATTTTTTTTACAAAATGAGACCTGAGGCAGACCTATTTTTAATAACCAAGAATTCCTTCTTACCTAAAAAAGGCTTAAGTTTTTCTTTTTCTGAAATCATAGATCAGAGGTGTAGGGGTTCATCTTTGTTTTTGAGAATAATATTTCAGATGTTGAGTGTCTTTTTCTTTATTAAGGTATAGTATGCCAAATGTCTTGTTTTGTGCAAGAAAAATAAATAATAAGTTTAAAAAATGGGAAACCAGGAGGGCTATTACACATAGCCAAAAGAATAAGGGAGCCAGTACAAAGCCAAAAGTACACATATAAAGCAGAATCCAAATGAAGAAATGTGTGTCATGAAATTAATAAGAAAATTAAAAGATGATATTTAATTACATGAATCCACCAACAGGAAAAAAAAAACAAGATGGAGCAGGTTATAATTTTTAAAATATTCAAAATAAAATGTACCACAAAAGATATAAAAAATAAAATAACAGAAAAATGTGGACTGTTATGGCAAACTCAGTTAGTGAAGGGTTAAAAAGTTAAAAGCCGCTCCCCCAACCCCTCCCCTCCTCTGGTGAACTTTCCAGACCTCATTAGACTTGCTCTGTATAGCCATTCTCTTTAAAGTTAGTTAGTCAGTGAATTACCCCAATGTAGAGGTAACCTTAGTTTCACCTAAGTAAGATAAAAGGGGTCACTGTTTAGAAATTAACAAACCTTCACTGAGAAATCTCCTTGCTCCTGGAACTCTGACCCCACCATGTGTCCCTTATCGCCATTCGGCTGCATTCCTAGGTATCATTGAGGCAGTTCCCGTAACCTTGTTGTGTGACCCTCCCTTTTGGCAATAGGAGGCTTTTTGATCCTCCCTGTATAGGCCATATGGTTCTCTGATGTCTAATCAAGCCCTTACTCGATATCCTGTACTCCCTGTATTCATAAATCAGCTGGTTGTAAAATCACTTAACTTGTATCAATTGTTTACTCTGCACCGACTGTTTGATCTATGCAATGATAGATTTTCTTTGTTTAAACGTGTATAAAAACCCCAACCCTCTACTTCTCGGGGCCACCTGTTCTCTTATGCTCAGGGGCCCCAACATGTTGGATCATCAGTAAACCCTTCGCTAATTGCATGAGAGAAAGTCTCTTGGAGTCATTCTTGGGGTGGCAGACGCTTTTTCAACTGTAACATTAGTAGCAACAGAAATACTTTTTTTTCCAGTTTGTACCACACAAAATTGGCCAATGGGGAATTCCAGTATCATCATAAATTTTTAAAAATCAAAATCATGGGAAACCCATTTTCAAAATTGTGAATTCCTTCCATACTGAAAGGGATTTTAATTTTACTTTTCCCAAATACTTATGTCAGAATTGGAGGGGTTCTCTGTCTTATTTGAGAAAATCTCAGTTGTGGGTTGCTTATTTCTATATAAACTACAGCACAATATAAAACAAACAAAAAACAAAAGGTGGACTGCTATAGCAAATTTGATTATTAGAAACTGAACTGCTTAAGTTTTCCCCAGTCAAAACTGGCCAATGTAGAATTCCTGTAGCATCCCTAATTTTTTCAAAACGAAAACCCAAGGCACACCCATTTTCAAGAACCATGAATATTTTCTGCCCTAAAAAGGGCTTAAATTTTATTTTTCCCAATTCATAGATCAGCAGTGTAGGGGTTTTCTCTCTTTTTTGAGAATAACATCGCAGATATGGAGTGTTTTTGTCTTTATTAAGGTATACTATGCCAAATATGTTGTTTTGATGGAAGAAAAATAATAAGTAAATTTAAGAAATTGGAATCCCTGAGGGTAAAGTCACCTAGCCAAAAGACTAAGGGAGCCAGCATGAAGTCAAAAATATACATGAAATGCAGAATCCAAATGACATTTGTGTCATAAAATGAAAAGAAACATAAGACCATCTATTCAACTACAAGAATTAATCCATCAGACCATCAGAATTTGGGGTTTTCTATGTCTTTTTTGGGAGAATCTCAGTTGTGGGTTGCTTGTTTCTATATAAAGATGTAACACAATATAAAACAAACAAAAACAATAAATGTAGACTGCTATGGAAAACCAGGTTAGTAGCAACAGAACTATTTTTTCTCCAGTTTTTCTCCAATAAAACTGACCAATGAAGAGTTCCTCCAGCAGCCTTGATTTTTTTCCAAACTAAAACCTGAAGCAAAACCATTTTCAATAACCTCGAATTCCTCTGCCCCCCAAAAAAGGCTTAACTTTTCTTATCCCCATTCATGGATCAGAAGTGTAGGACTTCTCTGTATTTTTTGAGAATAAAATCTCAGATATGGGGTGCTTTTTTCTATATTAAGGTATACTTTGCCAAATGTATTGTTTTGATGAACAAAAAATAAATAAGTGAATTTTAAAAATGGTAATCCATGAGGGAAAGGGCACAAAGCCAAACTATACATAAAAGGAGGAATCCAATGCAGCTTAGTCCTGCAAAGCCACACTGTCAAGGAGAACAAGGTGGCTGTGCCCTTTTCCCACACAAAGACACCAGGGACAGGCTTTGGTGAACATGTCCGTGGTTATTCACAAGCACCTACATTTTAAAGAGCAAGTGGAAGGGGCCATAACTAACTCTGGTGAATGCTAACTATAGGACAGAACCGACACTGTCATAAATATGCCTCTCCAATCAGCTTGAAGGTCACATAATCAGGATGGTTCCCCAGGTGGTTTTAATGGGCCTGGGCTGCATCTGGGAGTTGTTTACCTGATCCACAATTACAGGGCCCTTTTGCAGTGAGTGGGGGTGGAGAAATGTGCCTGAGGCTTCTGCCACCTGCCAGCAGTCAGGTTGTGGGGTCCTTCCAGGGAGGTTTGATATGTCATATCCTCTCAACCTCCTGCATGTGCGGGGCATGCAGACTCTTCACTAGGTACAGTATCACCCACAATCCAAATGCTGACATGTGGGAGTCATGAAATTAAAAAAACCCTGCATATCAAATTACATTAATTTCTCCATCAGGCAAAAAACCAAGATATAAAAGGTTAAAGTTTTAAAAATATTCAAAATAGGGGCTGGAGCTGTGGTGTAGTGAGTAAAGCTGCCCCCTGCAGTGCCGGCATCCCAAATGGCTGTCAGTTTGAGTCCTGGCTGCTCTACTTCTGATCCAGCTCTCTGCTATGGCCTGGGAAAGCAGTAGAGGATGCCCCAAATCCTTGGGCCCCTGCACCCACGTGGGAGACCTGGAAGAAGCTCCTGGCTCCTGGCTTTGGATCGATGCAGCTCCTGCCATTGTGGCCAACTGGGGAGTGAACCAGAGGGCTGAAGTCCTCTCTCTCTCTGCCTCTCCTTCTTCTGTGTAACTCTGACTTTCAAATAAATAAATACATCTTTAAAAAGATATTCAAAATAAAATGTACCACACAGGATAAAAATAAAGAAAAAAGGAAATATGGACTGCTATGACAAATTTGTGTAGTAGCAACAGAAATTGTTTTTTTTTTCCAGTTTATACTGGCCAAAACCAGTCAATGAGGAGTTGCAGCAGCATCACTGATTTTTAAAAACCAAACCTTAGGGAAATCCATTTTTAATAACCCTGAGTTCTTTGTGTACTAAAAGAGGCTTAAGTTTTACTTTTCCCAAATACATATATCAGAAGTGAAGGTATTCTCTGTGTTTTTTGAGAAAATCTCAGATGTGGATTCCTTGTCTCTATATAAAGGTACTACACAAGTTCAAAAAAAAAAAAAAAAAAAAACCAACCAGAAACAAACTGGAAAATATAGTCTTGTATGGATAATCCAGCTATTTTGATCAAGACTTGTTTTCCAGGTTGAGCCAGCCCACACTGGCTAATGAACAGTGCCTCTATCATTGTTGATGTTTTAAAACAAAAATCTGAGCTAAAGCATTTTTAATAACCATGAATTCTTCATGTACTAAAAGAGGCTTAAATTTTACTTTTCCCAAATATATATATATATATATATATATATATCTCAGAAGTGGAGGTGTTCTCTGTCTTTTGAGGAAATCTCAAATGGGGGTTGCTTATTTCTGTTTAAAGGTATCACACAAGAAAAAAAGAGAGAGAGAGAGAGAGAGAGACAGAGACAGAGAGAGAGAGATGAGGACTGCTATGGCAAACTCAGTTAGGAGCAAAAGAACTTTTTGTTTTTAATTTTATCAGCCAAAGCCAGCTCATGAATCCCTCTAGGATCCCTGATTTTTCTCAAAATGAAAACCAGTGGCAAACCCATTTTCAGTAACAGTGAATTCCTTCTGTACTATTAGAGGCTTAAATTTTACTTTTCCTAATTCATAGATCAGAATTGTAGGGGTTCTCTGTATTTTTTAAGAATGAAATATCAGATGTGGGGTGCTGTTTTGTATATGTTATACTATGTCAAACGTGTTGTTTTGATAAAAGAAAAATAAATAATTAAATTTAAAAAATTGGAATCCATGAGGGAAACTGGCTATTCACTTACATAAATTCCTCCATCAGGCAAAACAAACAAACAAACAAACAAAAAACCCCACAATATGTAACAGGCTACAATTTTAAAAGCATTCAAAATACAATGTGCCACACGAGATGAAAATACAGAAAATGTGGACTGGTATGGAAAACTCAGCTAACAGCAACAAAACTGGTTTTTTCCAGTTTGTACCAGTCAAAACTGGCAACTAAGGAATAGCTGCAGCATCACTGATTTAAAAAAAAAAACTAAAACCTTAGGGAAACCCATTTTCAATAACTATGAATCTCTTCTACACTAAAAGAGGTTTTAATTTTACTTTTTTCCCAAATACAAATGTCAGAGTGGAGGTATTCTCTGTGTTTTTTAATAATAAAATCTCAGATGTGAATTTGAAACATTGGAAGCCATGAGGGAATAGCCAAAAGAATAAGGAAGAATCCCTGAGGGAATAGCCAAAAGAAAAAGGGAGCCAGCATTAAGTCTAAAATGGCATATAGGCAAAAGAATAAGGTAGCCATCATAAAGACAAAAGTATGCATAAAATGAGGAATCCAAATGAAGGCATGAGGGAGTCATGAAATTTAAAAAAAACAAGATATCCAATTATATCAATTCCTCAGTCAGGCAAAAAACCCAGATGTAACAGGGTAAATTTAGAAAAATATTCAAAATAAAATGTGCCAAGCCAAAAAAAAAAAAAAAACCAAAAACAAACAAACAAACAAACAAAACCAAAAACTAAACAAAATAGAAAATGTGGACAGCTATGACAAACTTATTTAGTTGCAGCAGAACTGGTTTTTTAGTTTTTACCAGCCAAAACCAGCCAACAAAGAGTTCCTCTAGCATCCCTGATTTTTTTCAAAATGAAAACCTGAGTCAACTTCATTTTCAATAAATGTGAATTCCTTCTGTATTAAAAAGGCTTAAATTTTACTTTTCCAAATTCATAGATCTGAAGTGTAGGTGTTCTCTGTCTTTTATTAGAATAAAAAATCAGATGTATTTAGATATACTAAGACAAATGTGTTGTTTTGATGAATGAAAAATAAAGAAGTAAATTAAAAAATGGGAATCCATGCGGGAAATTGCGTATAGGCAAAAGAATAAGGTAGCCATCATAAAATGTGGACAATTTGCATGAAATGAGGAATCCAAATGAAGACATGTGGCAGTCATAAAATTTATAAGAAAAATAAGGATATCAAATTACATGAATTCCTCCATCAGCAAAACCCAAGATGTAACAGGTTAAACATTTTAAAATATTCAAAATAAAATGTATTAAACAAGATACAAAAAAAAAAAAAAAAAGAAAATGTGGAGTGCTTTGGTTACCTCAGTTAGTAGCAGTTCCTGTAGCATCACTGATTTTTAAAATCAAAATCTTAGGTAAACCCATTTTCAATAAAGGTGAATTCCTTCTGCAATAAAAAGAGTTTTAATTTTACTGTTCTTAAATACATATATTGGAGTGGAGGTGTTATTTGTGTTTTTTCAGAATAAAATCTCAGATTTAGGGGGCTTTTTTGTATATTAAGTTATACTATGTCACATGTGTTGTTGTTGATGAAAAAAAATAAATAAGTAAACTTAAAACAATGGAAATCAGTGAAGGCAATGGGGGCATAGCCAAAAGTATAAGGGAGCCAGAAGGGAGCTAAAAACATAAATAAAATGAGGAATCAAATGGTGACATGAAGGAGTCATATGATTTTTTTAAAAAAAAGAACAGATTTCCAATATCATGGATTCCTCCATAGGGAACATATCTGAGAATGTATTAGAGAAAATTTAGAAAAACATCCATAATAAAATGTACCAAATAAAATAAAAAAAATAAAAACAGACTACGTGGGCTGGCATGTGAAATTTGGTTACTAGCAGCAAAATTGCTTTTATTCAGGTTGAAGGAGCCAAATCTGGCTAATGAGTGGTCCATCTAGCATTCCTGATATTTTAAAACAAAAACCTGAGGTAAGCCCATTTTCAATAACCCTGAATTCCTCATGTACTAAAAGAAGTTTAAATTTACTTTTCCCAAATACAAATATCAGGACTGGAGCTTTTCTCTGTATTCTTTGAGAAAATCTCAGATGTGAGTTGTTAGTTTCTATAGAAAGGTACAATACAAGATTAAAAAAAAAAAAAAAAAAAAACAGAAAATTTGGACTTGGATGGCAAACATGGTTAGTATCAGTAGAACACATTTTTCTAGTTTTTAGTCACCAAAACCACCCAATGAAGAGTTCCTCTAGCATCCCTGATTTTTCTCAAAACCAAAACCTGAGGCAAACTCATTTTCAATAGCCGTGAATTCCTTCTATAATGAAAAAGGCTTAAATATATTACTTTTCTGAATTCATAGATCCGAAGTGTAAGGGTTCTCTGTCTTTTCTGAGAATAAAATCTCAGATGTGGTGTTTTTTTTTTTTTTTTTCTATATTAAGGTATACTATGCCAAATGTGTTGTTTTGATGAAAGAAAAATAAGTAAGTAATTTTAAAAACAAAAAGAATTAGGGAGCTAGTCAGAAGTCAAAAATATACATAAAATGAGGAATCCAAATGATGACATGTGGCAGTAATGAAGTTTATAAAAAATATTTTGTACAGCACAAGATAAAAAAAGAGGAATCCAAAAGCTAAAACGCATGATTCTAGATTTTAAAAAGACCACATATCAATTACATAAATTCAATCATCGGTGGCCTGGTCTGTTAATTGTTGTTTGTAGCAACAGAACTGGAGTTTTCCAGTTTGTAACACTCCAAACCTGTGAAGAAATGTTGCTGTGGCATTCATGATTTTTTGAAAAGGAAAACTGGAAGTAAATCCATTTTCAATAACTATAGGAACCTTCTGTACTACAAAAAGCTTCAATTTAAATTTTCCCAAATACATATATCAGAGGTGCAGCTGTTCTCAGTATAATTTTAAGCATAAAATCTCAGATGTGGGGTGTTCTTTTGCATCATAAGTTATATTGTGTCAAAGGTGTTATTGCTGATGACAGAATAAATAAGGAAATAAATTTAAAAAACAGGAACTCATAAGGGGTACAATCTATAGCCAAAGGATAAGGAAGCCACGTGGAAGTCAAAACAATAAAAAAAGAAGAATCCATCCTCCGCCTTGCGGTGCTGGCACACCAGGTTCTAGTCCCGGTTGGGACGCTGGATTCTGTCCCGGTTGCCCCTCTTCCAGGCCAGCTCTCTGCTATGGCCAGGGAGTGCAGTGGAGGATGGCCCAGGTGCTTGGGCCCTGCACCCCATGGGAGACCAGGAAAAGCACCTGGCTCCTGGCTCCTGCCATCGGATCAGCTAGGTGCGCCGGCCGCAGCGCGCCAGCCGCGGCGGCCATTGGAGGGTGAACCAACGGCAAAGGAAGACCTTTCTCTCTCTGTCTCTCTCTCTCACTGTCCACTCTGCCTGTCAAAAATAAAAAAAAAAAATAAATAAATAAAAAAAAAGAAGAATCCAAAATGATAAATGCCTAAGCCATGATTGAAAAAAAAATAACAAAAACAAAACTGGAATTAAAAAAACAAAACACAGAATAAAACACCACACCAAAAAACAAACAAACAAAATACAACAACAACAACAACAACTGTGGCCTCATCTGTTGATCATGGTTTGTACAAACAGTACTGGAATTTTACTCAAAAGCAGCCAATAAAACATTGTTCTAGCATTCCTGATTTTTTTAAAAGGAAAATCAGAGGCAAGCTTATTTCAAATAACCATCAAATCCCTCTGTTCTGCAAAAGGCTTACATTTCACTTTTCCTAAATACATATATCAGAAATGTAGGTGTTCTCTGTATTTTTTCTGAGAAAGAACTGTAAGATGTGGGGTTTTTTTGTACCTTAAGTTATACTATGTCAAATTTTTTTTTTTGATGACAAAATAAATAAATTTCAAAAATGAGAACTCAGGGGGCTGTGGTGTAGTGGATAAGGCTGCAGCCTAAGGTGCCGGCATCTCATATGGGCGCTGCTTCGGGTCCCGGCTGCTCCACTTCCAATCCAGCTCTCTGCTGTGGCCTGGGAATACAGTGGAGGATGGCCCAAGTCCTTGGGCCCCTGCACCCGTCTGGGAGACCCAGAGGAGGCTCCTAGCTCCTGGCTCCTGGCTTCGGATCAGCACAGCTCTGGCCTTTGCAGCCATTTGGGGAGTGAGCCAGCAGATGGAGGACCTCTCTCTCTCTCTCTCTCTCTGCCTCACTTTCTCTCTCTGAGTAACTCTGACTTTCAAGTAAATAAATAAATCTTTAAAAAAAAATGGAAACTCATGAGAGGAACATCCCAGAGGCATATGAACATGTAGCCATTTGGAAGCCAAAACAAAAAAAATGAGGAATCCAAAAGGTGAAATGCCTGAGCCCATAATAAAAAAAAGAAGACTGTATATCCAATTACATAAATTCACCATCTGGCTCAAAAAACAAAACAAAACAACACAAAACAACAACAACAACAAAAAAAATCAAAACAAAAAAATCTAGAATTAAATGTTCCACACACACACACAAAAAGGAGATTGTGGCCTGGTCTGTTAAACATGGTTATTACAACAGACCTGGAATTTCCTGGTTTGTACCAGCCAAAACAAGCCAATAAAATGTTTCTGTAGCATTCTGGATTTTTTTAAAAGGAAAATTGGGTGCAAACTCATTTTCAACAAATGCAAGACCCTTTTGTTCTGAGGAAAGCTTAAAGTATGCTTTCTCAAATACATATATCAGAACTGTTGGTGTTCTCTGTATTTTTCTTAGCATAAAATCTCAGGTGTGGGGTGCTTTTTTTTGTATATTAATGTATATTATGTCAAGTGTGTTATTGATGAAAGAAGAAATAAATACATTTTAAAAACAGGAACCTATGAGGGAACAGTTCATAGTCAAAGGAATAGGGAGCCACTAGGAAGCCAAAACAACAACAAAAAAAATGAAGAATCCAAATGGCCATATAAAAAAAGGGCCATATATGGCCGGCGCTGCGGCTCACTAGGCTAATCCTCCGCCTAGCGACGCCGGCACACCGGGTTCTAGTCCCGGTTGGGGTGCCGGATTCTGTCCTGGTTGCCCCTCTTCCAAGCCAGCCCTCTGCTGTGGCCAGGGAGTGCAGTGGAGGATGGCCCAGGTGCTTGGGCCCTGCACCCCATGGGAGACCAGGAAAAGCACCTGGCTCCTGGCTCCTGCCATCGGATCAGCTAGGTGCGCCGGCCGCAGCGCGCCAGCCGCGGCGGCCATTGGAGGGTGAACCAACGGCAAAGGAAGACCTTTCTCTCTGTCTCTCTCTCTCACTGTCCACTCTGCCTGTCCAAAAAAAAAAAAAAAAAAAAGCTATATATCCAATTACATGAGTTGAAAAATATTGCATGAAATAAAATATTAAATTTTAAAAATTCTAAATAAAATGCACTACATGAAAATCAAAAAAAGAAAGAAAAAAAGAAAGAAAGTAACTGTGCTTTGTCAGTTTCATAGTAGCAACAGAACTGGATTTTTCCATTTTGTAAAATGCAAAACCAGCTAATGAAAAGTTGCTCTAGCATTCCTGATTTTCTAAAAGGAAAACCAGAGGCAAACTAATTTTCAATAACTGTAAAAACCTTTTGTTCTGCAAAAAGCTTAAATTTAACTTTTCTCAAATATGTATATCAGAATAGGAGGTAGCCAGCGCCGTGGCTCAGTAGGCTAATCCTCCACCTTGAAAAAGAAAATAATAAAGAAAATGTGGCCTGGCCTGTTAATAGGGGTTAGCATAAACAGAACTTGTTTTTCCAGTTTGTGCCACCAAAAACTGGCCAATGAAAAGTTGCTTTAGCATTTCTGATTTTTTAAAAGGAAAACCAGAGACAAAGTAATTTCCAATGATGGTAAAAGCCTTCTGTTCTGCAAAATGCTTCAATTTAATGTTTCCCAGCTACAGATATCAGAAGTATACGTGTTCTCTGTGTTTTTCTGAGCATAAAATATCAGATGTGGGGTTTCCTTCTACCTTAACGTATAATATGTCAAATGTGTTTTTCTTGATAGTGTTACCGGAGAATGGCAGCGTTCTTGTCTTCACCCAAGAAAGAATTCAGGCATAAGACAGAGTAGTGGAAAGTAAAAAGTAGCAAAGTTTATTAGGGTAGGGACATCTGCAAGAACGGATGGGCACCTCTCCAGACAGGACCTGAGAGAGAGTGCAGTTGCTCGGACAGAGGGGAAGGAGCAAGGTTACATGGTTGAGTGGAGAGATTACACCTGGCCAGGCAGGCAGGTGACAGCATGGAGGCAGAGGGTTGAGGCCAGGGGTTTTTAAGGAGATGGGTCTCTGTCTTCACACATTTCATCCTGAAACAAAGGATTTTATGGATGTAAATATTAAGAAGCTCCTATCTGAGTCCCCCCACCCCGCCCCCCACAAGGCATCAGACAGGAGGAAGTCTAGCTGGCACCATCCTGGGTTCAGAGGAAGGGTGAGAGCAGGAACCCCTGGAGAATGGGGATCTGGAGCAGGGTGTTTGAAATGCAGATACTGGGCTGCATCTAGGCAATCGTGGAAGATTTGTCAGGCAGAAGGGGCAGGGACCCCCCACCTGGCAGGTTATCAGGTAGGAGGGGGCAGGGCAGGATGCAAATACTGGGCTGCCCCTGAAACATTATCAGGATGACTTTGAGATGCAGCATATGCTGGACATAGAAGTCTTCTCTTTAGGCCTGTTACACACACATAAGCTCATATCTAACTTCCTACCTAACAATAGCAGAATAAATAAATTTCAAAAATGGGAACCCATTGGAGAAATAGCACATAGCCATAAGAAGATAGCCATTAAAAAGCCAAAACAATAAAAAATGAGCAATCCAATAGGTGAAATGGTAGAGACATGATGAAAAAAGAATACCCTATATCCAATTCTACTAATTGCACCATCTGGCTTGAACCAAAAAAATAACACACTAAAATGTAAAAAAAAAAATCCACAATTAAGTGTTCCACATGCAAATAAAAAAACAAAAGCACAGAACTGTGTACTGACCTGTTAATTATGGTTAGTACTACAGAACCGATAGTTTCCAGTTTGTACCAGCCAAAACCAGCCAATGAAATGCTGCTGTAGCATTCTGGATTTCTTTTTTTATAAAGAAAATTGGAGGCAAATACATTTTCATTTCCCCATGAGGGGAACAATCCATAGTGTTGCATCCACTCATTAGGTAAAAATAGAATATCACAAAAACCAGTGACAGTCACATACGGATTTTATTGAAAATGAGAGGCAAGGCAACCAATTGGGACTGACGCTCCTTACCAGAGTGCAGTCCCACAACAGTGAGTTACACAGTTTTATAGTATTCTGTCCACTAGGGCTCACAATTTCAAATCCTTTTGTATGAAGTGAACAACAACAAACCTAGAATATGGTTGTAAGATAACAGTTAACAATAACAAACCCAGGAACAATAACAAACCCAATATATGGTTGTAAGATAACAGTGCAGGGTGCATTTATGTCAACTTTGGCTGAACGCTCAGTTTGCACCCTTTCTCAGTTTCTGGAATTTGGGTCTGCATAGTTTCACAAGATACACCTTTAGCCTTTAGCAAGCAAAGCTAATATGTACTAGAAGCAAGAGATCTGCAATTAGCTGTTAGTGGCACTTATTCCATTTTGATTTTGATGCTATAGTAAGCATAGGAGAAGAAGCTGCTAAGAAGCCACACATTAAAAAAAAAAACAAACAAGCAAATAAACAAACAAACAAAACCCTGAGGAATCCAAAAGTTGAAATGAATAATTCAAGATAAAAAAAAAGACCAAGTATCCAATTACATGAATTTGACCATTGGTTGGGAATCCAAAAAAATAAAATTAAAATTAAAAGAAATACAAAATAAACTGTACTACAGGAAAATTTTTAAAAAATGAAAGAAAGAAACTGTAGCCTGGTCTGTTAATTGTTATTTGTAGCAACAGAACTGGATTTTTCCAGTTTGTAACACGCCAAAGTGGTGAAGAAGTTTTGCTGTAGCATTCATGATGTTTTTAAAGGAAAACTGGAAGTAAATCCATTTTCAATAACTGTAAGATCCTTCTGTTCTGCAAAAGGCTTCAACTCAACTTTTCTCAAATACATATATCAGAATTGGAGATATTCTCTCTATTTTTATAAGCATAAAATCTCAGATGCCAGGTTTTTTTGTGTATCATAAGGTATACTATGTAAAATGTGTTGCTGTTTATGACAGATTAAGTAAATAAATAAATACATTTGAAAAGCTGGAAACCATTAAGTGAACAGCCGATAGCCAAGGAATAAGGGAGCCACTAGAAAATCAAAACAATAAAAAAACAAGATATCCAAAATGTGGAATGCCTGAGCCATGATTTAAAAAAAAAGAACATAGTGTATCCAATTACATGACTCCCAACATCTGGCTTGCAGCCAAAAAATAAAGACTAAAATTGAAAAAACAATCCAAAATAAAACATAAAACACATATGTAAAACCTGAGGGAACACATTTTCAATAACAGAAAATCCCTCTGTTTTGAAAACGCTTAAATTTAACTTTTCCCAAATACAGAAATGTAGGTGTTCTCTGTATTTTTCTGAGCATAGACTATCAGATGCGGGCTTTTTTTTTTTTTTTTTGGAAACTTAAGGTATACTATGTCAAACATGTTGTTGGTGACAGAACAAATAAAGAAATTTATTTATTTATTTATTTTTCTTACAGGCAGAGTTAGAGAGAAAGAGACAGAGAGAAAGGTCTTCCTTTTTCTGTTGGTTCACCCCCCAAATGGCCACTATGGCTAGCGCGCTGTGCTGATCTGAAGCCAGGAGCCAGGTGCTTCCTCCTGGTCTCCAAAGTGGGTGCAGGGCCCAAGCACTTGGGCCATCCTCCACTGCCTTCCTGGGCCATAGCAGAGAGCTGGACTGGAAGAGGAGCAACCGGGACAGAATCCGGCACCCTGATCCAGAATAGAACCCGGGGTGCTGGCACCGCAGGCGGAGGATTAGCCAAGTGAGCCATGGCACCGGCCATAAATAAAGAAATTTAAAAACCAGGAACCCATGAGGAGAAAAGCTTCATAGCTAAAGTATAAGGGAGATGCTAGGAAGCCAAAAATATAAAAATAGAGGAAACGCAAAGATGATATGCCTGATCCATGAGGAAAAAAACTATATCCAATGACATGAATTTCACAATCCAGTGTGAATCAAAAAACTTAGCAGACTAAAATAAAAGCAATCCAAAATAAAAGGTACCACAGGAAAATAAAAAACAAAAAGAAAGAAATAAACTGATTTATATACCTGTGATTAATTCTATGTTAAGTAAGTAGTTCAACCAATGGTATTAATTAGAAAAAATTATAATAAAATATAAAATAATAAATTGTTCCTCAACAGATCCCAGTAAAAATAAGAGTGGGAATAAGAGGGAGGATCTGTACAATTTGGCACACATTCCCACAGACTTACCCTAAAGTGTAAAGCTAAAAAGGTGAAAGATTTGTATGATCTAAAGTGAAACCAGAGTACCCCAAAGGGTAAAGCTAAAAACTCACCATGGGACTCCAAATCCCATTAAGCTGGATGGTCATAATGCCATCTTATGTGTTAAAGTGATCATATTAAGTGTGTACTTGATCATATAGTTAGGATTAACTGTCAAAGAGATCACATAAATAAGACCAAGTGCCTGGTAATAGCAATAGATAGAATTAAAAAGGAGAGAATGTTCCAATATGGGAAGTAGTCCACACAGAAGATTCATAGAATGATAAATGCCCTAAACAGTACTCTGACCTCATAATCAGACCTTAAAGATATGAAATTTATGTACTGTGTAAATGTGTTGTTGATGACAAAATGAATAAATAAATAATTGAGAGAACAGGAACCCATGAAGGGAACATTCCATAGCCAAAGGTAAAGAGACGGACAAGGAAGCTAACACAATAAAAGAAAATGAGGTAACCAAATGGTGAAATGCATAAGCCATGAAAAAAAAAAAGGATCTAGAAAAACTGCAGCAAACCAGACCCAAAACTAGTAGGAGAAATGAAAAAATTAAAATTAGAGTAGAAATCAACAGAATTGAGTAAAAAAATTACAAAAGATCAGCAAAATAAGGAGCTGTGTTTTTTTTGAAAAAATAAACAAAATTGACACCCCATTGGCCCAACTAACTAAAAAAAAAGAAAAGACCCAAATCAATAAAATCAGAGCTGAAAAAGGGAATGTAACAACAGACATCACAGAAATAAAAAGAGTCATCAGAAATTACTACAAAGAGTTGTATGCCAGCAAACAGGGAAATCTATCAGAAATGGATAGATTCCTGGACACATACAACCTATCTAATATGAACCATGAAGACATAGAAAACCTAAACAGACCCATAACTGAGAAAGAAATTGAATCAGTAATAAAGGCCTTCCCAACAAAGAAAAGACCAGGGCCAGATGGATTCACTGCTGAATTCTACCAGACATTTAAAGAAGAACTAACTCCAATTCTTCTTAAACTATTCAGAACAATCAAAAGAAGAGGGAATCCTCCCAAATTCTTTCTATGAAGCCAGCATCACCTAAATTCCTAAAGCTGAAAAAGATGCAGCATTGAAAGAGAATCACAGACCAATTTCCCTGATGAACATAGAAACAAAATCCTCCATAAAATTCTGGCCAATAGAATGCAAAAACACATTAGAGAGATCATCCACCCAGACCAAGTAGGATTTATCCCTGGTATGCAGGGATGGTTCAAAATTTGCAAATCAGTGTAATATACCACATTAACAAACTGCAGAAGAAAAACCATATGATTTTCTCAATAGATGCAGAGAAAGCATTCGATAAAATACAACACCCTTTCAGGATGAAAACTCTAAGCAAATTGGGTGTAGAAGGAACATTCCTCAATACAATCAAAGCAATCTATGAAAAACCCATGGCCAGCATCCTATTGAATGGGGAAAACTTGGAAGCATTTCCACTGAGATCTGGTACTAACTAGACAGGGATGCCCACTCTCACCACTGCTATTCAATATAGTTCTGGAAGTTTTAGCCAGAGCCATCAGGCAAGAAAAAGAAATTAAAGGGATACAAATTGGGAAGGAAGAACTCAAACTATCCCTCTTTGCAGATGACATGATTCTTTATTTATGGGATCCAAAAACTCTACTAAGAGACTATTGGAACACATAGAAGAGTTTGGCAAAGTAGCAGGATATAAAATCAATTCACAAAAATCAACAGCCTTTGTATACACAGACAATGCCACGGCTGAGAAAGAACTTCTAAGATCAATGCCATTCACAATAGCTACAAAAACAATCAAATACCTTGGAATCAACTTAACCAAGGACGTTAAAGATCGCTATGATGAAAATTACAAAATTGTAAAGAAAGAAATAGAAGAGGATACCAAAAAATGGAAAAATCTTCCATGCTCATGGATTAGAAAAATCAATATCATCAAAATGTCCATTCTTCTAAAAGCAATTTACAGATTCAATGTAATACCAATCAAAATACCAAAGATTTTCTTCTCAGATCTGGAAAAAATGATGCTGAAATTCATATGGAGACACAGGAGACCTCAAATAGCTAAAACAATCTTGTACAACAAATCAAAGCTGTAGGAATCACAATACCAGATTTCAGAACATACTACAGGACAGTTATAATCAAAACAGCATGGTACTGGTACAGAAACAGATGGATAGACCAATGGAACAGAATAGAAACACCAGAAATCAGTCCAAACATCTACAGCTAACTTATATTTGATCAAGGATCTAAAACCAATTCCTGGAGCAAGGACAGTCTATTCAACAAATGGTGCTGGGAATACTGGATTTCCACCTGCAGAACGTAAGTAAGACCCCTACCTTACACCTTACGCAAAAATACACTCAACATGGATTAAAGATCTAAATCTATGATAAAGTATTAGTAACCAGAATCTACAAAGAGATCAAGAAACTCCACAGCAAAAAAACAAACAACCCTCTTAAGAGATGGGCCAAAGACCTCAATAGACATTTTTTAGATGAGGAAATCCGAATGGCCAACCGACACATGAAAAAATGTTCAGGATCACTAGCAATCAGGGAAATGCAAATCAAAACCACAATGAGGTTTCACCTCACCCCGGTTAGAATGGCTCACATTCAGAAATATACCAACAACAGATGCTGGCGAGGATGTGGGGAAAAGGGATACTAACAGACTGTTGGTGGGAATGCAAACTGGTAAAGCCACTATGGAAGACAGTTTGGAGATTCCTCAGAAACCTGAATATAGCCCTACCACATGACCCTGCCATCCCACTCCTTGGAATTTACCCCCAAAAATATTGGCAAATAATGAGCTATCTGCAGCTCAATGTTTATTGCAGCTCAATTCACAATAGCTAAGACATGGAATCAACCTAAATGCCCATCAATAGATGACTGGATAAAGAAATTATGGGTATTTACTCTACAGAATACTATACAGCAGTAAAAAAAGAAATCCAGTCATTTGCAACAAAATGGAGGAATCTGGAAAACATTATGCTGAGTGAAATAAGCCAGACCCAAAGGGACCAATATCGTATGTTCTCCCTGATCTGTGACAACCAATTGAGCACCTAAAAGGAAACTTGTGGGAGTGAAATGGACACTATGAGAAACATTGACTTGATCAGCCCTTGTCCTGACTGTCGAGGAACAACTTACTGCTTTATTCCTTTTAGTATTTTTTTGTTCTACTTAACACCATTGGTTGGACTCTTTAATTAACATAAATTATTCTTAGTTGTTTAAATTTAACTGAAAAGTGATCCCTGTTAAATTTAAGAGTGGGAATAAGAGAGGGAGGAGATGTACAGTTCAGCACATGCTCAATTGGACTTAACCCTAATGGTGGAGTTAGAAACGTGCCAGGGGATTCCAATTCAATCCCATCAAGGTGGCATGTACCAATGCCATCTCACTAGTCCAAGTGATCAATTTCTGTTCACAATTAATCATAGTGATAGGACTAAGAGTCAAAGGGATCACATAAACAAGACTAGTGTTTTCTAATACTAATTGATAGAATTAAAAAGGAGAGAATGATCCAACATAGGAAACAGGACACACAGCAGACTTATAGAATGGCAGGTGTTCTAAACAGCACTCTGGCTGCAGATTCAGCTCTTAAGGCATTCGGATCTGGCTAAAAAGCCCATGAGAGTATTTCAGGCATAGAAAGCCAAGACACTCTGGAAAAAAAAGTGACCTAAATGAAAAATCTCTGTGAATGAGATCCCAGTAGAAAGAATGGGTCATCAAAGAAGGAGGTACCTTTCTCTGAAGGGAGGAGAGAACTTCCACTTTGACTATGACCCTGTCGGAATAAGATCGAAGTCAGCGAACTCAAAAGGCTTCCATAGCCTTGGCAACTCATGACTAGAGCCTAGGGAGATTACTGATGCCATAAACAAGAGTGTCAAATTGTTAAGCCAACAACAGGAGTCACTGTGTACTTACTTGTCATGTGGGATCTGTCCTTAGTGTGTTGTCCAATGTGAAGTAATGCTATAACTAGTACTGAAACAGTATTTTACACTTTGTGTTTCTGTGTGGGTGCAAACTGATGAAATCTTTACTTAATATATACTGAATTGATCTTCTGTATATAAAGAGAATCAAAAATGAATCTTGATGTGAATGGAATGGGACAGGGAGCAGGAGATGGGAGGGGTGTGAGTGGGAGGGAAATTATGGGGGGAAGCCATTTTAATCCATTAACTGTACTTTGAAAATTTATATTTACTAAATAAAAAATTAAAAAAAATAAAGACTCTCCCAAAAAAAAGCCTAGAATCAGATATCTCTGCTACTGAATTCAGTCACACCTTTTCTTTTTTAAAGATTCATTTTATTTGAAGGGGAGCATTACAGAGAGGTTGAGGAGAGAGGGAGAGAGAGAAAGGGAGAGAGAAAGGTCTTCCATCCACTGATTCACTCCCCACATGGCTGCAATGGCTAGAGCCATGCTGATCTGAAGCCAGGAGCCAGGAGCTTCTTCTGAGTCTCCCACAAGGGTTCAGAGGCCCAAGGACTTGGGCCATCTTTCACTGTTTCCCAGGCCATAGCAGAGAGTTGAATCAGAAGTGGAGCAGCCAGGACTCAAACTTGCGTCCATATGGGATGCTGGCACTGCAGAAGTGCTTTGACACAGCACTGGGGCCCTCAATAAGACATTTAAAGAATTAATTCTGCTCTTCTCAAGCTATTCAAAATAACTGAAAGGAAGGGAATTCTCCCAAACTCCCTCTATAAAGCCAGTGTCACCTTAATTCCTAAACTTGAAAAAGGTACAAGACAATAAGAATTACAGACCAATTTCTCTAATAAACAGAGGCAAAAAGCCTCAAAAAAAGCAACACAATCAGAAAGATCATCTATGTGTACCAGAAGGGAATTTTTCCCTGGTATGTAGAGATGGTTCAACATTGCCAAATCAATAAATGCGATGCATCATATTAACAAATTGTTGAACAAAAACCATATGATCACTTCAATAGATGCAAAAAAAGCATTGGATAAAATACAGCATCCTTTCATGATGAAAACTCATGATGAAAATATATCCTAATCCACCATTGGTGGGAATGTAAACTGACACAGACATACTGCAAGACAGTATAGAGATACCACAGAAATTTTAATCTAGACCTACCATATGACCCAGACATCCCACTCCTGGAAATTTATCCAAAGGGAATGAATCAGCATATGAAAGAGTTATCTGTACCCCTTGTTTATTACAGCTCAAGTCACAATAGTGGAGATATGTAAACAACGCACATGTCCATTAACTGAAGACTGCATAAAGAAATTATGGTATAGGTATACCATGGAATACTGCACACCAGTAAAAAAAAATCCTCTTATTTGTAACAAAATGGATGCAACTGGAAATCATTGTATTTATTGAAATAAGCCAATCCTTGAGACAAATAACATTTGATCTCCCTGATCTGTGGTAATTAATTGAGGACCAAAAAGGTAACTTATAAGTGTGAATTTGACACTTTGAGATTTGGTGACTTTGAACAGCTCTTGTCTTGATTGTTGGGGAACAGTTTTCTTTTTTTTTCAACTATTTTTTGAACTATTTACTTAGTGTAGGGTTAATCTTATCTATGTAAAGTTAATTCAAAATTGATCTTAGTAATAAATAAGGATGGAAATACAAAAGGTGGGAGTGTGGGGAGGAGAGAGGATTGGTGGGATGAATCACTATGTTCCCAAATTTGTATGTATGAAATTCATGAAATTTGTATACCTTAAAAATAAATATTTAAAAAATGTAAAACCAAAAACTCACTAAAGGTATAGGAAACTAAAACATTGGAATGGATAACAGCTTTTGGATCAAATTCCAAAAGCACAAGTAACAACAACAACAACAACAAAACAGATAAATTTGATTATATCAAAGACATTTCTTCACAAGAAAGTAATCATCAGAGTGAAGATATCATGAACAGAACTGCATAAAACATTGAAAACTGAATATGACAAAGAATTGATATTAAGAACATTCATAGAACCTGAAAAACTCCAAAAAATATAAACAAAAAATAGTTAACAAATAGGCAAAGATCTGAATAGACCATTTCATAAATGGTCAAAATATGTGAATGTGCTCAATGTCACTAGCCATTAGGTAAATGTAAATTAAAACACAACATCATGCTCCAACACCAATGAGAGAATGCAATACTTGGGTTTTTGTCTGTACAATAAATGAGTTTAAAGGACCCCATTTGCCTCCGGAGAGCAGAGTTTACATGAAGGTACAGAAAAGCTTATCTTTTCCTAATGGGCTTGATAGAAGGTTGACCAGTGTCTGTTACCTTGACACATACTTCCCAGTCTGACTACTTTCCCTCTGCTAAACTCCTATTTGTTGGTCTCTTCCCTGTGGCTTGCAAACCCAGTATACTTCTATACACTCAGGACACTTTTGTTTTATTTCCTCTGTCTCTTATTAAGTTCCTCTAAGGAATCAGGACCCTCAAAAGATTCATTCACTTATGCAATATGCACTTTTCATGAGTTACAACATGCCAAGTAGTATCTTAAAGGCAAGGCATAGACCAGGAATTGAGCAAAGTTTACAATGTTTAAAGCAGAGTTGGAGTCAGGGACCACTGACAAAGATGAAGATGGAGAAGTAGGCAGAAGTGAGGTGGGGAATAAACATGTGGCTCAGGTGAGGGTATGAAGGTAATGTAAGGTGACAGCTATTGTATATTACTTTCTTCTAGGAGAATTAATTGAAGTTGAGAGCAAGAAAGGGAGCCATGTTAGATAATTATTGCAATTTATTTGTGTAGGAGACAGCAGATAGAAGGAAGGTGGGACCAAGGAGGTGACAGGTGGAATGAAGACATTTGAAAAACAGCTAAGGGGTAGAATCAGCTAACCATCAAGAAGTGAATGACAAAAAGGTAATGAAGGGTTAAAAAAGTTAAAAGCCGCTCCCTACCTGCTCCTGTGTTGGGGTCCCAGTCAGGTAGGCGCAAGGGGAAAGAGTCATCAATGAGGTGTTGGAGCTGCGTTGGTCTCTCATCCGGTCCAAGGATGTTTTTCCTAGCTTCCATAAGTATTCTCTCCCTCTCCTCTGAGGTGAAGAGGGTATTTAACAGCTACTGGCAATCATCCCAGGTGGGCTGATGGGAAAACATTAGTGACTCGACCAAGCTCGTCAGGCGGGTAGGGTCCTCTGAAAAAGGAGGGTTGTTATTTTTCCAGTTATAAAGATCGGAGGAGGAAAATGGCCAATACTGGAGTGCCTGCAGACCCTCTCCGTCCCCACCCTCCACCATCGTTCCAATCGGTCGTAGTGGGAGTATCACCGCATCCTGCGGACTTTGCGCTCTCTTACTCTGAGTTCTCTGCGCTGGCCCCCCCAGCGATGGGGAAGATTCAGGAGGCTCAGAAGGAGCCGAAGCGGTACTGAAAGGACTCTCAGGTCCGCTGGATGGTGGGGGGCTGGGAGACACAGGAGAGGTAGGAGGTGGAGAAGGGGGAGAGGGGTATAGGGGTGTTCGGGAGTAAGGAGGTAACGAGTCAAGGGTTACAAGATCTTGTTGAGACTCGGGCAACACCAGCGGCGGCTTTGGCACTACCGCGGGATTCAGCGTTTATATCGGCTGAGAGTCAGGCGGTGGCTGAGAAGACTTTGCCCATTCGGACGGATTCTCACACAAATCTTGCCAGACTAAGATGCACGGCTGTTGATCCGGGTGTCCCTGGCAACCAGGCTGAAACCCGGCCTCTCTTACTCTCCGGATGAGCGGTAGATGGAAAGAACCACCAGGGGGCCAGTCCACCCTGAGAGCTGGCCATTCAGAGGCACAGAAGTGTGGGGAGCAGCCCGGACTGGACTGAGTTACTGGAATTAAGACTTATTCTATGCATCTGCTCTCCCACAATATGGCGCTGGGAGAGAAGTAAACAGCTTCCGCACAGCTGCCTCCAGTTCAACCAATAAACTGTAGGACTTGCTACTGATTGGAGGAGAGCAGCGTACTCGGCGTGTGGGCAGCCGAGTTGGGATTGGCAGAGGAGGACTATAAAGGAGGAGAGAGACGGCATTCACCAGGAACATCTAAGGGGAACATCTAAGGGGAACACCTGTGCAGCCCCCGAGAGAGCCGGCCGGCGGTGTGCCGCTCCCCTGCGGAAGTGGGGAATGCAGCCAGGGGGAACTGCCCTTCCACGGAGGTGGAAGGGATAGTAGCCAACCCGGGAAGAACCAGCAGCAAACCCGGGGAGGGCCGAGCAGACAAAAGAACAGCGCAGGGTCCTGTGTCGTTCCTCCACGAAGAGGGGGAGCGACACAGAAGGTCTGCCATTTAGCCTTCTTGACTGTCAAAGAGAGGTCATGCGCCCCGCCGCTTACCTCCGACCAATGATTCAAAGTTAGAGACAAAGGTGCAGACACAGTCTGGCCCATATTAGCAGTCAACACGATGTACACGAACAGATAAACAGTGTAGAAAATCAGCACACAACGACCACACAAAGTGTCTACAAAGAATCTGAGGTAAGCTACTGGTCGCGCAGACTCTGGAACCGCCTCAGAGCCCCTTGACGATGGCGGCGATACAAATGCAGACTCCGGGGCCACTTCAGAACCTACAAATGCAGACTCCGGGACCACTTCAGAGTCCCCCGACAATGCTGGCAATACAAATGCAGATTCAAAACCTCTGGTGTACCATAATACAGTTTGATGATTATAGTGCAATATATTAGGTACTATGTAAAGAACTGGAAGAGAGGAGCTGGTAGGCTCAAATCATGAAGAAAAAATGGAAATATTAGTTGCCTAGCTTGATCAGTTTCTATGGCATACATGTATTCAAATATTGCACTATACCCTATAATAATTTATAACCAGACATATTAATAATATTGTTTAAATACAATTTTCAGAGTCAGAAGTATTTGTATATACTAACAATGTACTATTAGAAAACAAATTTAGGAGAACATTTCCATGTGCATATAAAACAGCTAGGCGACACTATCTTCCAGCAATGTTAGTGATTATAAAATATATAGTCCAAAAATCAACGAATCAAGGTGGCCTTTCCACTCGAACTTTCTGTTTAGCCCTTACATGATTTGAAACTAGATAAACTGGTATTCTGAAAATGCCACTGTTGGAAACTAAACTTGAACTCAGATGGAAAGAACCTTATGCTGGTCTATTTTTTTTTTTGACAGATAAAGTTAGTGAGAGAAAGAGAGAGACAGAGAGAAAAGTCTTCCTTCTGTTGGTTCACCCCCCAAATGGCTGCCATGGCCAGAGCTATGCTGATCCGAAGCCAGGAGCCAGGTGCTTCCTCCTGGTCTCCCATGCAGTTGCAGGCGCCCAAGCACTTGGGCCATCTTCCACTGCCATCCCAGGCCACAGCAGAGAACTGGACTGGAAGAGGAGCAACCGGGACTAGAACCCAGTGCCCATATGGGATGCTGGTGCTGCAGGCAGAGGATTAACCAAGTGAGCCATGGCACCAGACCCTGGTCTTCATTGTTAATATTCCTCTCAAATTAGACACAGGGTCATCTACCTTGTAACTGTTTCTCAGCTGAAATATTGACTGGTAGTGGGTATTTTGCCTAAGAGTGAAAAACCATGCGTCCTTCTTTGGAGTACCTGAGTTCAGTTCCTGGATATGGATATCACTTCCGACTCCAGCTTCCTGTTAATGCAGACCCTGTGAAGTAGTGATGATGGCTCAAGTGATTGGGTTCACAGAACTCACATAGAAAACCAGGATTGAGTTTTCAGCAACCAGCTGTTGCCATGGCCCTTATCATGGCATTTGTGGGCATTGAGTATTAAATGAAAGTATACTAAAATATTTACTTTATTTCCACCTGATCTAATGGATAAATGTGTATTCAAAATGGTAATATCAAAAATTAACTGCATAGTTGTACATTCTATAGCTAAAAACAATAACAAAATCAAAAAAATAGAAGGGCAAGCATCATGGCATTGTGGTAAAGTCACCATATGCAATGGTAGCATCCCATATGGGATATAAATATATTATATAAGTATATAATATACATAAATATATTATATAAATATATAATATGTAATATATGTAATATTTATATATACCATATATAATATATTATTTTTATAATATTTTTATATATTATATATATATTCTTTTTGACAGGCAGAGTTAGACAGAGAGAGAGAGAGAGATAGAGAGAAAAAGAAAGAGAGAAAAAGGGTGAACTTTTTCCATTGGTTCACCCCCCAAGTGGCCGCTACGGCCGGTGTGTTGCGGCCAGCGTGCTGTGCCTATCGAAGCCAGGAGCCAGGTGCTTCCCCCTGGTATCCCATGCGGGTGCAGGAGCCCAAGGACCTGAGCCATCCTCCACTGCCTTCCCGGGCCACAGCAGAGAGCTGGACTGGAAGGGAGCAATTGGGACAGAATCCGGTGCCCCGCCGGGGATTAGAACTCTGGGTGCTGGTGCCGCAGGTGGAGGATTAGCCTATTGAGCTGTGGCGCTGGCCCAACTTGAAATTTCAAAGATTTTACTTAGTGTTGCTTAGTATCTGTCTTGTTATATCTTGAAAGAGTGGTATTTTGAAAAGCAGAGAATAACCAATAATAGGTATACATTTTCTCATTTTGATACCAGTTCTTTCCTTATTTTTTCATATGAATGGTGAATTTTATTATTAGGAAGGTAAATTTTCTGGGGTAGTGTGACTTAATTTTTTAATCACTCTTTATATTTCTTTAATCTTTATATTAAAAATTAACATTTTATATTCAAAATTTTCAGGTTGGGTTTGTGCAACTTCTGTATATTCAGTTTCAGATAGAATCGACTTTTTAAATCCAAGACTGTACACCATGAACTCCATATAGTTCTCATGTTGTTATATACTTGTTGTGAACTAGGATTCACTTTTAATTTTATATTCTGCGTATGTTTTACACATCATTTATTAAAAAGTCCACAGGGTCATCCCATAAATATCTATGAGAATGAACTGTTTTAATTGATGCTTTTTCTGGGTGTCTTAGACTATCAGGGTCAGTAAGGGCCTGATTATGGTTATAATAGTAACCAGTGACTCCCAGCCTCTTCAGTGCTTCCACATTCAAGTTGTGTATCACATCACTTATTTCTATTAGCCTGTCAGAATGGCCTTTACTGCAACATTGCTTATCTTTTTGACTAGAGGAAAGATGTCGCTGATCCAAAATGAATGTGCAGGGACCTCTTACAGAGTCTGTTTTACAATAAATGGAGTATTTTAAAAGCTTTTTTCTCATTATCTGTGTGGATGATTCTAGAATTTTTCTCCATAGAGCTCCAAATATGATGAAACACTGAAGGTACTTCTTAGGATTTATAAGAAATTGAATCAGACTATGTTTATTTTGGTACAACTATTTTAAAATTATTTGTACTCATGGATTTCTTATCATTGAGTTTTTACAAGTCCTTGGAAGAAATTTTAAATTTTAATTCTCTGTGGCCCATTACACTAATATTTCCTTCACTTCTTGTATCAGTGAGTGTCAGTTTTTCCTCACATTCTGTGCTCCTCCCTTTTCTGCTTCCTGTCACTTCACTTCTCTTTGAGTCTTGCCTTCGCTGTCTTGGCTTCAGGTGTTACTAAAATGCTGCTGCTTGCCAGATCTTTATCTGCAGCCCACATGTCTCCTGCATTGTATATCATAGGTCCAGCTACCATTCTGACATCCCCACATATATGGCTATTGAAACTTCAAACATAATGTGTCCAAATTCAATATCTCTCCTTTCCACCACATTCTTTGTCTTCTTTCCCAATTTCATTTCAGTGACAGTGTCTAATCCAACTCTCATGCACATGATTTGGAGATAAACTCCATATTTCACTTGCTTCACAACAAATTAACAGTGAGTTCCATTCTTGCTTCTTGTTCCCTTTGTCATATGTATAGTGAATGTTCTGTGCTGCCTTCTTACTGCCCTGTGTCCCGATGGTAAATAATCATGTCTCACTGTGGTTCTTCCCTCTGTTTACCATTTAGTGCTTACCTAGTTGCCTCCCTGGGACGACATTTAAAATATAACTCCATTCAAGTAACAACTACATTTTATTGGTTACCTATTATTTACACTCTGTGCTTTAGGATGTGAGCAATCATTTTTTTTCACTTTTGTTTAATAAATATAAATGTCTAAAGTACAACTTTTGGATTATAGCGGCTATTCCCCCATAACCTCCTTCCTACCCACAACCCTCCCATCTCCCACTCCCTCTCCCACCCCATTCTTCATCAACATTCATTTTCAATTATCTCTATATGCAGAAGATCAACTTAGTATATACTAAGTAAAGATTTCATCAGTTTGCACCCATACAGAAACACAAAATATAAAGTACTGTTTGAATAGTAGTTTTACCATTAATTCACATAGTTCTACACATTAAGGAAAGAGATTCTACATGGGGAGTAGGTGCACAGTGACTCCTGTTGTTGATTTAACAATTGACACTCTCATTTATGACATCAGTGAGCAGTATGAGTTCTTGCTACAGCCTCAGTGTGTGTTTATGTTTTCTGGACTTTATCTACGGACTTTACAGATTTTGAAAGCATTTTATCATGGAAATTTTAGTTTTCTAACGGCAAATGGTAATTGGTTCCACATGGAGTCCAATCCTCCACACTTTCGAGTTTTCCTGGCAGAAAGCTTAAGAAATGCAAGAAAAAAATGCTATTTGTGTTTGTAAACTTGACATTGGATCCACTGGCCGAACAGAAAGATTGTGCTTTTCTCCAAAACCACTTTGACGGTAATTTTTTGGTTACATTTCTCAAGATTTCCACCACACGTGTCCGGATATGCCTGGATGAAAGCAGAAATATCCGGTGTGTAGCGTCTATCTCAATCCCAGATCTTGCAACAACTTCTGTGTTTATTTGTGTTTTCTGGACTTTATCTATGGACTTTATCCTTTGAACACATGTTAACTTGTAGCTTTTTGTTTTCTGCCAAAAACGCTAAGTGGTTCCACATGGAATCAATTCTTCCACACATTCGAGATTTCTTGGCCGAAAGATTCAGAAACCCAAGAAAACATGCTATTTCTGTTTGTAAACATGACATTGGATCCAATTGCCGACCAGAAAGATTGTGCTTTTCTCCAAAACCACTTTGGCGGTGATATTTTGGTTATATTTCAACAGAATTCCACAACACTTTGTCCGGATATGCCGGGATGAAAGCAGAAATACCTGGTGTGTTGTGGGTATCTCAATCCCAGATCTTGCTAAACTTCTGTGTTTATTTGTGTTTTCTGCACTTATTTACGGATTTTATCCTTCTAAAACCATGTTAACATCTAACTTTTTGTTTTCTGCAGGGAAACGCTAATTGGTTCCCCATGGAGTCAAATCCTTCACACATTCGAGATTTCTAGGCAGAAAGCTTCACAAACCCGAGAAAGCATGCTATTTCTGTTTGTAAACATGACATTGGATCCACGGGCCGAACAGAAAGATTGTGCTTTTCTCCAAAACTACTTTGACGGTGATTTTTTGGTTACATTTCACCCAAATTCCAGAACACTTTGTCCAGATATTCCTCGATGAAAGCAGAAATATCCGGTGTGTTGTGGCTATCTCAATCCCAGATCTTGCTACAGACTCTGTGTTTGTTTGTGTTTTCTGGGCTTTATCTACGGACTTGACGGTTTTGAATGCATTTTAGCATGTAACTTTTTGTTTTCTGCTGGCAAACGCTAATTGGTCCACATGGATTCAATTCCTCCACACATTCGACTTTTCCTGGCAGAAAGCTCAGAATCCTGAGCAAACATGCTATTTTTGTTTGTAAACATGACATTGGATCCACTTGCCGAAGAGAATGATTGTGCTTTTCCCAAAACCACTTTGACGGTGATTTGTTGGTTCAGTTTCACCCGAATTCCACAACACTTAGTCCAGATATGCCTGGAGGAAAGCAGAAATATCTGGTGTGTTGTGGCTCTCTCAATGCCAGATCTTGCTACAGCATCAGTGTGTTTGTGTTTTCTGGACATTATCTACCAACTTTACAGTTTTGAATGCATTTTATCATAAATTTTAGTTTTCTACCAGCAAACGGTAATTGGTTCCACATTGTGTCAAATCCTCCACACATTCATGTTTTCCTGGCAGAAAGCTTAAGAAACCCGAAAAAACATGATATTTGTGTTTATAAACATGACATTGGATCCACTTGCGGAAGAGAAAGATTGTGCTATTCTGTAGAATCACTTTGACGGTGATTTGTTGGTTCACTTTTACCCAAATTCCACACCACTTTGTCCAGATATGTCTGGAGGAAAGCAGAAATATCTGGTGTGTTGTGGCTATCTCAATCCCAGATCTTGCTACAGCCTCTGTGTTTGTTTGTGTTTTCTGGATATTATCTCCGGACTTTACGCTTTTCAATGCATTTTAGCATGTAACTTTTTGTTTTCTACCAGCAAACACTAATTGGTTCCACATGGAGTCAAATCCTCCACACATTCGAGTTTTCCTTGCAGAAAGCTTCAGAAACTCGAGAAACATGATATTTGTGTTTATAAACATGACATTGGATCCACTTTCCAAAGAGAAAGATTGTGCTTTTCACCAAAACCACTTTGATGGTGATTTGTTGGTTCAATTTTACCCAAATTCTACACCACTTTGTCCGTATATGCTTGGAGGAAAGCAGAAATATCTGGTGTGTTGTGGCTATTTCAATCTGAGATTGTGCTACAGACTCTGTGTTTTTCTGTGTTTTCTGGATATATTTATGGACTTTACAGTTTTGAATGCATTTTATCATGTAAATTTTAGTTTTCTACCAGCAAACGGTAATTGGTTCCACATGGAGTGAAATCCTCCACACATTCGTATTTTCCTGGCAGAAAGCTTCAGAAACCCGCATAAGGATGATATTTCCATTTGTGAACATGACATTAGATCCACTTGCTGAAGAGAAAGATTGTGCTTTTCTCCAAAAGCACTTTGACGGTAATTTTTTGGTTTAATTTCACCCGAATTCCACACCACTCTGTCTGTATATGCCTGGAGAAAGCAGAAATACCTGGTGTGTTGTGGCTCTCTCAATCTCAGATCTTGCTACAGCCTCTGTGTTTGTTTGTGTTTTCTGTACATTATCTATGGATTTTACGGTTTTGCATGCATTTTATCATGTAACTTTTTGTTTTCTACCAGCAAACAATAATTGGTTCCACATGGAGTCAAATCCTCCACACATTCCAGTTTTCCTGGTAGAAAGCTTCAGAAACCCAAAAAACATGATATTTCCATTTGTGAACATGACATTAGATCCATATGCCAAAGAGAAAGATTGTTCTTTTCTCCAAAAGCACTTTGACGCTGATTTTTTGGTTCAATTTCACCTGAATTCCACACCACTTTGTCCGGATATTCCTGGTTGAAAGCAGAAATATCTGGTGTGTTGTGGCTATCTCAGTCTGAGTTCTTGCTACAGCCTCAGTGTGTGTTTATGTTTTCTGGACTTTATCTACGGACTTTATGGATTTTGAAAGCATTTTATCATGGAAATTTTAGTTTTCTAATGGCAAACGGTAATTGGTTCTACATGGAGTCCAATCCTCCACATTTTCGAGTTTTCCTGGCAGAAAGCTTAAGAAATGCAAGAAAAAAATGCTATTTGTGTTTGTAAACATGACATTGGATCCACGGTCTGAACAGAAAGATTGTGCTTTTCTCCAAAACTACTTTGACGGTGATTTTTTGGTTACATTTCACCCAAATTCCAGAACACTTTGTCTGGATATGCCTAGATGAAAGCAGAAATATCCGGTGTGTTGTGGCTATCTCAATCCCAGATCTTGCTACAGACTCTGTGTTTGTTTGTGTTTTCTGGGCTTTATCTACGGACTTGACGGTTTTGAATGCATTTTAGCATGTAACTTTTTGTTTTCTGCTGGCAAACGCTAATTGGTCCACATGGATTCAATTCCTCCACACATTCGACTTTTCCTGGCAGAAAGCTCAGAATCCTGAGCAAACATGCTATTTCTGTTTGTAAACATGACATTGGATCCACTGGCTGAACAGAAAGATTGTGCTTTTCTCCAAATCACTTTGGCAGAGATTTTTGGTTACATTTCACCCGAATTCCACAACACTTTGTCCAGATATGCCTGGATGAAAGGAAAAATATCTGGTGTGTAGCGTCTATCTGAATCACAGATCTTGCAACAACTTCTGTGTTTATTTGTGTTTTCTGGACTTTATCTATGGACTTTATCCTTTTGAACGCATGTTAATATGTAACTTTTTCTTTTCTGCTGTCAAACGCTTATTGGGTGCACATGGAGTCATTCCTGCACACATTCGAGATTTCTAGACAGGAAGCTTCAGAGACCCAAGAAAACATGATATTTATGTTTGTAAACATGACATTGGATCCACTGGCCGAACAGAAAGTTTGTACTTTTCTCCAAACCACTTTGACGGTGATTTGTTGGATAAATTTCACCCGAATTCCACGACACTTTGTGCGGATATGCCTGGATGAATGCAGAAATATTGGGTGTGTTGTTGATATCTCAATCCCAGATCTTGCTACAGGCTATGTGTTTGTTTGTGTTTTCTGGCCTTTTCTATGGACTTGACAGTTTAGAATGCATTTTAGCATGCAATTTTTTGTTTTCTACCTGCAAACACTAATTGGTTCCACATGGATTCTATTGCTCCACACATTCGAGATTTCTAGGCAGAAAGCTTCAGAAACCCGAGAAAACATGGTATTTCTGTTTGTAAACATGATATTGGATCCAATTGACGAACAGAAATATTGTGCTTTTCTCCAAAACCACTTGGACAGAGATTTTTTGGTTAAATTTCACCCGAATTCCACAACTCTTTTTGTGGATATGCCTGGATGAATGCAGAAATATCCGGTGTGTTGTGGCTATCTCATCCCAGATCTTGCTACAGCCTCTGTGTTTGTTTGTGTTTTCTGGCCTTTATCTACGGACTGCATGATTTTGAATGCATTTTAGCATGTAACTTTTTGTTTTCTACCAGGAAACGCTAATTGGTTCCCCATGGAGTCAAATCCTCCTCACATTTGAGATATCTAGGCAGAAAGTTCAGAATTCCGAGCATACATGATATTTGTGTTTGTAAACATGACATTGGATCCACTGGCCGAACAGAAAGATTGTGCTTTTCTCCAAAACCGCTTTGACGGAGAATTTTTGGTTAAATTTCACCCGAATTCCACAACAGTTTGTCTGGATATGCCGGGATGAAAGCAGAAATATCCGGTATGTAGCATCTATCTCAATGCTAGATCTTGCACAACTTCTGTGTTTGTTTGTGTTTTCTGGACTTTATCTATGGACTTTATCCTTTTGAACGCATGTTAATATGTAACTTTTGTTTTCTCCCGGAAAATGCTAATTGGTTCCACATGGAGTCAATTCCTCATTCAAGATTTCTAGGCAGAAAGCTTCAGAAACCTGAGAAAACATGCTATTTTTGTTTGTAAACATGACATTGGATCCACTGGCCGAACAGAAAGATTGTGCTTTTCTCCAAAACCACTGTGACGGTGATTTTTTGGTTAAATTTCACCCAAATACCACAACACTTTGTCCGGATATGCCTGGATGAAGGCAGAAATATTGGTTGTGTTGTGGCTATCTCAATCCCAGATCTTGCTACAGCCTCTGTGTTTGTTTTTGTTCTCTGGCCTTTATCTACGGACTTGACAGTTTAGAATGCATTTTAGCATGTAACTTTTTGTTTTCTGCTGGCAAACGGTAATTGGTTCCACATGGAGTCAATTCCTCCACACATTTGAGATTTCTAGGCAGAAAGCTTCAGAAACCCAAGAAAACATGCTATTTCTGTTTGTACATGCCATTGGATCCACTTGCCCAACAGAAAGATTGTGATTTTCTCCAAAACCATTTTACAGTGATATTTTCGTTACATTTCACATGAATTCCACTACACATGTCTGGATATGCCTGGATGAAAGCAGAACTATCTGGTGTGTTGTGTCTTTCTCAATCCCAGATCTTGCTACAGCCTCCGTGTTTGTTTGTTTATTCTGGACCTTTTTATGAACTTTATACTTTTGAGTGCATTTTAGTATATAACTTTTTGTTTTCTGCCTGCAAACACTAATGGTTCAACATGGAGTCAAATCCTCCACACATTCAAGTTTTCTAGGGAGAAAGCTTCAGAAAGCTGAGAAAACATGCTATTTCTGTTGTAAACATGACATGGATCTACTTACCAAACAGAAAGATTGTGCTTTTCTCCAAAACCACTTTGACGGTATTTTTTCTGTTAAATTACACCCGAATCCCACAACACTTTGTCTGGATATGCCTGGATGAAAGCAGAAATATCCGGTGTGTTGTGAGTATCTCAATCGCAGATCTTGCTACAGCCTCTGTGTTTGTTTGTGTTTTCTGGCCTTTATCTATGGACTTGACGGTTTTGAATGCATTTTAGCATGTAACTTTTTATTTTCTGCCGGCAAACACTAATTGGTTCCCCAGAGAGTCATTCCGCCCCACATTATCGATTTCTAGGCAGAAAGCTTCAGAAACCTGAAAAAACATGCTATTTGTGTTTGCAAACATGACATTGGCTTCACTGGATGATCAGAAAGATTGTACTTTGACAGTGACTTTTTGGTTACATTTCACCCGAATTCCACAACAGTTTGTCTGGATATGCCTGGATGAAAGCAGAAATATCTGGTGTGTTGTGGCTATCTCATTCCCAGATCTTGCTACAGCCTCCGTGTTTTTTTTTTTTTGGGACCTTTTCTATGAATTTTACACTCTTGAATGCATTTTAGTACATAACTTTTTGTTTTCTGCCGTCAAACGCTTATTGGGTGCACATGGAGTCAATTCCTGCACACATTCAGGTTTTCTAGGGAGAAAGATTCAGAAACCCAAGAAAACATGCTATTTCTGTTTGTAAACATGAAATGGGACCACTGGCCAAAGAGAAAGATTGTGGTTTTCTCCAAAACCACTTTGACGGTGATTTGTTGCTTAAATTTCACCCAAATTCCACAACGCTATGTCCGGAAAAGCCTGGATGAAAGCAGAAATATCGCATGTGTTTTGGCTATCTCAAACCCAGGTTTTACTACAGCCTCTGTGTTTTTTTGTGTTTTCTGGGCTTTAACTACGGACTTGACAATTTTGTATGTATTTTAGTATGTAACATATGTTTTCTGCCGGCAAACACTAATTGGATCCACATGGAGTCGATTCTTCCAAATATTCATGTTTTCTAGGCATAAAGCTTCAGAAACCTGTGAAAACATGCTATTTCCATTTGTAAACATGACATTGGATCCACTGGCCGAACAGAAAGATGTGCTTTTCTCCAAAACCACTTTGACAGTGATTTTTCGGTTAAATTTCACCTGAATTCCACAACACTTTGTCCGGATATGCCTGGATGAAAGCAGAAATATCGGGTGTGTTGTGGCTATCTCAATCGCAGATCTTGCTACAGCCTCTTTGTTTGTTTGTGTTTTCTGTGCTTTATCTATGGACTTGATGGTTTTGAATGCATTTTAGCAGGTAACTTTTTGTTTTCTGCCTGCCAACGCTAATGGGTTCCACATGGAGTCTATTCCTCCACACATTCGAGATTTCTAGGCAGAAAGCTTCAGAAACCCGAGAAAACAAGCTATTTCTGTTTGTAAACATGACATTGGATCCACTGGCTGAACAGAAAGATTGTGCTTTTCTCCAAAACCACTTTGACGGTGATATTTAGGATCAATTTCACCTGAAATCCATAACACTTTGTCTAGATATTCCAGGTAGAAAGCAGGAATATCCAGTGTGTTATGGCTATCTCAATCGCAGATCTTGCTACAGCCTCTGTGTTTGTTTGTGTTTTCTGGGCTTTATCTATGGACTTGACGTTTTTGAATGCATTTTAGCATGTAACTTTTTGTTTTCTGCCTGCCAATGCTAATGGGTTCCACATGGAGTCAATTCCTCCATACATTCAATATTTCTAGGCAGAAACCTTCAGAAACCCAAGAAAACATGGTGTTCCTATTTGTAAACATGACATTGGATCCACTTGCTGAACAGAAAGTTCGTGCTTTTCTCCAAAACCACTTAGATGGTGATATTTTGGTTCAATTTCACCTGAATTCCACAACACTTTGTCCAGATATTCCAGGTTGAAAGCAGAAATATCCGGTGTGTTATGGCTATCTCAATCCATGATCTTGCTATAGCCTCTGTGTTTGTTTGTCTTTTCTGGGCTTTATCTATGGACTTGATGGTTTTGAATGCATTTTAGCATGTAACTTTTTGTTTTCTGCCTGCCAATGCTAATGGGTTCCCCATGGAGTCAATTGCTCCACACATTGGAGATTCCTGGGCAGAAAGCTTCAGAAACCCGAAAAAACATGCTATTTCTGTTTGTAAACATGACATTCCATCCACTGGCTGAACAGAGAGATTGTGCTTTTCTCCAAAACCACTTTGATGCTGATTTTTTGGTTAAATTTCTCCAGAATTCCACAACACTTTGTCTGGATATGCCTGGATGAAAGCAGAAATATCCAGTGTGTTGTGGCTATCTCAATCCCAGATCTTTCTATAGCCTCTGTGATTGTTTGTGTTTTCTGTGCTTTATCTATGGACTTGACGGTTTTGAATGCATCTTAGCATGTAAGTTTTTGTTTCCTGCTGGCAAACGGTAATTCGTTCCACATGGAATCAATTCTTCCAAACATTCGAGATTTCTAGGCAGAAAGCTTCAGAAACCCGAGAAAACAAGCTATTTCTGTTTGTAAACATGACATTGGTCCACTTGCGGAACAGAAAGTTTGTGCTTTTCTCCAAAACCACTTAGACGGTGATATTTTGGTTCAATTTCACCTGAATTCCACAACATTTTGTCCAGATATTCCAGGTTGAAAGTAGGAATATCCAGTGTGTTATGGCTATGTTAATCCACGATCTTGCTATAGCCTCTGTGTTTGTTTGTGTTTTCTGGGCTTTATCTATGGACTTGACGTTTTTGAATGCATTTTAGCATGTAACTTTTTGTTTTCTACCTACCAATGCTAATTGGTTCCACATGGAGTCAATTCCTCCACACATTCGAGATTTCTAGGCAGAAAGCTTCAGAAACCCGAGAAAACATGGTATTCCTGTTTGTAAACATGACATTGGATCCACTTGCTGAACAGAAAGTTTGTGCTTTTCTCCAAAACCACTTAGAATGTGATATTTTGGTTCAGTTTCACCCGAATTCCACAACACTTTGTCCGGATATGCCTGGATGAAAGCAGAAATATCGGGTGTGTTGTGGCTATCTCAATCCCAGATCTTGGTACAGACTCTGTGTTTGTTTGTGTTTCTGGGCTTTATCTATGGACTTGATGGTTTTGAATGCATTTTAGCATGTAACTTTTTGTTTTCTGCCGGCAAACGGTAATTCGTTCCACATGGAATCAATTCCTCCACACATTCGAGATTTCTAGGCAGAAAGCTTCAGAAACCCGAGAAAACAAGCTATTTCTGTTTGGAAACATGACATTCGTCCACTTGCTGAACAGAAAGCTTGTGCTTTTCTCCAAAACCACTTTCACGTTGATAATTTGGTTCAGTTTCACCCGAATTCCACAACACTTTGTCCAGATATTCCAGGTTGAAAGTAGGAATATCCAGTGTGTTATGGCTATCTCAATCCACGATCTTGCTATAGCCTCTGTGTTTGTTTGTGTTTTCTGGGCTTTATCCATGGACTTGATGGTTTTCAATGCATTTTAGCACGTAACTTTTTGTTTTCTGATTGCAAACGCTAGTTGCTTCCACATGGAGTGAATTCCTCCACACATTTGAGTTTTCCTTGCAGCAAGCTTCAGAAACCTGAGAAAACATGATATTTGTGTTTCTACACATGACATTGGATCCACTTGCCAAAGAGAAAGGGTTTGCTTTTCTCCAAAACCAGTTTGACGGTGATTTTTTTGTTAAATTTCAACCGAATTCCACAACACTTTGTCCGGATATGCCTAGTTGAAAACAGAAATATCTGGTGTTTTGGGCTGTCTCAATGCCAGATCTTGCTACAGCCTCTGTGTTTGTTTGTGTTTTCTGGAGATTATCAACGGACATTGCAGTTTTTAATGAATTATATCATCTAACTTTTGTTTTCTCCTGGGAAACGATAGTTCGTTCCACATGGACTCAAATCCTCCACACATTCGAGTTTTCCTGGCAGAAAGCTTCAGAAACCCGAGCAAACATGATATTTGTGTTTGTACACATGACATTGGATCCACTTGCCAAAGAGTAAGACTGTGCTTTTCTCCAACACCACCTTGCCGGTGATTTTTTGATTAAATTTCAATCAAATTCCATAACACTTTGTCCAGATATGCCTGGATGAAAGCAGAAATATCTGGTTTGTTGTGGATATCTCAGTCCTAGATCTTTCAACAGCCTCTGTGTTTGTGTGTCTTTTCTGGAAATTATCTATGGACTTTACAGTTTTGAATGCAGTTTAGCATGTAACATTTTGTTTCCTTCTGGCAAATGCTAATTGGTTGCACGTGGAGTCAAATCCTCCTCACATTTGAGTTTTCTTGGCAGAAAGCTTCAGAGTCCCGAGCAAACATGATATTTGTGTTTGTAAACATCACATTGGATCCACTTGCTGAAGAGAAAGATTCTGCTTTTTTGCAAAACCACTTTGACGGTCATTTTTTTCTTATATTTCAACCAAATTCCACAATACTTTTTTTGGATATGAATGGATGAAAGCAGAAATATCTGGTTTTTTGTGCTATGTGAATCCTAGATCTTGCTACAGCCTCTGTGTTTGTTTGGGTTTTCTGGACATTATCTACGGACTTGATGCTTTGGAATGTGTTTTAGCATGTAACTTTTTGTTTTCTACCGGCAAACTCTAATTGGTTCCACATGGAGTCAAATCCTCCACACATTCGAGTTTTCCTGGCAGAAAGCTTCAGAAACCTGAGGAAACATGACATTTGTGTTTGTAAACATGACACTGGATCCTCTTGCTGAAGGGAAAGATTGTGGTTTTCTCCGAAACCACTTGGTTGGTGAGTTTTTGGTTACATTTCACCCGAATTCCACACCACTTTTTCCGGATATGCCTGGAGGAAAGCAGAAATATCTGGTGTGTTGTGGCTATCTCAATCCATGATCTGGTTACTGGTTACTGACCTAAAACCTATGTGAAACTGGTATCAATTATAAGCTAGTGTCAATAAGCTAGTATCAGTAAACTAGTATCAGTTATAATATTGACAATACCAGTTACAATCTTAACAATTCCAATTATAATCTTGACATTAATCCAGGTATTGGTTTTAATCATACATAGCACATAGACAAATTACATTTTTATGATTAATCCAGGTGCAGTCTATCCACTTCCAAGCTTGAACGATCATGCTAGGGGGTTTCTGTGTTCTGCCAAGTGTGATATAGTGGACTGCTATTATTGAACTGTTTTAGATCATAGTTTCAGACCAGAGTCTCATGGTGTGGGGGGGCACCTTTCCAGAATGGAGTCTCAAGTGCTCCAAAATGGAGTCCCTACTGTTAAGGTATTACTTCAAGATATTAACCCTTTATCAGTTATATAGTTTGCAAATATTTTCTACCACTCTTCAATTTGCTTAGTGTTTCCTTTGCAGCACAAATCTTCTAAGCTTGATGTAATCCCTTTTGTCTCTCTGCTTTCATTGCCTGTGCTTCTGGGGTCTTTTCCAAGAAGTCTTTCCTATGTCTTGCAGAGTTTTCCCAATGTTTTCCTCTAGTAATTTGTTGATATCAGGTCATAGATTCAGATTCATTATCAGTTGTGAGTTGATTTTTGTTTGGATGTAAGTACAGATTTTTTTTTCATATGTCTGCGTGTTGAGATCCAATTTTTCCAACACTATTTGTTGAAGAGACTGTCCTTTCTCCAGGGATTGATTTTAGCTGGTTTGTCAAAGACTAGTTGGTTGTAGCTGCATGGATTAATTTTTTTGGTTTATATTTTGTTTCATTGGTATACATGTCTTTTTTTCTTCCAGTCCCAGGCTGTTTTGTTTGTAACTGCCCTGTAGTATGTCTTGAAATCTGGTCTTCTGATACTTCCAATTTTTTTTGTTTAATGTTGCTTTAGTTATTTGGGGGTCTCTTGTGTTTCTACACAAATTTTAGCATTCTTTTTTCTAGATCTGAGAAGAATGTTCTTGGAGTTTTGATTGGGATCTCATTGAATCTATAAATTGCCTTGGGTAGTATAAATATTTTGATGATATTAATTTTTCCAGTGCACAAACATGAAATATTTTTCCATTTTTTGTGTGTTCTTCAATTTCTTCCTTTTATGTTTGTAATTTTCATTGTGAAGATCTTTCAAATTCTTAGTTAAATGTATTCCAAGGCATTTAATTTTTTAGTAGGTATTATGGTTGGTATTGTGCTTACAGGTTCTCTGCCTGGACTCATCATATACAAATATATTTAGCTTATCCAATTCCCAAAAGATTTAAAGTTCACTTTTTTGGTACATAATAAAAATTGTAAAAGGAGTTGTTAATTATCCATCCCAGATAATAATTACTGTCAGATCATTCATAGAAAGATACAATTATAACTATGGATGTTAATTATAAGTGTAGGTGTTGATGAATCCACCATAGTTTACTGTGGTATTTTTGGTTAAATTTTAAATCATTCCTGATTGCAAACTGATGAGTATCATAACATTAGTGGCAGTGAAGTGTGTGCATAACTTACATTCCTACTTTCTCTGAATTCTGAATGATTCAAGCTGGACATGGAAAGAAGTCAAAATGTAAGCTTTCTAGCCCACAGAGTTGTTGGTCTTGGTGCTTAGCAACAAAGATTCCCTTCCATTGCCCTAATACATTACATTGCATCCTTACCTAGTCACTTACAGAACACAGGTTTTTTGCGAAATTTACAGTATAAAAAAGGGCAGACGAACTCATGTTCTCTCATAGGCATGCTAGAAAAGTGCTAAATAAAGAAAAGGGGGGGTGGTAGCTCATTGCCTCTTTCCAATATCTCCATTCATGCAAGTCATTCATAAATCCCACATAGAGGAACAAGTGAGCAGGGGTCAGGAGCAGTGCTCTAATCTTTAGGCATTTTACTTTGTGAAGGGGGTTGTATCCTTGTCAGCCTACATTCAAAAAAGATACTCTGTCCCAGGAAAACAAGAAGACTAGGAAAGTCAGCATACCCAAATTATTTCTTTTAATTTTAAAGACTCTCTTGTGTCTAACTGTGGTCACTATGTTAAAAGGAATATTTAGAAGAATGTGAAAATTTTGAATGTTGAGCAAGGAGTTGCTCTCCTATGACACGGGTGAATCTATTGTAAGAACAATATGCATGAGTACATTCTTATAGAATATTTCTGCATTGGTGTTTGATTTCTTACAGATTCGAGTTTTATAAAATGATGCCAAATCATAATATTTACTTGTTTACTCAAGAGACACAAATATTTTCCTTTAAAGTGAAGAGACAAATTGTAAATGTTGAGAAGGAATTAATTCTAGTATGTGGTAATTTGCAGTAACCAGTAAGGATGGCTAATATATATATATATATATATATATATATATATATATATATATACAAATTTAAAATGCAAACCAAGAAGTGAAAAATGTTTTTGTTACTTTAAAAATGAATGTTATAAATTCTCTCCTTAAAATATATTTTACCAGTGACATGGCTCACAAGGCTAATCCTCTGCCTGCAGTGCTGGCACCCCAGGTTCTAGTCCCAGTTGGGGTGCTGGTTCTGTTCTGGTTGTTCCTCTTCCAGTCCATCTCTCTGCTGTGGCCCAGGAAAGCAGTGGAGGATGGCCCAAGTGCTTGGGCCCTGCACCCACATGGGAGATCGGGAGGCCATGGTGGCCATTTGGGGGGTGAACCAATGGAAGGAAGACCTTTCTCTCTGTCTCTCTCTCTCACTGTCTAACTCTGCCTGGCAAAAAATAAATAAATAAATAAATAAATAAATTATGCTTTGTACACTCTCAGTTCTTATTCTGAAGATGTTAAAGTGTATCACATTTTTATTGAGAAGCAAAGAAAAATGTTCCATTTTAGAATATTAAAAACATACAATTTTAAATTTTGCTGAACAGTTTGTAATAGTTGAATTTGTATTTTTAGGCATAAATATGTTTTCTTCTTGATGTATTATGACAGATATATTATTTTAGTGGTAGTGGAATGTATGATCCAACAGATTTGTTTTCATTAGATCAAACTTTCCATGGGGTACCTAAACTTAGAATGAGTTTGATATCACAACACTATTTACATTCTCTGTAAGAAAAATAAAGGATATTTGTCAATAGATTTCAAATCAAAGAATGAGATAGTCCAATTTATTTTTGGTTCTCAGTGATGTATTGCTGTGTTTTGTAACACCATGCATTCATGAAAAATAGATTTTTATTCAGAAGTTCACATTTGTACCACATTTTTTTTCTGTAGGTCTAAAATTTTTCTAAAGGTCAATCTTTCTATAAAAATGTTCATATGTGTTGCCTGATGTAATCAATTTTTTCTAGGTTTATTTTTATTTATTGGAAAGACAGAGTTACATAGAGAGGTAGAGACAGAGAGAAAAGTCTTCAATCTGCTGGTTCACTTCCCAATTGGCTGCAAAAGCCAGAGCTTAGCTGATCTGAAGCCCAGAGCTGGGTGCTTTTCTCAGGTCTCCCACATGGGTGCAGGGACCCAAGGACTTGAGCCATCCTCTGATGCTTTCCCAGGTGCATCAGCAAGGATCCAGGTCAGAAGTGGAGCAACTGGGGCTCAAACCAGCACCCATATGGGATGCTGGCACCATAGGCTGGGGTTTTAACATGCTGTGCCACAGCACTGGCCCCTGTAATCCATTTCTAAAGTGTATACACTGACAAGAAGAATTACACAAAGTACACTCATCTAACAAGGCATATCTTTGCTAAATTTAAAGACAATGGCTTTACCTGCTACACCTAATGCTAGCCTTAAGTATTTGGTTTGGAGCAATACTCATCTGCAGTTTTCATAGGTTTTATCAGAAAGTATCATTTGACAGTAAGTCCTTTTAGTGAATATATGAAATAGATCAAACATTGCATTTGTGAAAAAAAATGCTGCCATTCAGATCATGCCAAGTCTAAGGCTTTGCCACTTCATGATTATATATTCTTGGGCAAACCAGTTACTTACCTCTTCATGCCTCAGTTGCATTTTCTTTAAAGTTAAGGTAACAGGAGCTACCTCCATTTTTCTGGAAACATAAAATTCTGGAAACATCACCTGGTATAAAATAAATGTTAGCAATTATTATTATTATCTATTCACATTTTCCTAAATAAAGGCATTTAAATATCTGTGCCTTTATGCTTAATGTTGTAGTGTACACATTTAGATACAACTCAAAATTTGAATATAATTTGAAATTATATGCATTCAATTTTTGTAAAACTTCATATTTTGCTGGACATGGTAACTCAAACTGGATTCAATTCCTTTTAATTTGATGAGTGAGCCATTTCTTATCTAATTCCCTAGATAATGTAACTTATTCACTCGTTTGTGCTTTGTGATGATACCTGCCTCTTTTTCAAAACAGTAACTAAACTGCATCATTTTAGGTCAAAAATAAATCAATAGAGTAAATTGGTATTTAAAGAAAGGGACTATTCTTTGGCAGTAATCTTAAACTAGCATATTGATGCACTTTGGTAAATGCATTGTAGACTTTCTGATTGTGTATGTGCATTTGTGAATGTATGTATGGTACATGGGTGTGTGTGTGTGTGTGCTCAATTTAAAGCTACAATAAAATTGTAGCATTATACAAAGAAATAATTCTAGAAAATCATGGTTTGCAACAATTTTTGCTCTTTGGAGATTATGATGTTTAGATGATATCTAAAAAGTTCCTGTGAATTTTTTTCAGAATTCTAGTAATATACAACACTGAAATTCATACAGAAGGGGAAAATAGTTGGGTTCAAGGACATCATTAGACTACAGAACCAATCAGCCATAATTCAGGCCCCCAAATTAAACTACTTGTATAAGATTTAAGTAGTTGTATTGATGTCACATATTGTTTGCAAACAAACGTATCTTTTTAAAATTATTTATTTATTTATTTGAAAGCCAGATTTACACAGAGAGGGAAGAAGAGGCAGAAAGGAGAGAGAGAGGTCTTCCATCTGCTGGTTCACTCCCCAATTGGCTGCAATGACTAGAGCTGCACTGACCCAAAGCCAGGATCCAGGAGCTTCTTCTGGGTCCTCCATGTGAGTTCTGGGGCCCATGGACTTGGACCATCTTCCAGTGCTTTCCCAGGCCTTAGCAGAGAGCTGGCTCAGAAGTGGAGCATCTGGGACTCGAATCAGCATCCATTTGGGATGCTAGCAGTGCCAGGCTGCAGCTTTACCTGCTATGCCACAGTGCCAACCCCAAATGTATCTTAATATAACTGTATTTGATAAACACATAACATTAGTGTTGAAAGAATAAATACTTATAAACCTCAATGAAGGCAATTTGTTATTAGGTAACAAAACCATGAAATACTATTCAATTGATTTCTAGTCCAGATATTTTTTCATAAAGAAATTTTAAACAAAATTATATTGATGCCAAAATATTCACAATAGAATTATTCCCAAAAGTGCAAACATATGGTAATCATGTACATTGGATGATTGCTTGATAAAATTCATCCATATATTTAATGTAGTCTATCATTTAATAAATCCTTTAAATTAATTGAATTAGTTGAGGATATGCTTTGAATAGTGTCTATAAAAAGTGTAGGGCAATAATTTATACTGACAATCATTTAATGTGTAGAAATCAATGCCCATAATGTTAATTGTATGATAGAATTACAGATTTTCTTGAAACTTTCAATATTCTTGTTTTCCATGCTGCCTTGTTTTACAATGAGAAAAACATTTAAAAAATTACTTGAGAGGGAGAGACAGTAGCAGAGCTCTCATCTGTTGGTTCACTTCTCAAACACCAACAATGTAGATCTGAGTCAGCCTAAAGCTAGGAGATGGAACTGAATGCAAGGCTCCCACATGAGTGGGGAACCCTACTACCTGACCAGTCAGCACTGCCTCTCAGGGTCTGTGCTGGCAGGAGAGTGGAGTAAGCATCCGGAGCCAAGATGTGAACTCAAGTACTCCAACATGGGACACTGTTCCCAAATGGCATCTTTTTAAAAAAAATTCATTCCTTTATTTAGGAGGCAGAGAGAGAGAGGGGGGGTGTCTTCCATCCTCAGGGTTTTTCTCCAAATAGCTGCAATGGCCAGAACTGGGCCAATCAAATGCCAGGATCCAGGAGCTTCCTTCAGGTCTCCCATGTGGATGCAGGGGCCCAAACCCTTGTGCCATCTTCAACTACTTTCCCAGGCCTTAAACAGATAGCTGGATCAGAAGAGGAGCAATCAGGACATAAACTGACACCCATATGGGTTGTCAGTGCTGCAGGTGGAGGCTTAACCTACTAAACTGCAGCAGCATCCCCCCAAAATGGCATCTTAACTGCTAAGCACAATGCCTTCCCAATGTTATCTTTTTAGAAAGAAAGGTATACCTGCATCCTTTTTGTAAGCTTGACTGTGAGTCGAACTATAGGAACTAGTTGTCTCCCTCCCTCAGGCTGGGCTGGTTGTCTACAACACTCTGGGTCACCACTGCCCCCAGGCCTCTTGGGTAGACCCCCTCATGCAGCACAGTCCCCTAGCCCATGGTGGGGCATGAGTGGAGAGGGGTGGTGAGGACCAGGGCAGCACTAAATCAGGTGACTGTGGAATTACTCTGGGCAAGGCTGGTGGATCACACTGCTGCTGGTGATTGGGAGCACATACCACTGATGCAGATTCTCATGGTTGGGAAGCAGCAGCTCAGTGGCCAGTGCCTCACACACACATCCCACTGGTTGGCTGGCTGCAGGCTCTGCCTGTGCCTACAGCATAGAGCAGGTGGAGCAACTACCTGAATGAGGAGAGGGCAGATGGCACGCAGCATAGCCATAAGTAATGGAGGAAACAATTTCTCAAAGGTCAGAAGAGTTTGAATTTCTGGAGTACTTTTAAGACACTCAAAGTCAGTGACTTGCAACTGGGTGTCTGATTTTACAAAATACCTTGAAAACAGACCCATTGCATAAGTATCTGACACGTCAGAGGGAGAGAATCTGACTCTGAGGACATCCTATTTTCATTTCCACATTTTGTTGACTCTACCTTACAGCCACTCAGAATTTGAACCCTATTGTCAATCTGATTGCACCATCTACTTCAAGTAAAATACCTCAAGTCATTTTCCAATCCAGTGAAGCTGCACATTGCTGCACCATTCAGAGGAACATAACATCCCAATGTCTCTCTTCCAAGTTGCCCAAGGCTCATGCAATCAGTGTGTTGCATCCTGCAGCTGATGCCCACCTTTGTAGCCACCGATCCTGCCAGTAAATGCAGCCACCATCCCCAAGTGTTAAGGACAACCCCTTTCAAAGAATCCACCTAAATGTAACACTGCAAGGGAAAAACATACCTTGTGCAGCTGGGTCACCAAACAGAGATGTGAGTGAAAAAGTGGCAGAAGTTGATGAAAAAGAGGGTGCTCACTTTGACTTTTCTGTGCCTACCTCAGAGACAGTCATGTATAGATATCAGCTGGCCCATATCCTCAGGACAAAAGCTGATGATGGGTTCTCAGGTGCCCAAAGCAGCTGTCATATTCTCTTGTACCTCAGTGCTTTTTACAAAGCCCATAGCTGCCAATGGTGAGCTCAGATGATACCAGGCTCTCCCATTGCCTCCATTCCTGGGTTTTCCCATTTAGCAGCTAAAGTCTTTTCTCAGATTAACTCTTCCAGAATAAGAAGTCCCATCTGTAGTTATCCAGGATGTGACAAGACCTACTTTAAAATTTCTCATGGGGGACCACAGCTGTGTTGTCTACAATAGCCTGCATCTCCTATGGGTGCCAGTTCAAGTCCTGGCTGCTCTGTTTTGGATCCAGCTCCCTGCTAATATACCTGGAAAAGCAGTGGAAGATAGCCCCAGTACTTGGGCCCCTGTACTCACAGGGGAGACCCAGATGAAGATCCTGGCTCCTGGTTTCAGCCTGGCCCAGCCCTGACCATTGTGGCCATTTAGGGAATGAACCAGTGGATGGAAGATCTCTATCTCACTCTTACTTTCTGTAATTCTGACTTTCAAACAAACAAATAAATAAATCTTTAAAAAACTCTTATGCGATGGTCTCCAGGACAACACATACAGGAAAAAACCCTTTTAGCTGTAAGTGGAGAGGTTGTGAAAGGTGGTTTGCCCCTTTAGATGCACTGTCCATGGCCCTTCAGGACAGGGCTTTAACCCACTGCACAACAGCACTGGCCCCAATTTTTATCCTTTTTAAGGAATGACCATACTGTTCTCCATAACATCTGTACTAATTTGTGTTTTCACCCACCATATATGAAGGTTTTCTTTTCCCATATGCTCTCTAGCATTTGTAATTTTTTATCATTTTGGCATAAAGATGATATAGTATTGTTCATGGTTTTGTGTATTTTGAAATCAGATAATTTGTTTATTAAATATTTGTTTATTTGAAAGGTGGATTTAGAGAGAGAGGGAAAGACAGAGATAGCTTTCATCTGCTGGCTCACACCCCAGAGTTTCAACAGTTGAGCCTGGGGCATGCTGAAGTCAGGAGCTTCATCCAAGTCTCCCACATGAGTGGCAAGGACCCAAGTCTTTCGTACATCTTCTGCTGGTTTCCCAGGTGTTTAGCAGTGAGCTAAATTGGAAGTGGAGATTCCTAAACTCAAAGTGGAACTCACATGATATGCTGGCCTCACAGATTGCAGCTTACCCCACTTAGCCACAATGCCAGCCCCTCTATCAATTTAATTCCTCAAAAATAGGTCAGTAATGTTGGCATCCATCTCATTTTGTTTTTTCTCTGTTATTATTCAACTTATTGATGTCTTATTTTTGTTCACATTATTCCTCTCAATTGCTCTACCTGAGGTGAGTAGGGCTGCTGTGTTGCTTAAATGCAGTGTATGCTTTAGATTACTCATTTACTGAGTGCATGTCATTCACATAGCACTTCACTGAAGTTCTACTATGTCCCAAATCCTCTTCTAGGCACAGAATTCAGACCACTTTTCTCTTAGGCCTTTAACATACTACTGCCTTTAACATACTACTTGGAATTTAGTAGCTCATGAAATTTGCAGACTGCATAAATGAATGAATATTTTGAGGGCTGTGCTTTCATGGAGGAACTTCATAAGAGACCGAAGGAATAAAATAAATCAAAAGTATCCACAGTATATAGAATGTATACTATTTTACAAGTCACAGAGAAAAGGAAGAAGAAGGAAAGTAGTGAGAATAGAAAGTTTGTGGCAAGACTAACAGGCACTGGTTGAGAACTTAATAAGCCCATTAGGAAAGCAGTAAGGTTTCTTTACCCCCTGTAGACTCTGCTCTGCAGAGGTGAACAGGGTCCTCTAAACCCACTTGCTGCACACACAAAAACCTGAGCATTGTATTCTCCCACAGGTGTTGGAGACTGATATTGTATTCTGATTTATATTTACATAATGGCTAGTGACATTGGGCATATTCACATGTTTTGACCATTTATATTTCTTCTGAGAAATGTCTATTCAGATCCTTGCCTGTTTCTTCACTGTATTTTTTGGAGTTTTTCCAATTTATGTAAATGTTCTGGAAATCTGTAAACATTCAGAGTTTTAACTTTTCTTGCCATTCTGTTTGCTGTATCTACACTCTGATGTTTACTTTGCTGTGAAGAAGTATCTTAGTTTGATATACTCAAATGTCTCTGTTTTTATTTTTGTTACTATTGCTATTGGAATCTTACTCAAAAGCTATTGTCTGTTGACAATATTTAGAGTTTCCCTATGTTTACTTGGGTTTTGGTCTTATGATTAGATTTTTAATTCACTGTGAGTTCACTTTCACATAGTGTAAGAGATGCTGGAGTCTATTTTCAGGCTTCTACATATGGATAATCAAGTTCCTCTGCACTACTTGTGAAAGAGATTCTTCTTTCTCCAGGTCATTTTAGTTCCTTTGTTAAATATGAGTTGCTGGTAGAAATTTGGGTTTATTGCTATGCTACCTATTCTTGTCCATTGAACTATGTGTCTGTTATTATGTCAGTGCTAACACCTCTTCTTTTTTTTGCAGTTTATTTATTTATTTGAAAGGCAGAGTTACAGAGAGGTAGAGGCAGAGAGAGAGAGAGAGGTCTTCCATCCACTGGCTTACTCCCCAAATGGCCACAATGGCCGGAGCTGTGTTGATCTGAATCCAAGTGTCAGGAGCCTCTTCCAGGTCTCTATGCAGGTGCAGGGGCCCAAAGACATTGGCCATTTTCTACTTTTTTCTCAGGCTATAACAGAGAGGGGTATAAGAAGTGGAGCAGCTGGGAAACATACTGGCACCCATATGAGATGCCGGCACTGCAGACGGTGACTTTACCTGCTTTGTCATAGTGCTGACCCCTGTAATATGTCTTAAAATATGGTGTGATGTCTCCAGCTTTTTTTTTGCTTTATAATATTGCTTTAGATGTTAAGCATCTCTCATGTTTCTATATGAATTTTAGCATCATTTTCTCTAGCACTGAGAAGAACATCGTTGGTATGTTGATTGGGATTGCATTGAATTTGCAAATTGCTTTTGGTAGTATGGACATTTTGATATTATTCTTCCCATTCACAAATACAAGTTTTCTGTGAGACTGTCAAAAATCCTTGACAAAAATTGGACTTTATTACACAAAAATTGATCACTTTTTGGGATCATTTAAATCCATATTTTTGCACTAATATTTGATAAATAATGAAAGACTTTCTCTGAGCATTTTAGTAGGAGAAATTAAAATATTTATTTTATCAATTTCTTCAAATATTGTTTAGATGTGATATTCAAATATTGTTTAGAGCCACTGTCTGTATTCCCTCTAAATTAGGATCTTTTTGCTTTTTGCCTGTTAAACTTGCCCTTGATTCAACAACCCTTTTTAATGTAAAGTAAACTGAAAATGTCATTTCATAAGCTAAAAAAATGACAAAGAAGGAAAAAGAAGGGAGGGAGGTTGAGTATATAATTATGTTCTCTGAATTCTTTCTATAAACCATATTGAATCTTTTAAAAGCTGATTAAAATTAAAACTCTAAATTGGACCATTATGACCAATATTTAAAACAAGTGATTAAAAACTGTAGATGTCTTCAATTTTGATTATCATTCTTATTTAGACTATCTGAAAGAAATCCGGTTTCTCACTTTAAAATATACCAGTGTATTAGAATTCAGTATTAAATGACTTTGTTTAAAAGTGTTATTTAATCTATTGCTTTAAGTGGTAATACTATGGCCATTGTAAAACAAAATCCTTATCATTTTTCATAAAACAGAAAGGGCCTTTAAAACATCATCACTAAAAATATTAAGAGACCTAAAATATAACATTCTTAAAACCCAAGTGATACCATTCAAAATTTTCAAATATGCAGGGATAGTTCGTGTCAAGTAACTAAATAATTGTTAAGTGTATATATGTAATAGCTTCTATAAATTCTTTTGGCAAGGGCTGGCACTGTGGCATAGTGGGTGAGGCTGCCACCTGCAGTGCTGGTATTCCATAGGGGCATCAGTTCAAGACCTGGCTACTCTACTCCCTATCCAGCTCTCTGCTATGGCCTGGGAAAGCACTATAAAATGGTCCAAGTCCTTGGGCCCCTGCACCTGCATGGAGACCAGGAAGAGGCTCCTGGCTCCTGCCTTCTAGTCGGCACAGCTCCAGCCATCGAGGCCAACTGTGGAGTGAACCAGTGAATGGAAGACCACTCTCTCTGCCTCTCCTTCTCTCTCTGTGTAATCCTGACTTTCAAATAATATAAATAAATCTTTAAAAACTTCTTTTGGCAAATAGATGAAGCTATTTGTTATATATTTCAAATAAATAGCAAACATGCTAGAAAAATATATTGCATAAAATTTAAGCAACTCATAGCTATACACAGAAATTTCTCACCATAACAACATAGCAACCACTAAATTTCCAAACTTTTTTTTTTTATGAAAATACTTCATTTATTTTTATTTTTGAAAGCATTAAGGTAATTTTCTAAGGAGGACATGAAAATGAACAGCTTTTAAGCTAGTGCTTGATACATGATACATGAAGAAATAAAGATTTTGAGAGAAATATAAAGGTTTTTTTTTTTTAATTCTAAGCTGTGACATAAGGAAATCTCATAGTTCAGTCAACTAGAAGGAAGATAAAATAGTGTCCAGGCATTTCTTAATTGGAAATTTCTTTTTCTCAGCCCAAAAAGAATATTTCCATCTGTTCTAGCATCTGCTTACTGTGGTTCAAGAATTTCTCCAATTTAACAAGTAGATGTGTCAATTCTGACATCTGGGAATTTTTATAGAATACACAAAAAAGGTGAGGTTGCTGACTTATAAGCTTTTCACTAATTCCTTACATACAAATAGAATGGGAACAACTAATCCTATGGCACTTCTATGTTCTTTTTTATTTTTATTTTTATTTTTATTTTATCTTTTATTTAATGAATATAAATTTCCAAAGTACGACTCATGTGTTACAATGGCTTCCCCCCCATACCGTCCCTCCCACCCACAACCCTCCCCTTTCCCACTCCCTCTCCCCTTCCATTCACATCAAGATTCATTTTCGATTATCTTAATATACAGAAGATCAGCTTAGTATACCTTAAGTAAGTATTTCAACAGTTTGCTCCCACACAGAAACATAAAGTGAAAAATAATAGATGATTTTTTTTAAATGATGATGAAATCAGATCTGACCTATTGTCATGTTTAATCCCAGTGAGAGTCAAGTTGGGAATTGATAATTTCTTTCTTTTTTTTCTTTTTTCTTTTTCTTTTTTTTTTTTTACAGAAGATCAGTTTAGTGTACATTAAGTAAAGATTTCAGTCGTTTGCACCCCCATAGAAACACAAAGTGAAATATACTGTTTGAGTACTCGTTATAGCATTAAGCCTCAGTGTACAGCACGTTAAGGACAGAGATCCTACATGAGGAGTAAGTGCACAGTGACTCCTGTTGTTGACTTTACCAATTGACACTCCTGTTTATGGCATCAGTAATCTCCCTATGCACCAGTTATGAGTTTCCAAGGCTATGGAAGCCCCTTGAGTTCTCTGACTCTTATCTTGTTTAGACAAGGTCATAGTCAAAGTGGAGGTTCTCTCCTCCCTTCAGAGAAAGGCACCTCCCTTTTGAACACCTGTTCTTTCCACTGGGATCTCACTCACAGAGATCTTTTTGCCAGAGTGTCTTGGCTTTCCATGCCTGAAATACTCTCATGGGCTTTTCAGCCAGCTCCGAATGCCTTTAGGGCTGATTCTGAGGCCAGAGTGCTATTTAGGACATCTGCCATTCTATGAGTCTGCTGAGTATCTCACTTCCCATGTTGGATCACTCTCCCCTTTATTTACTCCATCAGTTAGCGTTAGCAGGTACTAGACTTGTTTATGTGCTCCCTTTGACTCTTAGTCCTTTCATTATGATCAATTGTGAACTGAAATTGATCACTTGGAGTAGTGAGATGGCATTGGCACATGCCACCTTGATGGGATTGAATTGGAATCCCCTGGTATGTTTCCAACTCTACCAATTGGGGCAAGTCAGCCCGAGCATGCCCCAAATTATACATCTCTTCCCTCTCTTATTCCCACTCTTATGTTTAACAGGGATCACATTTCAGTTAATTTTCAACACTTAAGAATAACTGTGTGATAATTACAGAATTAAACCAGTCATATTAAGTAGAACAGACAAAAAAAATACTATGAGGGATAATGTATTAAGTTGTCCATTAGCAGTCAGGGCTATGCTGATCAAGTCACCATTTCTCATAGTGTCCATTTCACTTCAGGAGGTTTCCTTTTTGGTGTTGAGTCAGTTGTCACCGATCAGGGAGAACATATGGTATTTGTCCCTTTGGGACTGGCTTATTTCACTCAGCATGATGTGTTCCAGATTCCTCCATTTTGTTGCAAATGACTGGATTTCGTTGTTTCTTACTGCGGTATAGTACTCTAAAGAATACATATCCCATAATTTCTTTATCCAGTCTACTGTTGATGGGCATTTAGGTTGGTTCCAGGTCTTGGCTATTGTGAATTGTGCTGCAATAAACATTAGGGTGCAGACCTCTTTTTTGTTTATCAATTTAAACTCCTTTGGGTAAATTCCAAGGAGTGGGATGGCTGGGTCGAATGGTAGGGTTATATTCAGGTTTCTGAGGAATCTCCAGACTGATTTCCATAGTGGCTTGACCAGTTTGCATTCCCACCAACAGTGGGTTAGTGTCCCTTTTTCCCCACATCCTCACCAGCATCTGTTGTTGGTAGATTTCTGCATGTGAGCCATTCTAACCGGGGTGAGGTGAAACCTCATTGTGGTTTTGATTTGCATTTCCCTGATTGCTAGTGACCTTGAACATTTTTTCATGTGCCTGTTGGCCATTTGGATTTCCTCTTTTGAAAAATGTCTATTGAAGTCCTTGGCCCATCTCTTAAGTGGGTTGTTGGTTTTGTTTTTGTGGAGTTTCTTGATCTCTTTGTAGATTCTGGTTATTAACCCTTTATCTGTTGCATAGTTTGCAAATATTTTTTCCCATTCTGTCGGTTGTCTTTTCACTCTCCTGACTGTTTCTTTTGCAGTACAGAAACTTCTCAATTTGATGCAATCCCAATAGTTGATTTTGGCTTTGACTGTCTGTGCCTCCCGGTTCTTTTCCAGAAATTCTTTGCCTGTGCCAATATCTTGAAGGGTTTCTCCAATGTTCTCTAATAACTTAATGGTGTCAGGACGTAGATTTAGGTCTTTAATCCACGTTGAGTGGATTTTTGTGTAAGGTGTAAGGTAGGGGTCTTGCTTCATGCTTCTGCACGTGGAAATCCAGTTTTCCCAGCACCATTTATTGAATAGACTGTCCTTGCTCCAGGAATTAGTTTTAGATCCTTGATCAAATATAAGTTGGCTGTAGATGTTTGGGTTGATTTCTGGTGTTTCAATTCTGTTCCATTGGTCTATCCATCTGTTTCTGTACCAGTACCATGCTGTTTTGATTACAACTGCCCTGTAGTATGTCCTGAAGTCTGGTATTGTGATGCCTCTGGCTTTGTTTTTGTTGTACAAGATTGCTTTAGCTATTCGAGGTCTCTTGTGCCTCCATATGAATTTCAGCATCATTTTTTCTAGATCTGCGAAGGATGTCTTTGGTATCTTGATTGGGATTGCATTGAATCTATAAATTGCTTTTGGGAGAATGGACATTTTTATGATGTTGATTCTTCCAATCCATGAGCATGGAAGATTTTTCCATTTCTTGGTATCCTCTTCTATTTCTTTCTTTAAGGTTTTGTAATTTTCATCGTAGAGATCTTGAACGTCTTTGGTTAAGTTGATTCCAAGGTATTTGATTGTTTTTGTAGCTATTGTGAATGGGATTGATCTTAGCAGCTCTTTCTCAGTCATGGCATTGCTTGTGTATACAAAGGCTGTTGATTTTTGTGCATTGATTTTATATCCTGCCACTTTGCCAAACTCCTCTATGAGTTCCAATAGTCTCTTAGTAGAGTTCTTTGGATCCTCTAAGTACAGAATCATATCGTCTGCAAAGAGGGATAGTTTGACTTCTTCCTTCTTGATTTGTATTCCTTTGATTTCTTTTTCTTGTCTGATGGCTCTGGCTAAAACTTCCAGAACTATGTTAAATAGCAGTGTTGAGAGTGGGCATCCCTGCCTGGTGCCAGATTTCAGTGGAAATGCTTCCAACTTTTCCCCATTCAATAGGATGCTGGCTGTGGGTTTTTTATAAATTGCTTTGATTATATTGGGGAATGTTCCTTCTATACCCAATTTGCTTAGAGTTTTCATCATGAAAGGGTGTTGAATTTTATCAAATGCTTTCTCTGCATCAATTGAGATAATCATATGGTTTTTCTTCTGCAGTCTGTTAATGTGGTGAATCACATTGATTGATTTGCGAATGTTGAACCATCCCTGCATACCAGGGATGAATCCCACTTGGTCTGGGTGGATGATTTTCCTGATGTGTTGTTGTATTCTATTGGCCAGAATTTTATTGGGGATTTTTGCGTCTATGTTCATCAGGGATATTGGTCTGTAATTTTCTTTCAGTGCTGCATCTTTCTCTGGCTTAGGGATTAAGGTGATGCTGGCTTCATAGAAAGAATTTGGGAGGATTCCCTCTTTTTCGATTGTTCTGAATAGTTTGAGAAGAAATGGGATTAGTTCTTCTTTAAATGTCTGGTAGAATTCAGCGGTGAATCCATCTGGTCCTGGGCTTTTCTTTGTTGGGAGGGCCTTTATTACTGTTTCAATTTCTGTTTCAGTTATGGGTCTATTTAGGTTTTCGATGTCTTCATGGTTCAATTTTGGTAGATTGCATGAGTACAGGAATCTATCCATTTCTGATAGGTTTCCCTGTTGCTGGCATACAGGTCCTTGTAGTAATTTCTGATGATTCTTTTTATTTCTGTGGTGTCTGTTGTTACGTTTCCTTTTTCATCTCTGATTTTATTGATTTGGGTCTTTTCTCTTCTTTTTTTAGTTAGTTGGGCCAATGGGGTGTCAATTTTGTTTATTTTTTCAAAAAACCAGCTTCTCGCTTGGCTGATTTTTTGTAATGTTTTTTTGGATTCAATCCTGTTAATTTCTTCTCTGGTTTGAATTATTTCTCTTCTCCTACTAGATTTGGGTTTGGTTTGCTGCAGTTTTTCTAGGTCCTTGAGGTGCGCTGAAAGCTCATTTATTTGGTACCTTTCCAATTTCTTGGTATAGGCACCTATTGCTATAAATTTGCCTCTCAATACTGCTTTTGCTGTATCCCATAAGTTTTGATATGTTGTGTTGTTGTCTTCATTTACTTCCAGAAAGTTTTTGATTTCTCTTTTGATTTCTTGAATGACCCAGTGTTCATTCAGGAGCATGTTGTTCAGTCTCCATGTGTTTGCATACTTTCTGGGGTTTCCCGAGTTGCTAATTTCCAGCTTCATCCCGCTGTGGTCTGAGAAGCTGCATGGTATGATTCTAATTCTTTTAAATTTGCTGAGACTTGCTTTATGGCCTAGTATGTGGTCAATCCTAGAGAAGGTTCCATGCGCTGCTGAGAAGAATGTGAAGTCTGTAGATGTAGGGTTGAAAGTTCTGTAGATATCTGTTAGATCCATTTGGGCAATAGTGTCAATTAAATCTGCTGTTTCCTTGTTGATCTTCTGTCCGGATGATCTGTCTATTTCTGAGAGTGGAGTATTGAAGTCCCCCAGTACTATTGTATTGGGGTCTAAATCTCCCTTTAAGTCCCTTAACATATCTTTTAAATAGACCGGTGCCCTGTAATTAGGTGCATATACATTTATAATAGTTACATCTTCCTGTTGAATTGAACCCTTAATCATTATATAGTGTCCCTCTTTGTCTCTCTTAACAGTTTTTGTATTAAAGTTTATTTTGTCTGATATTAATATGGCTACACCTGCTTTTTTTTGGTTTCTGTTGGCATGGAATATCTTTTTCCAACCTTTCACTTTCAGTCTGCATGCCTCTTTGTTAGAGAGATGTGTTTCTTGTAGGCAACAAATAGTTGGGTTGTGTTCTGTGAGCCAGTCAGCTAAACGGTGTCTTTTAACTGAAGAATTCAGACCATTAATGTTCAATGTGACTATTGATACGTAGTGACTTTGCCCTGCCATTTTCCCGGAGATATTTTCTAGTATATGCTTTGAGCTTCCCATGCTCTTTTACTGGTAGGTGTTCTTCCTTTCCCTTCTTTCATATTGATGGCCGTGTTTCTGTGTTTCTGAGTGTAGCACATCTTTAAGTATCTTTTGCAGGGCCGGACGAGTGGCCACAAAGTCTTTCAATTTCTGTTTGCTATGAAAGGTCTTTATTTCACCTTCATTCACAAATGAGAGCTTGGCAGGATATAATATTCTGGGCTGGCAATTTTTCTCTCTTAGCACCTGTGCTATGTCTCGCCATTCCCTCCTAGCTTGTAGGGTTTCTGATGAGAAGTCAGCTGTGAGTCTGATTGGAGATCCTCTGAGAGTAATCTGACGTTTCTCTCTTGCACATTTTAGGATCTTTTCTTTATGTTTCAATGTGGACAGTTTAATTACAACGTGTCGTGGTGAGGATCTCTTTTGGTCATGTTTATTGGGGGTTCTATGAGCTTCCTGTACTAGGATATCTCTGTCCTTCTCCAAACCTGGAAAGTTCTCTGCTAGTATCTCACTAAAAAGGCCTTCCAATCCTTTCTCTCTCTCCATGCCTTCAGGAACTCCTAGAACTCGAATGTTGGTTTTTTTAATAGTATCCTGTAGATTCCCAACAATATTTTTTAGGTTTCTAATTTCCTCTTCTTTTCTTTGGTTTGACTGTATGTTTTCCTGTGCTCTATCTTCTAAGTCCGATATTCTCTCTTCTGCTTCACCCATTCTGTTTTTAAGGCTTTCTAATGTGTTTGTCATTTGATCTATTGAGCTCTTCATTTCATTTTGATTTCTCTTCACTATAACACTTTCCTGTTCTACTAGTTTCTGAGTTTCATTTTGACTCTTCCTTAAAATTTCGTTTTCACGAGAGAGATTTTCAATCTTGTCCATTAAGGATTTCTGTAGTTCAAGGATTTGCTTTTGAAAACTTCTAAATGTTCTTATCATAAATTTTTTGAAATCCGTATCTTGCATTTCTTCTATCTCATCATCTTCATACTCTTGGCTTGGGGTGTTTTGCTTATTTGGAGGCATCATAGTGTCATCGTTGATCTTGCTCCCTCTATTTCTGTGTTTGTTACTCGGCATAGTTAATTCTTCTTGCGTCACTGTGCGTTTTTTTTTTCTTTTTTTTTTTTTTTTATACTGTGTCCGTGTTAAGTGGACTGCCTGCTGTTGGAGGAGCCTTGGAGGCTTGAGATGGGTGCGGCCTGAGAGCTCTGCCTGGTTCTTCCAGGTTAAGGGTGTGCAAAGGTGACACCCTCAGGTTATGTGTGGTAAATCTCTCTCTTTTTATTTATTTATTTATTTTATTTATTCAGGGGGTAAGTAACACCGCAGGGCAGGGCTGTGCAGAATGGATGGTATTTAGCTTCCAGTCTTTGGCTCCTCTGGACTCCCACTGGGTTGCCTAGGCTACTGAATTGTAGTGACTCAGTTCCTTAGCTCTCCCCCATTGATATGTAAATCCAGAGAGCAGGCCTGCTCTTTGTCTCTTGCGAATTCTTCTAGCCTTGCAGCCTTGTAACCTTTGCAAGGTTAGGGGGAAGAGAAACCCCGAAGCTTTTTTTTTTTCCTTCTTTCCGGTAGTGAGTTTGCTGCACTTTCCGGCCCCCCTCTAGATTCTGACCCCCGTTTCCCCACCAATGTCTCGGGTTATTGAGCTCACCTCCCCTTCCAGCGCCGATGTGTGGACTCGGAGCCCTGAGCGTCCCAAGTCTCCCCGCTGTTGTCTGTGTGGCATGCACTCCCCTTGGAGCACTGGGGCTTCTGCGGCTTGGTCCCGCGACTTGGCTTCCGCGCGGTGGGCGACCTTGTTCTCCCAGTAGGTCCTCCAATACACGATTCCCGTGCAATTTTTTCCTGGTTCTTTTTTCTGCGGCTACCGTAACTCCCCTTTTATTAAACTAAATTTTCCCGGACTATCGGTGCGCGCCCTCACTATTCCGCCATCTTGGCTCCGCTAAATTTCCAAACTTAATTTTCCACAACTTAGAATCTTTAACTCCAGAAGGAGTACTAAATTGACAGAACAGTGGCCTATGTATCAGGATACCTAATTCTAATACAGAATTATCCCTGCTACAACTTACCTATGTGACCTTGAACAATTCACTTTACTTCTCTGGGCCTTGGCATTTAGCATCCTCATGTGATAAAGAGAGAGGCTTGGATAAGATCAGTTATACACAAGATAGACTTCAACGATCTCTCAGTTTCCAAACAGGCACCTTAAGGGAAAGTAAAACTTTAGATCAAAGCTTACATTTTTAAATATAAATATATTTTAAACTGTTTCTATAACTAGTACAAAACAACACATTCAAATGTGTACCGTGCCACTTTTCAATATTTGGGAATAATTAATGCATCATTTTAGAGCATTGTCTTGAGGCCAGTGCCGTGGTGTAGCCAGTAAAGCCACTGCATGCAGTGTGGGCATCCCATATGGAGGCCGGTTCAAGTCCCAGCTGCTCCACTTTCCATCCAGCTCTCTGCTAGAGCCTGGGAGAGCAGTAGAAAGTTGGCCCAAGTCCTTGGGCCCCTGAATCTGCATGGGAGACCCTGAAGAGGTCCTGGCTCCTGGCTTCAGATTGGCATATCTCTGACCTTTTAGGCCATCTGGGGAGTGAACCAGCAGATGGAGGACCTTTCTCTCTCTCTCTTCCTCTTGTTCACTATCTGTGTAACTCTGACTTCCAAATAAATAAATAAATCTTTTAAAAAATCAAAAGAATATTTTCTTGCATACAGTGAACCACTAAATACAAGATATTATTAGTAATATTAGATCGAAATATTGAAATAAACTAGGCAATAAGCCTTAAGATGCAAATTAATACCAGAAATATAATCTCAAATTTCTGTGTTCAACAAGGTAGTCTCTTTTCCACTACTAACTTTATAGTGAATAAAATATTTTGATATTTTGTTAAGAGTAAATTTATCGGGGGCCAACACCATGGCTCACTTGGTTAATTCTCTGCCTGTGGTGCTGGTATCCCATATGGGCAAAGGGTTCTAGTCCTGGTTGCTCCTCTTTCAGTCCAGCTCTCTGCTATGGCCCGGGAAGGCAGTGGAGGATGGCCAAGTGCTTGGGCCCTGCACCCGCATGGGAGACCAGGAGAAAGCACCTGACCCCTGGCTTCAGATGGGCACAGCTCCAACTATGGTGGCCATTTGGGGAGTGAACCAACGGAAGGAAGACCTTTCTGTATTTCTCACTGTCTATAGCTCTACCTGTCAAATAAAAAAATTATTAGTTTTTCTTAAAAACTGCAGTATTGTAAGGGTTCTAAAATCCCTCTAATTCTAAATGTCTGACTGCTAACTCATTAGCACATATTGCATTCTTTACATCTGGGTAATCATGATAATTCACTTTTAAATGATTAACAGATCTGCTGTTATATATAAATGCATGCTTTTCCGAAAATCATACAATAAGCAGGCTACATACTTTACTTCAAGTAAAACTGCCATATCCAGTCCTACAATTGTAAATAAGACAGTTTCAATTGTTCAGCATTATCAATTATAAATTCCAATAGTGTAGCAATAGTCATAAGAATAAAGGGGCCGATGCTGTGGCGTAGCAAGTAAAGCTGTGGCTTGCAGTGCCGACATCCCACATGGGTGCCAGTTCAAGTCCTGGCTACTCAAATTACTATCCAGCTCTTTAGGCAAGTAGGACTTACTATCCAGCAGTAGAGGATGACCCAGGCCCTTGGGCTCCTGCACCTGCATAGGAGACCCAAAAGAAGCTGCTGGCTCCTGGCTTTGGATTGGCACAGCTCCAGCCATTGTGGCCAAATCAGGAGTGAACCAGCAGTTGGAAGACTGCTCTCTCTCTCTCTCTCTCTCTCTCTCCTCTTCCTGTGTGTGTAACTCTGACTTTCAAGTAAAATAAATAAATTTTTTTAAAAAAGGACTAAATAAAAAGGGAGGTGAAGATTACAAAATTGTTTAACTTTTATTTAATAAATATAAATTTCCAAAGTACAGCTTTTGGATTACAGTGGCTTCGCCTCCCCCATAACTTCCCTCCCACCCATAAGCCTCCTATTTCCTGCTCCCTCTCCCATACCAGAATATTACAAAATTGTATGAAGGACATTTGTACAGTATACAAGTATACTGATTTCTAATGTAATATTTGAATACTTAAAGCAGGAAGGCTAAGTACTTCTTTGCCAAAATAACATGTTTTGTCCAGTGTAAAACCCATTTGCCATCCCAATACACAAAGGGATTTGGGGCAATAAGGAAAAATGAAGTCCACACATGCAGAAATGTTAAGCAAAACAAAATAGAGAATGTATTTAGTTTCGTGCAAATCACATGAGAATTAATAGTATTCCAACAAATATTTTTAATTTTAATGAATGAATGAATTTTCAGTTACATAGCAGAAAACTTCTACCCTCTCCCATAAAACTGAAAGAGAAACATTTTAAAAGTAAAAACTGATGAAAGAATTCTGCAATACATGTTAATGTTAAGTAGCCTAGCAGAGTTTATTTAGAAATACAAACACACACACAGAAAATAAATACATTAAAATCCTACTGAATAGTTCAGTAATAGTTCAGGATCCAATATAGTGTGCAAAAGATTCTGGATTTCCCAGTCACTTTGTATAGGAAATTATTTGCTTTGCTATGTAGCATGTAACTTTAGATTCCTGAACACCTCCACTTTGCTTCTTACCCTGAGTCCCAGCAAATACAGGAACACAGCTGTTGAATCATTCATTTTCTGGATTTGGGAATATCAAAGAATTAATGAGTATAGAAAGTTGTACAGCAGAGACCAAGAATATCCAAGGGAGGTCAGGAAAATCAATTGAACAAGTCAAAATACTATGAATGTATACTGAATGCTCTGTTTTTAATATGTCTTACTTACCTAAAAAGACATGAGGGCTATTGCTCTCTCTCTTAATACAACTAAGGAGAAGGTATCATCAATGCTCGAGAAGAATGAAGACAGCAGAGCTAATACAAAATCCCAAAAATCCAAAATAGAAAAACTGGATATGCACTCCTTACACAAATCCTGAGGTGGCAATGAAGTAGAACAAATCTAAAATTAGAAAAAATTCTTTTTTTAAAGATTTATTTATTTATTTGAAAGTCAGAGTTACACAGAGAGAGTCAGAGAAGAGAGAGGGGTCTTCCATCCACTCGTTCACTCCCCAGTTGGCTGCAATGGCCAGAGTTGTGCCAATCCAAAGCCAGGAGCAAGGAGCTTCTTCCAGGTCTCCCACATGGGTGCAGGGGCCCAGGACGTGGGCCATCTTCTACTGCTTTCCCAGGCTATAGCAGAGATCTGGATCTATATGAGATGCCAGCACTGCAAGTGGTGGCTCTACCCACTACGCCATACTGCTGGCCCCGAAAATTCTTGTCAAATTAAGAACATTTAACCTTTGTTTTAGAATGAATTATTAAAATATCTAAACTGGGGGAATACATAATTTCTTTCTTTAGAAATCAGAAGAGAAAAAGAACACTTCAAGGCTACTGTGACACCACACAGAAGGAATGGAGAATCATGACCTCAATTAGCCTAGGGACAGCATAAAAGGGAGGGAAATTGGAACAACAGAATTAAGATGAATAAGCTTTGACAGCTGAGAGAATCTTAATGTAAAGAAAAGGCATGCAGTTAACTGAAACAATAGAGATAAGTCTGAGAGGAAAAAACATTGTTAAGACATATTAATGGGGCCAGAGCTGTGGCTTAGTAAAGTCAAAAAAAATCTAAAATTTGTTTTTAAATTATATTATTAAAAAAGGTAAAAAAGATGTTCAATCTTAAGTCTCTACAGCATAAGATATACATCAATTTTCCCAGGTTCTATTTGCATTTATTAACAAAGTTTCATGGGTATAATCACTAGAGTGGCTCCAATAAGTTTGTATAAAAAGCATTTTTTTTTATTTTGACAGGCAGAGTGGACAGTGAGAGAGAGAGAGAGACAGAGAGAAAGGCCTTCCTTTTTCTGTTGGTTTACCCCCCAGTGGCCACTGCGGCCAGTGTGCTGCGGCCGGCACACTGCACTGATCCAAAGCCAGGAGCCAGGTGCTTCCTCCTGGTCTCCCATGCAGGTGCAGGGCCCAAGCACTTGGCCATCCTCCACTGCACTCCTGGGCCACAGCAGAGAGCTGGACTGGAAGAGGAGCTACTGGGACAGAATCTGGTGCTCCTACCAGGACTAGAACTCGGTGTGCCTGAGCCACAGGTGGAGGATTAGTCTATTGAGCCATGGCGCCTGCCTCCAATAAGTCTTAACCTGGGATGCAACTAAATTTAACAAGGATACTCAATAGGAATTTTAGAAGAATTCCAAAATATGTATCAGAATAAAAATAAATACTTTACTTAGTAAATCTCATTTTAATATACTATTGTCTAAATTTCCAATTGTCAGATGTACTAAAAAAATCCCAGAAGCAGCAGAGTTGGTCCAACATGATGAGGAATAAAATAAAGTTTTTCAGTTACAACTTGCCTAGAGAAAATGAGAATTCACTGATCCCAGATTAAAATAACCAAGAAGGCCCAATAAAAGAAAACTCAATGTCTTCATACACTAACATTTATTACCTCATATTTATTTAACAAAAAGGTGATTATTCCAGCTATATCCCATTAGGTAGCCCAATTTTACCTACTAAATCCAGAAAAAAAAGCACCTCATGATATATTACTAAAATCATATTGCTATATGCCATCCACCATGTCCACTGTACCTTATACCTAATGTTAAAAGATCTGATGAAAATCAATAGATAAATGATGTGTCTTAACCAAGTGTGGCAAACGTGTTTTGTTCAAAGTTTTCCAAAAACCCCTCAGTCTCAGTTTGCCTTCACCTTGAAAAGACACTTCTGAGGTTTACAAATCAGGCCAGCTTCTTTGGGCCTCCCTCCAATGAAAGGGGCTAAAATCCATCAAAATAAACTCTAGGCACTGTCCTTGTGCTCCCAGTGACTTTTTCACTCTAGGGGCTCACAGACCTTCTGAATTCTTTAGATCACCTGTGATTTCCATTTGTTCTCAAAGATGCAAGTAATTTCCCCTCTTGGAACCTTGTTATTAACTGTGCTGTATGAGAAATGAAGTCTCCTACACACCTTGTGCTTACAATTCTCCAAACCATGTTGTCTGCTAGGACTTTGGCCATGAATATAGGACAGCAATACCTGAACATGATTACTGAGATCTCCTTAATAAAGGATAGATTGGAGCCAGCACTGCGGTGCAGTGGTGTAATCCTTTACTTGCAGTGCTGGCACCCCATATGTGTACCAGTTCTAGTCCCCATTTCTCCTTTTCCCATCCAGCTCTCTGCAATAGCCTGGGAAAGCAGTAGAAGCTGTTCCAAGTGCTTTGGTCCCTGACAAAATGTGGGAGACCTGGAAGCTCGTAGCTCAGATTGGCCCAGCTCCAGACATTGCAGTCATTAAGGGAGTAAATGAGCATATGGAAGACCTTTCTCTCTGTCTCTTCCTCTCACTGTCTGTAAGTACACCTGTCAAATAAATAAATAAATTCTTTATATATATATGTACATTTATTTATATTTGCATGTATATAAATATATTCATATATATTCTATCATTTGAGGTAAGTCAGCTTGAGCATGTCCCGAATTGCACATCTCTTCCCTCTCTTACTCCCACTCTTATATTTAACAGAGATCACTTTTCAGTTAAGTTTCAACATTTGAGAATAACTGTGTATTGATTACAGTATTCAACCAAAAATATTAAGTAGAACAAATAAACAAAAAAAAAATACTGAGAGGGATAACATGCTAAGTTGTTCATCAACAGTCAGGGCAAGGGCTGATCAAGTCACCGTTTCTCATAGTGTTCATTTCACTTTAACAGGTTCCCTTTTAATATATAATAATTATAAACATATAATATTATATAATTTATTATATGTACTATAATATATATATATATATAAAATTGAGATGACTTCAATAGCCAGAGTGTTGCCAAGTTGAAGCCAGGAGCTTCTCCTCCAATGTGTGTGTCAGCAACCCAGGTACTTGGACCATCTTTCACTGCTTTTTCAATTCATTGGTAAGGAGCTGGATCAGAAATAATTATATATTTATATATAAATAATAAATTTATATGTAATAATTATATCTCATATATTTATAATAATTATATGTAATTCTATATTATATATAGAAATATATAATATATTATAATATATTATAATATATAAATATATGTATGATGGACTAAAATGTGGCATTCTCCAATTGGCAGAAGGGACAGGCTCCAATATCTACTGTCTATGTCAGTAGGTCAGTATAATGCAGGAGGTAACCCCTCTACCAAATAAGAAAAGCTATTTCAGTTCAGCTGGACATCATTCTGCTGACTGTTGACCTTATTACTGTTAGTCTGGATGCTTTCATTGGTTGCAATCCAGAGACCCAATTTTCCCATAGATATAAACATCATCAAACATGAAAATTTGGTAAGAAAAGCTTAAACTGAGAGTTATGATTAATAACTATTTTAACAAAATTTCTCAGAACCCATCTAATCCAAACCTCGGACAATTGGAAGCTGTTGTACTTGGCCCACCCATAAACAAAATGGATTCTAAATCCTTTAACTGCAAGGAGAGTATCATAGACATTAATGCTCCAAACTGATCCAGTTCTCTGCTAATGTGTCTGGAAAAGCAGCACAGGATGACTCAAATATTGGGGCTCCTGCACCCATGTGAGAGACCTGGAAGAAGCCCCTGGCTCCTGATATCAGTCTGGCCTAGCCACAGTCATTGCAGCCGTTTGAAGAGTGAACAAACCAGGAGGAAGATCAATCTCTCCCACTCTCTCTTTCTAGTGCTGCCTTTCAAATTCTTAAATAGATCTTTTAGAAAGTAGATCACTTCAATAAATTTGCCATTGCTCAGTCATGGTGACTTTTACTACCTTAAGTTCTTTTTCAAAAGATTTATTTATTGGAAAGGCAGAAAGAGGAGCTGGTGGTTGTGCTGCAGTGGACAAAGCTGCTATCTGTTACATTGGCATCCTGTATGTGCACCAGTTCAAGTACCAGCTATTCCATTTCTGGTCCAGCTCCTTACCAATGGACTAAAAAAAGCAGTGAAAGATGGTCCAAGTGCCTGGGATGCTGCCACGCACATCGGAGGAAAAGCTCCTGGCTTCAACCTGGCCACACTCTGGCTATTAAAGTCATCTCAAAAATGAATTAGGTGGTAGAAGATTTCTGTCTCTCCCTCTCTCTGTAACTCTTTCAAATAAGTAATTAAATATTTTAATATGATAAAAAAGGCAGAGAGACACAGAGACAAAGAAAGAAGTAAAGAGAAGCAGAGAGATCTCCCATCTGCTGGTTCACTTTCTATATGGCTACAACTGTGCAAGACCAGGTTCTCAAGTCCACATTTAGGTTAAAGTTCTCCAAATTAGATGACAGGAATGAAAGAATTTGAGCTATCATCCATTGCTTCCCAGGGATATTAACATGAAACTGATTTGGAAGTGGAGTACCCAAAATTCAGATTAGCACTGCAATATAGGATGTGGGCATCTGTTGTGACGGCTAACAAATTGGAAAACCTAGAGGAAAAATCAACAGATTTCTGGACATACACAATATACCAAAATTGAGTCATGAAGACACATAGAAAAGATAAACAAATCAAAAACCAAGGCAGAGATTGGATGAGTAATAAAGACCCTCCCAACAAAGAAAAGTCCAGGATCAGACAGCCTCACTATTGAATTCTACAGGACTTTTAAAGAACTAATTCCAATTCTTCTCAAACTATTCAAAACAATTGAAAGAGAGACAATCCTCTCAAACTCCTTCTATTAATCCTGCATCACCTTAATTCTTAAACTAGAAAAAGATACAGTGGAGAAAGAGAACTATAGAAAAATATCCCTGATGGGGGCCAGTGCCGTGGCACACTGGGTTGATCCTCCACCTGTGGAGCCGGCATCCCATATGGGTGCCAGTTCTGGTCCCGGTTGCTCCTCTTCCAGTCCAGCTTTCTGCTCTGGATTGGGAGGGCAGTGGAGGATGGCCCAAGTGCCTGGGTCCCTGCACCCACTTGGGTGACCAGGGAGATGCTCCTAACTCTAGCTTCTGATTGGACCAGCACCACCTGTTGGGCCATATGGAGAATAAACAATCAGATAGAATACTTATGTCTCTCTGCCTCTGCCTCTGCCTCTCCCTCTCTGTAGCTCCACCTTTCAAGTAAATAATTCTTTTGAAAAAGTCAACAAACTATAAAGGCTGGTGGAGAGGTAGAGAAAAAGGTACCCTAACCTGCTGTTGGTGGCAATGAAGCTAGTACAGCCATTATGGAAGGCAGTATCAAAGTTCCTCAGAAATCTGAAAACAAACATACCATATGATCCTGCCATCTGACTCCTGGGAATTTATCCACATGAAATGAAATAGAATATGCATAGGCATGAGTTATCTGTACCCTCTTGTTTATTACAGCTCAATTCACAATAGCTAACATGGAATCAACCCAGATGTCCATAAACTGGTGACTGGAAAAAGAATATGAGCTATATATACAGTGTAAAATACTATTCAGCCATAATTGAGAATGAAATCCTATCTTTTGTAACTAAATGGATGAACTGGAAACAATTATGCTTCATGAAAGAAGCCAGTCCCCAAAAGACAAATACCATGTTTTCTCTGGCTGGTGGTAATTAATATATAGACAACAAAAAGTAGCATAGGAGTTAAATTGACATTTTGAGATTTGAGTATTGTTCATAGCACTTTTCTGTACTCTTTGATAGAGTATACAACATATACTCATTGATATTTCTGCTACTACTTGCTGAATTCTTTATTTTGTAGAGGGTTAAAGCTTTTGATTCTAAAATAAAATCAAAGCATGCAGCTGTAAAAATTAAAAGAAAATAAAACAAGGAGGGAGTTGGAAATATGAGACCAAGGGAAGATAGGGTAGGATGTTATCAGTTTGCTCTTAAATCTGTATATATAAATTACATGAAATTTGTTCACTTAATATGCATTTAAAATATAAACTTAACACTAGGAGAAAAAGACCTGAGATCAGTGTTTTCTGGATCACCACTAATAAAATTTAGTCTTCAGTTATGTCTGACTATATTTAATTTCTTATTTATTTTATAAGAAAATTAACATCACCATTTCTAACAAGTCCATCCTGCTTCATCCATATCTATCAGTTCCCACTCTGCTAATAATTTTTCATGAACTTAAATCCATATCATCTTAAAAAGATGCAATGCAGGGCTGGCGCTGTGGCATAGCAGATAAAGTTGCTGCCTGCAGTGCTGGCAAGCCATATGGGTGCCAGCTCAAGTTGTGGCTGCTCCACTTCTGAACCAGCTCTCTGCTATGGCCTGGGAAAGCAGTAGAAAGTGGCCCAAGTCCTTGGGGCCTTGCACACATGTGAGAGACTCGGAAGAAGCTCCTGGCTTCGGGTTGACACAGACCAGCCATTGCGGCCAACTGGGAGTAAACCAGCAGATGGAAGACCTCACTGTCTCTGTCTGTCTGTCTCTCTCTACCTCTCCTCTATTTGTGCAACTATTTCAAATAAATAAATAAATCTTTAAGAAAAAGAAACCTATGGTGACTTCCTTGTTTACAAAACCTTAAAGAAAGAAATAGAGGAGGATACCAAGAAATGGAAAAATCTTCCATGCTCATGGATTGGAAGAATCAATATCATCAAAATGTCCATTCTCCCAAAAGCAATTTACAGATTCAATGCAATACCAATCAAGATACCGAAGACCTTCTTCTCAGATCTGGAAAAAATGGTGCTGAAATTTATATGGAGGCACAAGAGACCTCGAATAGCTAAAACAATCTTGTACAACAAAAACAAAGCCGGAGGCATCACAATACCAGATTTCAGGACATACTACAGGGCGGGTGTAATCAAAACAGCATGGTACTGGTACAGAAACAGATGGATAGACCAATGGAACAGAATTGAAACACCAGAAATCAACCCAAACATCTACAGCCAACTTATATTTGATCAAGGATCTAAAACTAATTCCTGGAGCAAGGACAGTCTATTCAATAAATGGTGCTGGGAAAACTGGATTTCCACGTGCAGAAGCATGAAGCAAGACCCCTACCTTACACCTTACACAAAAATCCACTCAACATGGATTAAAGACCTAAATCTATGACCTGACACCATCAAGTTACTAGAGAACATTGGAGAAACCCTTCAAGATATTGGCACAGGCAAAGAATTTCTGGAAAAGACCCGGGAGGCACAGACAGTCAAAGCCAAAATCAACTATTGGGATTGCATCAAATTGAGAAGTTTCTGTACTGCAAAAGAAACAGTCAGGAGAGTGAAAAGACAACCGACAGAATGGGAAAAAATATTTGCAAACTATGCAACAGATAAAGGGTTAATAACCAGAATCTACAAAGAGATCAAGAAACTCCACAAAAACAAAACCAACAACCCACTGAAGAGATGGGCCAAGGACCTCAATAGACATTTTTCAAAAGAGGAAATCCAAATGGCCAACAGGCACATGAAAAAATGTTCAAGGTCATTAGCAATCAGGGAAATGCAAATCAAAACCACAATGAGGTTTCACCTCACCCCGGTTAGAATGGCTCACATGCAAAAATCTACCAACAACAGATGCTGGCGAGGATGTGGGGAAAAAGGGACACTAACCCACTGTTGGTGGGAATGCAAACTGGTCAAGCCACTATGGAAGTCAGTCTGGAGATTCCTCAGAAACCTGAAGATAACCCTACCGTTCAACCCAGCCATCCCACTCCTTGGAATTTACCCAAAGGAATTTAAATTGGGAAACAAAAATGTGGTCTGCACCCTAATGTTTATTGCAGCTCCATTCACAATACCTAAGACCTGGAACCAACCTAAATGCCCATCAACGATAGACTGGATAAAGAAATTATGGGATATGTACTCTTTAGAATACTATACCGCAGTAAGAAACAACGAAATCCAGTCATTTGCAACAAAATGGAGGAATCTGGAACACATCATGCTGAGTGAAATAAGCCAGTCCCAAAGGGACAAATACCATATGTTCTCCCTGATCGGTGACGACTGACTGAACACCAAGAGGGAAACCTGTTGGAGTGAGGTGGACACTATGGGAAACGGTGGCTTGATCAGCATAGCCCTGACTGTTAATGAACAACTTAATACATTATCCCTCTTAGTAGTTTTTTTTTTTATCTGTTCTACTTAATATGACTGGTTTAGATCTGTAATTGATGCACAGTTATTCTTAAGTGTTGAAAATTAACTGAAATGTGATCCCTGTTGAACATGGTGGTGGGAATGGGAGAGGGAAGAGATGTATAATTTGGGACATGCTCAGGCTGACTTACCCCAAGTGGTGGAGTTGGAAGCATACCAGGGGATTCCAATTCAATCCCATCGAGTTGGCATTTACCAATGCCATCTCACTGTTCCAGGTGATCAGTTTCAGTTCACTGTTGGTAATGGTGGAGGGACTGGGAGTCAAAGGGAGCACATAGACAAGTCTAGTACCTGCTAACGCTAACTGATGGAGTAAATAAAGGGGAGAGTGATCCAACATGGGAAGTGAGATACTCAGCAGACTCATAGAATGGCAGATGTCCTAAATAGCACTCTGGCCTCAGAATCAGCCCTAAAGGCATTCGGAGCTGGCTGAAAAGCTCATGAGAGTATTTCAGGCATGGAAAGCCAAGACACTCTGGCAAAAGATCTCTGCGAGTGAGATCCCAGTGGAAAGAACAGGTCATCAAAGAAGGAGGTACCTTTCTCTGAAGGGAGGAGAGAACCTCCACTTTGACTATGACCTTGTCTAAACAAGATAAGAGTCGGAGAACTCAGAGGGCTTCCATAGCCTTGGAAACTCATGACTGGTGCATAGGGAGATTAGTGATGCCATAGACAGGAGTGTCAATTGGTAAAGTCAACAACAGGAGTCACTGTGCACTTACTCCTCATGTAGGATCTCTGTCCTTAATGTGCTGTACATTGAGATTTAATGCTATAACGAGTACTCAAACAATATATTTCACTTTGTGTTTCTATGGGGGTGCAAACTGTTGAAATCCTTACTTAATGCGTACTAAACTGATCCTCTGTAAAAAAAAAAAAAAAAAAGAAATTAGCAATTCCCAACTTGACTCTCACTGGGATTAAACATGACAATAGGTCTGCTCTGATTTCATCATCATTTAAAAAAAATCATCTATTATTTTTCACTCTATGTTTCTGTGTGGGAGCAAACTGTTGAAATCCATACTTAATGTATACTAAGCTGATCTTCTGTATATTAAGATAATCGAAAATGAATCTTGATGTGAATGGAAGGGGAGAGGGAGTGGGAAAGGGGAGGGTTGTGGGTGGGAGGGACGGTATGGGGGAGAAGCCATTGTAATCCATAAGTCGTACTTTGGAAATTTATATGCATTAAATAAAAGTTTAAAAAAATAAATAAATAAATAAATAAAAATAAAATAAAAAAATAAAAAAAAGAAAAGAAAAGAAAAAAAAAGAAAAAGAAACCTGATTCATGTTATTATTTATGTGTTTTAGAGGTTTTGCAGATGTTGATTACATGTGCCATGAAAACCCATTAAAATGCAAATCCTATAATAGGCAACTCCATGTTCACTAAACTGGTAAAATCCAGTGCATGTGTTGAGAAAAACACACTAGCAATAAATTTCAAAAAGCTGTTAAATATTATAAGTGGCTGTCAAAGAGCTAAAAATCTGACAGTGACTCATTATGTCATTTATTTAGTACATAATGCTGAGAAAATGAGAAGTATTTGTTAAAACTTCTGCTAAAATGCATTAGATTTATAATTTTTGAATGCATCTTTCCTATATGTAATGCAGTCCTGTGCTACTTTGGAGTATCAGAAATTTAAAATGTTGGACTGTTGCTGTTGTGGAGCAGGTTAACACCCTGGCCTGAAGCACCAGCATCCCATATGGGGGCCGGTTCAATACTCAGATGCTCCACTTCTTATCCTGCTCTCTGCTATGGCCTGGGAAAGTAGTAGAAAATGGCCCAAGTCCTTGGGCCCCTGTACCCATCTGGGAGACCTGGAACTAGCTACTGGCTCCTGGCTTCGGATCAGCACAGCTCTGGCAGTTGCAATCAATTAGGGAGTGAACATCAGATAGAAGACCTCTCTCTTTCTCTCTGGCTCTCCTCTCTGTTTGTAACTCGACTTGTAAATAAATAAATAAATAAATCTTTAAAAAAATTAAGAAATTTAAAATGTGAAAGGTTTTAAAAAATGTATTTATTTATTGTGAGGCAGAGTTACAGATATAGAAAGGAAGAGGAAGAGAAGTCTTCTATCCACTGGTTCACCCCTAAATGGCCAGAATGGCTGGAGCTGGGCCAATCTGAAGCCAGGTGCCAGAAGCCAGGAGTCAGCAGCTTCCTCCAGGTCTCTCACATGGGTGCAGGGGCCCAAGCACTCAGGGCATATTCCACTGCTTTCCTAGGCCATTAGCAAAGAGCTGGATTGGAAGTGCAGAAGCAGGGACTCAAACTGGTGCCCATGTGGGATGCTGGTGCTGCAGGTGGATGCTTACTCTACTATGCCACAGAGTGGGCCCAGTGAAAGGTTTTAGGAAGACATCTTTCTTTGCCTGCTAACTACCTCCAACTTCGTTCAGCTGTGTGGAATTACTTCCCTTTTGAATCAAAAAAAGAAAGAAAGAGAGAGAGAGAGAGAGAGATCTATCACGCCTAACCTGGGAGTGTCACCTTTGGCACACCAAACAGAGCTCTCAGGCCACACCCATCTCAAGCCCTAAGGCTCCATCAAAAACAGATAGTCCACTTAATCTAGAGTCATAGTATAACAAGAAAAAGCACCACAAAGAAGAAACCAAATATCTCCAATATGCCAAATAACAAACGCAAAAACTGAGATAATAGAAACAAGGAAGTCACCATGATGCCCCCAAATGAAAAAGACACCCCAATTCAAGATTATGAAGATGATGAGATAGAAGAAATGCAAGAAGAAGATCTCAAAAAATTGATAAGAACATTAAGAAGTTCTCAAAAACAAATTCTTGAACTACAGAAATCCTTAATGGACAAGATAGAAAATCTCTCTCGTGAAAATGAAATATTAAGGAGGAATCAAAATGAAACAAAACAACTAGTACAACAGGAAACTGTGATAGCGACGAGAAATCATAATGAAGTGAAGAATTCAATAGATCAAATGAAAAACACAATAGAGAGCCTTACAAACAGAATGGGTGAAGCAGAAGAGAGAATATTGGACTTAGAAGACAGAGAACAGGAAAGGATACAGTCAGACCAAAGAAAAGAAGAGGAAATTAGAAATCTAAAACATATTGTCAGGAATCTTCAGGATACTATTAAAAAACCCAACATTCGGGTTCTAGGAGTTCCTGAAGGCATGGAGAGGGAGAAAGGATTAGAAGGCCTTTTTAATGAGATATTAGCAGAAAATTTCCCAGGTTTGGAGAAGGACAGAGAAATCCTAGTACAGGAAGCTCACAGAACCCCTAATAAACACGACCAAAAGAGATCCTCACCACGACACGTTGTAATTAAACTGTCCACATTGAAACATAAAGAAAAGATCCTAAAATGTGCAAGAGAGAAATGTCAGATTACTCTCAGAGGATCTCCAATCAGACTCACAGCTGACTTCTCATCAGAAACCCTACAAGCTAGGAGGGAATGGCGAGATATAGCCCAGGTACTAAGAGAGAACAACTGCCAGCCCACAATATTATATCCTGCAAAGCTATCATTTGTGAATGAAGGTGAAATAAAGACCTTTCACAGAAAAGAGAAGTTGAAAGAATTTGTTGCCACACGTCCAGCCCTGCAAAAGATGCTTAAATATGTGTTACACACAGAAACACACAAACACGGTCATCAATATGAAAGAAGGTAAAGGAAGGACACCTCACAGCAAAAGATCACAGGGAATTCAAAGCATATATTAGAACTTATTTTTGGCAAATGGCAGGGCAAATTACCACTTATCATTAGTCACATTGAACGTTAATGGCCTGAACTGTCCAGTTAAAAGACACAGATTGGCTGATTGGGTTAAGGAACAAAACCCATCTATTTGCTGCTTACAAGTAACGCATCTTTCCAACAAAGATCCATACAGACTGAAATGTAAGGCTGGAAAAAGATATACCATGCCAACAGAAATGAAAAAAGAGCGGGCGTAGCCATCTTAATATCGGACAACATAAACTTTACCACAAAAACTGTTAAGAGTGACAAAGAGGGACATTATATAATGATTAAGGGATCAATACAGCAAGAAGATATAACAATTATCAATGTATATGCACCTAACTACAGGGCACCGGTTTATCTAAAAGATTTGTTAACAGACTTAAAGGGAGACTTAGACCCCAATACAATAGTACTGGGGGACTTCAATACTCCACTCTCAGAAATAGACAGATCAACAGGACAGAAGATCAACAAGGAGAAAGTAGGTTTAAATGACACTATAGCCCAAATGGATCTAACAGATATATACAGAACTTTCAATCCTACAGCTAAAGATTTTACATTCTTCTCAGCAGTACATGGAACCTTCTCTAGGATTGACCACATACTAGGCCATAAAGCAAGTCTCAGCAAATTCAAAAGAATTAGAATCATACCATGCAGCTTCTCAGACCACAGCGAAATGAAGTTGGAAATTAGCAACTCAGGAATCCCTAGAGCATACACAAACACATGGAGATTGAACAACATGCTCCTGAATGAACAATGGGTCATAGAAGAAATTAAAAGAGAAATCAAAAATTTTCTGAAAGTAAATGAGGATAACAGCACAACATACCAAAACTTATGGGACGCAGCAAAAGCAGTGTTAAGAGGAAAGTTTATATCAATTGGTGCCTACATCAAGAAATTGGAAAGGCACCAAAGAGATGAGCTTTCAATCCATCTCATGGATCTAGAAAACCCACAGCAAACCAGACCCAAATCTAGTAGGAGAAGAGAAATAATTAAATTCAGAGAAGAAATCAACAGGATTGAATCCAAAAAAAATTTACAAAACATCAGCCAAACGAGGAGCTGGTTTTTTGAAAAAATAAACAAAATTGACACCCCATTGGCCCAACTAACTAAAAAAAGAAAAGACCCAAATCAAATCAGAGATGAAAAAGGAAACATAATAACAGACTCCACAGAAATAAAAAGAATCATCAGAATCTACTACAAGGACTTGTATGCCAGCAACAGGGAAACCTATCAGAAATGGATAGATTCCTGGACTCATGCAACCTACCTAAATTGAACCATGAAGACATAGAAAACCTGAACAGACCCATAACTCTGAGAGAAATTGAAACAGTAATAAAGGCCCTCCCAACAAAGAAAAGCCCAGGACCAGATGGATTCACTGCTGAATTCTACCAGACATTTAAAGAAGAACTGACTCCAATTCTTCTCAAACTATTCAGAACAATTGAAAAAGAGGGAATCCTCCCAAATTCTTTCTATGAAGCCAGCATCACCTTAATTCCTAAGCCAGAAATAGATACAGCATTGAAAGAGAATTACAGACCAATATCCCTGATGAACATAGATGCAAAAATCCTCAATAAAATTCTGGTCAATAGAATGCAACAACATATCAGAAAGATCATCCACCCAGACCAAGTGGGATTTATCCCTGGTATGCATGGATGGTTTAATGTGCGCAAAACAATCAATGTGATACACCACATTAACAGACTGCAGAAGAAAAACCATATGATTATCTCAATAGACGCCGAGAAAGCATTTGATAAAATACAACACCCGTTCATGATGAAAACTCTAAGCAAACTGGGTTTGGAAGGAACATTCCTCAATACAATCAAAGCAATCTATGAAAAACCCACTGCCAACATCCTTGAATGGGGAAAAGTTGGAAGCATTTCCACTGAGATCTGGTACCAGACAGGGATGCCCACTCTCAACACTGCTATTCAATATAGTTCTGGAAGTTCTAGCCAGAGCTATTAGGCAAGAAAGGGAAATTAAAGGGATACAAATTGGGAAGGAAGAACTCAAACTACCCCTCTTTGCAGATGATATGATTCTTTATTTAGGGGACCCAAAGAACTCTACTAAGACACTATTGGAACTCATAGAAGATTTTGGCAAAGTAGCAGGGTATAAAATCAATGCACAAAAATCAACAGCCTTTGTATACACAGACAATGCCATGGCTGAGGAAGAACTTATAAGATCAATCCCATTCACAATAGCTACAAAACCAATCAAATACCTTGGAATAAACTTAACCAAGGACATTAAATATCTCTACGATGAAAATTACAAAACCTTAAAGAAAGAAATAGAAGAGGATACCAAGAAATGGAAAAATCTTCCATGCTCCTGGATTGGAAGAATCAATATCATCAAAATGTCCATTCTCCCAAAAGCAATTTATAAATTCAATGCAATACCAATCAAGATACTGAAGATCTTCTTCTCAGATCTGGAAAAAATGGTGCTGAAATTTATATGGAGGCACAAGAGACCTCGAATAGCTAAAGCAATCTTGTACAACAAAAACAAAGCCAGAGGCATCACAATACCAGACTTCAGGACATACTACAGGGCAGTTGTAATCAAAACAGCATGGTACTGGTACAGAAACAGATGGATAGACCAATGGAACAGAATTGAAACACCAGAAATCAACCCAAACATCTACAGCCAACTTATATTTGATCAAGGATCTAAAACCAATCCCTGAGCAAGGACAGTCTATTCAATAAACGGTGCTGTGAAATTTGGATTTCCACGTGCAGAAGCATGAAGCAAGACCCCTACCTTACACCTTACACAAAAATCCACTCAACATGGATTAAAGACCTAAATCTACGACCTGAAACCATCAAGTTATTAGAGAGCATTGGAGAAACCCTTCAAGATATTGGCACAGGCAAAGAATTTCTGGAAAAGACCCAGGAGGCACAGACAGTCAAAGCCAAAATCAACTATTGGGATTGCATCAAATTGAGAAGTTTCTGTACTGCAAAAGAAACAGTCAGGAGAGTGAAGAGACAACTGACAGAATGGGAAAAAATATTTGCAAACTATGCAACAGATAAAGGGTTAATAACCAGAATCTACAAAGAGATCAAGAAACTCCACAAAAACAAAACCAACAACCCACTTAAGAGATGGGCCAAGGACCTCAATAGACATTTTTCAAAAGAGGAAATCCAAATGGCCAACAGGCACATGAAAAAATGTTCAAGGTCATTAGCAATCAGGGAAATGCAAATCAAAACCACAATGAGGTTTCACCTCACCCCGGTTAGAATGGCTCACATGCAAAAATCTACCAACAACAGATGCTGGCGAGGATGTGGGGAACAAGGGACACTAACCCACTGTTGGTGGGAATGCAAACTGGTCAAGCCACTATGGAAGTCAGTCTGGAGATTCCTCAGAAACCTGAAGATAACCCTACCGTTCAACCCAGCCATCCCACTCCTTGGAATTTACCCAAAGGAAATGAAATTGGGAAACAAAAATGTGGTCTGCACCCTAATGTTTATTGCAGCTCCATTCACAATACCTAAGACCTGGAACCAACCTAAATGCCCATCAACGGTAGACTGGATAAAGAAATTATGGGATATGTACTCTTTAGAATACTATACCGCAGTAAGAAACAACGAAATCCAGTCATTTGCAACAAAATGGAGGAATCTGGAACACATCATGCTGAGTGAAATAAGCCAGTCCCAAAGGGACAAATACCATATGTTCGCCCTGATCGGTGACAACTGACTCAACACCAAAAAGGAAACCTGTTGAAGTGAAATGGACACTATGTGAAACGGTGACTTGATCAGCATAGCCCTGACTGTTAATGAACAACTTAATACATTATCCCTCTTAGTGTTTTTTTTTTTGTCTTTTCTACTTAAAATGACTGGTTTAATTCTGTAATCAATACACAGTTATTCTTAAGTGTTGAAAATTAACTGAAATGTGATCCCTGTTAAACATAATAGTGGAAATAAGAGAGGGAAGAGATGTACAATTTGGGACATGCTCAAGCTGACTTGCCCCAAATGGTAGAGTTAGAAACATACCAGGGGACTCCAATTTAATCCCATCAAGGTGGCATGTACCAATGCCATCTCACTAGTCCAAGTGATCAATTTCAGTTCACAATTGATCATAATGAAAGGACTAAGAGTCAAAGGGAGCACATAAACAAGTCTAGTACCTGCTAACACTAACCGATGGAATAAAGGGGAGAGTGATCCAACATGGGAAGTGAGATACTCAGCAGACTCATAGAATGGCAGATGTCCTAACAGCACTCTGTCCTCAGAATCAGCCCTAAAGGCATTCTGATCTGGCTGAAAAGCCCATGAGAGTATTTCAGGCATGGAAAGCCAAGACACTCTGGCAAAAAAACAAAAACAAAAACAAAAACAAACAAACAAAAAAACAACAACAAAACCTAAATGAAAGATCTCTGTGAGTGAGATCCCAGTGGAAAGAACAGGTCTTCAAAGAAGGAGGTACCTTTCTCTGAAGGGAGGAGAGAACCTCCACTTTGACTATGACCTTGTCTAAACTAGATAAGAGTCAGAGAACTCAAGGGGCTTCCATAGCCTTGGAAACTCATGACTGGTGCATAGGGAGATTACTGATGCCATAGACAGGAGTGTCAATTGGTAAAGTCAACAACAGGAGTCACTGTGCACTTACTCCTCATGTAGGATCTCTGTCCTTAATGTGCTGTTCATTGAGGCTTAATGCTATAACGAGTACTCAAACAGTTTATTTCACTTTGTGTTTCTATGGGGGTGCAAACGGTTGAAATCTTTACTTAATGTATACTAAACTGATCTTCTGTTAAAAAAAAAGAAGAAATTAGCAATTCCCAACTTGACTCTCACTGGGATTAAACATGACAATAGGTCTGATCTGATTTCATCATCATTTAAAAAATCATCTATTATTTTTCACTTTATGTTTCTGTGTGGGAGCAAACTGTTGAAATCTTCACTTAATGTATGCTAAACTGATCTTCTGTATATAAAGAGAATCAAAAATGAATCTTGATGTGAATGGAAGGGGAGAGGGAGTGGGAAAGGGGAGGGTTGCGGGTGGGAGGGACGTTATGGGGGGGAAGCCATTGTAATCCATAAGCTGTACTTTGGAAATTTATATTCATTAAATAAAAGTTAAAAAAAAAATGAAGACATCTTTCATGTAGACTTGGCTGCAATATTGCAAGGTAAGGTTTAGCTTTTATTCCCACACATCAGTATTCACCTTTTAGCAACTATAAATACTTAATATCATAGATAATACATAAATATAGGTAACTGCAGATTTTGTTGTCATTCTTTCTAATTCTCTTTTTAATGTCTGCTATTAGGCCATCTTAATGATTATTATATTGATGTTACCTGTACACAACCGTCAGCATTTCCACTGTTGAATGTGTTTATGTGTACAGGTAGTTTTGTTTGTGTGTACATGAATGCACATTTGATGGAGATAGCACTGACAGTAATACTGTGAGAAATCCTAACGCTGATTTCCAACTTTCTGTCCTCCGCAGAGATGGCTGTCATTGAAGTAGACCACAGGGCCCCTTTTGCTGTTATGGACTGAAATGTGCCTCCCTAAAACTCAAACACTGAAGTGCTAACCACCAACATGACTCTACCTGAAGAAAGTGCTTTTAAGCAGATCAAATGATAGATGTATCTGTCACATCAGAGAAAGGCTTCTGGAAAAATTGAGCCTATTAGGACCTTGATCTGATATTTTCAACCTCACAACTCTGGAAGGCAGAATACGTTGGAGTTCCTGGGAACTCTGGGAAATGGAGTCCAGGCTGCAGCATCCCTTGAGACACCAGCTGGCCCTCCCCAAGGGCTGCAGTCTGGGGTGGGTGCCCACAACCAGAGGGCATTTGCTTTTGTTAAGTCCCTCCTTCCTTTCCTTCCCACCCCAAAATCTCAAGGATCAGTTGCTGTTCTTTCTTTCCTGAATCAAATCTTAAAGAGTGACACTCACTGCTGCTAACTGACCCCAAATCCTGGCTCCCTCATAACCTCTGTCTCTTCCAGAAAAATCTTATTTACTACTTTTGCCCTAGAAATCATAAATGACTATGATAGAATGTAACTTTTAACAGAGGTGTAGAAGGCATGGTTTAATATCCAGTTTTGAGAATACAATTTTCATTTGTGCTTTATTGATGTTTATAGTTCTTTTAAGATTTATTTATTTATTTGGAAGTCAGAGTTACAGAGAAGGAGAGGCAGAAAGAGAGAGAGAGAGAGGTTTTCCATCCACTGGTTCACTCCCCAATTGGCAGCAGCGCCACAGCGCCAACCCCTTATAGTTCTTTTCAAATCATTTTACACTGTCTTTTTATTCATCTAGTACAGAGACAGAAGAATGGACACAGAGCTAACATAGCTGAGTATTCAAGGAGACAGGTTAAGGGGTTAATTGCCTTATATCATATCATTTATACCTTAGATTAATTCTGGGGACAGTATTATCTGGAGTTTACAAAGTAGAAACTGAATGGAAAGAGCTTAGAAAAACATGGTGTTTTTTTAATATCATTAAAAAGTCTAAGTTAAAGGCCAATCAAGGGGCCAAAACTGTGGCATAGCAGGTAAAGCTACCTCTAGCATTGACATTCCATATGGGTGGAGGTTGAGTCCCGGCTACTCTGCTTTCCATCCAACCCTCTGTTATGGCCAGGGAAAGCGGTGGAAGATGGCCCAAGTCCTTGGGCAGCTGCACCTGTGTGGGAGACCTAGAAGAAGCTCCTGGCTGCTGGCATCAGATCAGTACAGCTCCAGCCATTGTGACCAATTGGTGAGTGAACCAAAAGATGGAAGATGTCTCTCTCTTTCTCTCTCTCTCCCCTTCTACTCTGTGTAACTCTGACTTTCAAATAAATATATAAATCATTTTAGAGAGCCAATCAACATATAATACTAGCTTAAAAATCTTTCTTTTGTCTTGGGTCTCAGTTTTTAAAATCTGATTTCTCAAAGGGAAAAAATGTGAGAGAGATGAAGAGTACCTACAAAAATAATTGACTGTAATTATTTACTGTAATAATTTACTGTAATGATTTACTGTAATTTACTGTAATAATTTACCATAAAGAACCACATAGGATTATAACTTGTCTAGAAAACAAAGGAGATTCAAAGTTGCTATTATTTCATGGTTATTTTTTCTTATTTTTAATATCAAGATAGTATATAAATATTACGCACTCCTAGGTATTTGTGTTGTTTGATATATTTTATTTTATTTTATTTTATTTTATTTTATTTTTTTTTTTGACAGGCAGAGTGGACAGTGAGAGAGAGAGAGAGAGAGAAAGGTCTTCCTTTGCCGCTGGTTCACCCTCCAATGGCCGCCGCTGCAGCCGGCGCACCGCGCTGATCCTGGCAGGAGCCAGGAGCCAGGTGCTTTTCCTGGTCTCCCATGGGGTGCAGGGCCCAAGCACCTGGGCCATCCTCCACTGCACTCCCTGGCCATAGCAGAGAGCTGGCCTGGAAGAGGGGCAACCGGGACAGAATCCGGCGCCCCAACCGGGACTAGAACCCGGTGTGCCGGCGCCGCAAGGTGGAGGATTAGCCTATTGAGCCACGGCGCCGGCTCTATTTTATTTTTTTAAGCAGAAATTCAAAGAGATAACTGGGTAACATGGAGTTCTGTGTTTCTGATTACTTCTCTCAATTAGAGATCATGGGATTAGAGTTGGTGCTAGATTAAGAATGCTTAAATCTTTATCCACTGACTTCACACCAGTATTCACTATGTTAAACAATATTCTTTGGGTAGATTGCTCTTTCTTGCCAGACTGTAAACTTCATGGGGTCTAAAACATATTTGCTTTGACACTAAAACTCAGCATCTTGACAGTCAGTCATTTAGTTGAATAAATAAATGATATACAAAATAAATATTTCTGCCTCTCAAGAACTGCCTAATAGAGAAGAAAATAGAAATCAATTTGATGACTCTCAGTATTAGGTGAATATATAATTTGTTGTTCTGACATAAGCTTGGTCATAAAAAGGGCATATTAATAATTACACAGAGTTAAAGTGTATGAACACCTAGGGCCAAGCGGGTTAAATGTTCACCCTAGCTATGTAAGGCATTCCATGTCAATATAGGAGAGGGAGGAGGAAGAGGGGAGAGAGTGTAGGTGGGAAGGTGGTTACGGTGGGAAGAATCACCATGCTCATTAATTAGTAGCAAAGAGAGAATCTGTGATCATTTGTTGCTTAAGAAAAGGTGATAGGCATTATTTAATTATAATGCAGGCATCAGTGTTTTCCTGTCTCTGAAATAGGAAGTCTATAACTCAGAATTCCTTGCTGTTTCATCAAAAACAATTCAAAACAAAAACCTAATTAAGCATAAGAGGAAGTTATGCATTAGAAGTCTATTCTAATCTCTAGGAGGTTCAGGGGTTGGAAAATTCATCCAAAATCTTGCTGCAAAATGTCCCATACATTTCCCATGACCACTACTCGTAAGCATAAGCTCTTTTTTTAAAAAAAAAAGATTTATTTATTTGAAAGTCAGAGTTACACAGAGAGAGGAGAGGCAGAGAGAGAGAGAGAGAGAGAGAGATAGAGAGAATGAGAGAGAATCTTCCATCTGCTGGTTTACACCCAATTGGATGCAATGGCCAGAGCTGAGTTGATCCAAAGCCAGGAGCTAGGAGCTTCTTCCAGTTCTCCCATGTGGGTTCAGGGGTCCAAGGATGTGGGCCATCTTCTACTGCTTTCTCAGGCCATAGCACAGCTGGATCGGAAGTGGAGTAGCCGGGACTCGAACCGGTGACCATATGGGATGCTGGCACTGCAGGTGGCAACCTTACCTGCTACGCCAGAGCACCAGCCCCCATAAGCCCTATCTTCTGCAGAACCAGCACCCCAGACACCAGCCACCACATGGCATCCCATGGCATACTCACCCCTGGCAATGTTCTGCAGCTCCTGCTCCACTCCACTTTCACTGGAAGAATCTGCAACTCCTTTTTTCATGCAAGTAATTCTGATTTAGATTATGTCCCTGATACAATTGGCTGGCAAGTGCCATGGCATGTGTCCATGTCCTAGCTAAATGCAAAGCTGGAACATTTTAAACTTTTCACTGCCATGGTGAGACACGGACTCCATCTAATGAAGTAGGGGATTTTTCAGGGAGTCTAGAGAATCAAATATGACAAAATGACAAATCTTAACCAAAGAGTGCTGTGGCAGAGATGAAGAGAACCCAAAATATATTTTTCTATCTTTTCTTTTCTGAGTTAAGTGCCTAAAAACAAAGCCAATGAGGGTTAAACAGACCCATTCTAAAAATTCCTTAACATCTTCATTTTCATCCAAATTAATATATTACTTGAAGAAAATAAATTTTACATAAATGAAAATGTACATTAAAATGGAAGTGTACAGTACATAGGCCCTCAGTTAGCTTCAAACCATCTGGGTCCATTAATGTGTTCTTCCAGAACCAAAGCTGCAGTACAATAGAACCACAGCCTCTGACATTCCTCCTCCACCCTGATGGATTTTGGGTTTTCCTCCCACCTCCCCTCTTCTGTGAATACATCAGTAGCAGGACAAATGGAATCCAAAGATACGATGATGTTATTTAACATGGAATAAACATAGTGTTTTAGTCAGTACAATCCTCAATACTACAATAATAATTCTGAGTTCACTGATTATTAAAGTAAGTATATGAAATCTATTCCTAAGTAATCATAACACCGAGAGTTCAATGTAGACTTTCAGAGTGAAAGAAACAGAGAATTGTGTAGAGATGTGTATCTCTATAATACAGATTTACCGCTGTACTTTATAGACAGTACACCATGTTTGTATTTTCTTTTTTTTTTTTTGCAGTCTGGCATAGTTTATTACATCCAGCATGTCACTTTGGAAATTTTATGATTAGACACTAATATACAACAAATTTTGAATCCTTACAGATAATATAGAGCACCCTAGGCCCTCCCAAGGGCAGAAAACAGACCAAGAGCTCATAGACTGGCTGCAACTGCAAGAAGCAGATGAAGATATCATCAGAAAGATACATATTCCTGCAGTGTGGCTGCTGAGCAGTTCTGCCCTTATGGATCTCATCTCTGTTTCAGATCGTTAAAGAAAGTTACATGCTTTTTGACATTTCTAAAGATTTCACTAATGAGAATCTAAGATATCTTCACTATGCTAAGAGCCTCAGAACAGCCCAAAGACTTGGGCCATCTTCTACTGCTTTCCCAGGCCATAGCAGAGAGCTGGATCAGAAGAGGAGCAGCCAGGACTAGAACCGGAGCCCATAGGGGATGCTGGCACTTCAGGCCAGTGCTTTAACCTGCTGTGCCACAGCACTGGCCACAATGTAGCATTTCTAATAGAAGAGTTTGTTAAGTCATTAACTCCTCTAAAATACAAGTTAAGTGTTAGTTTTTGAACTTTGATTCATTCATGAGAAAAATAAAAGGTTAATTTTCTCTCTTTGCTTCTGGGTATGTAAATTTTATTCTAAGAAATTAATCATGACTTTTACATCTCAAACCCTATTATGAGTAAGTAGAGAATACTGTGGGGTCATACGCTCATTCTATCAAAGAACATTTCTCCAATTAAAGAAAACATTATGGGCATCCCATATGGGCACTGGTTTGAGTCCTTGCTGCTCCACTTCTGATCCAGCTCCTTGCTATGGCCTGGGAAAGCAGTAGAAAATGGCCCAAGTGCTTGGGCCCATGCACATGCATGGGAGACCTTGAAGCTCCTGGCTCCTGGCTTCAGATGAGCCCAGCTCCAGCCATTGCAGCCAGCTGGAAAGTGAACCAGCAGATGGAAGACTTCTCTCTATGTAACTCTGCCTTTCAAATAAACAAATAAATCTTTGAAGAAAAAAAGATGTCCAAGTCTTACATCAGAGTACTGGGGTTCAGTGCCTAGCTCTGGTTCCTAACTCCAGCTTCCTGCAAATACCGATCCTATAAGGCAGCACTGATGGCTCAAGTATTCAGGTTTCTGCCCACACATGGGAGATTAAGATTGAGTTCATGGGCTGGCGCCATGGCTCACTTGGTTAACCCTCTGCCTGCAGCACTGACATCCCATTTGGGTGCCGGGTTCTAGCCCTGATTATTCTTCTTCCAGTCCAGCTCTCTGTTGTGGCCCGGGAGGGCAGTGGAGGATGGCCCAAGTGCTTGGGCTCCTGCACCTTCATGGGAGACCAGGAAGAAGCACCTGGCTCCTGGCTTTGAATTGGCATAGTGCCAGCTGTAGTGGTCATTTGGGGAATGAGCCAGCAGATGGAAGACCTTTCTTTCTGTTTCTCTCACTATCTTTATCTCTACCTGTCAAATAAATAAAAAAAAATTGAGTTCACACTCCTGGCTTCAGCCTGACCCAGTTCTGGCTGTTGCAGGCATTTTGGGGAGGAAAGCAGAGAATCAGAGTGCATTTTCATTCTCTCTCCCTCTGCCTCCCAATTAAGTAAAAAAAAATTAAAGAAACTCAAACTGGACTAAAGGTAATAATATAGGTAAGTGTCCCACTTCTTTCATATGACCAACCACTAGGTACTAAAAGTTTTCATTTTTTCCACTCACCACATCCTTTTCCCATGGCATTTAATTTCCTAGGTTTTAATTTTTCTTTTCCCTAGGTAAAATGTGACCACTTAGTGCCAATGCTGTAGCATGAGGTAAGACGCTGCCTGTAATGCTGGTATTCCATATGGGTGCTAGCTGAGTCCCGGCAGTTCCCCTTCCAATCTGGCTTCCTGCTAATGGTCCCAGAAAAGCAACAGAAGATAACTGGGGCCCTGCCACCCACATGGGACACCCAGATGAAGTTCCTGTCTTCAGTCTGGCCCAGCCCAGGCCACTGCAGCCACCTGAGGAGTAAACCAGCAGATAGATAATCTCTCTTCCACACTGCTACATTTTCAAATACATGCATGAATCTTCCTTTAAAAAATAAAAATAAAAACCACTTAAGCTTTCAAAGGTATACAAGAAAGAAGCTTACAGCACTGATAAATTCAGGACCTAAAACATCTTAATGATTGAAAAAAGCAAAGCAAAGAGCAATATACAGAATGATACTGAGTGGGTTTTTAAAAGCATATATTTTGGTCCCTAAATTTCTAAACCATGAACATGATTATTACATAAATATATTTATATATTTTTTAAGATTTGTTTTATTTACTTGAGAAAGGTATTCCATCTGCTGGTTCACTCCCCAAATTACTGAAAACCTGGGGCTGGGCCAGGGCAAAGCCAGGAGTAGGGGCCAGTGCTATGGCACAGCAGATTAACACCCTGGCCTGAAGCACTGGCATCCCATAAGGGCACTGGTTCAAAACCCAGCTGCTCCACTTCTGATTGAGCTTTCAGCTTATGGCCTGGGAAAGCAGTAGGAGATGGCCCAAGTCCTTGGGCCCCTGCAACTAAGTGGGAGACATGGAAGAAGCTCCTGGTTCCTGGCTTCAGATCAGTGCAGCTCCAGCCATTGCAACAAGTTGGGGAGTAAACCATCAGATGGAAGACCTCTCTCTCTCTCTCTCTCTCTCTCTCTCTCTGTGTGTGTGTGTGTGTGTGTGTAACTCAAATAAATAAACAAATCTTAAAAAAAAAAAGCCAAGAGTCAGGGAAATTTCATCCAGGTCTCCCGCTTGGGTGCAGGACCCAAGGATTTGTACCATATTCTGTTGCTTTCCCAGGTATGTTAGCAGGGAGCTGGATCAGTAGCAGAACATGCAATTGGGGCCCATAGAGGATGCTAGTGCTGCAGGTGTTGGTATAACCCATTTTGCCACAGTGCTGGCCCCGTAACAATTTTTAATTCCTAGTAATTAACAGGGAAGAAAGAAGTATGGCAGGATACCTTTTTTTAAAAAAATTATTTTATGTATTTGAAAAAGTTATATAGAGAGGTAGAGAGTGAGGTAGAGAGAGAGAGAGAATCTTCTGTCTGCTGGTTCACTCCCCAAATGGCTACAATGGACAGAGCTGAGCTGATCTGAAGCCAGGAGCCAGGAGCTTCTTCTGGGTCTCCCACATGAGTGAACGGGCCCAAGGACTTGGGCCATCCTCTACTGCTTTCCCAGGTGCATTAGCAGGAGGCTGGACTGGAAGTAGAGCTGCTGGGACTCTACCAGCACTCATATGGGATGCCTGTATTTCAGGCTAGGGCTTTAACCTGATGTGCCACAGTGCTGGCTCCAACAGGTGACCTTTTACTCTAAATAATCTCTTCTTGGTATTGGCAGCAGTTTGTAATTTTTTGTTTATTTGCCTTCTTCTTAATCTATATTTTTAAAAAATTACAAAAAGTTCCAGCACCCTGAGAACCTCCATCACAAGGGCATACAATCAGATGTTTGTCCAGAAAAGGGTGGTGTAGATGCAACGTGGAAAATGCAAGGTGAGTTGATTCATCATTCTCAGGCTGTGGTTTCCATGGGCAACTTTTACAACCAACTGCCTTATTTGTACCTCTTCCACGGAGTAGAAAACATGTTAAGTCATACTATTTAGCCAAAAGCCAGTGACAGCACTTAAATATGTCATCAATCCAGGGCCAGCATTGTGGCACAAAGGGGTAAGTTGCCAACTGCAACAGCAGCATGCCTTATGGCACTGCTTTGAGACTCACTTCCTTCACTTCTCATCCAGCTCTTTGCTTGGGAAATCAGCAAAGATTGCCCCAGAGTTTGGGTGCCTGCACCCACATCGGGGACTGGGACAGAGTTCCAGGGTCCTGGCTTCAGACTGGCTCAGCCCCAGCTATTGTGGCCATCTGGAAGTGAGCCAGCAGATGAAAGATAGAGATCTCTCTCTCTCTCTTCCTTTTACCTAAACATACATTACGTAAATAAATGAAAATGCATCAATATAGCAACTTTTTGAGGAAAAGTCTTCTGATTATTGCAGGTATTGTCTCAATGCATAAAAATATTCAGACACAAAAATTATAAACTGATTTATATTTATATTTCACAACCACATACTTTTCAGAAAAAAATTGTCTGCCACTCAGTATCGGGTATCAGTCTGAAAGTATTCATTAAAAAAATAAAGTAATTTTACTAAACACAAAAACCTCTAGTATAGGCTGCGTATAAACCAGTTGCTTCCATGGGTATACACAGATTGATTTTTGTTAATTTACAGGGATCACTGCACTTCCCTGGCATGGAGCTGTCTGAAGAGTTTAAACACTGATGGGTGTGGCATTATTTCTGATATTTGCTTATTATCCAGAGTGCATTCATTAAATATCTATCATGAACTTCACACTCTATAAATCTGTTTCAAATATGTTGGTATTTAATGGTACTTACACACTTACAAACTGAGCTAATCCTCCTAACTTCTCTCTGGAATAGCTATGCCTTTGACATTGCCTTTTTTCACACATATGGAAATGCATAATATGCTTCTGTATGGTACTTCAGAATTTATAAAAGGCTTTTCAGGTAAGATTTACATAACATCATGTGAAAGTGGCCAAAGGACACAGTCTTCTCATTACTGAGGGGAGAGGTATGAAGTGACTCTCTGAGCAGTTACTCAGATTCTATCAGTCAGGTTCAGAATCTTATTAGGTATCAGATACACATCTAGATTTTTTCCCTACTGTCTCTTTGTCAGAATTCCCAGCCTATGAGTGAACTTCAGTCTGAATGAATGCTAATATTCAAGGTTCTAAGTGAAAAAATTACTGAGGTTTGTATTGGTGAGTAAAGCATGTGTCTAAATGTTACTTGTATTTAATAATAAGTATTGAATCATATGAAACTGAATATAAGATTATGCAAATTTTTAAGATGAAGAGCATATATTTAAAACCACATTCTTACATTTTACAAACGTGTTGAAACACCTTATGGGAGCATGTGTTTGGCATAGTGGTAAAGCCTTCCACATCCCAGTCAGAATGCCCGGGGCTCAAGCCCTAGCCCTGCTTCTGCTTCTGGCTTCCTGCTAACAGAACCCTGGGTGGCAGCAGCTGATGGCTCAAGTCCTTGAGTCCCTGCCACCTATGTGGGAGACCCACACTGAGTTCCTGGCTTCAGCCTGACCCAGCTCTGGTTGGTGCAGACATTTGAGGAATGAGCAGTAAATGGAAGGGCTCTCTCTGCCTTGCAAATAAACAAAAATAAATATACAGACCTTTTCTTAATGTGTCTTGCTCACATCTAAATGATTTCCCTTTTCACAGTAAAATACCTAACTGTCGTCTTTAGTAACAATGCATGTTTTGCTCTCCATGTCCACTCCTGAGCTCCAAGTACTGGCAGCTCACCTTAGCATGCTGACTGGTTCCAATGTTCAAGTACTCATCTCCCATTCTCTTTTGGTGGGTCTACCGGAAAGAAAGGAGAGTATCTACAGTGATTAATATCTTACTGTTGCTCTTGCTGTCCACCTGCAGGCCTGAAGGATGACCACCTGAATACACACTGTGAAGTTCTGGACATAGTTTCCAAAATTCAGTCACTTTGCAGCTGAAGGACTCTGTCCTCATCAATCACCTGGAAGCCTGCAGGAGTAAGGAGAAGCTGTGTTTGAAGAATTCACAAATAAAGTGCATTGAAGCCAACCACTACCACCCCCACCACACCCCTAATTCAGGGTTCTGGCAAACCACAAACCAGGAGTTTGGGACCAGGAGTGGTTCAGGAGATGACCTCGACTCCTTACTCTGAACAGCTCCAAAGTGCCTGGTGCACCCAACGGGAGCTCAGCGCCTTGACCTCCTGCCCTCCTGCCCTTGCCACCAGAATGCCCGGCTCCCAGAGCCTCCAGGAGGCCTGCAGCAGCCCCGCAGGTCCAGGCGCACTGGGATGTGCATCCAGAGCTAACCCAAAATACAGGCCCAGCTCAAGTGTCACCTCCCCACAAAGTCACTGTCTCCTACTCCCTCCCAGAAGGCTGCAGGCCAGCACCTGGCACCAGGAGTCATGGCATTTGGGGTTCACCCACTCTCCCACAAAGGAAGATGCCCCCATGGGAACCCCGCTCCACCTGTGGGCAGGGCTGGGGGAAGAAGGGCCGAGCCAGCCTCCACCCTAGGACTGCAGCCTGGGAAAGTCCAGGGCCCCAGTGCCCTTGCCGGGCATGGGGTCTCCCTAAGTGTGCTCTGAGTCAGGGCCTCAGCCAGCAGCAGCTCCCTTGCTTCCAGAATCTGCTGCAGAGAAGCTCAGGAGACGCACTGGGCCCTTGTGCAGCTGCCTGCTGTAGGCATCCAGGGCAGCAGAGTCCTGCGGGGTCCCTAGAGATCCTGGCCATGCTGTGCCTTCCATCATCCACCCTCCTGCACTGCTGCTGGGGGCAGTGCTTCTGTGGTTGATATCTCATTCAAGTCCATGGGCATTTTCTCATGATGGGCTGATCTCACACAGTGACAATCATGGAACAAATCACTGTTCTGCAGCATTTGCCTCCCAGGAGCATTGCAGGTGGACAGGGGGACATGGGTGACTGGTGGCACCTCCTGTGCATGGTTTCTGGCCCATCCAGGACCGAAGGTGGAAAGGGAAGCAGAGGAGCCGGCTCAAGGCAGTCTCGCTGCGGGTTCCATCAGGTGCAAAATGTCTCCTGATTGTGGTAAACCTTGCAGGGAAACTGTCTCCTTTTGTGGGCCAGACAGCATCTGCTTTATTAGCTGTGCAGTGTATTGATAATTAAAATTTGGGCAGTCCTATCTTTAGTCCTCACAGCATAGTTACATTCTGAGGAACTGATGAAACTGTTCAGTACTTCGGGACTGAGTGTAATATTTGGTGGGTAAACCTGTTGTTGGCTTTTGGTTTATAGCTATTAGGTGACTTTATTTGGTAAAAATGCATTCAGGCTCACTAGTGTATTCAAGGATGACCACTTAGTGAATTGTCTTTTTTTTTTTTTTAAGATTAAGAGTATTGAAGAGCAGGTTGAGCTACCTATGGCAAAACTCCACCATTCCTGGGAAGGCCACAATTGGCAAGAAAAGCAGGTAGCAAGCTTTCATCAAGTAAGTTGAGATTCCTGTGTTTGCAATCTGAACAGCTCACTGCTGAGCTGGCAGGGCAACTGCTCTGAGCACAACTCATTACAGAACTGCTCTTGCAGACCTTCCCTGAAGGAAGCACTATTGTGGTCAGAAGCATTCCAGGAGCTGCTGGCCAGCAAATGTGAATTAGACTTTAATTTAATCCATTGCAAGTATCACAAGAGTGCAGAAAGGCTGTGTCCTCAAATGAGCAGCTCACCAAGGAGAATTTGATTTAACCTAGAAGGTCTGTTTATCTCCATTTATTTCTCAGCATATTGACACCAGGTGGGGAAGATAAATCACCCTTCAGCTCTGCAATGGCAGTGCTCTTGGTTGAGGCTGAGGATGCTTTTCATTGCATGCAGTGTTTGAAGAGACTTAGTTCCCTGAGGATTTATGCCTCTCCTGTAAATACATTTTTGGCATTAAAACAAATTGAAGTATTTATGTTTTAGTAGTATGGAACCAACTTAAGTATTTTGCCTACTGGCACCTTTGTCTTTAAAGAGCTAAATCCGCAGGATTACAGGATTGAGTAAAAACTAGAGAATAGCTAATCCTAGTACTAGAAAAGCACAAGGGATTATTTGATCATTAGCTTCCTCATATTCCTCATGTTTCTTTTTATTTTTCTACCTTCTCTTCCCTACTTACAGATGGTCTGGCTGTATTGGAGGCTTTTCTAAAAACTGAATTCTGTGAAGAAAATATAGGCTACTGGCTGGCTTGTGAAAACTTCCAAAAAGATCCACCCACCCCAGAAGCTATCCTTATATCCAAGATAAATATATGCACTCTTCTTAGAAAAAGGCCCAAAAGAGGTAAGACACAATTCCTCATTTCAGCATAAAGTGTACACTCTTGACATCAAGAAGCAACAGAAGAAGTAAAGACATAAGACTAAAGCAAGGGCCAGGGAATCTGAAAAGCTTCCTCTCCTGGTGTCCTGGCTTTCAAATAAGTATCCCCCTACCTGGCAGGTGAAGCTCATCACACATTACAGCTTCTGATTTTCACTTTCAAAGAGCAGAGCCCCCTTCTCTAACAAAGGATAATGATTGATCTTTTTTTCAGATGAACATGCTTTCAAACCAAAACTCTCATTATCCAAAATATACAAGAAGCTACAACTCCCAGGTTTACAGCTGCCTGGAAAAGGGTGTATTGCTTGATGGAGAATAACTTTTTGAAGTTGTATTTATTTGCAAGGCAGAGTTACAGAGAGAAAAAAAGAGGGAAAGACAGAGGTTCACTCCCTTCCTCCAGGTCTCCCATATGGGTGCAGAGGACCAAGCGCTTGGGCCATTCTCTGCTGCTTTACCCAGCAAAGAGCTGGGGAAGAAGTAGAGCAGCTGGGAGTCAAACTGGCATCCATGTGGGATGTTACTGCTGCAGGCAGCAGTGTAACTTGCTATGCCACAGCACCAGCCCCCAGAAAGAACTCTTATCCATGGTCTTTCTTTTGAGTCAGAATGCTACCAGGACTTGTGTTGAAAACCACAGATCACCACAGAACCCCATGAGAAGAAAAAGGAGCCCCAGAGTAGAGTACATATTCTGTTTCCTAAGGCAGAAGATTTTGACTGCCAGAGACTGACATTCAATTCAGCCTGGGTGTTTGGAAAACATCCCTCACAACTGTTGATTCCAGTTCAGGTAGTAAATCAGGAAGCTGGTGACTCTCCAGGAGATACCTGTATCAGAACAGCTTCCACCACCGTGAGGACACAGGCAGGAAATACGTGGTCTGAGTGGGGTGGGTCTCGCTGGAAAAGCAGGACTCTGAGATGGAAGATAATGCAATGGAATGCTGTTGATCTAGACTCACTTAAAATCAATAGGTCTGGGATTCTGTGGCCTTAGCTACCTAGCTCTACATCTTTCCTTAAATCCCTCCATGTCACCACATGGTTTTAGTTCTAGGTTTTAAGTCCAAACTAATGTATCTTGTTTATTATGTAGACTCATCCATTCTATTGTTGTGTATTGCTGAACTGGAAGTGATATTTGAATTGTTAAATGGTATTTAAAATAGTGAGTGCTCATGTGTAGAAAACCACAGTGGCTGTTCCAAGTGCCAAGAACTCTTGAAGGCAGCTAAGCTTTGAAGTGGTCTTTGAATATTTGAATACATTTATTTTGATAAATAATCTCATTGAATACTCAGAGTCCAGGTGTGAGTTGATTTGATTTTGGTAACTGGAAATATGAGCAACATAAGATCTTTGTAGTAGAGAAGAAGCATGCATTACTGAATCTGTGCAGGGAGAACTGACAGCCCCCAGAGCTGAGATGAGGGTGGCAAGGAAGATGCTCTTTTCTAAACCTAAGTCACAGCACATCTTTAGAACGACCCAGGGTTAAAATTACTAACAGAATCTTTTATTAAACATCAAGGTTTTTGATGAGAATAGAACATTGACCTAAATCCCTTCTTGAGGATTAAGAACCAGCTAAATAGGAGGCTGCAGTGGTGACATCGAAGGGGTTGGGGCCCGGGATCGGGGGTCGCAGAATGGCTGGCCCAGAATGGCTGGCCCAGAATGGCCACGGGCTCCCCGGGTCATGGGCCGGCACCGCGGCATGGGGCTCCAGAGGTCAGGGGAAGCCTGCTGGGCCACTTCCTGCTTCCTTCCTTGGGCAGAGGTCAGAGATCACAAAGTGACCTAAAGTGACCAGTTTGGGGCAGAAATCCCTGAGGCACCACTGGGTCCTGGGCCTGGCCCACGGGTGGGGCAGAAGCAGAGGGGAGATGCACAGGGCCTGCGGGCCAAGGCTGCAGGTGTTCCTGTTGGCCCCTGGGCACCCACGGGGCCTGAGCCCCTTTCACAACGGAACCACATGTGCACCTCAGACCATTTTTACCCCTAATTCCACTTTAAAGAAAGGTTTATCAAGGTTGGCGCCATGGCATGGGGGTGCACCCACAGTCTGCAGGGCCCGCATCATGGGTGCCAGTTCAAATCCCTGCCACCCCACTTCCTGTCCCACTCCAGCCAATGAGTGCAGCGCTGATGGACAGGTGCTTGGACCCCACACCACGCAGGAGACCTGGGCGGGGGCGCCTGGGTCTTCAGCCTCACCCAAACATTGGGGGATCAAACCAGCAGAGGGAAGACCCCTGTCTCTATGCCTTTCAAATAAATCTCTTAAAATAAATAAAAAAGAAATGCAAAAAAAAGAACCATCTAAATAGAAGTGAACTGTATGGAGACAAACACCAATGTTACATTATTCAACTCTCCACTGCTCCAATGAACAAAGAAGACAAATAAGAGGGATATAGGCCTCCCCTTTTTTGTTATCCTTCCCTTGGTTCCAACTAGCATGGGCTTCCAGGAAATGTACAGGGAATCCATTCTCTTCTGTGGTCAATACATGATCTCAGAATTTCCCTTATTCATTTGCCTAACAGATTTTGATTATGTTACTCTAGGTAAAGGGAAGGCAACAGAACTGCCCTTTTCCCCCATTTTTAAAATCTGTTATTTATTTGAAAGGCAGAGTTACAGAGAAGGGGTAGAGAAAGATCTTCCATCTGCTGGTTCACTTCCCAAATTGGCCTCAGCTGAGCCAAGTTAAAGCCAGGCGCTTCGTCCAGGCCTCTCATATGAATGCAGTGGTTCAAGCACTTGGGCCACCTTCTGATGCTTTCCTTGGCACATTAGCAGGGAGATAGATTGGAAGTGGAGCAGCTGGGACTTGAATCAGCACCCATATGGGATGCTGGCACAGCAGGCCATGGCTTTACCCACTGTGTTGGTACCGTGTGTGTGTGTGTGTGTTTGTATTTTTATTTCAAAGACTCATTTATTTATTTGAAAGGCAAGGTTAGAGAGGGAGAGACATAAGAAGACAGATCTTTCAACCTCTGGTTCACTCCCCAAATGTCCACAACAGCAGAGGCTGGGCCAAGCCAAAGCCTGGAGGCTGAACAGTGGATAATCTTTAGTTATTAATTTAAAATGAATAGGCTGTAGCTGGTGCTGTGGCATATAAGGTAAAGCCACCACCTGCAGTGCTGGTATCCCTATGGGCACTGGTTCATGTCCCAGCTGCTCTGCTTCTAATCTAGTTACCTGCTAATGTGCCTGGGAAAGCAGCAGGAGATGGCCCAAATACTTGGGCCCCTGAATCCATGTGGGAGACCTGGAAGAAGCACCTGGCTTTGGATTAGCCCAGCTCCAGCTGCTTGCAGCCACTTGGGGAGTAAAACAGCAGACAGAACATCTCTGTCTATTTATGTGTCTCTCTATAATTCTGTCTTTCAAATAAATAAATAAATCTTTAAAAAAGTTTATTAATGTATGCTATAATCCAATCCAGTAAAAGTAAGAGAAGCATTAAATACTGCTACCTATATTTTTAATTTTTTTTTATTTTTAATTTTTTTTTCAGTGTTCACAGGAACTTTATTAATAAGGGCAAAAACCTGAAAACAATCCATGTCTACAGTGGGTTAAAGTTAAACAAACCACGGTCCATTCACACCAGGGAATATTACTCAGCAAAAAAAGGGAACAAGTTACTGAGACATGGAACAACTCAGATGGATTTTTAGAGAATGTGCTGGGTCAAAGAAAAATCAATCTCAAAAGGATACATTCTGTATGATTTCATTTGTCTGAGAGATGGAGAACAGATCAGTGGTAGCCAGAGGCTGGGTCAGGGAGGGAGGTGGCTGCGGCTACAAAGGGGAGGCACAAGGGAACCGTGTGATGGAACTGTTTCTCGCAATGTTGGTCACATGAACCGACATGTGTGATAAAGCTGCATAGGACTAAACACACACACACACACACATGAAAAAAGCTCAAGCAGCTGAACACAAATATTTTAATTGTCGAAAATGAAATTTCCTTTCAGAGTTATCTACAGGTCAAAGCTCTCTTTTATGAGGTGTCACATCCATGTCCCTTTGGAGAGACATAAAATTACGAACGGATATCACGAGAAGCCATGTAAACATTTCAGCTAAGGGCCATAAGAAAGGGAAGGGTATTTTTGCAAAGAAACCTGAGGGGACAATGAGAATGAAACAGGTTTCATGTGGTCATACAAATCTTCATAAAAGAACTGGTGTGGGAGCCCAAGCTGGTGAGTGAGTGGGAAAGGGAAAGAAAATGGTTCGAACAGATCACACGAGGAAACCCAGTGCAAATGCTGGCTTTGGCATCATCTAGGTAACCCCTATTTTTTGTCTTAGGTGACTCTAAGAATAGTCCTATTGTTGCAAAATGAGTCCAAATCCTACCAAGTTAAAAAGAAGTCCCTCATTGACTTGTAGGTTGTAGGTGGTACTCCGACGTGCCTTGGTGGTGCTGGCGGTAGGATGCCTTAGGCCAGGCACGTCCCAGCAATGTTCTGGCTGAGATCCAAGGTGGGAGGAGACTGCACCTCATTATTCAATCAACTTCTTGGCCTTGAAGAAGCGACGCAGATAGAAGACCTGCCAGGTGGCTAGTCCGATGAGGCAGAACATTGAAAAGATGCTGAAGTACAAGACCCGAGTGTTTATTGACTCGTTGGTGTCCCGCATCTCCTCCTCTCGCTTCTTCATGTAAGCGAAGTCATTAACGATGGATTCGGAAAGGTCTTCTAGCCACCGCAGCTCCACCTGCAGCGGCTTCAGCTTCTCAACTTTTGCAATCTCTTCGTAATTTTTTGCCTCCACTCCGTGCTTCATGTCTAGGATCACGAGTTGGTCAGGTATCTGCCCTGTTCCTGAGAAAGAAATCTTATTTTTAATTTTTTAAAACTTTATTTAGTGAATATAATTTTCCAAAGTACAGTTTATGGATTACAAAGGCTTCCCCCCCATAACTTTCCTCCCACCCACAACCCTCCCATCTCCCACTCCCTCTCCCATTCCATTCACATCAAGATTCATTTTCAATTATCTTTATACACAGAAGATCGAAAGCCCCACTGGGGAAAGCTCACCAGGTGGACTGGAGGAGAGAAAAAACAAGCAAATAAGGGGAACTGGCATGGACATTAACCTCTCTCTCCACTCACCTTACAAAGCCAAGCAAGACAAAGAGCCAGCACCATTTTACGTATGGAAAGAGGCACCGGCCATTAGCCAAGCAGAAAAACCTGACTCTGGTGGGGAGAAATAACAGGAGGTTAAGACCTAGTTAGTGAAAGTGAGGAGCTAATGAACTGAGACTGAAAATCTGAGGGGAGGGCGAGAGAACTCACCGAGTACACAAACTCGGTAACTTGAGCAAACTGGGGAGAGACTATTGAGAAATTAGAGACCACACTGAGGGCTGCATAAACTCTTTGTGTGGTCCCAGGGGTAACCAGACAAATACCCACAGGTGCCAGATTTCATACATCAACTACCCTCAATTCCACTCAGCTGTGTGGAATTACTTCCCAACTGAGTCAGAAAAAAAGAGAGAGAGAGAGAGTGAGAGAGAGTGAGCAAATGAGAGAACAATCTGGGTGAGTCACTTTTGGCACACCCTTATCCCCGAAGAACCAAACAGAACTCTCTGGCCACACCCATCACAGTCTCTAAGGATCCATCAAAAGCAGACAGTCCACTTAATCTAGAGTCACGGTATAGCGAGAAGAAACCAAATATCTCCAATGTGCCAAACAACAAACGCAGAAACTGAGGTAACAAGAACAAGGAAGACACTATGACACCCCCAAATGAAATAGACACCCCAATTCAAGATTATGAAGATGATTAGATAGAAGAAATGCAAGAAGCAGATCTCAAAAAATTGATAAGAACATTAAGAAGTTCTCAAAAACAAATTCTTGAACTACAGAAATCCTTAATAGGCAAGATAGAAAATCTCTCTCACGAAAATGAAATATTAAGGAGGAATCAAAATGAAATGAAACAACTAGTAGAACATGAAACTGTGAGAGTGATGAGATATCATAATGAAATGAAGAATTCAATTGATCAAATGAAAAACACATTAAAGAGCCTTAAAAACAGAATGGGTGAAGCGAAGAGAGAATATTGGACTTAGAAGACAGAGCACAGGAAAATATACAGTCAAACCAAAGAAAAGAAGAGGAAATTAGAAATCTAAAAAATATTGTTGGGAATCTTCAAGATACTATTAAAAAAACAAAAATTCGAGTTCTAGGAGTTCCTGAAGGCATGGAGAGGGAGAAAGGTTTAGAAGGCCTTTTTAGTGAGATACTAGTAGAAAATTTCCCATGTTTGGAGAAGGACAGAGACATCCTAGTACAGGAAGCTAATAGAACTCACCACATTGAAACATAAAGAAAAGATCCTAAAATGTGCAAGAGAGAAATGTCAGATTACTCTCAGAGGATCTCCAATCAGACTCACAGCTGACTTCTCATCAGAAACCCTACAAGCTAGGAGGGAATGGCGAGATATAGCCCAGGTACTAAGAGAGAACAACTGCCAGCCCAGAATATTATACCCTGCAAAGCTATCATTTGTGAATGAAGGTGAAATAAAGACCTTTCACAGAAAAGAGAAGTTGAAAGAATTTGTTGCCACTCGTCCGGCCCTGCAAAAGATGCTTAAATATGTGTTACACACAGAAACACACAAACACGGTCATCAATATGAAAGAAGGTAAACGAAGGAAACCTCACAGCAAAAGATCACAGGAAGTTCAAAAAAAAATTGAAAATATCCTAGGCAAATGGCAGGGCAAAGTTACTACTTAGCAATAGTCACATTGAACGTTAATGGCCTGAACTGTCCAGTTAAAAGACACAGATTGGCTGACTGGGTAAAGGAACAAAACCCATCTATTTGCTGCTTATAAGAAACACATCTTTCCAGCAAAGATGCATACAGACTGAAAGTGAAAGGCTGGAAAAAGATATACCATGCCAGCAGAAATGAAAAAAGAGTGGACGTAGCCATCTTAATATCAGACAACATAAACTTTACCACAAAAACTGTTAAGAGAGACAAAGAGGGGCACTATATAATGATCAAGGGATCAATTCAACAGGAAGATATAATGATTATCAACATATATGCACCTAATTACTGGGCACAGGTTTATTTAAAAGATTTGTTAAGGGACTTAAAGGGAGATTTAGACCCCAATACAATAGTACTGGGGGACTTCAATACTCCCCTCTCAGAAATAGATCAACAGGACAGAAGATCAACAAGGAGAAAGTAGGTTTAAATGACACTATAGCCCAAATGGATCTAACAGATATATACAGAACTTTTCATCCTACACAGAAAGCATTTACATTCTTCTCAGCAGTACATGGAACCTTCTCTAGGATTGACCACATACTAGGCCATAAAGCAAGTCTCAGCAAATTCAAAAGAATTAGAATCATACCATGCAGCTTCTCAGACCACAGCGAAATGAAGTTGGAAATTAGCAACTCAGGAATCCCTAGAGCATACACAAACACATGGAGATTGAACAACATGCTCCTGAATGAACAATGGGTAATAGAAGAAATTAAAAGAGAAATCAAAAATTTTCTGAAAGTAAATGAGGATAACAGCACAACATACCAAAACTTATGGGACGCAGCAAAAGCAGTGTTAAGAGGAAAGTTTATATCAATTGGTGCCTACATCAAGAAATTGGAAAGGCACCAAAGAGATGAGCTTTCAATGCATCTCATGGATCTAGAAAACCTACAGCAAACCAGACCCAAATCTAGTAGGAGAAGAGAAATAATTAAATTCAGAGAAGAAATCAACAGGATTGAATCCAAAAAAATTTACAAAACATCAGCCAAACGAGGAGCTGGTTTTTTGAAAAAATAAACAAAATTGACACCCCATTGGCCCAACTAACTAAAAAAAGAAAAGACCCAAATCAAATCAGAGATGAAAAAGGAAACATAATAACAGACTCCACAGAAATAAAAAGAATCATCAGAATCTACTACAAGGACTTGTATGCCAGCAACAGGGAAACCTATCAGAAATGGATAGATTCCTGGACTCATGCAACCTACCTAAATTGAACCATGAAGACATAGAAAACCTGAACAGACCCATAACTCTGAGAGAAATTGAAACAGTAATAAAGGCCCTCCCAACAAAGAAAAGCCCAGGACCAGATGGATTCACTGCTGAATTCTACCAGACATTTAAAGAAGAACTGACTCCAATTCTTCTCCAACTATTCAGAACAATTGAAAAAGAGGGAATCCTCCCAAATTCTTTCTATGAAGCCAGCATCACCTTAATTCCTAAGCCGGAAATAGATACAGCATTGAAAGAGAATTACAGACCAATATCCCTGATGAACATAGATGCAAAAATCCTCAATAAAATTCTGGTCAATAGAATGCAACAACATATCAGAAAGATCATCCACCCAGACCAAGTAGGATTTATCCCTGGTATGCATGGATGGTTTAATGTGCGCAAGACAATCAATGTGACACACCACATTAACAGACTACAGAAGAAAAACAATGTGATTATTTCCATAGATGCCAAGAAGGCATTTGATAAAATACAACAACATTTCATGATGAAAACTCTAAGCAAACTGGGTATGGAAGGAACATTCCTCAATACAATCAAAGCAATTTATGAAAAACCAACGGCCAACATCCTATTGAATGGGGAAAAGTTGGAAGCATTTCCACTGAGATCTGGTATGAGACAGGGATGCCCACTCTCACAACTGCCATTCAATATAGTTCTGGAAGTTCTAGCCAGAACTATTAGGCAGGAAAAAGAAATTAAAGGGATACAAATTGGGAAGGAAGAACTCAAACTACCCCTCTTTGCAGATGATATGATTCTTTATTTAGGGGACCCAAGACACTCTACTAAGACACTATTGGAACTCATAGAAGAGTTTGGCAAAGTAGCAGGATATAAAATCAATGCACAAAAATCAACAACCTATATATACACAGGCAATGCCACGGCTGAGAAAGAACTTCTAAGATCAATCCCATTCACAATAGCTACAAAAACAATCAAATACCCTGGAATAAACTTAACCAAGGATGTTAAGGATCTCTATGATGAAAATTACAAAACCTTAAAGAAAGAAATAGAAGAGGATACCAAAAAAATGGAAAAATCTTCCATGCTCATGGATTAGAAGAATCAACATCATCAAAATGTCTATTCTCCCAAAAGCAATTTATACATTCAATGCAATACCAATCAAGATACCAAAGACATTCTTCTCAGATCTGGAAAAAAATGATGCTGAAATGCATATGGAGACACAGGAGACCTCAAATAGCTAAAGCAATCTTGTACAACAAAAACAAAGCCGGAGGCATCACAATACCAGATTTCAGGACATACTACAGGGCAGGTGTAATCAAAACAGCATGGTACTGGTACAGAAACAGATGGATAGAACATTGGAATAGAATAGAAATACCAGAAATCAATCAACATCTACAGCCAACTTATATTTGATCAAGAATCCAAAACCAATCCCTGGAGTAAGGACAGTCTATTCAATAAATGGTGCTGTGAAAATTGGATTTCCACAGGTAGAAGCATGAAGGAAGACGCCTACCTTTCACCTTACACAAAAATTCACTCAACATGGATTAAAGATTTAAATCTATGACCCGACACCATCAAATTATTAGAGAGCATTGGAGAAACCCTGCAAGATATAGGTACTGGCAAAGACTTCTTGGAAAATACCCTAGAAGCACAGGTAGTCAAAGCCAAAACTAACATTTGGGATTGCATCAAATTGAGAAGTTTTTGTACTTCAAAAGAAACATTCAGGAGAGTGAAGAGGCAACCAACAGAATGAGAAAAATATTTGCAAACTATGCAAGAGATAAAGGGTTGATAACCAGAATCTACAATGAGATCAAGAAACGCCACAACATCAAAACAAACAAACAACATAGGAGATGGGCCAAGGATCTCAATAGACATTTTTCAAAGAGAAATCCAAATGGTCAACAGACACATGAAAAAAATGTTCAAGATCACTAGCAATCAGGGAAATGCAAATCAAAACCACAATGAGGTTTCACCTTACCCCAGTTAGAATGGTTCACATTCAGAAATCTACCAACAATAGATTTTGGAGAGGATGTGAGTAAAAAGGGACACTAACCCACTGTTGGTGGGAATGCAAACTGGTGAAGCCACTATGGAAGTCAGTCTGGAGATTCCTCAGAAACCTGAATATAACCCTACCATACAACCCAGCCATCCCACTCCTTGGAATTTACCCAATGGTAATGAGATTGGCAAACAAACAAGCGGTCTGCAAATTAATGTTTATTGTAGCTCAATCAATTCACAATAGCTAAGACCTGGAACCAACCCAAATGCCCATTAACAGTAGACTGGATAAAGAAATTATGGGACATATACTCTATAGAATACTATCCAGCAGTCAAAAACAATGAAACCCAGTCATTTGCAACAGGATGGAGGAGTCTGGAAAACATTATGCTGAGTGAAGTAAGCCAGGTCCAAAGGGACAAATATTATATGGTCTCCCTGATCGGTGACAACTAACTGAACACCAAAGGGGAAACCTGTTGAAGTAAAATGGTCACTATGAGAAACAGTGACTTGATCAGCTCTTGTCCTGTCTGTTGATGTACAATGTAATACTTTATCCATGTTAGTATTTTTCTGTTCTAGTACAATTCGTTGAACTCTGTAATTAACACACAATTATTCTTAGGTGTTTAAATTTCAACTGAATAGTGATCCCTGTTAGGAATTTGGAAAACATTATGCTGAGTGAAATAAGCCAGTCCCAAAGGGACAAATATCATATGTTCTCCCTGATCGGTGACAACTAACTGAGCACCAAAACGGAAACCTGTTAAAGTGAAATGAACGCTATGAGAAATGGTGACTTGATCAGCCCTTGCCATGACTGTTGATGAACAACTTAATACATTATCCTTCTTAGTAATATTTTTTTTTGTTCTACTTAACACTTTTGGTTGAATAATGTAATCAATACACAGTTATTCTTAAGTGTTGAAACTTAACTGAAAAGTGATTGCTGTGAAACATAAGAGTGGGAATAAGAGAGGGAAGAGATGTACAATTCGGGACATGCTCAGGCTGAATTGCCCCAAACAGTAGAGTTAGAAACATACCAGGTGATTCAAATTCAATCCCATCAAGGTGGCATGTACCAATGCCATATCACTAGTCCAAGTGATCAATTTCTGTTCACAATTGATCATAATGATAGGACTAAGAGCCTAAGGGATCACATAAACAAGACTAGTGTCTGCAAATACTAGCTGATAGAATAAAAAAGGGAGAGAACAATCCAACATGGGAGTGAGATACACAGTGTGTACAGTGCTGTACAGTGTGATTTAATGCTATAACTAGTACTCAAATAGTATTTTTCACTTTGTGTTTCTATGTGGGTGCAATCTGTTGAAACCTTTACTTAATATATGATAAACTGACCTTCTACATATAAAGAAAATTGAAAATGAATTTTAATGTGAATGGAAGGGGAGAGGGAGCAGGAAAGGGGAGGGTTGCATGTGGGAGGGAAGTCATTGGGGGGGAAGTCATTGTACTCCATAAGATGAATTTTGGATTTTATATTCATTTAAAAAGTTAAAAAAAGACTGATGTCTGCTAATACTAACTGATAGAATAAAAAAAGGGAGAGAATGATGCAATATGGGAAGCAGGATACACAGCAGACTCATAGAATGGCAGATGTCCTAAACAACACTCTGGCCTCAGAATCAGCCCATAAGGCATTTGGATCTGGCTGAAGAGCCCATGAGAGTATTTTAGGCATGCATAGCCAAGACATTCTAGCAAAAAAAAAAAAAAGGACCTAAATGAAAGATCTCCTCTAGTGAGATCCCAGTAGAAAGAACAGGCCATCAAAGAAGAGGTGCCTTTCTCTTAAGGTAGGAGTGAACATCCACTTTGACTATGACCTTGTCTAAATAAGATCAGAGTTGAAGAACTCAAAAGGCTTCCATAGCCTTGGCAGCTCATGACAAGAGCCTAGGGTGATTACTGACGCCATAACCAAGAGTGTCAATTTGTTAAGTCAACAACAGGAGTCACTGTGCACTTACTCCTCATGTAGGATCTTTGTCCTTAGTGTGCTGTACATTGTGATTTAATGCTATAACTAGTACTCAAACAGTATTTTTCACTTTGTGTTTCTATGTGGGTGCAAACTGTTAAAATCTTTACTTAGTATATGCTAAATTGATCTCCTAAATATAAAGAGAATTGAAAATGAATCTTGATGTGAATGGAATGGGAGAGGGAGCGGGAAATGGGAGAGTTGCAGGTGGGAGGGAATTTATGGGGGGGGAAAAGCCATTGTAATCCATAAGCTATAATTTTTTACTAAATAAAAGTTTAAACAAACAAACAAACAAACAATCAAAAAACAAAAAGAAGTGGAAAAGCCGGGTCTCAAACCGGCACCCATTTGAGATGCCAGCACTTCAGGCCAGGGCATTAACCCAGTGTGCCACAGTGCTGGCCCCAACTTTTTACTCGTTCAGTGTATATTACTACGTTGGTACTAAACCACCTCTACTATATCATCGATAAGACCAATAAATACAAATTTAGACTTTATATTTTACAATAATTTAGGAGATTCTATGTTCCAATTTGAATAACATGATAAATATGTTACTGTTTTGCATCACAGAGACTGGAAAAAAATTTGATATCAGGTTTGATATTTCTAATGCTTTATAATCATGATAATTTTATGTTGTCAAATATTTATTTCACAATTTTAATAAAATACACTCATAAAGCTGCTATATCACAATATAATGCAAACAAAAATAAACAACTTACTGATGGTGTGTTCATTTTCTTTGGCCTAGGAAACATGTACTGGGAATTAGGACTGTCCCTGGATGAGAAGAAAAATGGAAATGTGAGAGAACTGGTATGATTTGCTCCTAGACTCAGAGCAATATCATGATAGAAGTGAATACAAAATACCAAATTCATTGGCTGTAGAAAAAAAGTCCAATCAGCTTCCCTCAGTAGTAACAGTGCTTTGCACATGACAAGGGCCAAGGAAGACCTCCTTGAAAGAGCACCAACAGTGACTTGATCAGCACTTGTCCTGATTGTTGATGTAGAATGTAATACTTTATCCATGTTAGTATTTTTTTGTTGTAGTAATATTGGTTGAACTCTGTAATTAACACACAATTATTCTTAGGTGTTTAAATTTTAACTGAAAAGTGATCCCTGTTAGGAATTTGGAAAACATTATGCTGAGTGAAATAAGCCAGTCCCAAAGGGACAAATATCATATGTTCTCCCTGATCGGTGACAACTAACTGAGCACCAAAAAGGAAACCTGTTAAAGAGAAATGAACACTATGAGAAACGGTGACTTGATCAGCCCTTGCCATGACTGTTGATGAACAACTTAATACGTCATCCCTCTTAGTATTTTTTTTTGTTTGTTCTACTTAATACTTTTGGTTAAATACTGTAATCAATACACAGTTATTCTTAAGTGTTGAAACTTAACTGAAAAGTGATTGCTGTGAAACATAAGAGTGGGAATAAGAGAGGGAAGAGATGTACAATTTGGGACATGCTCAAGCTGAATTGCCCCAAATGGTAGAGTTAGAAATATACCAGGTGATTCAAATTCAATCCCATCGAGGTGGCATGTACCAATGCCATATCACTAGTCCAAGTGATCTGTTTCTGTTCACAATTGATCATAATGATAGGACTAAGAACCAAAGGGAGCACATAAACAAGACTAGTGTCTGCAAATACTAGCTGATAGAATAAAAAAGGGAGAGAATGATCCAACATTGGAAGCGAGATACACAGCAGACCCATAGAATGACAGATGTCCTAAACAGCACTCTGGCCTCAGAATCAGCCCTCAAAGCACGTGGATCTGGCTGAAAAGCCCATGAGAGTATTTCAGGCATGGAAAGCCAAGACACACTAGCAAAAAAAGAAGACCTAAATGAAAGATCTCCATGAGTGAGATCCCAGTAGAAAGAACAGGTCATCAAAGGAGGTACCTTTCTCTGAAGGGAGAAGAGAACTTCCACTTTGAAAATGCTCTTTTCTAAATATGATCAGAGCTAGTGAACTCAGGGGGCTTCCATAGCCTTGGCAGCTCATGACAAGAGCCTAGGGTGATTACTGATGCCATAAACAAGAGTGTCAATTTGTTAAGTCAACAACAGGAGTCACTGTGCACTTACTCCTCATGTAGGATCTCTGTCCTTAATGTGCTGTACATTGTGATTTAATGCTATAACTAGTACTCAAACAGTATTTTTCACTTTGTGTTTCTATGTGGGTGCAAATTGTTGAAATCTTTACTTAATATATGCTAAACTGACCTTCTGTATATAAAGAGAATTGAAAATGAATCTTGATGTGAATGGAAGGGGAGAGGGAGCAGGAAAGGGGAGGGTTGTGGGAGGGAGGGACGTTATGGGGGGGAAGCCATTGTAATCCATAAGCTGTACTATGGAAATTTATATTCATGATATAAAAGTTAAAAAAAAGAAAGAGCACCAACAATTACACTGATTGGCAGTGATAAGGCACAAGTAATCCTTATGTAAAAAGAAACATGTACTTGCTACTTAATTTTTTTAAAATGTTATTGCCAAGAAGCAATTTGTTATTTTAAGAATGCTTGTGAGTTAAGTTGCAAAATACCACAGAAAGAAACAAATGCTGTCACTAATATCTACCCTATACAAAAATACTTGGGTGATGTTAACTATTGTTCTGTTGCTACTAATATACTTCATGGTACTTCCTATTGTTAGTTTCACTAGAACATATTTTGATGTTATACACTGAAAATTCTATAGAATATATTCTGCTTGTAACCAGGTTATTTTTGTCCACAGCTGTGTAGAAAAATGAATATAATACACTTTTATTATACTATATCTTTATAGTAATTTTTGTGAAAGACACCTCCCTGTTTCCAAATATTCATGTAGTTCTTCCCTAAAATGCTTCTTGGCATTCAGTGAATATAACACCAACATGATTTGAAAATTTATGTTATGAAGAAGCCTCAGAACTTCCGGTTGGAGATACAGGACCCAGGCAAAATTTCATAGCAAACCATCAGACTTGGAATGTTAAATGTTGTGATGCAAGTTAGTCTGCTGCTTGGGAAATACCATATCTAATACCAACATGCCCAGATGCGTGATTGATATTCTGCATATTCAAGGCAGCATCCTGCTAAGATGTCTATGAGGCAGTAGTTGGTGCATAAGCACTTGGATTCCTACCACCCACACATGAATAAAGGATGGAGTCCTGTACCTGAACATATATGTTAATTTCTTCTGATTTAACTTTGCATGGAATTAAATTCTTCCCTTCTCATCAAGGTTATTAACATTTGATGTTGAACAAATCTACCGATACGTGTAAGCTCTCCTCCATTAGAAAACAGTAATAGGGATCATGGGCAAGATTGCAGAGTAGGGAGGGAGCTTGCTGCTCTATTCTTGGGGAAGATAGTTTTTAAAAAATGGAAAGAGTGCAGATTCAGGCAAGAGTTTTGGGTAAAAAAGCAGAGGAATCTCTACACATTGGAGGGACAAAGTGGACCTACATGGAGGGATTCACACCTCAGAACTCCAGCAGCCAAGAGCCTCCACATCAGAGAGGAGAGTGTGGTGAGACCAGACTGCATAAGCCAAATCCATGGGTGAAAAAGTTGCAGGACAAGCCTAGAGAGAATCTGACTTGGAGCCAATTGGGGGATAATGTACCTGCCAAACTAGAGGAGCAAAAAAAGAGGGGGCACATTTTCTCCGTCCATAGCACCCTGCAACTGCAACATGTAAGAAAGTGATATAGAACAAGTGCCATTTTGACACATATGACAGTTGTGCTAGCTTGTGTCAGCATCTTGAAAGCAGCCAAGCAGAGAACCCTGATCTGGTGGGGAGATCTGGCAGGGGGGTATGCTGCTTGAGACTGTGTGAGGCGTCTGTGCTAGGACTGTGTAAATACTGAGGTTTTGTGGGAGCACTCAGGGTGTCACCGGGACTTTGAGCAGTCAATGTGGGAGGCTCCACACAATCAGCATTCCTGGGTTACCAGGCAAGGGTCATTGCTGGGGAATCCAAACTTAAACTGAAAACTGCACAGATCCTTTGTGTGGTCCTTGTGGCAGTGCCAACAAATAATATACCCTCCGGGGCTAGCACCCAGGAACTGGTCTCATTTGAGGAGAGGAGCTCAGATGAATCTACACCAACAGACAAGAAGAAACCTCCCCTCTAATAAAAAAAAAAGAGATTTAAGATGCCAAAATTGGTGTGTCACTTCAGACACACCCTTCACTCCGAAGCAATGAACAAAGCACCCTGGCTACAATCACCACATGCGTTTAGGTATTTCCTGAAAGCAGACAATCTGATAATGATCACAGACATAGTCCACAGATAAAAGCTGCAACAGCAAAAAAAAAATGAGTATCTCCACAAATACTAAATAACAAATGCACCAAACAAGAATACGGAAGACAAAATGATGCCCCCCAAAGAACACAACACTACAATAATAGATTGTGAAGATGATGAGATTAAAAAATATCCAGAAATAGAATTCAAAATATTGATCACAGGATTGCTTAAAAGTAATCAGAAGAAAATGCATGAACTAATAAAATCTATACATGACATGAAAGAAATTTTCTCCCATGAAATTGAGAACTTAAGGAGAAATCAAAATGAAATCTTGGAAATGAAGAAGTCAATACAGCAAATTAGAAAATGCAGTGGAAAGCCTTAACAAAAGAATCTGTGAATCAAAAGAAAGAATATCTGACTTAGAAGACAAAAAAAGGAAATCATTCAGAGAGATCAAACATAAGAAGAAATTAGAAAGTTAAAACACACTGTTGGTAAATTATAGATACTATCAAATTACCCAACATAAAAGTTCTAGGAATTTCTGAAATTTTGGAAAGATGGGATGGATTACAAAGCCCTTTTAGTGAAATAATAGCAGAAAACTTCCCTAATTTGGAGAAATAAAGGGGCATTTAAGTACAAGGAGCACATAGAACTCCTAAAAGATATGACCAGAAACTATATTCACCATGATAGATTATAATCAAACTTTCCACAGTAAAATATAAACAAAAGATTCTAAAATCTTCACAAGAGAAACACTAGATTTATTTCAGGGATCTCCAGTTAGACTCAGACTGGACTTCTCATCAGAAATCCTACACGCTAGGTGGGTATATCACTAATATAAATGCATATGCACCTAATTACAGGGCACCTGACTATTTAAAAGAAACATTAAAGGAACAAAAGGGAGACATAGATTCAAACATAATAGTAATGGGCAACTTCAATACCCCACATTCAGGAATGGACAGACAGATCCACCAGACAGAAATTCAGCAAGGAAACAGCAGAGGTAATCAACATTATAGACCAAATGGATCCATTAGATATCTACAGAAATTTTCATCTTACAGTTCCAGAATATGTATTATTATCAGGAGTGTATGGAACTTTTTCTAGGATTGATCACATTCTAGGCCATAAAGCAAACATCAGCAAATTTCAAAAAAAAAATATCAAAATCATACTACGCTTCTTCTCACACCACAATGGAATGATGCTGGAAATCAGCAACTTAACAATCTCTGAAACATATGCAAACATATGGTGACTGAACAATATGCTCCAGAATAAAGAGTGGGTCATAGAAGAAATTAAAATTGAAATAAAAAATTTCTGGAAATAAATGAAGCAACAACAAAATATCAAAACTTATGGTGTACAGCAAAAGCAATGTTAAGAGGAAAGTCTGTAACAATTGGTGCCTATATCAAGAAACTGGAAATACACCAAATAAATGAGCTATCAACGCATCTCAAGGATCTAGAAAATGAGCAAACCAAACCCAAAACTAATAGAAGAAAAGAAATATTAAAATTAGAGAGGAAATTTAAAAAATGAATCCAAAAAGCAATATAAAAGATCAGCAAAATAAAGAGCTGTGGCCGGGCCACGGCTCAATAGGCTAATCCTCTGCCTGGCAGCGCAAGCACACACCAGGTTCTAGTCCCATCCAGGGTGCCAGATTCTGTCCCAGTTACCGCTCTTCCAGGCCAGCTCTCTGCTGTGGCCAGGAAGTGTAGTGGAGGATGGCCCAAGTGCTTGGGTCCTGCACCCCATGGGAGACCAGGATAAGCACCTGGCTCCTGCCTTCAGATCAGTGTGGTGCGCTGGCTGCAGTGCGCTGGCCGCGGTGGCCATTGGAGGGCGAACCAATGGCAAAGGAAGACCTTTCTCTCTGTCTCTCTCTTTCACTGTCCACTCTGCCTGTAAAAAAAAAAGCTGTTTTTAAAAATAAAATTGACACATATTTGGGCAACTAACCAAAAAAGATGCAAATTAATAAAACTAGAGATGAAAAAGGAAATGTAACAACTGACACCATAAAGTGAATAACAGGAAATTAGTACAAAGAGCTGCATGTTAACAAGCTGGAAACATAAATGAAATGGACAGGTTCCTGGAAACAAACAACCTAGCTACATTGAGCAATGAATACATAGAAAACCTAAACAGACAAATTTCCAAGATGAAAATTGAATCAGTAATAAAGACCCTCTCAATAAAGAAAAGCCAAGGTCCCGATGGCTTCACTGCTGAATTTTAACAGAAATTTAAAAGAGAACTAATATCAATTCTTCTCAAGTTATTCAAAACAATTGAAAGAGAGGGAATTTTCACAAAATCTTTCTATGAAGCCAGCATCGCCTTAATTTCTAAACACAGAAAAAGACACAATAGAGAAAGAGAACTACACACCAATTTTCCTAAATCAAATAGATGCAAAAATCCTTAATAAAATTCTAGTCAATGGAATCCAACAACACATCTAAAGATCATTCACCCAGACCAAGTGGAATTTATCCTTGGTATGCATGGATGGTTCACTATTTGCAAATCAATCAATGTGATACATCACATTAACAAATTTAAGAACAAAAACCAAATGATTATCTCTATATGCAGAGAAAGCATTTGATAAAATACAACACCCTTTCATGATGAAAACTGAGCAAATTGAGTATAGAGGAAAATCTCTTGACACAATCAAGGAAATTTATGACAAAATATAGTCAGCATCCCATTGAATGAGGAAACGTTAGAAGCATTCTCACTGAAATCTGGAACTAGACAAGGATGCCCACGCTCAACATTGCTATTCAGTATAATCCCAGAAGATTTAACCAGAGCCATTAGCCAGAAAAAGAAATCAAGGGACACAAATTGGTAAAGAGAAAGTCAAACTATCTCTCTTTGCAGATGACATCTCTATTTGTAGATGGATCCAAAAGACTCCTCCAAGAGATTATGTGAACTCATGGAAGAGTTTGGTAATGCGGGAGGATATACAACCAATACACAGACATTAAAACAGCCTTTGTATACACAGATTGTATACACAATGGCATGTTTAAGAAAGAACATCTCAGATCATTCCCATTCACAATAGCGTAGAGTAAATTTAACCAACAATGCCAAAGATCTTTATGATGTGAATTATAAAACATTAAAAAAGAAATAGAAGATAAAAATGGAAAAAAAACCCATGTTCATGAATTATAAGAAGCAATATCATCAAAATGTCCATTATCTAAAAGCAATTTACAAATTCAATGTGATACCAATCAAAATAGCAAAGACATTCTTCCAAGATCTGGAAAAATGATGAAGAAACACAGGAGACCTTGCATAGCTAAAGCAATATTATAGAACAAAAACAAAGCCAGAGGCATCACAATACAAGGTCTCAAGACATGCCTCAAGGCAGTTATACAAAAGCAGCCTAGCAGTGGTGAAAAAAAAAGATGGATAGACAAAACAAACAAACAAATAAGCAAAACCACCAGAAGTCAATCCAAGCATCTTCAACCAACTTATATTCAACCAAAGAGCAAAAACACATCCCTGGAGTAAGGACAGTCTCTTCAGCAAGTGGTGCAGGGAGAACTGGATTTCCACATGCAAAAATATGAAGCAAACCCCTACTTTACACCATACACAAAAATCCATTCAAAATGATCAAAGACATAAATCTATGAGCTGATAACACCATATTATTAAAGAACATTGGGGAAAGCCAGCAAGATAATTGGCTCAGGCAAAGAGTTCTTAGAAAGGAAACCAGAGGCACTGGCAATCAAAGCCATAATTAACAAATGGGATTACACTCAGAAAGTAAAGAGGCAACTGATAGAATGGGAGAAATTATTTGTAAACTATGCAGCTGATGAAAGATTTAAAACCAGGATATATAAAGAGATCAAGAAACTCCACAACAATGAAACAAACAACCGAGTGAAGAAATGGGCCAAGCATTTAAATGAATATTTTTCAAAATAGGAAATCCAGATGGCAAAGAGACAAATAAAAAATGTCTAGAATCACTAGCCATCAAGGAAATGCAAATTAAAACCACAGTGATGGCTGGCACTGTGGTGCAGTGGGTTAAATCCCTGGCCTGAAGTGCAGGCATCCCATATGGGTGCCGGTTCTAGTCCCAGCTGCTCCTCTTCCTATACAGCTCTCTGCTATGGCCTGGGAAAAAAATAGAATATGGCCTAAGTCCTTGGGAACCTGCACCCATGTGGGAAACCCTGAAGAAGTTCCTGGCTTTGGATCAGCACCGCTGTAGGCACTGCAGCCATCTGGGGAGTGAACCATCAGGTGGAAGACCTCTATCTCTGTCTCTACCTCTCTCTATATCTCTGTCTTTCTTTCTTTTTTTTAAATTTATTTTAACTTTTATTTAATGAACATAATTTCCAAAGTACAGAATATGGATTACAATGGCTTCCCTTCCATAACGTCCCTCCAACCCGCAACCCTCCCCTTTCCTGCTCCCTCTCCCCTTCCATTCACATCAAGATTCATTTTCAATTCTCTTTATATACAGAAGATCTGTTTAGCATATATTAAGTAAAGATTTCAACAGTTTGCTCCCACACAGAAACATAAAGTGAAAAATACTGTTTGAGTACTAGTTATAGCATTAAATCTCAATATACAGCACACTAAGGACAAAGATCCTACATGAGGAGTAAGTGCACAGTGACTCCTGTTGTTGACTTAACAAATTGACACTCTTGTTTATGGCATCAGTAATCACCCTAGGCTCTTGTCATGAGCTGCCAAGGCTATGGAAGCCCCCCAAGTTCACTGACTCTGATCATATTTAGACAAGGCCATGGTCAAAGTGGAAGTTCTCTCCTCCCTTCAGAGAAAGGTACCTCCTGCTTTGATGACCCATTCTTTCCACTGGGATCTCACTTGTGGAGATCTTTCATTTAGGTTTTTTTTTTTTTTTTTCTCCCAGAGTGTCTTAGCTTTCCATGCCTGAAATACTCTCATGGGCATTTCAGCCGGATCCGCATGCCTTAAGGGCTGATTCTGAGGCCAGAGTGCTGTTTAGGACGTCTGCCATTCTATGGGTCTGCTGTGTATCTCACTTCCCATGTTGGATCATTCTCTCCTTTTTTTTATTCTATCAGCTAGTATTTGCAGACACTATTCTTGTTTATGTGATCCCTTAGGCTCTTAGTCCTATCATTACGATCAATTGTGAACAGAAATTGATTACTGGGACTAGTGAGATGGCATTGGTACATGCCACCTCGATGGGATTGAATTTGAATCACCTGGTATGTTTCTAACTCTACCGTTTGAGGTAAGTCAGCTTGAGCTTGTCCCAAATTGCACATCTCTTCCCTCTCTTATTCCCACTCTTATGTTTAACAGCAATCACTTTTCAGTTAAGTTTCAGCACTTAAGAATAACTGTGTATTGATTACAGTATTCAACCAAAAGTATTAAGTAGAACAAACAAAAAAGATACTAAGAGGGATAACATATTAAGCTCTCATCAACAGTCAGGGTGAGGGCTGATCAAGTCACCATTTCTCATAGTTCTCATTTCACTTTAACAGGTTTCCTTTTTGGTGCTCTGTTAGTTGTCACCTATCAAGGAGAACAAGTGGTATTTGTCCCTTTGGGATTGGCTTATTTCACTCAGCATAATGTTTTCCAAATTCCTAACAGGGATCACTTTTCAGTTAAAATTTAAACACCTAAGAATAATTGTGTGTTAATTACAGAGTTCAACCAATGCTACTAGAACAAAAAAAAAATTCTAACATGGATAAAGTATTACATTGTACATCAACCATCAGGACAAGAGCTGATGTAACTCTGTCTTTCAAATAAATTCAATAAATCTTTAAAAAGAACACAGTGGGGTTTCACCTCATTCCAGTTAGAATTGCTTTCATACAGAAATCAATAAGCAGCAAATGCTGATGAGAATGTGAGGCAAAAGGTACCCCAACCCATTGCTGGTGGGAATGTAAACTTGTAAAACCACTATGAAAGACCGTTTGGAGATACCTCAGAAATCTGAATATAGAGCTACCATAGTACCCAGTCATTTCACTCCTGGGAATTTACCCAATGGAAATGAAATCAGCAAATGAAAAATGTTATCTGTACCTCAATGTTTATTAAAGCTGCATTCACAATAGCCAAGACATCGGATTGACCTAAATGCCCTTCAACTAAAGACTGGATAAGGAAATTATGGGATATATACTCTATTGTATACTACACAATGGATAAAAACAATGAAATCCATTCATTTGCAACAAAATGAATGAATCTGGAAAACATACTGAGTGAAATAAGACAGTCCCAATATACTAATACCACATGTTTCCCTTGATCTGTGATAACTAACAGAGCACCTAAAAGAAAATCCGTAAAACTGAGATCGACTCTTTGAGAAGCAATGACTTGAACAGCTTTGGTCTTGACTGTTGATAAACAGTTTTTTTTTTCTATATGTCATACTATTTGTTGAACTCTTTCTTAACATTGAGTTAATCATGTGGGTTTTTTTTTTATTTAATAAATGTGAATTTACAAAGTGCAACTTTTGTATTGTTGTATTTTGTATTGTTGTGGCTTCCCCCATCCTTCCTCCCTCCTGTTTCGAGTTTCATTTTCAATTACCTTCATATACAGAAATCAACTTAGTATATACTAAGCAAGGATTTCAACAGGCTGCCTTTACACAACCGCACAAGGTATAGGGTATTGTTCAGCTAGTAATGTTGTCTTTAAGTTTCATAGTAAAGCACATTAAGGACAGAGATCCTACATGGGGAGTATTTACCCAGTGACTCCCGTTGTTGATTTAACAATTGGCCTCTTATTTATGATGTCAGCAATCACCCGAGGCTCTTGTCATGAGCTGTCTAGGCTATGGGAGCCCCTTGAGTTCACCAACTCAACTTGTTTAGTCAAGGCCGTATCACAGTGGAGGGTTATAAAGCCAATTGAAAATAAATCTCATTAATCCTCATTTTCTATGAGGATAGTACAGTGTTTCATATCAGTGTTCATAGAGCATCAGAATATTTAAGAAAAATGCTTACAAAACTGCAAGGATTTCCCAGTGTTTATCAGAACAAATAAATACAATGGTATAGATACCCAACCAGGGGTAATTAATAGTTATCCATATGTCATTGTGCAGATACATCAGCTAACACTAGATGGAGAAAATAAATAAATAAGGTCACGTCAAGTGTTGAAAAGGCACAAAAATCAGTATATATGGAAGAAAAGACAGATAATGCATTTTAACTATCAATATTTCCTACAGAAGCACAGTCTATACACAATCTATAACATGACAGCATTTTGCCATGATGTAACCAAAAAGGCCAAGAATTAGCAGATGAGGAACAAAAATCAAGAAAGATATTGTCACAAATACCAAACAAAGCTAGCAAAACTCATGGTTTAGAGAAACAGAAAGTAAGCAAACAAAAACATCAAAGAACCAGGACTTTCCTGTTGGGGGCAGAAGTAGAAGAGATTGGGAAAATACCTGAACTGACCAAGGCCCCTATATTTTCCTGAATATTAGTTCTATGGGTGTTAACATTCTTATTCAAATTTAGCAGAAAACAAAGACGTCAACAATTGTCTTCCTTTCAGGTTTTATTACTGTATATTAGGGATCTATGCAAGAGTATATATGTCTAACATGAAATCATGGCACATAATTTCTAAACTGGTGTACTAAGTGCAATTGAAAGGAAACAACCTATTTATCCCACAGTATCAAGGGACACCAAATTCAGGTTCCCAGACTTTGGGGATCACTCTCAGGAGATGCAGACTAAGGGGATTCACTCTCAGGAACTAAGACAAACCTCAGCAGCCAGAACATGTAATTCTGAGAGTTCCACACTTTTTACTTTTCCCTCCTGACAGTTTGCATTGGCTCCCTCCTCCAAGGTCTTAATTCTCACCAGAAATCAAACACTTAAAATCAGTTTAAGTCTGTGACCTGTGCAGTCATTTTCATGATCACTAACACCAAATGTGTGTTGTTTGCTTAATATCAAACAACACATCTATAACACCTATGACTTACCAACAGTTCAATTCTGCCATTATATAGAGTTAGTAGACATAATGGATTAAGATTTTAGCATCAACACATCACAGGCATACACCAATGAAAAGCATGTATTTGATTTTCTGACTCCAGTCAAAATTATGAAGTTACCCAGAGATCCCCTCTAAAGCTATCTTATTTGCATGAGCTTAGCTATGGCCTGAAATTTGTGTATTAGACAGAATCATAGCCACTCATATTGCCCATGGAATATCTGAGTCTTAAAATCAAAGGTACAGGAATTGAGGAGAAAAGAATTTTTTTTTCTTTTACCAGTCACAAATGAACTCTCAAATTTATAAACCATTTTATAGCCAGCAGAATCTGATCTTCTGAGATATTCTCAAATGCTACAAGCTATCATTTGACAAAAACAAATTTGGATGCATAATGAAACTACTGTGTGCTCAACAGTTTATTTGATTTTCAGTTCTCACACCAGTTAGCTTGGGGTTGGGGAGTGAAGAATGATTGGCCTTTACAAAGATTTTACTCTCCACACAAGGGTGTGAAGGCATTTAATACCAATTAGCAGAGATTAATCATTGGGAACAGGTGGGACCCTAATGAAGCGATTAGGCTAAATCAATTCATGTGATTATTGAGTGACTGCTTATTCCCAGGTGTGTGCTATAGAAACTACTTCATATTTGAACCTCCTGCAACTTCATTATTTGGTCATATGGTCTCTGTGCCACCCAAACCTCTGCCAACAAGATGACCATCAACAGATACTGCCCTCCGACCTTGGACTCAAACCATGAGACAAATACCATTTCTTTCTAAATTACTGAGTCTGTACTATTCTGTTATTAGCATCAAACAAAACCTGACTCAGAACCTAGGAAGAACTGTGCTGACAGGACTGAATTGTAAACTAGTGACCTCGTTTCTCAACCAAAGGATATCAGATCACATGTGGAAGTTCATTTCTCCATGTGGATTCTGTAATCACCATCAATTTGGAAAGCTGTGCGGCCCCAGGGTTCACACAAACCCTTTTCCTTTAGACACAGGACACAACACCAGGGTCCTGGCTAACTGGCCCAGCTCACCTCCTGTGACTGTAGAATACTGCTCTCTGACACTCACCACTTTCCAGCTTCCAATGAGTCCCAGCATCCTCCTGAGGGCTCCTGAGTGTGGTGAGGGAAGTTCACAGAGCAGCAATGGGTGAAACACCTGAGACCTCTCTCAGGAACAAACCCAGAAAGCCTAACATTGGGATGCCAGAAAAGAAGATGCTGTGTGGTTCAGCAGTGTTGCCTTTGAACACCTGATTTTAAAGTCTGCCCTAACAATGAGCATGCATAACATCAGAGAACACATAGCCAATCCAAATGCTCCTAGCGTGAGGGCCGTAGCTTGGGGTTGTGGCAGGTGGGGGCAGAGAGGAACTCTGCTTGGTCTCAGGTCTGAAACTGCCTCATCTTTGCAGCTTGATCCTCCCAACAGCAGGGGCCGCTCTCACCTCCCTGATGATCATGACATCAGAGCACTGTCCCTCCCTCTTTTTCCAGGACACTATTAAAATCTTGTGACCCTCGGACTTTCAATAATGGTCTCATGTGTAACAGAATGCTGAATCTTTCCGGTATTCTGCATCTTTATATTATTTATATTCTTGGTTCTTTTTTAAGGTCATTTGACTTTTTTTTAAAAAAAAATTGACTCCAGGACTATTTTAAGATACTAAAAAATACCTTACATAGGTTGACCTCTCTTTCTCGTGTTTCTGTTACAGATATTCACTTGTAGTTCTGTATTCTGTAATTTAATATTGTTGTCTGTTTCGTTCTTACTGGCATGCCATAACACATTGGGTTTATATATTGATCTTATACACAGTAATCCTGCATAATTTTCTGGTCAGTTTTTATTTGTTTTGAATTTTATGGGATTATCTCCGTATATAATAGTTTAATTAACATTTATTGATGGTTCTGCTGCTTAAAAGCATATCCTTATACATAAAATTTTCTGTTTTTAAATTTCCTAACTGCACATCTAGGACATTATTGAAGACACAAAATAAAAGAAGAGCAGCTTGTACAGCTGTATTCCGAGGGAAATAGCTTTCAGTGTTCTATGACAATTATTATAGGTGCATTGCAGCCCATCTTATAATAAGTAATAAGTAATAACTCTTTTTACTGCTTTACTCACAGTTTATTTTTGTGATTAGATGCTTCATTTTATTCAAAACTTTTCATCTTTTAATTGCAGTTACCATGCGATTGTTTGGTGTTTCTCTTCCACATGAATTATTTACATGATTTATTTTGAAATGTTAAACACCTTGGCATCTTTGACTCTATCTTGCTTTTTTATTGATCCCTTGTGATTTCATATTTTGCTCTATATTAACATTTTGCTTAAAATGTTTGTACCTCTTTTTATAGAGATATGTTCTTTAAGTTCCTTTTTAGTTCATGTCTTGATCTGACTGTGGCATCAATGTAATACTGCATTCAGAAAAGAAATTAAATCATATTCCATATTTATTACCACTTTTTATGAATCTGGGAAATTGAGGAGTGTTTTACTGCCTTGAATATGAGGGAAATTCTACAAATCTAGGCCAGACATTTTGCTTTTTGAATTTGGTCATTGGTTATTTTGATTTTTCAAACACTGAGTCAACTTATTTTGTTTATATAGCAGATTCCTATGTTATTGAAGATTTTTGATAAATTTATTTCATAACGTGGTGGCTCTGGGTTTAAGTTTTTTTTAAAAAAACTTTTTCTATGCATTTCAGATTATTCTTTAACTGTGTTGCTAAACTTTATTAATTTGGTCAAGAACAATGCTGTTTGGATTTCTGTCACTGGTTATCTGTGTTGCATATTTTTACTTTTTCTTAAGATTATACTAGTCTTTATTAATTATACTCATTTTATAAAAATATTCATTTATTTGAAAGGAAGAGTTACAGAGAAGCAGAGGCAGAGAGAGAGATGTATTCCATCCAAGATTTACTCCCCAAATGTCTGAAATGACCAGAGCTGGGCAAAGCTGAAACCAGGAGTCAGGAGACTCTTCTGGCACTCACATGTGGGTGCAGGGGCCCAAGGATGTGGGCCATCTTCTACTGCTTTTCCAGGCCATAGAGGAGAGCTGTATTGGAAGTGGAGCAGTTGGGACTTGACCTGGCACACATATTGGATGCCAACACTGCAGACGGCAGTTTTACCTGATACGCCACAGTGCCAACCGTCTGCTCATATGTTTTAAAAACACCTTTGCTTTATTATTTGTTTCTGTTGTACAGTCTTACTAAAGGCATTATATTGATGATATTCTCCATTTTCACTATCTTATATTGCTGTATAGTTCATCTTAGATCTTAAGAAGGATGTCACGATGATTAGGTCTCTCTTCTCACATCATATCTTGAGCCTATAAATGTATCTGTGCACTGATTTATATGACATCTCCTCTATTTCTTTCTGTGTTTTCCAATCCTCCATCACTCTGCCAACTATTTGCCTCGTGATGTCTCAAGCCCTATGTGCCTTCCAAATATGCCATGCCAGACTTTATGTATCTCTGATCTTGCTCCTGAAACCATATATTATCAGCAATTTTACCATTTTCTGTGGCTGGGTCTGATGTTCATCCTTGTAATCTTGCATTTAAAAATCTTTGACATCCAAGCCTGCTCTTAGTAGCCTATCCTTGTGCCTGCAGCAAGGGCAGGCTTCAGGGTCTCCAGCCCTTTTGTTTACACCACGTCTTTCCTCAAGTGGCTCCTACTGTGCTTGTATCTTATGCCAATCCTCATGAGTCTCCAGCTCCTCTACATGTAGCCATTATCTCCCCTCACATGTTGACCTCTCTGATTCATACAGCCCATGTCAGGACACCTGTGTCTCCATTCCTTTATACACATTGACTTCACTCCTAATTCCTGGTTATTGCTGCATTCCTCTAAAGAAGGCTAAAATTCCCAATTGGTTTGCAATATTTGTCTCACTGTTGCAAATATATTGAGAATTACTGCCTGGCCTGAAAGTCAGTTGGTGGACAATCAGTTGAGAAATCACACAGATATTCACTATCAGTACAGCTGCAGTGTCCTTTCAGATTTTTCAAAACACAATGCTAATGTTACACACAAATGGCATAACCACGAACAATGCCTGCCCTGCAACAAGGAAACAGAAACCACTTATTATTGAATGAGACAACTGTGCAGAATAGATATTCAAAATATAACCTATTGAAATACTAGATTTTGAATATAAGTATATATTTGACTCTCAGGTCATACCAAATCTGGCTCTGATGTCTAATAGCCCCTGAAATTAGGCTCTCACTATCAAACTGCCCTGGAAAATCCCCAAGCACAAGCATCCAAGAAGCGTTCACAGCAGCAGCTTCCTGCCACACTACTGAGTGTACCACCATGTGATGTTCTCCCTAATTTCCCTTTATCCATTATCCCCCAGCTGGTACCCAATCTGGCCATCCACAACAAAAGCAGAATACTCTCTACTTGATGCTGTCCTGAAGGGGCTCCTAAGTTGATGGATTTCAGGGAAATCTCATGGGTTCCTCTGGACCTTCCTTGACACTGATGAGGCTCATCCACCCATATAGTCACCAGATAGTCCCACTGGCATACTGGGTCTGAAACCCCACAGGCACTCCTCTGGATGACAGTCACCTTTTGCTGGCTCATGACATAGATAATTGGGGCCTGATTGGAGACTGAATTATAGGGCAGGCTCTCTTCAATTCATTATTGCAGTGCATCAGCCCTGCTGGGTCACTGACAGACTTAGGATAATTTCATGGTCAACATTATTAATGCAGGACCCATGTTTTCTCATGAAATCTGGCATTGTTCCTCCCCACCTCTCATTTACCATTTCTGATCCTTGGCATGCATTGAATTTGTGATAGTCTAATATCAATCTCCGGTATCTGTCTGATTTTAACTATCTAAACTGTTGAATTAAATCTGGATATGTTGGAGTTCACAATCTCTGATTCTTGCCTCATTTATTTTTAAGGAAAGAACTTAAACAGATAATACTCTTTAAAACATAAATCCAGTATCAGTATACCAACTTTCAAAATTGATAATTTAATAGTATCTAATATCCATTGTTTCTGCAATGTAACATAGATTATGACTTAGGTATAGTTGTTGGAAGGATGGTTAGAGGGTTTCATTTGTATCTGCTCTTACATTGTAGGTCATGGAACCAATGTTGTGTCCTTCCCATTACCAAGTATTTTCCCTCCATTTTACAATTTGAGAGCAGAGAGGTTAACCATGTTGGGCTAGGGGAACCAATAGACTCTTTGAAAACTTACCTTGGACTAGAGCACTGTTTTCTGCCATAGTCACTATTATTTTGGAATCTTAACATTCAAGTTGCTATCTGAGTTCCCAGTGTTTATGACATTCCCTACCATGAGGAATGACCCACAGAAAAGATCCACCTCTGTGATTCTCAGCAGTAACAGTGCCCTTCACATCAATACCAATTTTATTTCTTTTGTAAATGGAATGTCTTTGGGCCTCTTGTAGAAAACATAGTCATTTCATAACTTTTTCAGCTGTATCAGTTTATTAACTGTAGCATAATTCCTGTGAGATTTTGATTGTTTCTTTCTCTATCACAGAAATTCAGCTATTTCTACCTCCTTAGCATGGACTGTTTTTGGTTTAAGTTTTCAAATGTCATCCTAGTATTATCATCATCCTTTGGGATCTTTGACAATGGGTTAAAACCTTTGTCGTTGATGAGTGTTCTCACATTGAGAAACCCTCTCTTTTCTAAATTTTTCTTCCACCCTCAGGACTCAGTCTCATGCACACTCTGCCACTCCTGATAATACATATTGGCTAGGCCTTACAACTGTTTCTTTTTAGACACAGCAATTTTTCTTTTCTTTTCTTTTTTTTTTTTGCAGGCCAAAACTCTGGTTTATTTCAGCATCAGCAACATCTTAGCCATCAAAAAAAAATAGACTCTACCGGGGGCGACACAAGTCTCTACAGCGAGGCTAAGGGCTCAGCCGCCGGGCGATCTTCGGGGTGCGTGTGGGTGCTGCCCAGGCAATAAGTCAGGAAGTGGGGCTGGTGGCAGGCACGGGCCGGCTTCACTTCTGGGCAGGCATGAGGTCGTCGATGGCCTGGCCCTGCTCCAGCCGCTGCTCCATCTCAATGAGCAGCTTCACACCGTCCACCACCATCTGTACCAGCTCCACCTCAGAGAAGCCCAGGCGGTCGGCGTTGGAGATGTCAAAGACCCCGCCCACGGCGGGCGTGTCCACACCACCTGTGCCTCGCTTCTGATTAATAATAAAAGATTATACTTCTGTAGCTAGGGCCATTAGCATGAAAAGGTTATTTAGCCTTGAAAGCTACTGTTAGGAAGAGTAGATGCAGTGAAATCCCAAAGTGAAATCTATTTCTGGGTGGCAAACTCCTTTCTTTCTCTAAGGCACATGTGATATGATAATATTATATTGACATAAGTTGATGAAGTCAGAGTGGCCACAATTTGAGTGATTTTAGAAAGCCCATTGTCTGGGGAATAGTTTGGCAAGAGAGTATAGTTAAATCTAATAGCCAAAGATCATTTTCCTCAAGAGAAAGGGACATAGCAGGTTATACTATCATCAAAATTATGTAAGTATATTGTAAGGCTTCATTGGAGTACTATCATAATTTAGACTTTTTTTATAGCCTTTCTTGTTTTACCCCCATAACCACCTGTTCGGTTAATATTATCAGCATTAAAATGATAGTTATGTTAAAATGCTTTATAGCCACAGTTATTAATTTTAGATTAATCAGAGATGGAAACTAATTTTCATGGGTGTAAATTATCATAATTGTAGCTAGTTGAATCATTTGGAAGCTTTCTTCACTTTTAGAACAAATTTTTAAAACCAAAAATTAAAGTTTAATATACAGTTTTGTCTTTATTGCATATAGCAATGTGTATCAACCATTTTATGTCCTAGAATCAGGATGATCATAAAAATGTTCTCTCTCTCTCTCTCTCTCTATATATATATATATATATATGTGTGTGTGTGTGTGTGTGTGTGTATTATAGCTGAAAGTGCTTAACATATACCTTAAACTGTAAGTCAGTATTCATTGGTGTAGATGTCTATCTGAATGTCAAGATTCTGGGTTACGCTATATAATTCTAGCAATTCATCTCATTCAGAAGAGAACAAGTTGTAGGCTGCTTACATACTCTGCTGGAATTGTGCTAACAGTGTTAAACTTCCTAAGAATCCTCCACTCTAAACTTATTACTTTTTCCCCCAAATACTTTATTTTTAATTGATAGCTGGTGGCAAAGTGCTTCTGCTTAAAACAGAAATAATCTTAAGATGATAAAACAAGCTGTAATTAACATGTTCCAATCATAAACATCACTAGAATGGAGAACTCAATGCTCTGTTAAAGAGTAATGAAGCATCAAGCTATGGATGTATCTCAGTGGATCCCTAGTGGTGGAACATGTTGTGGACAATAAGAGCATTGACAAGTCTTCAATTAATGACATAAAGTGTATAATAATTCAACTCAATAGACAATATAGCCAGTTTGAAAACTTCTAATCAAAGTGGAAAAAATTCCTCTTACATTAGTAAGCACCAAATCACAAGGGTACTTATATCATGCAGGATGCATTTATGAGTAGTAAGCCACTTTTATAATTTAAATCTTACATTACTAGAAATTATGAACTTTGCATTTGGTTAAACTTAGTTTTTTTAAAAAGATTTATTCATGTAGGATCTCTGTCCTTAATGTGCTCTACATTGAGGCTTAATGCTATAACGAGTACTCAAACAATATATTTCACTTTGTGTTTCTTTGGGGGTGCAAACTGTTGAAATCTTTACTTAATGTATACTAAACTGATCTTCTGTTAAAAAAAAGAAGAAATTAGCAATTCCCAACTTGACTCTCACTGGGATTAAACATGACAATTGGTCTGATCTGATTTCATCATCATTTAAAAAATAATCTATTATTTTTCACTTTATGTTTCTGTGTGGGAGAAAACTGTTGAAATCTTTACTTAATGTATGCTAAACTGATCTTCTGTATATAAAGAGAATTGAAAATGAATCCTCATGTGAATGGAAGGGGATGGGAAAGGGGAGGGTTGCGGGTGGGAGGGACGTTATGGGGGGGAAGCCATTGTAATCCATAAGCCGTACTTTGGAAATTTATATTCATTAAATAAAAGTTAAAAAAAAGCAAAAAAAAAGATTTATTCATTTATATGGAAGTCAGAGTTACACAGAGAGAGAAGCAGAGGCAGAGGCAGGGGGTCTTCCATCTGCTGGTTCACTTCCCAATTGGCTGCAATAGCTGGAGCTGTGCTTATCCAAGGCCAGGAGCCATGAGCTTCTTCCAGGTCTCTCACATAGATACAGGGGCCCAAGAATTTGGGCTATCCTCTACTGATTTTCCAGGCTATAGCCGTGAACCGGATTGTAAGTGGAGCAGCTAGGACTCGAACTGGTGCCCATATGGGATGCCAGCACTGCAGGCAGCAGCTTTACCTGCTACACCACAGTGCCACCCCATGCTTAAACTTATAATGAACAATTTAGAGATGAAATAGAAAACATATAAAGAGTGGGGGTTGACATTTTGGTGTAGCGGGTAAAGACATCTCCTGTATTGCTGACATTTCACATGGGTGCCCCATTTGAGTCCCAGTTATTCCATTTCTGATCTGTCCCCCTGCTAATGTGCCTGGGAAAGTTGCAGAGCATTGCCCAAGTGCTTGGGTCGCTGCACCCACATGGGATACCTGGAAGCATATCTTGGCTATTGACCAGAAACAGCATCATTTTACCTAGCAGTAGTGCTCAAATAGAATGAAGTACAAGCTATGTATGGATTTCAACATTTTTGCACCAAAATAAGTCCATCTATTTTTTTCTATGAACTTTTTGAAGCCTCAGTGTATTATAGGACCATATGGACCAAAAATGACTTTTCATTTGCTTACATTCATTATTTTAAAGAAAGTTCTAGGGATGGTGCTGTGGTGTAGTGGTTAATGCCAATGCCTGCAGTGCTGGTATACATTATGAGTGCCCATTTGAGACCCAGGTGCTCTACTTCTGACCCAGCTCTTTCTGTGGCCTGGGAAAGCAGTAAAAGATGGCCCAAGTGCTTGCAAACATGTACCCATGTGGGAGATCAGCCCAGCTTGAGCTGTTGTGGCCATTTGGGGAGTAAACCAATGGGTGGAAGTTCTCTTCCTCTTCCTCTGCCTCTTTGTAACTCTGCCTTTCAAATAAACAAATCTTTTTTAAAAAAAAAGTTCTGTGGCTGAATAGTGCAGAAAATTATAGCGCCCCCTCTCTGTTATTCCAATTTGCTCAGGGATAGAAAATCCTTGCATGACACAAAGATCCTGGTTCAGGTTGCCAAATGTGACATTTGGAGTTCCAATCATCTCTAGTGCTGGGAGGCAATTCTGACCTTATTCCCTTAGTTGAACTTCAGGAGTGCCAATGTATTCTGTGACTAAGATGGTTTTAAATTCTGTCTCTTGTCATAATGTCCCAGACTTCCAGCAGAAGTTCTCCCTTCACAGTAAAGAGATTGTGGCTATGTTCTTCCTGGTGCCAGCAGATGATAAGTTTGGGAAGCAATAAAATAATGTGGGCTCATGTTTTATCAAAAAAGAAAAGTATTTCATTATTTGAGTTCCTATTTGGAAGTGGAAATTATCCTAATTTAGTGTTGCGTTTTTCATATAGGTTTCCTGGAACATGAAAGAGAGACAGACTATCAAACAATAGTGTATATGAGCTGGGAGAAACTATGTCAATTAACTAACCTCTTCATTTTTTCATGTGAACTTCGGACAAGGACTAGAAAATTTTATTCTGTTCCAAGTGTAGGACTCTGATTGAGGGTTTCTCACTCACAAGCAATTTTGTTTTTCCTATTCCACCAGAATGGAACCCTTTTGCTGAGGGGGGAAATATTAATACCCTCCAAATCGAGTGTGAGTGCGATGTTCAGGTTAATTCAATCAGAATTCCACAGCTAGTCAGCGGTGAGGTGTGGATGAATCCGGAAGCAGCAGGTTTCCTTGTGACAAAATCAAGCCCAATGTCTTGGATTTCTTGGGCTTTTTCATATTTTTCTTATTTATCATGGTTCCTAATGAATTTTCTGATGTGAGCTTTGGATTTGAGGCTGGAATATGGAGTTTAGGGCATGGGAGGAATGGTCTTTTTCAATCATGGCACAACTATTGGCTTGCTCCAATTCTGGCTTTCTGTCACTCTTTTGGGTGCCTCAGCCAATTTTTGGGTTTTTGAGTGGGAATTTCCTAAATGTATTCTGGGTATGAGTGGGTTTTGCCTTCTTCCTTGCCAAATTTTGTATTCTGATGCAATACAAACAAGAGTTTAGACAGAGTATCCATTAGAAAATAAAAAAAACACAACAAATTGGTGTTTCATGCTAAGAAATCTACAGGCAACATGACCAAGAGGAGTTTCTGTGTTTTGGAAAAAGAAATGGAAACCTTTTGCTGAGGGGACAGACATTAATTCCCTCCAAATTGGGTGTGAGTTCGATGTTCAGGTTAATTCAATCAGAATTCCACAGCCAGTCAGCTCGGAGGTGTGGATGAATTCGGAAGCAACCAGTTTCCTTGTGAATAAATCAAGCCCAATATCACTAAGGACTCTTGGGTTTCTTTGTCTTTTTCACATTTTTCTTGCTTATCATGGTTTGTAATGAAGTTTCTGATGTGAGCTTTGGTTTTGAGGCTGGAAAATGGATTTCAGGGCATGGGAGGTATGGTCTTTTACAATCAGGGCACAGCTGTTGGCTTGCTCCAATTCTGGCTTTCTGTCATTGTTTTGGGTGCCTAAGATGATTTTTGGTTTGTTGAGTGACAATTTCCTAAATTGCTTCATGGTCTGAGTTTGCTTTGCCTTCTTCTTTCCCTAATTCAGTATTCTGAATCAATACAAACAAGAGTTTAGCCAGAGTAGCCATTATGAAATAAAAAACACAACAATTTGCCATTTCATGCTTGGAAATCTATAGGCAACAAACCAAGAGGAGTTTTTGTGTTTTGGAAAATGAAATGGAACCCTTTTGCAGAGGGGGCAGATATTAATTCCCTCCAAATCGAGTGTGAGTGGGGTTTTCAGATTAATTCAATCAGAATTCCACAGCCAGTCAGCTGGGAGGGGTGCATGACTCCGGAAGCAGCCAGTTTCCTTGTGACTAAATCAAGCCCAATATCACTAAGGACTCTTGGGTTTCTTTCTTTTTCTTTTTTTTTTTTTTACATTTTTCTTATTTATCGTCACTTGTAATGAAGTTTCTGATGTGAGCTTTGGTTTTGAGGCTGGAACATGGTGTTCAGGGCACGGGAGGTATGGTCTTTTTCAATCAGGTCACAGCTGTTGGCTTGCTCCAATTCTGGTTTTCTGTCATTGTTTTGGGTGCCTCAAGTGAGTTTAGGTTTCTTGAGTGGCAATTTCCTAAATTGCTTCTGGGTCTGAGTTTGTTTTGCCTTCTTCCTTCCCAAATTTATTATTCTCACACAATAGAAACAAGAGTTTACACAGAGTATCCATTAGGAAATAAAAAAAACAACAAATTGGCAATACAAGTTTGGAAATCTACAGGCAACACAACCAAGAGGAGTTTTTGTGTTTTGGAAAATGGAATGGAATCCTTTTGCAGAGGGGGCAGATATTAATTCCCTCCAAATCGAGTGTGATTTCGGTTTTCAGGTGAATTCATTCAGAATTCCACAGCCAGTCAGCAGGGAGGGGTGGATGAATCCGGAAGCAGCTGGTTTCCTTGTCACTAAATTTAGCCCAATATCACTAAAGACTCAGGGATTTCTTTGTTTTTATTTTTTTTTTTTTTTGCACATTTGTCTTATTTCTCCTGGTTTGCAATGAACTTTGTGATGTGAGCTTTGGTTTTGAGGCTGGAATATGGAATTCAGGCCACGGGAGGTGAGGTCTTTTTCAATCAGGGCACAGCTGTTGACTTGTTCCAGTTTCACTTTCTGTCATTGTTTTGGGTGCCTCAGCTGATTTCTGGTTTCTTTTGCAGCAATTTCCTAAATGTATTCTGGGTGTGAGTTTGCTTTGCCTTCTTCATTCCCAAATTTTGTATTCTGACACAATACAAACAAGAGTTTAGGCAGAGTAGCCATTATGAAATAAAAAACACAACAAATTGGCGTTACATGCTTAGAAATGTACAGGCAACTTGACCAAGAGGAGTTTTTGTGTTTTGGAAAAAGGAATGGAAACCTTTTGCTGAGGGGACAGATATTTATTCCCTCCAAATCGAGTTTGAGTGCGGTTTCAGGTTAATTCAATCAGAATTCCACAGACCGGTCAGCTTGGAGGTGTGGATGAATTCGGAAGCAGCCAGATTCCTTGTCACTAAATTTAGCCCAATATCAGTAAGGACTCTTGGATTTTTTTTCACATTTGTCTTATTTCTCTTGGTTTGTAATGAACTTTCTGATGTGATCTTTGGTTTTGAGGCTGGAATATGGAGTCCAGGGTACGGGAGTAATGGTCTTTCTCAATCATGGCAAAGCTGTTGGCTTGCTCCAATTCTGGCTGTCTGTCATGGTTTTGGGTGCCTCAGCCGATTTTTGGTTTCCGGAGTGGCAGTTTCCTAAATTGCTTCTGGGTCTGACTTTGTTTTTGCCTTCTTCCTTCCCAAATGTTGTATTCTGATGCAATACCAACAAGAGTTTAGACAGAGTAGCCATTATGAAATAAAAAACACAACACATTGGCATTACAAGTTTGGAAATCTACAGGCAACATGACCAAGTGGAGTTTTTGTGTTTTGGAAAGTGAAAAGGAACTCTTTGGCTGAGGGGGCAGATATTAATTCCCTCCAAATTGAGTGACAGTGCCATTTTCAGGTTAATTCAATCAGAATTCCACAGCCAGTCTGCTGGGAGGGGTGGATGATTCCAGAAGCAGCCAGTTTCCTTGTGACTAAATCAAGCCCAATATCACTAAGGACTCTTGTATTTTTTTTTTTTTTGCACATTTGTCTTATTTCTCATGGTTTGAAATGAACTTTCTGATGTGTGGTTTGGTATTGAAGCTAGAATATGGAGTTCAGGGCACAGGAGGAATGGTCTTTTTCAATCAGGTACAGCTGTTGGCTTGCTCCAGTTCTGGCTTTCTGTCATTGTTTTGGGTTCTCAGCCGATTTTTGGTTTCTTCTTGGCAATTTCCTAAATGTATCTGGGTATGAGTTTGTTTTTTTCTTAATCCTTTCCAAATTTTGTATTCTGACAAAATACTAACAAAAATTTAGTCAGAGAAGACATTATGAAATAAAAAACACAACACATTGGTGTTTCATGCTTAGAAATCTATAGGCAACACGACCGAGAGGATTTTTGTGTTTTGGAAAATGAAATGGAACCCTTTTGCTGAGGGGGCAGATATTAATTTCCTCCAAATTGAGTGTGAGTGTGGTTTTCAGGTTAATCAATCAGATTTTCACAGCTAGTCAGTGGGGATTGGTGGATGAATCTGGAAGCAGCTGGTTTCCTTGTGACTAAATCAAGCCCAATATCACTAAGGACTCTTGGATTTCTTTTTTTTTTTTGCACATTTGTCTTATTTTTCATGGTTTGTGAGCTTTGGTTTTGAAGCTGGAATATGGAATTCAGGCCACGGGAGATATGGTCTTTTTCCATCAGGGCCCAGCTGTTGGCTTGCTCCAATTCTGGCTTTCTGTCATTGTTTTGTGTGCCTCATCAAAATTTTGGTTTCTTGAGTGGCAATTTCCTAAATTGTTTCTGTGTCTCAGTGTGTTTTCCCTTATTCCTTCTTAAATTTTGTATTCTGGCACAATACAAACAAGAGTTTAGACAGATTAACCATTATGAAATAAAAAACACAAGAAATTTGCATTTCATGCTTAGAAATGTACAGGCAACACGACCAAGAGTAGTTTTTGTGTTTTGGATAATGAAATGGAACCCTTTTGCTGAGGGGGCAGATATTCATTCCCTCCATATCATGTGAGTGCAGTTTTCAGGTGAATTCAATCAGATTTCCACAGCCAGTCAGTGCAGAGGGCTGGATGAATCCAGAAGTAGCCGGTTTCCTCGTGACAAAATTTAGCCCAGTAGCACTAAGGAATCTTGGATTTCTTTTCTTTTTTTCACATTTTTTCTTATTTCTCATGGTTTGTAATGAACTTTGTGATGTAAGCTTTGGTTTTGAGGCTGGAATATGGAATTCAGGCCATGGGAGGTATGGTCTTTTGCAGTCAGGGCACAGCTGTTGCCTTGCTCCAGTTCTGGTTTCTGTCATTGTTTTGGGGGCCTCAGCCAATTTTTGGTTTCCTGAGTGGCAATTTCCTAAATGTATTCTGGGTATGAGTTTGCTTTGCCTTCTTCGTTCGCAAATTTTGTATTCTGACGCAATACAACAAGAGTTTAGACAGAGTAGCCATTATGATATAAAAAACACACCGTATTGGCGTTACATGCTTAGAAATGTACAGGCAACACGACAAAGAGGGGTTTTTGTGTTTTGGAAAATTAAATGGAACCCTTTTGCTGAGGTGGCAGATATTAATTCCCTCCAAATCGAGTGTGAGTGCAGTGCTCAGCTTAATTCAATCAGAATTCCACAGTCAGTCAGTGGAGAGGGGTGGATGAATGTGGAAGCAGCCAGTTTCCTTGTCACTAAATTTTGCCCAATATCATTAAGGATTCTGGGATTTCTTTCTGTTTTTTTTTTTCACATTTTTCTTATTTCTCATGGTTTGTAATGAACTTTCTGAGGTGAACTTTGGTTTTGAGGCTGGAATATGGAGTCCAGGGTACGGGAGTAATGGTCTTTCTCAATCATGGCAAAGCTGTTGGCTTGCTCCAATTCTGGCTGTCTGTCATGGTTTTGGGTGCCTCAGCCGATTTTTGGTTTCCGGAGTGGCAGTTTCCTAAATTGCTTCTGGGTCTGACTTTGTTTTTGCCTTCTTCCTTCCCAAATGTTGTATTCTGATGCAATACCAACAAGAGTTTAGACAGAGTAGCCATTATGAAATAAAAAACACAACACATTGGCATTACAAGTTTGGAAATCTACAGGCAACATGACCAAGTGGAGTTTTTGTGTTTTGGAAAGTGAAAAGGAACTCTTTGGCTGAGGGGGCAGATATTAATTCCCTCCAAATTGAGTGACAGTGCCATTTTCAGGTTAATTCAATCAGAATTCCACAGCCAGTCTGCTGGGAGGGGTGGATGATTCCAGAAGCAGCCAGTTTCCTTGTGACTAAATCAAGCCCAATATCACTAAGGACTCTTGTATTTTTTTTTTTTTTGCACATTTGTCTTATTTCTCATGGTTTGAAATGAACTTTCTGATGTGTGGTTTGGTATTGAAGCTAGAATATGGAGTTCAGGGCACAGGAGGAATGGTCTTTTTCAATCAGGTACAGCTGTTGGCTTGCTCCAGTTCTGGCTTTCTGTCATTGTTTTGGGTTCTCAGCCGATTTTTGGTTTCTTCTTGGCAATTTCCTAAATGTATCTGGGTATGAGTTTGTTTTTTTCTTAATCCTTTCCAAATTTTGTATTCTGACAAAATACTAACAAAAATTTAGTCAGAGAAGACATTATGAAATAAAAAACACAACACATTGGTGTTTCATGCTTAGAAATCTATAGGCAACACGACCGAGAGGATTTTTGTGTTTTGGAAAATGAAATGGAACCCTTTTGCTGAGGGGGCAGATATTAATTTCCTCCAAATTGAGTGTGAGTGTGGTTTTCAGGTTAATCAATCAGATTTTCACAGCTAGTCAGTGGGGATTGGTGGATGAATCTGGAAGCAGCTGGTTTCCTTGTGACTAAATCAAGCCCAATATCACTAAGGACTCTTGGATTTCTTTTTTTTTTTTGCACATTTGTCTTATTTTTCATGGTTTGTGAGCTTTGGTTTTGAAGCTGGAATATGGAATTCAGGCCACGGGAGATATGGTCTTTTTCCATCAGGGCCCAGCTGTTGGCTTGCTCCAATTCTGGCTTTCTGTCATTGTTTTGTGTGCCTCATCAAAATTTTGGTTTCTTGAGTGGCAATTTCCTAAATTGTTTCTGTGTCTCAGTGTGTTTTCCCTTATTCCTTCTTAAATTTTGTATTCTGGCACAATACAAACAAGAGTTTAGACAGATTAACCATTATGAAATAAAAAACACAAGAAATTTGCATTTCATGCTTAGAAATGTACAGGCAACACGACCAAGAGTAGTTTTTGTGTTTTGGATAATGAAATGGAACCCTTTTGCTGAGGGGGCAGATATTCATTCCCTCCATATCATGTGAGTGCAGTTTTCAGGTGAATTCAATCAGATTTCCACAGCCAGTCAGTGCAGAGGGCTGGATGAATCCAGAAGTAGCCGGTTTCCTCGTGACAAAATTTAGCCCAGTAGCACTAAGGAATCTTGGATTTCTTTTCTTTTTTTCACATTTTTTCTTATTTCTCATGGTTTGTAATGAACTTTGTGATGTAAGCTTTGGTTTTGAGGCTGGAATATGGAATTCAGGCCATGGGAGGTATGGTCTTTTGCAGTCAGGGCACAGCTGTTGCCTTGCTCCAGTTCTGGTTTCTGTCATTGTTTTGGGGGCCTCAGCCGATTTTTGGTTTCCTGAGTGGCAATTTCCTAAATGTATTCTGGGTATGAGTTTGCTTTGCCTTCTTCGTTCGCAAATTTTGTATTCTGACGCAATACAACAAGAGTTTAGACAGAGTAGCCATTATGATATAAAAAACACACCGTATTGGCGTTACATGCTTAGAAATGTACAGGCAACACGACAAAGAGGGGTTTTTGTGTTTTGGAAAATTAAATGGAACCCTTTTGCTGAGGTGGCAGATATTAATTCCCTCCAAATCGAGTGTGAGTGCAGTGCTCAGCTTAATTCAATCAGAATTCCACAGTCAGTCAGTGGAGAGGGGTGGATGAATGTGGAAGCAGCCAGTTTCCTTGTCACTAAATTTTGCCCAATATCATTAAGGATTCTGGGATTTCTTTCTGTTTTTTTTTTTTTCACATTTTTCTTATTTCTCATGGTTTGTAATGAACTTTCTGAGGTGAACTTTGGTTTTGAGGCTGGAATATGGAGTCCAGGGTACGGGAGTAATGGTCTTTCTCAATCATGGCAAAGCTGTTGGCTTGCTCCAATTCTGGGTTTCTGTCATTGTTTTGGGTGCCTCATCTGATTTTTGGTTTCTTTACGGCAATTTCCTAAATGTATTCTGGGTATGAGTTTGTTTTGCCTTCTTCATTCCCAAATTTTGTATTCTGACAAAATACCAACAAGAGTTTAGACAGAGTAGCCATTATGAAATAAAAAACACAACACATTGGTGTTTCATGCTTAGAAATCTACAGGCAACATGACCAAGAGGAGTTTCTGTGTTTGGGAAAAAGAAATGGAAACCTTTTGCTGAGGGGGCAGATATTAATTCCCTTCAAATCGAGTGTGATTTCGGTTTTCAGGTGAATTTAATGAGAATTCCACAGCCAGTCAGCTGGGAGGTGTGGATGAATCTGGAAGCAGCTGGTTTCCTTGTGACTCAATCAAGCCCAAATACACTAAGGACTCTTGGATTTTTTTTTATTTTTGCACATTTGTTTTATTTCTCCTGGTTTGCAATGAACTTTGTGATGTGAGCTTTGGTTTTGAGGCTGGAATATGGAATTCAGGCCACGGGAAGTGTGGTCTTTTTCAATCAGGGCACAGCTGTTGACTTGTTCCAGTTTCACTTTCTGTCATTGTTTTGGGTGCCTCAGCTGATTTCTGGTTTCTTTTGCAGCAATTTCCTAAATGTATTCTGGGTGTGAGTTTGCTTTGCCTTCTTCATTCCCAAATTTTGTATTCTGACACAATACAAACAAGAGTTTAGGCAGAGTAGCCATTATGAAATAAAAAACACAACAAATTGGCATTACATGCTTAGAAATGTATAGTCAACAAACCCAGGAGTAGTTTTTGTGTTTTGGAGAATGAATTGGAAACCTTTTGCCAAGGGGACAGATACTAATTCCTTCCAAATCGAGTGTGAGTGCGAGAAATATCTTGTGTGTTGTGTCTATCATCCAGGCATATACAGACATGTGTTGTTGAATTCGTGTGAAATTGAATAAACATACCACTGTGAAAGTGGTTTTAGAGAAAAGCACAATCTTACGGAAAGGAAAGTGGATCAAATGTCATGTATACAAACACAAATATGATGTTTTCTCGGGTTTTTGAAGCTGTCTGCTTTGAAAACTCGAATGTGAGGAGGAATGGACTCCATGTGGATCCAATCAGCGTTTGCCGGTAGAAAACAAAAAGTTACATGCTAAAATGCATTCAAAACTGTCACGTTCTTAGATAATGCCCAGAAAACATGAACAAACACAGAGGTGGGAGCAAGATCTGGTTTTAAGATAGCCATGACATACCAGATATTTCTGCATTCCTACAGGCATATCCGGACAAAGTGGTGTGGAATTCATTTGAAATTTAACCAAAAAATCACCGTTTAGGTGGTTTAGCAGAAAAACGCTATCTTTCTCTTGGCAAGTGGATTCAATTCATGTTTATAGATAAAGCCCAGAAAACGCAAACAAACACAGAGGCTGTAGCAATATCTGGGATTGATATAGCCACAACACACTGGATATTTCTGCTTTCATCCAGGCATATCCGGACAAAGCGTTGTGGAATTTGGGTGAAATGTAACCAAAAAATCACCATCAAAGCGGTTTTGGAAAATAACACAATCTTTCTGTTCGGCAAGTGGATCCAATGTTATGTTTACAAAGAGAAATAGAATGCTTTCTCGATATTCTGAATTGTTCTGCTGAGAAAACTTGAATGTGTGGAGGATTTGACTGCATGTGGAACCAATTACGGTTTTCCGGTAGAAAAATAAAAAGTTACATGCTAAAATGCATTCAAAACCATCAAGTCCATAGAAAAAGCCCAGAAAACACAAACAAACACAGAGGCTGTAGCAAGAGCTGGGATTGAGATAACCACAAAACACATCGGATATTTCTGCTTTCCTCCAGGCATATCCGGACAAAGTGTTTTGGAATTTGGGTGAAATGTAATGAAAAAATCACCGTCAACGTGGTTTTGGAGAAAGGCACAATCTTTCTGTTTGGAAAGTGAATCCAATGTCATGTTTACAAACAGATATAGCATGTTTTCTCAGGATTCTGAATTGTTCTGCTGAGAAAACTCGAATGTGTGGAGGAATTGACTCCATGTGGAACCAATTAGCATTTGACAGCAGAAAACTAAAAGTTACATGCTAAAATGCATTCAAAACCATCAAGTCAATAGATAAAGCCCAGAAAACACAAAGAAACCCAGAGTCTGTAGCAAGATCTGGGATTGAGATAGCCACAACATACCGGATATTTCTGCTTTCATCCAGTCATATCCGGAGAAAGTGTTGTGGAATTCGGGTGAAATTGAACAAAAATCACCCTGAAAGTGCTTTTGGAGAAAAGCACCATGTTTTTGTTCGGCAAGTGAATCCAATGTCATGTTTACAAACAGAAATAGCATGTTTTCTCAGGATTCTGAATTGTTCTGCTGAGAAAACTCGAATGTGTGGAGGAATTGACTCCATGTGAACCAATTAGCGTTTGCCAGCAGAAAACAAAAAGTTATATGCTAAAATGCATTCAAAACCGTCAAGTCCATAGATAAAGCCCAGAAAACACAAACAAACACAGAGGCTGTAGCAAGAGCTGGGATTGAGATAACCACAAAACACACCTGATATTTCTGCTGTCATCCAGGCATATCCGGACAAAGTGTTGTGGAATTCTGGTGAAAATTAACCAAAAAATCACCGTCAAAGTGGTTTTGGAGAAAAGCACAATCTTTCTGTTCGGCAAGTGGGTCCAATGTCATGTTTACAAACAGAAATAGCAGGTTTTCTTGGGTTTCTGAAGCTCTTTGCTTAGAAAATTGAATGTGTGGAGGAATTTACTCCATGTGGAACCTATTAGCATTTGCTGGTACAAAACAAAAAGTTACATGCTAAAATGCATTCAAAACCGTCAAGTCCATAGATAAAGCCCATAAAACACAAACAAACACAGAGGCTGTAGCAAGATCTGGGATTGAAATAGCCACAACACACTGGATATTTCTGCTTTCATCCAGGCATATCCGGAAAAAGTGTTATGGAATGTGGGTGAAATTTATTCAAAAAATCATGGTGAAAGTGGTTTTGGAGAAAAGCACAATATTTTTGTTCGGCAAGTGAATCCAATGTCATGTTTACAAACAAAAATAGCATGTTGTCTTGGGTTTCTGAAGCTCTCTGCCTAGAAAACACGAATGGGTGGAGGAATTGACTCCATGTCGAACCAATTAGCCTTTTCTGGGAGAAAAGAAAAGGTTACATGCTAAAATGCATTTAAAACAGTGAAGTCCGTAGATAAAGCCCAGAAAACACAAACAAACACATAGGCTGTAGCAAGATCTGGGATTGAGATAGCCACAATACACTGGATATTTCTTCTTTCCTCCAGGTATATCTGGACAAAGTGTTGTGGAATTCGGGTGAAATTTAACAAAAAATCACCCTCAAAGTTCTTTTGGAGAAAAGCACCATCTTTTTGTTCCGGAAGTGGATCCATTGTCATGTTTACAAACAGAAATAGCATGTTTTCTCAGGATTCTGAATTGTTCTGCTGAGAAAACTCGAATGTGTGGAGGAATTGACTCCATGTGGAACCAATTAGTGTTTGCCAGCAGAAAACAAAAAGTTACATGCTAAAATGCATTCAAAACTGTCAAGTCCGTAGATAAAGCCCAGAAAACACAAACAAACACAGAGGCTGTAGCAAGATGTGGGATTGAGATAGCCACAAAACACCAGATATTTCTGCTTTCATCCAGGCATATCCGGATAAAGTGTTGTGGAATGTGGGTGAAATGTAACCAAAAAATCACTGTCAAAGCGGTTTTAGAGAAAAGCACAATCTTTCGTTCGGCAAGTGGATCCATTGTCACGTGTACAAAGAGAAATAACATGTATTCTCGGGATTCTAAATTGTTCTACATAGAAAACTGTAAGGAATTGTGTAAGGAATTGACTCCATGTGGAACCAATTAGCGTTTGCCAGCAGAAAACAAAAAGTTACATGCTAAAATGCATTCAAAACAGTCAAGTCTGTAGATAAAGCCCAGAAAACACAAACAAACACAGAGGCTGTAGCAAGATCTGGGATTGAGATAGCCACAACACAACACACCGGATATTTCTGCTTTCATCCAGGCATACCCGGACAAAGTTTGTGGAATTCGGGTGAAATTTAACCAAAAAATCACCGTCACAGTGGTTTTGGAGAAAAGTACAATTTTTCTGTTCAGCAAGTGGATCCAATCTCATGTATACAAACAGAAATACCATGTTTTCCCCGGTTTCTGAAATGTTCTGCCAAGAAAACTCGAATGTGTGGAGGAATTGACTCCATGTCGAACCAATTAGCGTTTGCCAGCATAAAACAAAAAGTTACATGCTAAAATGCATTCAAAACCGTCAAGTCCGTACATAAAGCCCAGAAAACACAAGCAAACACAGAGGCTGTAGCAAGATCTGCGATTGACATAGCTAAAACACACCTGATATTTCTGTTTTCCTCCAGGCATATCCGGAGAAAGTGTTGTGGAATTCAGGTGAAATGTAACCAAAAAATCACCGTCAAAATGGTTTTGGAGAAAAGCACCATTTTTCTGTTTGGCAAGTGGATCAAGTATCATGTTTACCAAGAGAAATATCATGTTTTCTTGGATTTCTGAAGCTCTGTGCCTAGAAAACTCTAATGTGTGGAGGAATTGACCCCATGTGGAACCAATTAGCCTTTTCCGGGAGAAAACAAAAGATTACATGCTAAAATGCATTTAAAATCGTCAAGTCTGTAGATAAAGCCCAGAAAACACAAACACAAAGCCTTAGCAAGATCTAGGATTGAGATTGTGAGGGTACAAAACAGCCCAATGCCCAAGGAACGACTCCAAGAGACTTTTTCTCTCATGTAACCAGCAACGGGTTAAATTTATTGATCCAACATGTTGGGGCCCTCTGACAAGGACAGAGAAGCAGTGAGGAACTACAGCATAGGGTTTATAAAGGCAAAAACCGCAAAATCAGGAGGAGGGAGAGAATACACGGTTGCTAAGTGGTTGCTAAAATCTTACAAACAGCAATTATGATTTTAAGACATAGACAAATCACATCTTCATTATTAGCCCAGGTAACCCAGGTGAAACCTTTCTACTTTTAAGCTTGAGCAATCATGCTAGGGGGTTTTTGTGCGTTGCCAAGAGTGATGTAGTGCACTGCTTTTGTCCAACTATTTGAGATCATAGTTTCAGACAAGAGTCTCACGGTGGGGGGGGTTGCTTTCCCAGAATGCAGTCTCAAGTGCTCCAAAATGGAGTCCCTACTGTCAAGGTGCTACTTTACTCTGTCTTATTTTCACAGCTGCACCAGGAAGGTTTAAACCTGTAAGCTTAAGCTTAACTTTTTACACCCGCACATATATACAATTTTAACTCTTCAAGAAAGCCACAACACACCGGATATTTCTGCTTTCATCCAGGCATATCCAGACAAAGTGTTGTGGAATTTGGGTGAAATTTAACCAAAAAATCACTGTCAAAGTGGTATTGGAGAAAGCACAATGTTTTTGTTCGGCAAGTGGATCCAATGTCATGTTTACAAACAGAAATAGCATGTTTTCCCAGGTTTCTGAATTGCTCTGCCAAGAAAACACAATTGTGTGGAGGAATTGACTCCATGAGGAACCAATTAGTGTTTGCCAGCAGAAAACAAAAACTTACATGCAAAAACACATTAAAAACTGTAAAGTACATAGAGAATGTCCAGAAAACACAAACAAACACAGAGGCTGTAGCAAGATCTGGGATCGAGAGAGCCACAACACACCGGATATTTCTGCTTTCATCCAGGCATTTCCAGACAAAGTGTTGTGGAATTTGGGTGAAATTTAACCAAAAAATCACTGTCAAAGTGGTTTTGCAGAAAAGCACAATCTTTCTGTTTGGCAAGTGGGTACAATGTCATGTTTACAAACAGAAACAGCATGTTGTCTCGGGTTTTTGAAGCTCTCTGCCTAGAAAATTTGAATTTGTGGAGGAATTGACCCCATGTGGAACCATTTAGCCTTTGCCAGCAGGAAACAAAAGGCTACATGCTAAAATGCATTTAAAACCGTCAAGTCCGTTGATAAAGCCCAGAAAACACAAACAAACACAGAGGCTGTAGCAAGATCTGGGATTGAGATAGCCACAACACACCGGATATTTCTGCTTTCCTCCAGGCATATCGGGACAAAGGGTTGTGGAATTCGTGTGAAATGTAACCGAAAAATCACCATCAAAGTGGTTTTGGAGAAAAGCACAATTTTTCTGTTTGGCAAGTGGATCCAATGTCACGTTTTCAAAGAGAAATAACATGTTTTCTCAGGATACTGAATGGTTCTGCCAAGAAAACTCGAATGTGTGGAGGAATTGATTCCATGTGGAACCAATTAGCATTTGCTGGCAAAAAACTAAACGTTCCAAGGTAAAATGCATTCAAAACCATAGATAAAGCCCAGAAAACACAAACAAACCCAGAGCCTTAGCAAGATCTGGGATTGAGATAGCCACAACACACTGGATATTTCTGCTTTCATCCAGGCATATCCTGACAAAGTTTTGTGGAATTTGGGTGAAATTTAACCAAAAAATCACCGTCAAAGTGGTATTGGAGAAAGTACAATATTTTTGTTGGGCAAGTGGATCCAATGTCATGTTTACAAAGAGAAATAGCATGTGTTCTCAGGATTCTGAACAGTTCTGCCAAGAAAACTTGAATGTGTGGAGGAATTGACTCCATGTGGAACCAATTATCGTTTGCCAGCAGAAAACAAAGTTACATGCTAAAATGCATTCAAAAATTTCAAGTCCATAGATAAAGCCCAGAAAACACAAACACAAAGGATGTAGCAAGATCTGGGATTGAGATAGCCACAACACACCGGATATTTCTGCTTACATCCAGGCATATCCCGAAAAATAGTTGAGGAATATGGGAGAAATTTAACCAAAAAAATCACCGTCCAAGCGGTTTAAGAGGAAAGCACAATCGTTTTGTTTGGCAAGTGGATCCAATGTTATGTTTACAAACAGAAATAGCATGTTTTCTCGGGATTCTGAATTGTTCTGCCGAGAAAACTTGAAATTGTGGAGGAATTGACTCCATGTGGAACCAATTAGCGTTTGCCAGTAGAAAACAAAAAGTGTCATGCTAAAATGCATTCAAAACCATCAAGTCCGAAGATAAAGCCCAGAAAACACAAACAAACATAGAGGCTATAGCAAGATCTGGGATTGAGATAGCCACAACACACCAGATATTTCTGCTTTCATCCAGGCATATCCGGACAATGTGTTGTGGAAATTGGGTGAAATTTAACCAAAAAATCACAGCAAAAGTGGTTTTCGAGAAAAGCACAATCTTTCTGTACGGCAAGTGCATCCAATGTCATGTTTACAAACAGAAATAGTATGTTTTTTTCAGGTTTCTGAGGCTCTCTGCCTAGAAAACTTGAATGTGTGGAGGAATTGACTTCTTGGGGAACAAATTAGCGTTTGCCGGCAGAAAACTAAAAGTTACATGCTAAAATGCATTTAAAACCGTCAAGTCCATAGAGAAAGCCCAGAAAACACAAACAAACACAGAGGCTGTAGCAAGATCTGGGATTCAGATAGTCACAACACACCGGATATTTCTGCTTTCATCCAGGCATATCGGACAAAGTTTGTGGAATTTGGGTGAAATTTGACCAAAAATCACCGTCAATGTGGTATTTCAGAAAAGCACAATGTTTTTGTTCTGCAAGTGGATGCAATGTCATGTTTACAAAGAGAAATTGCATGTTTTCTTGGGATTCTGAATAGTTCTGCCGAGAAAACTCGAATGTGTGGAGGAATTGACTCCATGTGAAACCTATCAGCGTTTGACAGCAGGAAACACAATGTTACATGCTAAAATGCATTCAAAACCGTCAAGTTTATAGATAAGCCCAGAAAACACAAACAAACACAGAGGCGGTAGCAAGAGCTGGAATTGAGATAGTCACAACACACCGGATATTTCTTCTTTCATCCAGGCATACCCGGACAAAGTGTTGTGGAATTCAGGTGAAATTTAACCAAAAAATCACCGTCACAGTGGTTTTGAAGAAAAGTACAATCTTTCTATTCGGCAAGTGGATCCAATCTCATGTTTACAAACAGAAATAGCATGTTTTCCCCGGTTTCTGAAATGTTCTGCCAAGAAAACTCGAATGTGTGGAGGAATTGACTCCATGTCGAACCAATTAACGTTTGCCGGAAGAAAACAAAAAGTAACATGCTAAAATGCATTCAAAACCTTCAAGTCCGTAGATAAAGCCCAGAAAACACAAACAAACACAGAGGCTGTAGCAAGATCTGGGACTGAGATACCCACAACATACCAGATATTTCTGCTTCATCCAGGCATATACGGAGACAGTGTTGTGGAATTTGGGTGAAATTTAACCAAAAAACCACCGTCAAAGAGGATTTGGAGAAAAGCACCATGTTTTTGTACAGCAAATGGATCCAATGTTATGTTTACAAAGAGAAATAGCATGTTTTCTCGGGATCCTGAATTGTTCTGCCTAGAAAACAAGAATGTGTGGAGGAATTGACTCCATGTGGAAGCAATTAGCGTTTGCCAGTAGAAAACAAAAAGTTACATGCTAAAATGCATTCAAAACCGTGAAGTCCGAAGATATAGCCCAGAAAACACAAACAAACACAGAGACTGTAGCAACATCTGGGATTGAGAGAGTACTACACACTGGATATTTTTCCTTTCATCCAGGCATATCTGGACAATGTATTGTGGACTTCGGTTGAAATTTAACCAAAAAAACACTGTCAAAGTGGTGTGGAAAAAGCACAATCATTTTGTTTGGCAAGTGGATCAAATCTCATGTTTACAAAGGGAAATAGCATGTTTTCTCTGGATTCTGAATTGTTCTACCTAGAAAGCACGAATGTGTGGGGGAATTGACTCCATGTGGAACCGATTAGCGTTTGCTAGCAGGAAACAAGAAGTTACATGCTAAAATGCATTCAAAACCGTCAAGTCCGTAGATAAAGCCCAGAAAACACAAACAAACACAGAGGCTGTAGCAAGATCTGGGATTGAGATAGCCACAACACACCAGATATTTCTGCTTTTATCCAGGCATATCCGGACAAAGTGTTGTGGAAAAATGTGTGAAATTTAACCAAAAAATCACCATCAAAGAGGATTTGGAGAAAAGCACAATCTTTCTGTTCGGCACCTGGATCCCATGCCATGTTTACGAACAGAATTAGCATGTTTTCTCAGGTGTCTAATACTCTCTGTCTAGAAAACTTGACTGTTTGGAGGAATTAATTCCATGAGGAACCAATTAGGGTTTGCCGGCAGAAAACAAAAAGTTACATGCTAAAATGCATTCAAAATCGTAAAGTCCATAGAGAATGTCCAGAAAACACAAACAAACACAAGGGCTGTAGCAAGATCTGGGATTGATATAGCCACAACACACAGGATATTTCTGCTTTCATCCAGGCAAATCCGGACAAAGTGTTGTTGAATTCGGGTAAAATTTAACCAAAAAATCACCATCAAAGTGGTTTTGGAGAAAAGCACAATCTTTCTGTTTGGCAAGTGGATCCAATGTCATGTTTACAAACACAAATACTACTTTTTCTCAGGTTTCTGAAGATTTCTGCCTAGAAAACTCGAATCTGTGGAGGATTTGACTCAAGGTGGAACCAATTAGCGTTTGCCAGGAGAAAACAAAAAGTGTCATGCTAAAATGCATTCAAAACCGTAAAGTCCGTAGAGAATGTCCAGAAAACACAAACAAACACAGAGGCTGTAGCAAGACCTGGGATTGCGATATCCATAACCCACCAGATATTTCTGCATTCATGCAGAAGTATCTGGACAAAATGTTGTGGAATTCGGGTGAAATTTAACCAAAAAACCACCGTCAAAGTTTTTTGGAGAAATGCACAATCTTTCTGTTCAGCAAATGCATCCTATGTTATGCTTACAAAAAGAAATATCATGTTTTCTCAGGTTTCTGAAGCTTTATGAACAGAAAACTCGAATGCATGGAGGATTGACTCCAGGTGGAACCAAATAGCGTTTGTCGCCAGAAAACAAAAAGTGTCATGCTAAAATGCATTCAAAACGGTAAAGTCCATAAGAATGCCCAGAAAACACAAACAAACACAGAGGCTGTAGGTAGATCTGGGATTGAGATAGCCGCAACATGCTCGAAATATCTGCTTTCCTCCCGGGAAATCCTGACAAATTGTTGTGGAATTCGGGTGAAATTAAAAAAAAAAAATAAAAACAAATACCATCAAAGTGTTTTGGAAGAAAATTACAATCCTTCTATTTGGCAAGTGGATACAATGTCATGTTTACAAACACAAATACTACTTTTTCTCAGGTTTCTGAAACTTTCTGCCTAGAACATTCGAATGTGTGAAGGATTTGACTCCAGGTGGAACCAATTAGCGTTTTCTGGGAGAAAACAAAAAGTGTCATGCTAAAATGCATTCAAAATCGTAAAGTCCATAGAGAATGTCCAGAAAACACAAACATACACAGAGGTTGTAGCAAGATCTTGGATTGAGATAGCCATGACACACCAGATATTTCTGCATTCATCCCAACATATCCGGACAAATTGTTGTGGAATTCGGGTGAAATTTACCCAAAAAATCACGGTGAAAGTGGTTTTGGAGAAAAGCACAATCTTTCTATTCAGCAAATGCATCCAATGTCATGTTTACAAAAACAAATATTGTGTTTTCTCAGGTTTCTAAAGCTTTCTGCCTAGAAAACTCGAATGTGCAGAGGATTTAATTCCATGTGCAACCAATTAGAATTTGCCAGCTGAAAACAAAAACCTACATGCAAAAATGCATTCAAAACCGTAAAGTCTGTAGAGAATGTCCAGAAAACACAAACAAACACAGAGGCTGTAGCAAGATCTTGGATTGAGATAGCCACAACACACCAGATCTTTTTGTTTGTATCCAGGAGTATCTGGAAAAATTGTTGTGGATTTCGGGTGAAATTTTACCAAAAACCACCGTGAAAGTGGTTTTGGAGAAAAGCACAATCTTTCTATTCGGCAAGTGCATCCAATGTCATGTTTACAAAAACAGATATTGTGTTTTCTCAGGTTGCTGAAGCTTTCTACCTAGAAAACTCGAATGTATGGAGGATTTGACTCCAGGTGGAACCAATTAGCGTTTGCCGGGAGAAAACAAAAAGTGTCATGCTAAAATGCATGCAAAACCGCAAAGTCAGTAGAGAATGTCCAGAAAACACAAACACACACAGAGGCTGTAGCAAGATCTGGGATTGAGATAGCCACAACCTACCAGATCTTTTTGTTTGCATCCTGGAGGATCTTTGCAAATTGTTGTGGTTTTCGGGTGAAATTTAACCACAAAACCACCGTCAAAGTGCTTTTGGAGAAAAGCACAATCTTTCTATTCAGCAAATGCATCCAATGTCAAGTTTACAAAAACAGATATTGTGTTTTCTCAGGTTGCTGAAGCTTTCTACCTAGAAAACTCGAATGTATGGAGGATTTGACTCCAGGTGGAACCAATTAGCGTTTGCCGGGAGAAAACAAAAAGTGTCATGCTAAAATGCATTCAAAACCATAAAGTCCGTAGAGAATGTGCAGAAAACACAAACAAACACAGAGGCTGTAGCAAGATCTGGGACTGAGATAGCCACAACCTCCCAGATATTTTTGTTTGCATCCAGGAGTATCTGGACAAATTGTTGTGGTTTTGAGGTGAAATTTAACCAAAAAACCACCGTCAAAGTGCTTTTGGAGAAAAGAACAATCTTTCTGTTCAGCAAATGCATCCAATATCATGTTTACAAAAACAAATATTGTGTTTTCTCAGGTTTCTGAAGCTTTCTGCCTAGAAAACTCGAATGTATGCAGCATTTGACTCCAGGTGGAACCAATTAGCGTTTGCCAGGAGAAAACAAAAAGTGTCATGCTAAAATGCATTCAAAACCATAACGTCCATATAGAATGTCCAGTAAAACAAACAAACAAACACGGAGGCTGTAGCAAGATCTGGGATTGAGATAGCCACAACACACCAGATTTTTGGTTTGTATCCAGGAGTATCTGGACAAATTGTTGTGGTTTTCGGGTGAAATTTAACCAAAAAAGCACGGTCAAAGTGCTTTTGGAGAAAAGCACAATCTTTCTGTTCAGCAAATGCATCCAATGTCATGTTTACAAAAACGAACATTGTTTTTTCTCAGGTTTCTGAAGCTTTCTGCCTAGAAAACTCGAATGTGTAGAGGATTTAACTCCATGTGGAACCAATTAGAATTTGCCGGCACAAAACAAAAACTTATATGCAAAAACGCATTAAAAACCGGAAAGTCCATAGAGAATGTCCAGAAAACACAAACAAACACAGAGGCTGTAGCAAGATCTCAGATTGGGATAGCCACAACCTACCAGATCTTTTTGTTTGCATCCTGGAGTATCTTTGCAAATTTTTGTGGTTTTTGGGTGAAATTTAACCACAAAACCACCGTCAAAGTGCTTTTGGAGAAAAGCAAAATCTTTCTATTCAGCAAATGCATCCAATGTCATGTTTACAAAAACAAATATTGTGTTTTCTCAGGTTTCTAAAGCTTTCTGCCTAGAAAACTCGAATATATGGAGGATTTGACTCCAGGTGGAACCAATTAGCGTTTGCCGGCACAAAACAAAAACTTACATGCAAAAACGCATTCAAAACCGTAAAGTCCATAGAGAATGCGCAGAAAACACATACAAACACAGAGGCTGTAGCAAGATCTGGGATTGAGATAGCCATAACCCACCAGATATTTCTGCACTCATGCAGGAGTATCTGGACAAATTGTTGTGGTTTTTGGTGAAATTTAACCAAAAAATCACCGTCAAAGTAGATTTGGAGAAAATACAATCTTTCTGTTCAGAAAATGCATCCAATGTTATGTTTAAAAAAGGAAATACCATGTTCTCTCGGGTTTCTGAAGCTTTCTGAATAGAAAACTCGAATGTGTGGAGGATTGACTCCAGGTGGAACCAATTCGCGTTTGCTGGCAGAAAACAAAAAGTGTCATGCTAAAATGCATTCAAAACCGTAAAGTCCATAGAGAATGTCCAGAAAACACAAACAAACACAGAGACTGTAGCAAGATCTGGGATTGAGATAGCCACAACACACCAGATAGTTTTGTTTTCATCCAGGAGTATCTGGACAAATTGTTGTGGATTTCGGGTGAAATTTAACCAAAAAACCACCGTCAAAGTGGTTTTGTAGAAAAGCATAATCTTTCTGTTCGGCAAGTGCATCCAATGTCATGTTTACAAAAACAGATATTGTGTTTTCTCAGGTTGCTGAAGCTTTCTACCTAGAAAACTCGAATGTATGGAGGATTTGACTCCAGGTGGAACCAATTAGCGTTTGCCGGGAGAAAACAAAAATTATCATGCTAAAATGCATACAAAATCGTAAAGTCAGTAGAGAAAGTCCAGAAAACACAAACAAACACAGAGGCTGCAGCAAGATATGGGATTGAGACAGCCATAACCCACCAGATATTTCTGCGTTCTTGGAGAAGTATCTGGACAAATTTTTGTGGTTTTTGGGTGAAATTTGACCAAAAAATCACCGTCAAAATAGTTTTTGGAGAAAATACAATCTTTCTGTTCAGCAAATGCATCCAATGTCATGTTTACAAAAACAAATATCATATTTTCTCGGGTTACTGAAGCTTTCAGAATAGAAAACTCGAATGTGTGGAGGATTGATTCCAGGTTGAACAAATTAGCGTTTGCCGGCAGAAAACAAAACGTGTCATGCTAAAATGCATTCTATACTGTAAAGTCCATAGAGAATGTCCAGAAAACACAAAGAAACACAGAGGCGGTAGCATGATCTCGGATTGAGATAGCCACAATACACCAGATATTTCTGCGTTCATCCCAACATATCCTGACAATTTGTTGCGGAATTTGGGTGAAATTTATCCAAAAAATCACAGTGAAAGTGGTTTTGGAGAGAAGCACAATCTTTCTGTTCAGCAAATGCATCCAATGCCATGTTTACAAAAACAAATATTGTGTTTTCTCAGGTTGCTGAAGCTTTCTGCATAGAAAACTCGAATGTGCGGAGGATTCAACTCCATGTGGAACCAATTAGAATTTGCCGGCACAAAACAAAAACTTACATGCAAAAACGCATTCAAAACCGGAAAGTCCATAGAGAATGTCCAGAAAACACAAACAAACACAGAAGCTGTAGCAAGTTCTGGGACTGAGATAGCCACAACCCACCAGATGTTGTTGTTCGCATCCAGCAGTATCTGGAGAAATTGTTGTGGTTTTCAGGTGAAATATAACCAAAAAAGCACGGTCAAAGTGCTTTGGGAGAAAATCACAATCTTTCTGTTCAGCAAATGCATCCAATGTCATGTTTACAAAAACAAATATTGTTTTTTCTCAGGTTTCTGAAGCTTTCTGCCTAGAAAACTCGAATGTATGCAGCATTTGACTCCAGGTGGAACCAATTAGCGTTTGCCAGGAGAAAACATAAAGTGTCATGCTAAAATGCATTCAAAACCATAAAGTCCATAGAGAATGTCCAGAAAACAAACAAACAAACACGGAGGCTGTAGCAAGATCTGGGACTGAGATAGCCACATCACACCAGATCTTTTGGTTTGTATCCAGGAGTATCTGGACAAATTGTTGTGGTTTTTGGGTGAAATTTAACCAAAAAAGCACGGTCAAAGTGCTTTTGGAGAAAAGCACAATCTTTCCATTCGGCAAATGCATCCAATGTCATGTTTACAAAAGCGAATATTGTTTTTTGTCAGGTTTCTGAAGCTTTCTGCCTAGAAAACTCGAATGTGTAGAGGATTTAACTCCATGTGGAACCAATTAGAATTTGCCAGCACAAAACAAAAACTTATATGCAAAAACGCATTCAAAACCGGAAAGTCCATAGAGAATGTCCAGAAAACACAATCAAACACAGAGGCTGTAGCAAGATCTCAGATTGAGATAGCCACAACACACCAGATCTTTGTGTTTGTATCCTGGAGTATCTGGAGAAATTGTTGTGGACTTCAGGTGAAATTTAACCAAAAAACCACCGTGAAAGTGATTTTGGAGAAAAGCACAATCTTTCTGTTCAGCAAATGCATGAAATGTCATGTTTACAAAAACAAATATTGTGTTTTCTCAGGTTTCTGAAGCTTTCTGCCTAGAAAACTTGAATGTAAGGAGTATTTCACTCCAGGTGGAACCAATTAGCGTTTGGCAGCTGAAAACAAAAACTTACATGCTAAAATGCTTTCCAACCGTAAAGTCCATAGAGAATGTCCAGAAAACACAAACACACACAGAGGCTGTACCAAGATCTGGGATTGAGATAGCCACAACAAACCAGATAGTTTTGTTTTCATCCTGGAGTATCTGGACAAATTGTTGTGGATTTTGGGTGAAATTTAATCAAATATCACCGTGAAAGTGGTTTTGGAGAAAAGCACAATCTTCCTGTTCTGCAAATGCATCCAATGTCATGTTTACAGAAAGAAATATCATGTTTTCTCAGGTTTCAGAAGCTTTCTTCCTAGAAAATTCGAATGTGTGGAGGATTTGACTCCAGGTGGAACCAATTAGCGTTTGCTAGCAGAAATCAAAAAGGGTCCTGCTAAAATGCATTCAAAACCTTAAAGTCCATAGAGAATGTCCAGAAAACACAAACACACACAGAGGCTGTAGCAAGATCTGGGATTGAGATAGCCACAACACACCAGATAGTTTTGTTTTCGTCCAGGAGTATCTGGACAAATTGTTGTGGATTTCGGGTGAAATTTTACCAAAAATCACCGTGAAAGTGGTTTTGGAGAAAAGCACAATCTTCCTGTTCGGCAAATGCATCCAATGTCATGTTTACTAATACAAATATCATGTTTTCTCAGATTTCTGAAGATTTCTTCCTAGAAAACTCAAATGTGTGGAGTATTTGACTCCAGGTGGAACCAATTAGCGTTTGCCAGCTGAAAACCAAAGCTTACATGCTAAAATGCATTCAAAACCGTAAAGTCCATAGAGAATGTCCAGAAAACACAAACACACACAGAGGCTGTAGCAAGATCTGGGATTGAGATAGCCACAACACACCAGATAGTTTTGTTTTCATCCAGGAGTATCTGGACATATTGTTGTAGTTTTGAAGTGAAATTTAACCAAAAAACCACCGTGAAAGTGATTTTGGAGAAAAGCACAATCTTTCTGTTCAGCAAATGCATGAAATGTCATGTTTACAAAAACAAATATTGTGTTTTCTCAGGTTTCTGAAGCTTTCTGCCTAGAAAACTTGAATGTATGGAGTATTTCACTCCAGGTGGAACCAATTAACGTTTGGCAGCTGAAAACAAAAACTTACATGCTAAAATGCTTTCCAACCGTAAAGTCCATAGAGAATGTCCAGAAAACACAAACACACACAGAGGCTGTAGCAAGATCTGGGATTGAGATAGCCACAACAAATCAGATAGTTTTGTTTTCATCCTGGAGTATCTGGACAAATTGTTGTGGATTTTGGGTGAAATTTAATCAAATATCACCGTGAAAGTGGTTTTGGAGAAAAGCACAATCTTCCTGTTCTGCAAATGCATCCAATGTCATGTTTACAGAAAGAAATATCATGTTTTCTCAGGTTTCTGAAACTTTCTTCCTAGAAAATTCGAATGTGTGGAGGATTTGACTCCAGGTGGAACCAATTAGCGTTTGCTAGCAGAAATCAAAAAGGGTCCTGCTAAAATGCATTCAAAACCTTAAAGTCCATAGAGAATGTCCAGAAAACACAAACACACACAGAGGCTGTAGCAAGATCTGGGATTGAGATAGCCACAACACACCAGATAGTTTTGTTTTCGTCCAGGAGTATCTGGACAAATTGTTGTAGTTTTGAAGTGAAATTTAACCAAAAATCACCGTGAAAGTGGTTTTGGGGAAAAGCACAATCTTCCTGTTCGGCAAATGCATCCAACGTCATGTTTGCAAATACAAATATCATGTTTTCTCAGGTTTCTGAAGCTTTCTTCCTAGAAAACTCGAATGTGTGGAGGATTTGAGTGCAGGTCGAACCAATTAGCGTTTGGCGGCTAAAAACAAAACTTACATCCTGTAATACATTCAAATCCATAAAGTCCATAGAGAATGTCCAGAAAACACAAACACACACAGAGGCTGTACCAAGATCTGGGATTTAGATAGCCACAACACACCAGATACTTTTGTTATCATCCAGAGTATCTGGACAAATTGTTGTGGATTTCGGGTGAAATTTAACCAAAAATCACCGTGAAAGTGGTCGTGGAGACAAGCACAATCTTCCTGTTTGGCAAATGCATCCAATGTCATGTTTACAGAAAGATATATCATGTTTTCTCAGGTTTCTGGAGCTTTCTTCCTTGAAAACTCGAATGTGTGGAGGATTTGACTCCAGGTGGAACCAATTAGCGTTTGGCAGCAGAAAACAAAAAGTGTCCTGCTAAAATGCATTCAAAACCGTAAAGTCCATAGAGAATGTCCAGAAAACACAAAAACATACAGAGGCTGGGGTAAGATCTGCGATTGAGATAGCCAAAACACACCAGATAGTTTTGTTTTCATCCAGGAGTATCTGGACAAATTCTTGTGGATTTCAGGTGAAATTTAACCAAAAATGACCGTGAAAGTGGTTTTGGAGAAAAGCACAATCTTCCTGTTCGGCAAATGCATCCAATGTCATGTTTACAGAAAGAAATATCATGTTTTCTCAGATTTCAGAAGCTTTCTTCCTAGAAAACTCGAATGTGTGGAGGATTTGACTCCAGGTGGAACCAATTAGCGTTTGCCAGCAGAAAACAAAAAGGGTCCTGCTAAAATGCATTCAAAACCTTAAAGTCCATAGAGAATGTCCAGAAAACACAAACACACACAGAGGCTGTAGCAGTATCTGGGATTGAGATAGCTAAAAATCACCAGATATCTTTGGTTTCATCCAGGAGAATCTGGAAAAATTGTTGTAGATTTGAAGTGAATTTCACCAAAAAATCACCGTGAAAGCGGTTTTGGAGAAAAGCACAATCTTCCTGTTCGGCAAATGCATCCAATGTCATGTTTACAGAAAGAAATATCATGTTTTCTCAGGTTTCAGAAGCTTTCTTCCTAGAAAACTCGAATGAGTGGAGTATTTGACTCCAGGTGGAACCAATTAGCGTTTGGCAGCTAAAAACAAAACCTTACATGCTAAAATGCATTCAAAACCGTAAAGTCCATAGAGAATGTCCAGAAAACACAAACACACACAGAGGCTGTAGCAAGATCTGGGATTGAGATAGCTAAAAATCACCAGATATCTTTGGTTTCATCCAGGAGTATCTGGACAAATTGTTGTAGATTTGAAGTGAAATTTAACCAAAAAATCACCGTGAAAGCGGTTTTGGAGAAAAGCACAATCTTCCTGTTCGGCAAATGCATCCAATGTCATGTTTACAGAAAGAAATATCATGTTTTCTCAGGTTTCTGAAGCTTTCTTCCTAGAAAACTCGAATGTGTGGAGTATTTGACTCCAGGTGGAACCAATTAGCGTTTGGCAGCTAAAAACAAAACCTTACATGCTAAAATGCATTCAAAACCGTAAAGTCCATAGAGAATGTCCAGAAAACACAAACACACACAGAGGCTGTAGCAAGATCTGGGATTGAGATAGCCACAACACACCAGATAGTTTTGTTTTCATCCAGGAGTATCTGGACATATTGTTGTAGTTTTGAAGTGAAATTTAACCAAAAAACCACCGTGAAAGTGATTTTGGAGAAAAGCACAATCTTTCTGTTCAGCAAATGCATGAAATGTCATGTTTACAAAAACAAATATTGTGTTTTCTCAGGTTTCTGAAGCTTTCTGCCTAGAAAACTTGAATGTATGGAGTATTTCACTCCAGGTGGAACCAATTAACGTTTGGCAGCTGAAAACAAAAACTTACATGCTAAAATGCTTTCCAACCGTAAAGTCCATAGAGAATGTCCAGAAAACACAAACACACACAGAGGCTGTAGCAAGATCTGGGATTGAGATAGCCACAACAAATCAGATAGTTTTGTTTTCATCCTGGAGTATCTGGACAAATTGTTGTGGATTTTGGGTGAAATTTAATCAAATATCACCGTGAAAGTGGTTTTGGAGAAAAGCACAATCTTCCTGTTCTGCAAATGCATCCAATGTCATGTTTACAGAAAGAAATATCATGTTTTCTCAGGTTTCTGAAACTTTCTTCCTAGAAAATTCGAATGTGTGGAGGATTTGACTCCAGGTGGAACCAATTAGCGTTTGCTAGCAGAAATCAAAAAGGGTCCTGCTAAAATGCATTCAAAACCTTAAAGTCCATAGAGAATGTCCAGAAAACACAAACACACACAGAGGCTGTAGCAAGATCTGGGATTGAGATAGCCACAACACACCAGATAGTTTTGTTTTCGTCCAGGAGTATCTGGACAAATTGTTGTAGTTTTGAAGTGAAATTTAACCAAAAATCACCGTGAAAGTGGTTTTGGGGAAAAGCACAATCTTCCTGTTCGGCAAATGCATCCAACGTCATGTTTGCAAATACAAATATCATGTTTTCTCAGGTTTCTGAAGCTTTCTTCCTAGAAAACTCGAATGTGTGGAGGATTTGAGTGCAGGTCGAACCAATTAGCGTTTGGCGGCTAAAAACAAAACTTACATGCTGTAATACATTCAAATCCATAAAGTCCATAGAGAATGTCCAGAAAACACAAACACACACAGAGGCTGTACCAAGATCTGGGATTTAGATAGCCACAACACACCAGATACTTTTGTTATCATCCAGAGTATCTGGACAAATTGTTGTGGATTTCGGGTGAAATTTAACCAAAAATCACCGTGAAAGTGGTCGTGGAGACAAGCACAATCTTCCTGTTTGGCAAATGCATCCAATGTCATGTTTACAGAAAGATATATCATGTTTTCTCAGGTTTCTGGAGCTTTCTTCCTTGAAAACTCGAATGTGTGGAGGATTTGACTCCAGGTGGAACCAATTAGCGTTTGGCAGCAGAAAACAAAAAGTGTCCTGCTAAAATGCATTCAAAACCGTAAAGTCCATAGAGAATGTCCAGAAAACACAAAAACATACAGAGGCTGGGGTAAGATCTGCGATTGAGATAGCCAAAACACACCAGATAGTTTTGTTTTCATCCAGGAGTATCTGGACAAATTCTTGTGGATTTCAGGTGAAATTTAACCAAAAATGACCGTGAAAGTGGTTTTGGAGAAAAGCACAATCTTCCTGTTCGGCAAATGCATCCAATGTCATGTTTACAGAAAGAAATATCATGTTTTCTCAGATTTCAGAAGCTTTCTTCCTAGAAAACTCGAATGTGTGGAGGATTTGACTCCAGGTGGAACCAATTAGCGTTTGCCAGCAGAAAACAAAAAGGGTCCTGCTAAAATGCATTCAAAACCTTAAAGTCCATAGAGAATGTCCAGAAAACACAAACACACACAGAGGCTGTAGCAGTATCTGGGATTGAGATAGCTAAAAATCACCAGATATCTTTGGTTTCATCCAGGAGAATCTGGAAAAATTGTTGTAGATTTGAAGTGAATTTCACCAAAAAATCACCGTGAAAGCGGTTTTGGAGAAAAGCACAATCTTCCTGTTCGGCAAATGCATCCAATGTCATGTTTACAGAAAGAAATATCATGTTTTCTCAGGTTTCAGAAGCTTTCTTCCTAGAAAACTCGAATGAGTGGAGTATTTGACTCCAGGTGGAACCAATTAGCGTTTGGCAGCTAAAAACAAAACCTTACATGCTAAAATGCATTCAAAACCGTAAAGTCCATAGAGAATGTCCAGAAAACACAAACACACACAGAGGCTGTAGCAAGATCTGGGATTGAGATAGCTAAAAATCACCAGATATCTTTGGTTTCATCCAGGAGTATCTGGACAAATTGTTGTAGATTTGAAGTGAAATTTAACCAAAAAATCACCGTGAAAGCGGTTTTGGAGAAAAGCACAATCTTCCTGTTCGGCAAATGCATCCAATGTCATGTTTACAGAAAGAAATATCATGTTTTCTCAGGTTTCTGAAGCTTTCTTCCTAGAAAACTCGAATGTGTGGAGTATTTGACTCCAGGTGGAACCAATTAGCGTTTGGCAGCTAAAAACAAAACCTTACATGCTAAAATGCATTCAAAACCGTAAAGTCCATAGAGAATGTCCAGAAAACACAAACACACACAGAGGCTGTAGCAAGATCTGGGATTGAGATAGCCACAACACACCAGATAGTTTTGTTTTCATCCAGGAGTATCTGGACATATTGTTGTAGTTTTGAAGTGAAATTTAACCAAAAAACCACCGTGAAAGTGATTTTGGAGAAAAGCACAATCTTTCTGTTCAGCAAATGCATGAAATGTCATGTTTACAAAAACAAATATTGTGTTTTCTCAGGTTTCTGAAGCTTTCTGCCTAGAAAACTTGAATGTATGGAGTATTTCACTCCAGGTGGAACCAATTAACGTTTGGCAGCTGAAAACAAAAACTTACATGCTAAAATGCTTTCCAACCGTAAAGTCCATAGAGAATGTCCAGAAAACACAAACACACACAGAGGCTGTAGCAAGATCTGGGATTGAGATAGCCACAACAAATCAGATAGTTTTGTTTTCATCCTGGAGTATCTGGACAAATTGTTGTGGATTTTGGGTGAAATTTAATCAAATATCACCGTGAAAGTGGTTTTGGAGAAAAGCACAATCTTCCTGTTCTGCAAATGCATCCAATGTCATGTTTACAGAAAGAAATATCATGTTTTCTCAGGTTTCTGAAACTTTCTTCCTAGAAAATTCGAATGTGTGGAGGATTTGACTCCAGGTGGAACCAATTAGCGTTTGCTAGCAGAAATCAAAAAGGGTCCTGCTAAAATGCATTCAAAACCTTAAAGTCCATAGAGAATGTCCAGAAAACACAAACACACACAGAGGCTGTAGCAAGATCTGGGATTGAGATAGCCACAACACACCAGATAGTTTTGTTTTCGTCCAGGAGTATCTGGACAAATTGTTGTAGTTTTGAAGTGAAATTTAACCAAAAATCACCGTGAAAGTGGTTTTGGGGAAAAGCACAATCTTCCTGTTCGGCAAATGCATCCAACGTCATGTTTGCAAATACAAATATCATGTTTTCTCAGGTTTCTGAAGCTTTCTTCCTAGAAAACTCGAATGTGTGGAGGATTTGAGTGCAGGTCGAACCAATTAGCGTTTGGCGGCTAAAAACAAAACTTACATCCTGTAATACATTCAAATCCATAAAGTCCATAGAGAATGTCCAGAAAACACAAACACACACAGAGGCTGTACCAAGATCTGGGATTTAGATAGCCACAACACACCAGATACTTTTGTTATCATCCAGAGTATCTGGACAAATTGTTGTGGATTTCGGGTGAAATTTAACCAAAAATCACCGTGAAAGTGGTCGTGGAGACAAGCACAATCTTCCTGTTTGGCAAATGCATCCAATGTCATGTTTACAGAAAGATATATCATGTTTTCTCAGGTTTCTGGAGCTTTCTTCCTTGAAAACTCGAATGTGTGGAGGATTTGACTCCAGGTGGAACCAATTAGCGTTTGGCAGCAGAAAACAAAAAGTGTCCTGCTAAAATGCATTCAAAACCGTAAAGTCCATAGAGAATGTCCAGAAAACACAAAAACATACAGAGGCTGGGGTAAGATCTGCGATTGAGATAGCCAAAACACACCAGATAGTTTTGTTTTCATCCAGGAGTATCTGGACAAATTCTTGTGGATTTCAGGTGAAATTTAACCAAAAATGACCGTGAAAGTGGTTTTGGAGAAAAGCACAATCTTCCTGTTCGGCAAATGCATCCAATGTCATGTTTACAGAAAGAAATATCATGTTTTCTCAGATTTCAGAAGCTTTCTTCCTAGAAAACTCGAATGTGTGGAGGATTTGACTCCAGGTGGAACCAATTAGCGTTTGCCAGCAGAAAACAAAAAGGGTCCTGCTAAAATGCATTCAAAACCTTAAAGTCCATAGAGAATGTCCAGAAAACACAAACACACACAGAGGCTGTAGCAGTATCTGGGATTGAGATAGCTAAAAATCACCAGATATCTTTGGTTTCATCCAGGAGAATCTGGAAAAATTGTTGTAGATTTGAAGTGAATTTCACCAAAAAATCACCGTGAAAGCGGTTTTGGAGAAAAGCACAATCTTCCTGTTCGGCAAATGCATCCAATGTCATGTTTACAGAAAGAAATATCATGTTTTCTCAGGTTTCAGAAGCTTTCTTCCTAGAAAACTCGAATGAGTGGAGTATTTGACTCCAGGTGGAACCAATTAGCGTTTGGCAGCTAAAAACAAAACCTTACATGCTAAAATGCATTCAAAACCGTAAAGTCCATAGAGAATGTCCAGAAAACACAAACACACACAGAGGCTGTAGCAAGATCTGGGATTGAGATAGCTAAAAATCACCAGATATCTTTGGTTTCATCCAGGAGTATCTGGACAAATTGTTGTAGATTTGAAGTGAAATTTAACCAAAAAATCACCGTGAAAGCGGTTTTGGAGAAAAGCACAATCTTCCTGTTCGGCAAATGCATCCAATGTCATGTTTACAGAAAGAAATATCATGTTTTCTCAGGTTTCTGAAGCTTTCTTCCTAGAAAACTCGAATGTGTGGAGTATTTGACTCCAGGTGGAACCAATTAGCGTTTGGCAGCTAAAAACAAAACCTTACATGCTAAAATGCATTCAAAACCGTAAAGTCCATAGAGAATGTCCAGAAAACACAAACACACACAGAGGCTGTAGCAAGATCTGGGATTGAGAGCTAAAAATCACCAGATAGTTATGTTTTCATCCAGGAGTATCTGGACAAATTATTTAGGATTTCGGGTGAAATTTAACCCAAAAATCACCGTGAAAGTTGTTTTGGAGAAAAGCACAATCTTCCTGTTCAGCAAATGCATCCAATGTCATGTTTACAGAAAGAAATATCATGTTTTCTCAGGTTTCTGAAGCTTTCTTCCTAGAAAACTCGAATGTGTGGAGTATTTGACTCCAGGTGGAACCAATTAGCGTTTGGCAGCTAAAAACAAAACCTTACATGCTAAAATGCATTCAAAACCTTAAAGTCCATAGAGAATGTCCAGAAAACACAAACAAACACAGAGGCTGTACCAAGATCTGGGATTTAGATAGCCACATCACACCAAATAGTTTTGTTTTCATCCAGGAGTATCTGGACAAATTATTTTGGATTTCGGGTGAAATTTAAACGAAAAATCACCGTGAAAGTGGTTTTGGAGAAAAGCACAATCTTCCTGTTCGGCAAATGCATCCAATGTCATGTTTACAGAAAGAAATATCATGTTTTCTCAGGTTTCTGAAGGTTTCTTCCTAGAAAACTCGAATGAGTGGAGGATTTGACTCCAGGTGGAACCAATTAGCGTTTGGCAGCTAAAAACAAAACCTTACATGCTAAAATGCATTCAAAACCGTAAAGTCCATAGAGAATGTCCAGAAAACACAAACACACACAGAGGCTGTAGCAGTATCTGGGATTGAGATAGCTAAAAATCACCAGATAGTCTTGTTTTCATCCTGGAGTATCTGGACAAATTGTTGTGGATTTTGGGTGAAATTTAGGTAAAAATCACCGTGAAAGTGGTTTTGGAGAAAAGCACAATCTTCCTGTTCGGCAAATGCATCCAATGTCATGTTTACAGAAAGAAATATCATGTTTTCTCAGGTTTCTGAAGCTTTCTTCCTAGAAAACTTGAATGAGTGGAGGATTTGACTCCAGGTGGAACCAATTAGCGTTTCGCAGCTAAAAACAAAACCTTACATGCTAAAATGCATTCAAAACCGTAAAGTCCATAGAGAATGTCCAGAATACACAAACACACACAGAGGCTGTACCAAGATCTGGGATTGAGATAGCTAAAAATCACCAGATATCTTTGGTTTCATCCAGGAGTATCTAGACGACTTCTTGAGGATTTCGGGTGAAATTTAACCCAAAAATCACCGTGAAAGTCGTTTTGGAGAAAAGCACAATCTTCCTGTTCGGCAAATGCATCCAATGTCATGTTTACAGAAAGAAATATCATGTTTTCTCAGGTTTCTGAAGCTTTCTTCCTAGAAAACTCGAATGTGTGGAGGATTTGACTCCAGGTGGAACCAATTAGCGTTTGGCAGCTAAAAACAAAACCTTACATGCTAAAATGCATTCAAAACCTTAAAGTCCATAGAGAATGTCCAACAAACACAAAGAAACACAGAGGCTGTACCAAGATCTGGGATTGAGAGAGCTAAAAATCACCAGATAGTTTTGTTTTCATCCAGGAGTATCTGGACAAATTGTTGTAGATTTGAAGTGAAATTTAACCAAAAAATCACTGTGAAAGCGGTTTTGGAGAAAAGCACAATCTTCCTGTTCGGCAAATGCATCCAATGTCATGTTTACAGAAAGAAATATCATGTTTTCTCAGGTTTCAGAAGCTTTCTTCCTAGAAAACTCGAATGAGTGGAGGATTTGACTCCAGGTGGAACCAATTAGTATTTGGCAGCTAAAAACAAAACCTTACATGCTAAAATGCATTCAAAACCGTAAAGTCCATAGAGAATGTCCAGAAAACACAAACACACACAGAGGCTGTACCAAGATCTGGGATTGAGATAGCTAAAAATCACCAGATAGTTTTGTTTTCATCCAGGAGTATCTGGACAAATTGTTGTAGATTTGAAGTGAAATTTAACCAAAAAATCACCGTGAAAGCGGTTTTGGAGAAAAGCACAATCTTCCTGTTCGGCAAATGCATCCAATGTCATGTTTACAGAAAGAAATATCATGTTTTCTCAGGTTTCAGAAGCTTTCTTCCTAGAAAACTCGAATGTGTGGAGGATTTGACTCCAGGTGGAACCAATTAGCGTTTGGCAGCTAAAAACAAAACCTTACATGCTAAAATGCTAAAACCGTAAAGTCCATAGAGAATGTCCAGAAAACACAAACACACACAGAGGCTGTAGCAGTATCTGGGATTGAGATAGCTAAAAATCACCAGATATCTTTGGTTTCATCCAGGAGTATCTGGACAAATTGTTGTAGATTTGAAGTGAAATTTAACCAAAAAATCACCGTGAAAGCGGTTTTGGAGAAACGCACAATCTTCCTGTTCGGCAAATGCATCCAATGTCATGTTTACAGAAAGAAATATCATGTTTTCTCAGGTTTCGGAAGCTTTCTTCCTAGAAAACTCGAATGTGTGGAGTATTTGACTCCAGGTGGAACCAAATAGCGTTTGGCAGCTAAAAACAAAACCTTACATGCTAAAATGCATTCAAAACCGTAAAGTCCATAGAGAATGTCCAGAAAACAGAAACACACACAGAGGCTGTAGCAGTATCTGGGATTGAGACAGCTAAAAATCACCAGATATCTTTGGTTTCATCCAGGAGTATCTGGACAAATTGTTGTAGATTTGAAGTGAAATTTAACCAAAAAATCACCGTGAAAGTGGTTTTGGAGAAAAGCACAATCTTCCTGTTCGGCAAATGCATCCAATGTCATGTTTACAGAAAGAAATATCATGTTGTCTCAGGTTTCTGAAGCTTTCTTCCTAGAAAACTCGAATGTGTGGAGTATTTGACTCCAGGAGGAACCAATAAGCGTTTGCCAGCTAAAAACAAAACCTTACATGCTAAAATGCATTCAAAACCGTAAAGTCCATAGAGAATGTCCAGAAAACACAAACACACACAGAGGCTGTAGCAAGATCTGGGATTTAGATAGCCACAACACACCAAATAGTTTTGTTTTCATTCAGGAGTATCTGGACAAATTGTTGTGGATTTCGGGTGAAATTTAACAAAAATCACCGTGAAAGTGGTTTTGGAGAAAAGCACAATCTTCCTGTTCGGCAAATGCATCCAATGTCATGTTTACAGAAAGAAATATCATGTTTTCTCAGGTTTCTGAAGCTTTCTTCCTAGAAAACTCGAATGTGTGGAGTATTTGACTCCAGGTGGAACCAATTAGCGTTTGGCAGCTAAAAACAAAACCTTACATGCTAAAATGCATTCAAAACCTTAAAGTCCATAGAGAATGTCCAGAAAACACAAACACACACAGAGGCTGTACCAAGATCTGGGATTGAGAGCTAAAAATCACCAGATAGTTTTGTTTTCATCCAGGAGTATCTGGACAAATTATTTTGGATTTCGGGTGAAATTTAACCCAAAAATCACCGTGGAAGTTGTTTTGGAGAAAAGCACAATCTTCCTGTTTGGCAAATGCATCCAATGTCATGTTTACAGAAAGAAATATCATGTTTTCTCAGGTTTCTGAAGCTTTCTTCCTAGAAAACTTGAATGTGTGGAGGATTTGACTCCAGGTGGAACCAATAAGCGTTTGGCAGCTAAAAACAAAACCTTACATGCTAAAATGCATTCAAAACCGTAAAGTCCATAGAGAATGTCCAGAAAACACAAACACACACAGAGGCTGTACCAAGATCTGGGATTTAGATAGCCACATCACACCAAATAGTTTTGTTTTCATGAGGAGTATCTGGACAAATTATTTTGGATTTCGGGTGAAATTTAACCCAAAAATCACCGTGAAAGTGGTTTTGGAGAAAAGCACAATCTTTCTGTTCGGCAAATGCATCCAATGTCATGTTTACAGAAAGAAATATCATGTTTTCTCAGGTTTCTGAAGCTTTCTTCCTAGAAAACTCGAATGAGTGGAGGATTTGACTCCAGGTGGAACCAATTAGCGTTTGGCAGCTAAAAACAAAACCTTACATGCTAAAATGCATTCAAAACCGTAAAGTCCATAGAGAATGTCCAGAAAACACAAACACACACAGAGGCTGTAGCAGTATCTGGGATTGAGATAGCTAAAAATCACCAGATAGTCTTGTTTTCATTCTGGAGTATCTGGACAAATTGTTGTGGATTTTGGGTGAAATTTAACCAAAAAATCACCGTGAAAGTGGTTTTGGAGAAAAGCACAATCTTCCGGTTTGGGAATTGCATCCAATGTCATGTTTACAGAAAGAAATATCATGTTTTCTCAGGTTTCTGAAGCTTTCTTCCTAGAAAACTTGAATGAGTGGAGGATTTGACTCCAGGTGGAACCAATTAGCGTTTGGCAGCTAAAAACAAAACCTTACATGCTAAAATGCATTCAAAACCGTAAAGTCCATAGAGAATGTCCAGAATACACAAACACACACAGAGGCTGTACCAAGATCTGGGATTGAGATAGCTAAAAATCACCAGATATCTTTGGTTTCATCCAGGAGTATCTAGACGACTTCTTGAGGATTTCGGGTGAAATTTAACCAAAAAATCACCGTGAAAGTGGTTTTGGAGAAAAGCACAATCTTCCTGTTCGGCAAATGCATCCAATGTCATGTTCACAGAAAGAAATATCATGTTTTCTCAGGTTTCTGAAGCTTTCTTCCTAGAAAACTCGAATGTGTGGAGGATTTGACTCCAGGTGGAACCAAGTAGCGTTTGGCAGCAGAAAACAAAAAGGGTCCTGCTAAAATGTATTCAAAACCTTAAAGTCCATAGAGAATGTCCAAAAAACACAAAGAAACACAGAGGCTGTACCAAGATCTGGGATTGAGATAGCTAAAAATCACCAGATATCTTTGGTTTCATCCAGGAGTATCTGGACAAATTGTTGTAGATTTGAAGTGAAATTTAACCAAAAAATCACCGTGAAAGCGGTTTTGGAGAAAAGCACAATCTTCCTGTTCGGCAAATGCATCCAATGTCATGTTTACAGAAAGAAATATCATGTTTTCTCAGGTTTCAGAAGCTTTCTTCCTAGAAAACTCGAATGAGTGGAGGATTTGTCTCCAGGTGGAACCAAATAGCGTTTGGCAGCTAAAAACAAAACCTTACATGCTAAAATGCATTCAAAACCTTAAAGTCCATAGAGAATGTCCAGAAAACAGAAACACACATAGAGGCTGTAGCAAGAACTTGGATTGAGATAGCTAAAAATCACCAGATAACTTTGGTTTCATCCAGGAGTATCTAGACGACTTCTTGAGGATTTCGGGTGAAATTTAACCAAAAAATCACCGTGAAAGTGGTTTTGGAGAAAAGCACAATCTTCCTGTTCGGCAAATGCATCCAATGTCATGTTTACAGAAAGAAATATCATGTTGTCTCAGGTTTCGGAAGCTTTCTTCCTAGAAAACTCGAATGTGTGGAGGATTTGACTCCAGGTGGAACCAAGTAGCGTTTGGCAGCAGAAAACAAAAAGGGTCCTGCTAAAATGCATTCAAAACCTTAAAGTCCATAGAGAATGTCCAAAAAACACAAAGAAACACAGAGGCTGTACCAAGATCTGGAATTGAGATAGCTAAAAATCACCAGATATCTTTGGTTTCATCCAGGAGTATCTGGACAAATTGTTGTAGATTTGAAGTGAAATTTAACCAAAAAATCACCGTGAAAGCGGTTTTGGAGAAAAGCACAATCTTCCTGTTCGGCAAATGCATCCAATGTCATGTTTACAGAAAGAAATATCATGTTTTCTCAGGTTTCAGAAGCTTTCTTCCTAGAAAACTCGAATGAGTGGAGGATTGGAATCCAGGTGGAACCAAATAGCGTTTGGCAGCTAAAAACAAAACCTTACATGCTAAAATGCATTCAAAACCGTAAAGTCCATAGAGAATGTCCAGAAAACACAAACACACACAGAGGCTGCAGCAAGATCTGGGATTTAGATAGCTAAAAATCACCAGATAGTTTTGTTTTCATCCAGGAGTATCTGGACAAATTGTTGTAGATTTGAAGTGAAATTTAACCAAAAAATCACCGTGGAAGTTGTTTTGGAGAAAAGCACAATCTTCCTGTTCAGCAAATGCATCCAATGTCATGTTCACAGAAAGAAATATCATGTTGTCTCAGGTTTCTGAAGCTTTCTTCCTAGAAAACTCGAATGTGTGGAGGATTTGACTCCAGGTGGAACCAAGTAGCGTTTGGCAGCTAAAAACAAAACCTTACATGCTAAAATGCTAAAACCGTAAAGTCCATAGAGAATGTCTAGAAAACACAAACACACACAGAGGCTGTACCAAGATCTGGGATTGAGATAGCCACAACACACCAAATAGTTTTGTTTTCATCCAGGAGTATCTGGACAAATTGTTGTGAATTTCGGGTGAAATTTAACAAAAATCACCGTGAAAGTGGTTTTGGAGAAAAGCACAATCTTCCTGTTCGGCAAATGCATCCAATGTCATGTTTACAGAAAGAAATATCATGTTTTCTCAGGTTTCTGAAGCTTTCTTCCTAGAAAACTCGAATGAGTGGAGGATTTGACTCCAGGTGGAACCAATTAGCGTTTGACAGCTAAAAACAAAACCTTACATGCTAAAATGCATTCAAAACCTTAAAGTCCATAGAGAATGTCCAGAAAACACAAACACACACAGAGGCTGTGGCAGTATCTGGGATTGAGACAGCTAAAAATCACCAGATATCTTTGGTTTCATCCAGGAGTATCTAGACAAATTGTTGTAGATTTGAAGTGAAATTTAACCGAAAAATCACCGTGAAAGTGGTTTTGGAGAAAAGCACAATCTTCCTGTTCGGCAAATGCATCCAATGTCATGTTTACAGAAAGAAATATCATGTTTTCTCAGGTTTCGGAAGCTTTCTTCCTAGAAAACTCGAATGTGTGGAGGATTTGACTCCAGGTGGAACCAAGTAGCGTTTGGCAGCAGAAAACAAAACCTTACATGCTAAAATGCATTCAAAACCGTAAAGTCCATAGAGAATGTCCAGAAAACACAAACACACACAGAGGCTGTTGCAAGATCTGGGATTGAGATAGCTAAAAATCACCAGATATCTTTTGTTTCATCCAGGAGTATCTGGACAAATTGTTGTAGATTTGAAGTGAAATTTTACCAAAAAATCACCGTGGAAGTTGTTTTGGAGAAAAGCACAATCTTCCTGTTCGGCAAATGCATCCAATGTCATGTTTACAGAAAGAAATATCATGTTTTCTCAGGTTTCTGAAGCTTTCTTCCTAGAAAACTCGAATGAGTGGAGGATTTGACTCCAGGTGGAACCAATTAGCGTTTGGCAGCTAAAAACAAAACCTTACATGCTAAAATGCATTCAAAACTGTAAAGTCCATAGAGAATGTCCAGAATACACAAACACACACAGAGGCTGTACCAAGATCTGGGATTGAGAGAGCTAAAAATCACCAGATAATTTTGTTTTCATCCAGGAGTATCTAGACGACTTCTTGAGGATTTCGGGTGAAATTTAACCAAAAAATCACCGTGAAAGTGGTTTTGGAGAAAAGCACAATCTTCCTGTTCGGCAAATGCATCCAATGTCATGTTTACAGAAAGAAATATCATGTTGTCTCAGGTTTCTGAAGCTTTCTTCCTAGAAAACTCGAATGTGTGGAGGATTTGACTCCAGGTGGAACCAAGTAGAGTTTGGCAGCAGAAAACAAAACCTTACATGCTAAAATGCATTCAAAACCGTAAAGTCCATAGAGAATGTCCAGAAAACACAAACACACACAGAGGCTGTAGCAGTATCTGGGATTGAGATAGCTAAAAATCACCAGATATCTTTGGTTTCATCCAGGAGTATCTGGACAAATTGTTGTAGATTTGAAGTGAAATTTAACCAAAAAATCACCGTGAAAGCGGTTTTGGAGAAAAGCACAATCTTCCTGTTCGGCAAATGCATCCAATGTCATGTTTACAGAAAGAAATATCATGTTTTCTCAGGTTTATGAAGCTTTCTTCCTAGAAAACTCGAATGTGTGGAGTATTTGACTCCAGGTGGAACCAGTTAGCGTTTGGCAGCTAAAAACAAAACCTTACATGCTAAAATGCATTCAAAACTGTAAAGTCCATAGAGAATGTCCAGAAAACACAAACAAACACAGAGGCTGTACCAAGATCTGGGATTTAGATAGCCACAACACACCAAATAGTTTTGTTTTCATCCAGGAGTATCTGGACAAATTGTTGTGGATTTCGGGTGAAATTTAACCAAAAAATCACCGTGAAAGTGGTTTTGGAGAAAAGCACAATCTTCCTGTTCGGCAAATGCATCCAATGTCATGTTTACAGAAAGAAATATCATGTTTTCTCAGGTTTCATAAGCTTTCTTCCTAGAAAACTCGAATGAGTGGAGGATTTGACTCCAGGTGGAACCAATTAGCGTTTGGCAGCTAAAAACAAAACCTTACATGCTAAAATGCATTCAAAACCGTAAAGTCCATAGAGAATGTCCAGAAAACACAAACACACACAGAGGCTGTGGAAGTATCTGGGATTGAGACAGCTAAAAATCACCAGATATCTTTGGTTTCATCCAGGAGTATCTAGACAAATTGTTGTAGATTTCAAGTGAAATTTAACCCAAAAATCACCGTGAAAGTGGTTTTGGAGAAAAGCACAATCTTCCTGTTCGGCAAATGCATCCAATGTCATGTTCACAGAAAGAAATATCATGTTTTCTCAGGTTTCTGAAGCTTTCTTCCTAGAAAACTCGAATGAGTGGAGGATTTGACTCCAGGTGGAACCAATTAGCGTTTGCCAGCAGAAAACAAAAAGGGTCCTGCTAAAATGCATTCAAAACCTTAAAGTCCATAGAGAATGTCCAGAAAACACAAACACACACAGAGGCTGTAGCAGTATCTGGGATTGAGACAGCTAAAAATCACCAGATAGTTTGGGTTTCATCCAGGAGTATCTGGACAAATTGTTGTAGATTTGAAGTGAAACTTAACCAAAAAATCACCGTGAAAGTGGTTTTGGAGAAAAGCACAATCTTCCTGTTCTGCAAATGCATCCAATGTCATGTTTACAGAAAGAAATATCATGTTTTCTCAGGTTTATGAAGCTTTCTTCCTAGAAAACTCGAATGTGTGGAGTATTTGACTCCAGGTGGAACCAATAAGCGTTTGGCAGCTAAAAACAAAACCTTACATGCTAAAGTGCATTCAAAACCGTAAAGTCCATAGAGAATGTCCAGAAAACACAAACACACACAGAGGCTGTACCAAGATCTGGGATTTAGATAGCCACATCACACCAAATAGTTTTGTTTTCATCCAGGAGTATCTGGACAAATTGTTGTGGATTTCGGGTGAAATTTAACAAAAATCACCGTGAAAGTGGTTTTGGAGAAAAGCACAATCTTCCTGTTCGGCAAATGCATCCAATGTCATGTTTACAGAAATAAATATCATGTTTTCTCAGGTTTCAGAAGCTTTCTTCCTAGAAAACTCGAATGAGTGGAGGATTTGACTCCAGGTGGAACCAATTAGCGTTTGGCAGCTAAAAACAAAACCTTACATGCTAAAATGCATTCAAAACCGTAAAGTCCATAGAGAATGTCCAGAAAACACAAACACACACAGAGGCTGTAGCAAGATCTGGGATTGAGAGCTAAAAATCACCAGATAGTTTTGTTTTCATCCAGGAGTATCTGGACAAATTATTTTGGATTTCGGGTGAAATTTAACCAAAAAATCACCGTGAAAGTGGTTTTGGAGAAAAGCACAATCTTCCTGTTTGGCAAATGCATCCAATGTCATGTTTACAGAAAGAAATATCATGTTTTCTCAGGTTTCAGAAGCTTTCTTCCTAGAAAACTCGAATGAGTGGAGGATTTGACTCCAGGTGGAACCAATTAGCGTTTGGCAGCTAAAAACAAAACCTTACATGCTAAAATGCATTCAAAACCGTAAAGTCCATAGAGAATGTCCAGAAAACACAAACACACACAGAGGCTGTGGCAGTATCTGGGATTGAGACAGCTAAAAATCAACAGATATCTTTGGTTTCATCCAGGAGCATCTAGACAAATTGTTGTAGATTTGAAGTGAAATTTAACCGAAAAATCGCCGTGAAAGTGGTTTTGGAGAAAAGCACAATCTTCCTGTTCGGCAAATGCATCCAATGTCATGTTTACAGAAAGAAATATCATGTTTTCTCAGGTTTCTGAAGCTTTCTTCCTAGAAAACTCGAATGAGTGGAGGATTTGACTCCAGGTGGAACCAATTAGCGTTTGCCAGCAGAAAACAAAAAGGGTCCTGCTAAAATGCATTCAAAACCGTAAAGTCCATAGAGAATGTCCAGAAAACACAAACACACACAGAGGCTGTAGCAGTATCTGGGATTGAGATAGCTAAAAATCACCAGATATCTTTGGTTTCATCCAGGAGTATCTGGACAAATTGTTGTGGATTTGAAGTGAAATTTAACAAAAATCACCGTGAAAGTGGTTTTGGAGAAAAGCACAATCTTCCTGTTCGGCAAATGCATCCAATGTCATGTTTACAGAAAGAAATATCATGTTTTCTCAGGTTTCAGAAGCTTTCTTCCTAGAAAACTCGAATGTGTGGAGGATTTCACTCCAGGTGGAACCAATTAGCGTTTGGCAGCTAAAAACAAAACCTTACATGCTAAAATGCATTCAAAACCGTAAAGTCCATAGAGAATGTCCAGAAAACACAAACACACACAGAGGCTGTACCAAGATCTGGGATTTAGATAGCCACATCACACCAAATAGTTTTGTTTTCATCCAGGAGTATCTGGACAAATTGTTGTGGATTTCGGGTGAAATTTAACAAAAATCACCGTGAAAGTGGTTTTGGAGAAAAGCACAATCTTCCTGTTCGGCAAATGCATCCAATGTCATGTTTACAGAAAGAAATATCATGTTTTCTCAGGTTTCAGAAGCTTTCTTCCTAGAAAACTCGAATGAGTGGAGGATTTGACTCCAGGTGGAACCAATTAGCGTTTGGCAGCTAAAAACAAAACCTTACATGCTAAAATGCATTCAAAACCGTAAAGTCCATAGAGAATGTCCAGAAAACACAAACACACACAGAGGCTGTACCAAGATCTGGGATTGAGAGCTAAAAATCACCAGATAGTTTTGTTTTCATCCAGGAGTATCTGGACAAATTGTTGTGGATTTCGGGTGAAATTTAACCAAAAAATCACTGTGAAAGCGGTTTGGGAGAAAAGCACAATCTTCCTGTTCGGCAAATGCATCCAATGTCATGTTCACAGAAAGAAATATCATGTTTTCTCAGGTTTCTGAAGCTTTCTTCCTAGAAAACTCGAATGTGTGGAGGATTTGACTCCAGGTGGAACCAATTAGCGTTTGCCAGCAGAAAACAAAAAGGGTCCTGCTAAAATGCATTCAAAACCTTAAAGTCCATAGAGAATGTCCAGAAAACACAAACACACACAGAGGCTGTAGCAGTATCTGGGATTGAGATAGCTAAAATACACCAGATAGTTTTGTTTTCATCCAGGAGTATCTGGACAAATTATTTTGGATTTCGGGTGAAATTTAACCAAAAAATCACCGTGAAAGTGGTTTTGGAGAAAAGCACAATCTTCCTGTTCGGCAAATGCATCCAATGTCATGTTTACAGAAAGAAATATCATGTTTTCTCAGGTTTCAGAAGCTTTCTTCCTAGAAAACTCGAATGTGTGGAGTATTTGACTGCAGGTCGAACCAATAAGCGTTTGGCAGCTAAAAACAAAACCTTACATGCTAAAATGCATTCAAAACCGTAAAGTCCATAGAGAATGTCCAGAAAACACAAACACACACAGAGGCTGTACCAAGATCTGGGATTTAGATAGCCACATCACACCAAATAGTTTTGTTTTCATCCAGGAGTATCTGGACAAATTGTTGTGGATTTCGGGTGAAATTTAACAAAAATCACCGTGAAAGTGGTTTTGGAGAAAAGCACAATCTTCCTGGTCGGCAAATGCATCCAATGTCATGATTACAGAAATAAATATCATGTTTTCTCAGGTTTCAGAAGCTTTCTTCCTAGAAAACTCGAATGAGTGGAGGATTTGACTCCAGGTGGAACCAATTAGCGTTTGGCAGCTAAAAACAAAACCTTACATGCTAAAATGCATTCAAAACCGTAAAGTCCATAGAGAATGTCCAGAAAACACAAACACACACAGAGGCTGTACCAAGATCTGGGATTGAGAGCTAAAAATCACCAGATAGTTTTGTTTTCATCCAGGAGTATCTGGACAAATTGTTGTGGATTTCGGGTGAAATTTAACCAAAAAATCACTGTGAAAGCGGTTTGGGAGAAAAGCACAATCTTCCTGTTCGGCAAATGCATCCAATGTCATGTTCACAGAAAGAAATATCATGTTTTCTCAGGTTTCTGAAGCTTTCTTCCTAGAAAACTCGAATGTGTGGAGGATTTGACTCCAGGTGGAACCAATTAGCGTTTGCCAGCAGAAAACAAAAAGGGTCCTGCTAAAATGCATTCAAAACCTTAAAGTCCATAGAGAATGTCCAGAAAACACAAACACACACAGAGGCTGTAGCAGTATCTGGGATTGAGACAGCTAAAAATCACCAGATAGTTTGGGTTTCATCCAGGAGTATCTGGACAAATTGTTGTAGATTTGAAGTGAAACTTAACCAAAAAATCACCGTGAAAGTGGTTTTGGAGAAAAGCACAATCTTCCTGTTCTGCAAATGCATCCAATGTCATGTTTACAGAAAGAAATATCATGTTTTCTCAGGTTTATGAAGCTTTCTTCCTAGAAAACTCGAATGTGTGGAGCATTTGACTCCAGGTGGAACCAATAAGCGTTTGGCAGCTAAAAACAAAACCTTACATGCTAAAGTGCATTCAAAACCGTAAAGTCCATAGAGAATGTCCAGAAAACACAAACACACACAGAGGCTGTACCAAGATCTGGGATTTAGATAGCCACATCACACCAAATAGTTTTGTTTTCATCCAGGAGTATCTGGACAAATTGTTGTGGATTTCGGGTGAAATTTAACAAAAATCACCGTGAAAGTGGTTTTGGAGAAAAGCACAATCTTCCTGTTCGGCAAATGCATCCAATGTCATGTTTACAGAAAGAAATATCATGTTTTCTCAGGTTTCAGAAGCTTTCTTCCTAGAAAACTCGAATGAGTGGAGGATTTGACTCCAGGTGGAACCAATTAGCGTTTGGCAGCTAAAAACAAAACCTTACATGCTAAAATGCATTCAAAACCGTAAAGTCCATAGAGAATGTCCAGAAAACACAAACACACACAGAGGCTGTACCAAGATCTGGGATTGAGAGCTAAAAATCACCAGATAGTTTTGTTTTCATCCAGGAGTATCTGGACAAATTATTTTGGATTTCGGGTGAAATTTAACCAAAAAATCACCGTGAAAGTGGTTTTGGAGAAAAGCACAATCTTCCTGTTTGGCAAATGCATCCAATGTCATGTTTACAGAAAGAAATATCATGTTTTCTCAGGTTTCAGAAGCTTTCTTCCTAGAAAACTCGAATGAGTGGAGGAATTGACTCCAGGTGGAACCAATTAGCGTTTGGCAGCGAAAAACAAAACCTTACATGCTAAAATGCATTCAAAACCGTAAAGTCCATAGAGAATGTCCAGAAAACACAAACACACACAGAGGCTGTAGCAGTATCTGGGATTGAGACAGCTAAAAATCACCAGATATCTTTGGTTTCATCCAGGAGTATCTAGACAAATTGTTGTAGATTTGAAGTGAAATTTAACCAAAAAATCACCCTGAAAGTGGTTTTGGAGAAAAGCACAATCTTCCTGTTCGGCAAATGCATCCAATGTCATGTTTACAGAAAGAAATATCATGTTTTCTCAGGTTTATGAAGCTTTCTTCCTAGAAAACTCGAATGAGTGGAGGATTTGACTCCAGGTGGAACCAATTAGCGTTTGGCAGCTAAAAACAAAACCTTACATGCTAAAATGCATTCAAAACCGTAAAGTCCATAGAGAATGTCCAGAAAACACAAACACACACAGAGGCTGTACCAAGATCTGGGATTGAGAGCTAAAAATCACCAGATAGTTTTGTTTTCATCCAGGAGTATCTGGACAAATTATTTTGGATTTCGGGTGAAAGTTAACCAAAAAATCACCGTGAAAGTGGTTTTGGAGAAAAGCACAATCTTCCTGTTTGGCAAATGCATCCAATGTCATGTTTACAGAAAGAAATATCATGTTTTCTCAGGTTTCAGAAGCTTTCTTCCTAGAAAACTCGAATGAGTGGAGGAATTGACTCCAGGTGGAACCAATTAGCGTTTGGCAGCGAAAAACAAAACCTTACATGCTAAAATGCATTCAAAACCGTAAAGTCCATAGAGAATGTCCAGAAAACACAAACACACACAGAGGCTGTAGCAGTATCTGGGATTGAGACAGCTAAAAATCACCAGATATCTTTGGTTTCATCCAGGAGTATCTAGACAAATTGTTGTAGATTTGAAGTGAAATTTAACCAAAAAATCACCCTGAAAGTGGTTTTGGAGAAAAGCACAATCTTCCTGTTCGGCAAATGCATCCAATGTCATGTTTACAGAAAGAAATATCATGTTTTCTCAGGTTTATGAAGCTTTCTTCCTAGAAAACTCGAATGTGTGGAGGATTTGACTCCAGGTGTAACCAATTAGCGTTTGCCAGCAGAAAACAAAAAGGGTCCTGCTAAAATGCATTCAAAACCGTAAAGTCCATAGAGAATGTCCAGAAAACACAAACACACACAGAGGCTGTAGCAGTATCTGGGATTGAGATAGCTAAAAATCACCAGATATCTTTGGTTTCATCCAGGAGTATCTGGACAAATTGTTGTGGATTTGAAGTGAAATTTAACAAAAATCACCGTGAAAGTGGTTTTGGAGAAAAGCACAATCTTCCTGTTCGGCAAATGCATCCAATGTCATGTTTACAGAAAGAAATATCATGTTTTCTCAGGTTTCAGAAGCTTTCTTCCTAGAAAACTCGAATGAGTGGAGGATTTGACTCCAGGTGGAACCAAATAGCGTTTGGCAGCTAAAAACAAAACCTTACATGCTAAAATGCATTCAAAACCGTAAAGTCCATAGAGAATGTCCAGAAAACACAAACACACACAGAGGCTGTACCAAGATCTGGGATTGAGAGCTAAAAATCACCAGATAGTTTTGTTTTCATCCAGGAGTATCTGGACAAATTGTTGTGGATTTTGGGTGAAATTTAACCAAAAAATCACCGTGAAAGCGGTTTTGGAGAAAAGCACAATCTTCCTGTTCGGCAAATGCATCCAATGTCATGTTCACAGAAAGAAATATCATGTTTTCTCAGGTTTCTGAAGCTTTCTTCCTAGAAAACTCGAATGTGTGGAGGATTTGACTCCAGGTGGAACCAATTAGCGTTTGCCAGCAGAAAACAAAAAGGGTCCTGCTAAAATGCATTCAAAACCTTAAAGTCCATAGAGAATGTCCAGAAAACACAAACACACACAGAGGCTGTAGCAGTATCTGGGATTGAGACAGCTAAAAATCACCAGATATCTTTGGTTTCATCCAGGAGTATCTGGACAAATTGTTGTAGATTTGAAGTGAAATTTAACCAAAAAATCACCGTGAAAGCGGTTTTGGAGAAAAGCACAATCTTCCTGTTCGGCAAATGCATCCAATGTCATGTTTAGAGAAAGAAATGTCATGTTTTCTCAGGTTTCAGAAGCTTTCTTCCTAGAAAACTCGAATGTGTGGAGTATTTGACTCCAGGTGGAACCAATTAGCGTTTGGCAGCTAAAAACAAAACCTTACATGCTAAAATGCATTCAAAACCGTAAAGTCCATAGAGAATGTCCAGAAAACACAAACACACACAGAGGCTGTAGCAAGATCTGGGATTTAGATAGCCACATCACACCAAATAGTTTTGTTTTCATCCAGGAGTATCTGGACAAATTGTTGTGGATTTCGGGTGAAATTTAACAAAAATCACCGTGAAAGTGGTTTTGGAGAAAAGCACAATCTTCCTGTTCGGCAAATGCATCCAATGTCATGTTTACAGAAAGAAATATCATGTTTTCTCAGGTTTCGGAAGCTTTCTTCCTAGAAAACTCGAATGTGTGGAGGATTTGACTCCAGGTGGAACCAATTAGCGTTTGCCAGCAGAAAACAAAAAGGGTCCTGCTAAAATGCATTCAAAACCGTAAAGTCCATAGAGAATGTCCAGAAAACACAAACACACACAGAGGCTGTACCAAGATCTGGGATAGAGAGCTAAAAATCACCAGATAGTTTTGTTTTCATCCAGGAGTATCTGGACAAATTGTTGTGGATTTTGGGTGAAATTTAACCAAAAAATCACCGTGAAAGTGGTTTTGGAGAAAAGCACAATCTTCCTGTTCGGCAAATGCATCCAATGTCATGTTTACAGAAAGAAATATCATGTTTTCTCAGGTTTCTGAAGCTTTCTTCCTAGAAAACTCGAATGTGTGGAGGATTTGACTCCAGGTGGAACCAATAAGCGTTTGGCAGCTAAAAACAAAACCTTACATGCTAAAATGCATTCAAAACCGTAAAGTCCATAGAGAATGTCCAGAAAACACAAACAAACACAGAGGCTGTACCAAGATCTGGGATTCAGATAGCCACAACACACCAAATAGTTTTGTTTTCATCCAGGAGTATCTGGACAAATTGTTGTGAATTTCGGGTGAAATTTAACAAAAATCACCGTGAAAGTGGTTTTGGAGAAAAGCACAATCTTCCTGTTCGGCAAATGCATCCAATGTCATGTTTACAGAAAGAAATATCATGTTTTCTCAGGTTTCAGAAGCTTTCTTCCTAGAAAACTCGAATGAGTGGAGGATTTGACTCCAGGTGGAACCAATTAGCGTTTGGCAGCTAAAAACAAAACCTTACATGCTAAAATGCATTCAAAACCGTAAAGTCCATAGAGAATGTCCAGAAAACACAAACACACACAGAGGCTGTACCAAGATCTGGGATTGAGAGCTAAAAATCACCAGATAGTTTTGTTTTCATCCAGGAGTATCTGGACAAATTGTTGTGGATTTTGGGTGAAATTTAACCAAAAAATCACCGTGAAAGCGGTTTTGGAGAAAAGCACAATCTTCCTGTTCGGCAAATGCATCCAATGTCATGTTCACAGAAAGAAATATCATGTTTTCTCAGGTTTCTGAAGCTTTCTTCCTAGAAAACTCGAATGTGTGGAGGATTTGACTCCAGGTGGAACCAATTAGCGTTTGGCAGCAGAAAACAAAAAGGGTCCTGCTAAAATGCATTCAAAACCTTAAAGTCCATAGAGAATGTCCAGAAAACACAAACACACACAGAGGCTGTAGCAGTATCTGGGATTTCGACAGCTAAAAGTCACCAGATATCTTTGGTTTCATCCAGGAGTATCTGGACAAATTGTTGTAGATTTGAAGTGAAATTTAACCAAAAAATCACCGTGAAAGTGGTTTTGGAGAAAAGCACAATCTTCCTGTTCGGCAAATGCATCCAATGTCATGTTTACAGAAAGAAATATCATGTTTTCTCAGGTTTCTGAAGCTTTCTTCCTAGAAAACTCGAATGTGTGGAGTATTTGACTCCAGGTGGAACCAATTAGCGTTTGGCAGCTAAAAACAAAACCTTACATGCTAAAATGCATTCAAAACCGTAAAGTCCATAGAGAATGTCCAGAAAACACAAACACACAGAGGCTGTACCAAGATCTGGGATTTAGATAGCCACATCACACCAAATAGTTTTGTTTTCATCCAGGAGTATCTGGACAAATTGTTGTGGATTTCGGGTGAAATTTAACAAAAATCACCGTGAAAGTGGTTTTGGAGAAAAGCACAATCTTCCTGTTCGGCAAATGCATCCAATGTCATGTTTACAGAAAGAAATATCATGTTTTCTCAGGTTTCGGAAGCTTTCTTCCTAGAAAACTCGAATGTGTGGAGGATTTGACTCCAGGTGGAACCAATTAGCGTTTGGCAGCTAAAAACAAAACCTTACATGCTAAAATGCATTCAAAACCGTAAAGTCCATAGAGAATGTCCAGAAAACACAAACACACACAGAGGCTGTACCAAGATCTGGGATTGAGAGGTAAAAATCACCAGATAGTTTTGTTTTCATCCAGGAGTATCTGGACAAATTGTTGTGGATTTTGGGTGAAATTTAACCAAAAAATCACCGTGAAAGTGGTTTTGGAGAAAAGCACAATCTTCCTGTTCGGCAAATGCATCCAATGTCATGTTTACAGAAAGAAATATCATGTTTTCTCAGGTTTCTGAAGCTTTCTTCCTAGAAAACTCGAATGTGTGGAGGATTTGACTCCAGGTGGAACCAATAAGCGTTTGGCAGCTAAAAATAAAACCTTACATGCTAAAATGCATTCAAAACCTTAAAGTCCATAGAGAATGTCCAGAAAACACAAACAAACACAGAGGCTGTACCAAGATCTGGGATTTAGATAGCCACAACACACCAAATAGTTTTGTTTTCATCCAGGAGTATCTGGATAAATTATTTTGGATTTCGGGTGAAATTTAACCAAAAAATCACCGTGAAAGTGGTTTTGGAGAAAAGCACAATCTTCCTGTTCGGCAAATGCATCCAATGTCATGTTTACAGAAAGAAATATCATGTTTTCTCAGGTTTCTGAAGCTTTCTTCCTAGAAAACTCGAATGTGTGGAGGATTTGACTCCAGGTGGAACCAATAAGCGTTTGGCAGCTAAAAACAAAACCTTACATGCTAAAATGCATTCAAAACCGTAAAGTCCATAGAGAATGTCCAGAAAACACCAACACACACAGAAGCTGTAGCAGTATCTGGGATTGAGACAGCTAAAAATCACCAGATATCTTTGGTTTCATCCAGGAGCATCTAGACAAATTGTTGTAGATTTGAAGTGAAATTTAACCAAAAAATCACCGTGAAAGCGGTTTTGGAGAAAAGCACAATCTTCCTGTTCGGCAAATGCATCCAATGTCATGTTTACAGAAAGAAATATCATGTTTTCTCAGGTTTCTGAAGCTTTCTTCCTAGAAAACTCGAATGTGTGGAGGATTTGACTCCAGGTGGAACCAATTAGCGTTTGCCAGCAGAAAACAAAAAGGGTCCTGCTAAAATGCATTCAAAACCGTAAAGTCCATAGAGAATGTCCAGAAAACACAAACACACACAGAGGCTGTAGCAGTATCTGGGATTTAGATAGCTAAAAATCACCAGATATCTTTGGTTTCATCCAGGAGTATCTGGACAAATTGTTGTGGATTTGAAGTGAAATTTAACAAAAATCACCGTGAAAGTGGTTTTGGAGAAAAGCACAATCTTCCTGTTCGGCAAATGCATCCAATGTCATGTTTACAGAAAGAAATATCATGTTTTCTCAGGTTTCAGAAGCTTTCTTCCTAGAAAACTCGAATGAGTGGAGGATTTGACTCCAGGTGGAACCAAATAGCGTTTGGCAGCTAAAAACAAAACCTTACATGCTAAAATGCATTCAAAACCGTAAAGTCCATAGAGAATGTCCAGAAAACACAAACACACACAGAGGCTGTAGCAGTATCTGGGATTGAGACAGCTAAAAATCACCAGATATCTTTGGTTTCATCCAGGAGTATCTGGACAAATTGTTGTAGATTTGAAGTGAAATTTAACCAAAAAATCACCGTGAAAGCGGTTTTGGAGAAAAGCACAATCTTCCTGTTCGGCAAATGCATCCAATGTCATGTTTACAGAAAGAAATATCATGTTTTCTCAGGTTTCAGAAGCTTTCTTCCTAGAAAACTCGAATGTGTGGAGTATTTGACGCCAGGTGGAACCAATTAGCGTTTGGCAGCTAAAAACAAAACCTTACATGCTAAAATGCATTCAAAACCGTAAAGTCCATAGAGAATGTCCAGAAAACACAAACACACACAGAGGCTGTACCAAGATCTGGGATTGAGATAGCTAAAAATCACCAGATAGTTTTGTTTTCATCCAGGAGTATCTGGACAAATTATTTTGGATTTCGGGTGAAATTTAACCCAAAAATCACCGTGAAAGTTGTTTTGGAGAAAAGCACAATCTTCCTGTTCGGCAAATGCATCCAATGTCATGTTTACAGAAATAAATATCATGTTTTCTCAGGTTTCTGAAGCTTTCTTCCTAGAAAACTCGAATGTGTGGAGGATTTGACTCCAGGTGGAACCAATAAGCGTTTGGCAGCTAAAAACAAAACCTTACATGCTAAAATGCATTCAAAACCGTAAAGTCCATAGAGAATGTCCAGAAAACACCAACACACACAGAGGCTGTGGCAGTATCTGGGATTGAGACAGCTAAAAATCACCAGATATCTTTGGTTTCATCCAGGTGTATCTAGACAAATTGTTGTAGATTTGAAGTGAAATTTAACCGAAAAATCACCGTGAAAGTGGTTTTGGAGAAAAGCACAATCTTCCTGTTCGGCAAATGCATCCAATGTCATGTTCACAGAAAGAAATATCATGTTTTCTCAGGTTTCTGAAGCTTTCTTCCTAGAAAACTCGAATGTGTGGAGGATTTGACTCCAGGTGGAACCAATTAGCGTTTGCCAGCAGAAAACAAAAAGGGTCCTGCTAAAATGCATTCAAAACCTTAAAGTCCATAGAGAATGTCCAGAAAACACAAACACACACAGAGGCTGTAGCAGCATCTGGGATTGAGACAGCTAAAAATCACCAGATATCTTTGGTTTCATCCAGGAGTATCTGGACAAATTGTTGCGGATTTGAAGTGAAATTTAACAAAAATCACCGTGAAAGTGGTTTTGGAGAAAAGCACAATCTTCCTGTTCGGCAAATGCATCCAATGTCATGTTTACAGAAAGAAATATCATGTTTTCTCAGGTTTCAGAAGCTTTCTTCCTAGAAAACTCGAATGAGTGGAGGATTTGACTCCAGGTGGAACCAAGTAGCGTTTGGCAGCTAAAAACAAAACCTTACATGCTAAAATGCATTCAAAACCGTAAAGTCCATAGAGAATGTCCAGAAAACACAAACACACACAGAGGCTGTACCAAGATATGGGATTGAGAGCTAAAAATCACCAGATAGTTTTGTTTTCATCCAGGAGTATCTGGACAAATTATTTTGGATTTCGGGGGAAATTTAACCCAAAAGTCACCGTGAAAGTGGTTTTGGAGAAAAGCACAATCTTCCTGTTCGGCAAATGCATCCAATGTCATGTTTACAGAAAGAAATATCATGTTTTCTCAGGTTTCTGGAGCTTTCTTCCTAGAAAACTCGAATGTGTGGAGGATTTGACTCCAGGTGGAACCAATTAGCGTTTGGCAGCTAAAAACAAAACCTTACATGCTAAAATGCATTCAAAACCATAAAGTCCATAGAGAATGTCCAGAAAACACAAACAAACACAGAGGCTGTACCAAGATCTGGGATTTAGATAGCCGCAACACACCAAATAGTTTTGTTTTCATCCAGGAGTATCTGGACAAATTGTTGTGAATTTCGGGTGAAATTTAACAAAAATCACCGTGAAAGTTGTTTTGGAGAAAAGCACAATCTTCCTGTTCGGCAAATGCATCCAATGTCATGTTTACAGAAAGAAATATCATGTTTTCTCAGGTTTCAGAAGCTTTCTTCCTAGAAAACTCGAATGAGTGGAGGATTTGACTCCAGGTGGAACCAATTAGCGTTTGGCAGCTAAAAACAAAACCTTACATGCTAAAATGCATTCAAAACCTTAAAGTCCATAGAGAATGTCCAGAAAACACAAACACACACAGAGGCTGTAGCAGTATCTGGGATTGAGACAGCTAAAAATCACCAGATATCTTTGGTTTCATCCAGGAGTATCTGGACAAATTGTTGTAGATTTGAAGTGAAATTTAACCAAAAAATCACCGTGAAAGTGGTTTTGGAGAAAAGCACAATCTTCCTGTTCGGCAAATGCATCCAATGTCATGTTTACAGAAAGAAATATCATGTTGTCTCAGGTTTCTGAAGCTTTCTTCCTAGAAAACTCGAATGTGTGGAGGATTTGACTCCAGGTGGAACCAATTAGCGTTTGCCAGTAGAAAACAAAAAGGGTCCTGCTAAAATGTATTCAAAACCGTAAAGTCCATAGAGAATGTCCAGAAAACACAAACACACACAGAGGCTGTAGCAGTATCTGGGATTGAGATAGCTAAAAATCACCAGATATCTTTGGTTTCATCCAGGAGTATCTGGACAAATTGTTGTGGATTTGAAGTGAAATTTAACAAAAATCACCGTGAAAGTGGTTTTGGAGAAAAGCACAATCTTCCTGTTCGGCAAATGCATCCAATGTCATGTTTACAGAAAGAAATATCATGTTTTCTCAATTTTCAGAAGCTTTCTTCCTAGAAAACTCGAATGAGTGGAGGATTTGACTCCAGGTGGAACCAATTAGCGTTTGGCAGCTAAAAACAAAACCTTACATGCTAAAATGCATTCAAAACCGTAAAGTCCATAGAGAATGTCCAGAAAACACAAACACACACAGAGGCTGTACCAAGATCTGGGATTGAGATAGCTAAAAATCACCAGATAGTTTTGTTTTCATCCAGGAGTATCTGGACAAATTGTTGTGGATTTCGGGTGAAATATAACCAAAAAATCACCGTGAAAGCGGTTTTGGAGAAAAGCACAATCTCCCTGTTCGGCAAATGCATCCAATGTCATGTTCACAGAAAGAAATATCATGTTTTCTCAGGTTTCTGAAGCTTTCTTCCTAGAAAACTCGAATGTGTGGAGGATTTGACTCCAGGTGGAACCAATTAGCGTTTGCCAGCAGAAAACAAAAAGGGTCCTGCTAAAATGCATTCAAAACCTTAAAGTCCATAGAGAATGTCCAGAAAACACAAACACACACAGAGGCTGTAGCAGTATCTGGGATTGAGACAGCTAAAAATCACCAGATATCTTTGGTTTCATCCAGGAGTATCTGGACAAATTGTTGTAGATTTGAAGTGAAATTTAACCAAAAAATCACCGTGAAAGTGGTTTTGGAGAAAAGCACAATCTTCCTGTTCGGCAAATGCATCCAATGTCATGTTTACAGAAAGAAATATCATGTTGTCTCAGGTTTCAGAAGCTTTCTTCCTAGAAAACTCGAATGAGTGGAGGATTTCACTCCAGGTGGAACCAATTAGCGTTTGGCAGCTAAAAACAAAACCTTACATGCTAAAATGCATTCAAAACCTTAAAGTCCATAGAGAATGTCCAGAAAACACAAACACACACAGAGGCTGTAGCAGTATCTGGGATTGAGACAGCTAAAAATCACCAGATATCTTTGGTTTCATCCAGGAGTATCTGGACAAATTGTTGTAGATTTGAAGTGAAATTTAACCAAAAAATCACCGTGAAAGTGGTTTTGGAGAAAAGCACAATCTTCCTGTTCGGCAAATGCATCCAATGTCATGTTTACAGAAAGAAATATCATGTTTTCTCAGGTTTCTGAAGCTTTCTTCCTAGAAAACTCGAATGTGTGGAGGATTTGACTCCAGGTGGAACCAATTAGCGTTTGGCAGCTAAAAACAAAACCTTACATGCTAAAATGCATTCAAAACCGTAAAGTCCATAGAGAATGTCCAGAAAACACAAACACACACAGAGGCTGTAGCAGTATCTGGGATTGAGATAGCTAAAAATCACCAGATATCTTTGTTTTCATCCAGGAGTATCTGGACAAATTGTTGTGTATTTGAAGTGAAATTTAACAAAAATCACTGTGAAAGTGGTTTTGGAGAACAGCACAATCTTCCTGTTCGGCAAATGCATCCAATGTCATGTTTACAGAAAGAAATATCATGTTTTCTCAGGTTTCAGAAGCTTTCTTCCTAGAAAACTCGAATGAGTGGAGGATTTGACTCCAGGTGGAACCAATTAGCGTTTGGCAGCTAAAAACAAAACCTTACATGCTAAAATGCATTCAAAACCGTAAAGTCCATAGAGAATGTCCAGAAAACACAAACACACACAGAGGCTGTACCAAGATCTGGGATTGAGAACTAAAAATCACCAGATAGTTTTGTTTTCATCCAGGAGTATCTGGACAAATTGTTGTGGATTTCGGGTGAAATTTAACCAAAAAATCACCGTGAAAGCGGTTTTGGAGAAAAGCACAATCTTCCTGTTCGGCAAATGCATCCAATGTCATGTTCACAGAAAGAAATATCATGTTTTCGCGGGTTTCTGAAGCTTTCTTCCTAGAAAACTCGAATGTGTGGAGGATTTGACTCCAGGTGGAACCAATTAGCGTTTGCCAGCAGAAAACAAAAAAGGTCCTGCTAAAATGCATTCAAAACCGTAAATTCCATAGAGAATGTCCAGAAAACACAAACACACACAGAGGCTGTAGCAGTATCTGGGATTGAGACAGCTAAAAATCACCAGATATCTTTGGTTTCATCCAGGAGTATCTGGAGAAATTGTTGTGGATTTGATGTGAAATTTAACCAAAAAATCACCGTGAAAGTGGTTTTGGAGAAAAGCACAATCTTCCTGTTCGGCAAATGCATCCAATGTCATGTTTACAGAAAGAAATATCATGTTTTCTCAGGTTTCTGAAGCTTTCTTCCTAGAAAACTCGAATGTGTGGAGTATTTGACTCCAGGTGGAACCAATTAGCGTTTGGCAGCTAAAAACAAAACCTTACATGCTAAAATGCATTCAAAACCGTAAAGTCCATAGAGAATGTCCAGAAAACACAAACACACACAGAGGCTTTACTAAGATCTGGGATTGAGAGCTAAAAATCACCAGATAGTTTTGTTTTCATCCAGGAGTATCTGGACAAATTATTTTGGATTTCGGGTGAAATTTAACCCAAAAATCACCGTGAAAGTGGTTTTGGAGAAAAGCACAATCTTCCTGTTCGGCAAATGCATCCAATGTCATGTTTACAGAAAGAAATATCATGTTTTCTCAGGTTTCAGAAGCTTTCTTCCTAGAAAACTCGAATGAGTGGAGGATTTGACTCCAGGTGGAACCAATAAGCGTTTGGCAGCTAAAAACAAAACCTTACATGCTAAAATGCATTCAAAACCGTAAAGTCCATAGAGAATGTCCAGAAAACACAAACACACAGAGGCTGTACCAAGATCTGGGATTTAGATAGCCACATCACACCAAATAGTTTTGTTTTCATCCAGGAGTATCTGGACAAATTGTTGTGGATTTCGGGTGAAATTTAACAAAAATCACCGTGAAAGTGGTTTTGGAGAAAAGCACAATCTTCCTGTTCGGCAAATGCATCCAATGTCATGTTTACAGAAAGAAATATCATGTTTTCTCAGGTTTCAGAAGCTTTCTTCCTAGAAAACTCGAATGAGTGGAGGATTTGACTCCAGGTGGAACCAATAAGCGTTTGGCAGCTAAAAACAAAACCTTACATGCTAAAATGCATTCAAAACCGTAAAGTCCATAGAGAATGTCCAGAAAACACAAACACACACAGAGGCTGTACCAAGATCTGGGATTTAGATAGCCACATCACACCAAATAGTTTTGTTTTCATCCAGGAGTATCTGGACAAATTGTTGTGGATTTCGGGTGAAATTTAACAAAAATCACCGTGAAAGTGGTTTTGGAGAAAAGCACAATCTTCCTGTTCGGCAAATGCATCCAATGTCATGTTTACAGAAAGAAATATCATGTTTTCTCAGGTTTCAGAAGCTTTCTTCCTAGAAAACTCGAATGTGTGGAGGATTTCACTCCAGGTGGAACCAATTAGCGTTTGGCAGCTAAAAACAAAACCTTACATGCTAAAATGCATTCAAAACCTTAAAGTCCATAGAGAATGTCCAGAAAACACAAACACACACAGAGGCTGTAGCAGTATCTGGGATTGAGACAGCTAAAAATCACCAGATATCTTTGGTTTCATCCAGGAGTATCTGGACAAATTGTTGTAGATTTGAAGTGAAATTTAACCAAAAAATCACCGTGAAAGTGGTTTTGGAGAAAAGCACAATCTTCCTGTTCGGCAAATGCATCCAATGTCATGTTTACAGAAAGAAATATCATGTTTTCTCAGGTTTATGAAGCTTTCTTCCTAGAAAACTCGAATTTGTGGAGTATTTGACTCCAGGTGGAACCAATAAGCGTTTGGCAGCTAAAAACAAAACCTTACATGCTAAAGTGCATTCAAAACCGTAAAGTCCATAGAGAATGTCCAGAAAACACAAACACACACAGAGGCTGTACAAAGATCTGGGATTTAGATAGCCACATCACACCAAATAGTTTTGTTTTCATTCAGGAGTATCTGGACAAATTGTTGTGGATTTCGGGTGAAATTTAACAAAAATCACCGTGAAAGTGGTTTTGGAGAAAAGCACAATCTTCCTGTTCGGCAAATGCATCCAATGTCATGTTTACAGAAAGAAATATCATGTTTTCTCAGGTTTCTGAAGCTTTCTTCCTAGAAAACTCGAATGTGTGGAGTATTTGACTCCAGGTGGAACCAATTAGCGTTTGGCAGCTAAAAACAAAACCTTACATGCTAAAATGCATTCAAAACCTTAAAGTCCATAGAGAATGTCCAGAAAACACAAACACACACAGAGGCTGTACCAAGATCTGGGATTGAGAGCTAAAAATCACCAGATAGTTTTGTTTTCATCCAGGAGTATCTGGACAAATTATTTTGGATTTCGGGTGAAATTTAACCCAAAAATCACCGTGGAAGTTGTTTTGGAGAAAAGCACAATCTTCCTGTTTGGCAAATGCATCCAATGTCATGTTTACAGAAAGAAATATCATGTTTTCTCAGGTTTCTGAAGCTTTCTTCCTAGAAAACTTGAATGTGTGGAGGATTTGACTCCAGGTGGAACCAATAAGCGTTTGGCAGCTAAAAACAAAACCTTACATGCTAAAATGCATTCAAAACCGTAAAGTCCATAGAGAATGTCCAGAAAACACAAACACACACAGAGGCTGTACCAAGATCTGGGATTTAGATAGCCACATCACACCAAATAGTTTTGTTTTCATGAGGAGTATCTGGACAAATTATTTTGGATTTCGGGTGAAATTTAACCCAAAAATCACCGTGAAAGTGGTTTTGGAGAAAAGCACAATCTTTCTGTTCGGCAAATGCATCCAATGTCATGTTTACAGAAAGAAATATCATGTTTTCTCAGGTTTCTGAAGCTTTCTTCCTAGAAAACTCGAATGAGTGGAGGATTTGACTCCAGGTGGAACCAATTAGCGTTTGGCAGCTAAAAACAAAACCTTACATGCTAAAATGCATTCAAAACCGTAAAGTCCATAGAGAATGTCCAGAAAACACAAACACACACAGAGGCTGTAGCAGTATCTGGGATTGAGATAGCTAAAAATCACCAGATAGTCTTGTTTTCATTCTGGAGTATCTGGACAAATTGTTGTGGATTTTGGGTGAAATTTAACCAAAAAATCACCGTGAAAGTGGTTTTGGAGAAAAGCACAATCTTCCGGTTTGGGAATTGCATCCAATGTCATGTTTACAGAAAGAAATATCATGTTTTCTCAGGTTTCTGAAGCTTTCTTCCTAGAAAACTTGAATGAGTGGAGGATTTGACTCCAGGTGGAACCAATTAGCGTTTGGCAGCTAAAAACAAAACCTTACATGCTAAAATGCATTCAAAACCGTAAAGTCCATAGAGAATGTCCAGAATACACAAACACACACAGAGGCTGTACCAAGATCTGGGATTGAGATAGCTAAAAATCACCAGATATCTTTGGTTTCATCCAGGAGTATCTAGACGACTTCTTGAGGATTTCGGGTGAAATTTAACCAAAAAATCACCGTGAAAGTGGTTTTGGAGAAAAGCACAATCTTCCTGTTCGGCAAATGCATCCAATGTCATGTTCACAGAAAGAAATATCATGTTTTCTCAGGTTTCTGAAGCTTTCTTCCTAGAAAACTCGAATGTGTGGAGGATTTGACTCCAGGTGGAACCAAGTAGCGTTTGGCAGCAGAAAACAAAAAGGGTCCTGCTAAAATGTATTCAAAACCTTAAAGTCCATAGAGAATGTCCAAAAAACACAAAGAAACACAGAGGCTGTACCAAGATCTGGGATTGAGATAGCTAAAAATCACCAGATATCTTTGGTTTCATCCAGGAGTATCTGGACAAATTGTTGTAGATTTGAAGTGAAATTTAACCAAAAAATCACCGTGAAAGCGGTTTTGGAGAAAAGCACAATCTTCCTGTTCGGCAAATGCATCCAATGTCATGTTTACAGAAAGAAATATCATGTTTTCTCAGGTTTCAGAAGCTTTCTTCCTAGAAAACTCGAATGAGTGGAGGATTTGTCTCCAGGTGGAACCAAATAGCGTTTGGCAGCTAAAAACAAAACCTTACATGCTAAAATGCATTCAAAACCTTAAAGTCCATAGAGAATGTCCAGAAAACAGAAACACACATAGAGGCTGTAGCAAGAACTTGGATTGAGATAGCTAAAAATCACCAGATAACTTTGGTTTCATCCAGGAGTATCTAGACGACTTCTTGAGGATTTCGGGTGAAATTTAACCAAAAAATCACCGTGAAAGTGGTTTTGGAGAAAAGCACAATCTTCCTGTTCGGCAAATGCATCCAATGTCATGTTTACAGAAAGAAATATCATGTTGTCTCAGGTTTCGGAAGCTTTCTTCCTAGAAAACTCGAATGTGTGGAGGATTTGACTCCAGGTGGAACCAAGTAGCGTTTGGCAGCAGAAAACAAAAAGGGTCCTGCTAAAATGCATTCAAAACCTTAAAGTCCATAGAGAATGTCCAAAAAACACAAAGAAACACAGAGGCTGTACCAAGATCTGGAATTGAGATAGCTAAAAATCACCAGATATCTTTGGTTTCATCCAGGAGTATCTGGACAAATTGTTGTAGATTTGAAGTGAAATTTAACCAAAAAATCACCGTGAAAGCGGTTTTGGAGAAAAGCACAATCTTCCTGTTCGGCAAATGCATCCAATGTCATGTTTACAGAAAGAAATATCATGTTTTCTCAGGTTTCAGAAGCTTTCTTCCTAGAAAACTCGAATGAGTGGAGGATTGGAATCCAGGTGGAACCAAATAGCGTTTGGCAGCTAAAAACAAAACCTTACATGCTAAAATGCATTCAAAACCGTAAAGTCCATAGAGAATGTCCAGAAAACACAAACACACACAGAGGCTGCAGCAAGATCTGGGATTTAGATAGCTAAAAATCACCAGATAGTTTTGTTTTCATCCAGGAGTATCTGGACAAATTGTTGTAGATTTGAAGTGAAATTTAACCAAAAAATCACCGTGGAAGTTGTTTTGGAGAAAAGCACAATCTTCCTGTTCAGCAAATGCATCCAATGTCATGTTCACAGAAAGAAATATCATGTTGTCTCAGGTTTCTGAAGCTTTCTTCCTAGAAAACTCGAATGTGTGGAGGATTTGACTCCAGGTGGAACCAAGTAGCGTTTGGCAGCTAAAAACAAAACCTTACATGCTAAAATGCTAAAACCGTAAAGTCCATAGAGAATGTCTAGAAAACACAAACACACACAGAGGCTGTACCAAGATCTGGGATTGAGATAGCCACAACACACCAAATAGTTTTGTTTTCATCCAGGAGTATCTGGACAAATTGTTGTGAATTTCGGGTGAAATTTAACAAAAATCACCGTGAAAGTGGTTTTGGAGAAAAGCACAATCTTCCTGTTCGGCAAATGCATCCAATGTCATGTTTACAGAAAGAAATATCATGTTTTCTCAGGTTTCTGAAGCTTTCTTCCTAGAAAACTCGAATGAGTGGAGGATTTGACTCCAGGTGGAACCAATTAGCGTTTGACAGCTAAAAACAAAACCTTACATGCTAAAATGCATTCAAAACCTTAAAGTCCATAGAGAATGTCCAGAAAACACAAACACACACAGAGGCTGTGGCAGTATCTGGGATTGAGACAGCTAAAAATCACCAGATATCTTTGGTTTCATCCAGGAGTATCTAGACAAATTGTTGTAGATTTGAAGTGAAATTTAACCGAAAAATCACCGTGAAAGTGGTTTTGGAGAAAAGCACAATCTTCCTGTTCGGCAAATGCATCCAATGTCATGTTTACAGAAAGAAATATCATGTTTTCTCAGGTTTCGGAAGCTTTCTTCCTAGAAAACTCGAATGTGTGGAGGATTTGACTCCAGGTGGAACCAAGTAGCGTTTGGCAGCAGAAAACAAAACCTTACATGCTAAAATGCATTCAAAACCGTAAAGTCCATAGAGAATGTCCAGAAAACACAAACACACACAGAGGCTGTTGCAAGATCTGGGATTGAGATAGCTAAAAATCACCAGATATCTTTTGTTTCATCCAGGAGTATCTGGACAAATTGTTGTAGATTTGAAGTGAAATTTTACCAAAAAATCACCGTGGAAGTTGTTTTGGAGAAAAGCACAATCTTCCTGTTCGGCAAATGCATCCAATGTCATGTTTACAGAAAGAAATATCATGTTTTCTCAGGTTTCTGAAGCTTTCTTCCTAGAAAACTCGAATGAGTGGAGGATTTGACTCCAGGTGGAACCAATTAGCGTTTGGCAGCTAAAAACAAAACCTTACATGCTAAAATGCATTCAAAACTGTAAAGTCCATAGAGAATGTCCAGAATACACAAACACACACAGAGGCTGTACCAAGATCTGGGATTGAGAGAGCTAAAAATCACCAGATAATTTTGTTTTCATCCAGGAGTATCTAGACGACTTCTTGAGGATTTCGGGTGAAATTTAACCAAAAAATCACCGTGAAAGTGGTTTTGGAGAAAAGCACAATCTTCCTGTTCGGCAAATGCATCCAATGTCATGTTTACAGAAAGAAATATCATGTTGTCTCAGGTTTCTGAAGCTTTCTTCCTAGAAAACTCGAATGTGTGGAGGATTTGACTCCAGGTGGAACCAAGTAGAGTTTGGCAGCAGAAAACAAAACCTTACATGCTAAAATGCATTCAAAACCGTAAAGTCCATAGAGAATGTCCAGAAAACACAAACACACACAGAGGCTGTAGCAGTATCTGGGATTGAGATAGCTAAAAATCACCAGATATCTTTGGTTTCATCCAGGAGTATCTGGACAAATTGTTGTAGATTTGAAGTGAAATTTAACCAAAAAATCACCGTGAAAGCGGTTTTGGAGAAAAGCACAATCTTCCTGTTCGGCAAATGCATCCAATGTCATGTTTACAGAAAGAAATATCATGTTTTCTCAGGTTTATGAAGCTTTCTTCCTAGAAAACTCGAATGAGTGGAGTATTTGACTCCAGGTGGAACCAGTTAGCGTTTGGCAGCTAAAAACAAAACCTTACATGCTAAAATGCATTCAAAACTGTAAAGTCCATAGAGAATGTCCAGAAAACACAAACAAACACAGAGGCTGTACCAAGATCTGGGATTTAGATAGCCACAACACACCAAATAGTTTTGTTTTCATCCAGGAGTATCTGGACAAATTGTTGTGGATTTCGGGTGAAATTTAACCAAAAAATCACCGTGAAAGTGGTTTTGGAGAAAAGCACAATCTTCCTGTTCGGCAAATGCATCCAATGTCATGTTTACAGAAAGAAATATCATGTTTTCTCAGGTTTCATAAGCTTTCTTCCTAGAAAACTCGAATGAGTGGAGGATTTGACTCCAGGTGGAACCAATTAGCGTTTGGCAGCTAAAAACAAAACCTTACATGCTAAAATGCATTCAAAACCGTAAAGTCCATAGAGAATGTCCAGAAAACACAAACACACACAGAGGCTGTGGAAGTATCTGGGATTGAGACAGCTAAAAATCACCAGATATCTTTGGTTTCATCCAGGAGTATCTAGACAAATTGTTGTAGATTTCAAGTGAAATTTAACCCAAAAATCACCGTGAAAGTGGTTTTGGAGAAAAGCACAATCTTCCTGTTCGGCAAATGCATCCAATGTCATGTTCACAGAAAGAAATATCATGTTTTCTCAGGTTTCTGAAGCTTTCTTCCTAGAAAACTCGAATGAGTGGAGGATTTGACTCCAGGTGGAACCAATTAGCGTTTGCCAGCAGAAAACAAAAAGGGTCCTGCTAAAATGCATTCAAAACCTTAAAGTCCATAGAGAATGTCCAGAAAACACAAACACACACAGAGGCTGTAGCAGTATCTGGGATTGAGACAGCTAAAAATCACCAGATAGTTTGGGTTTCATCCAGGAGTATCTGGACAAATTGTTGTAGATTTGAAGTGAAACTTAACCAAAAAATCACCGTGAAAGTGGTTTTGGAGAAAAGCACAATCTTCCTGTTCTGCAAATGCATCCAATGTCATGTTTACAGAAAGAAATATCATGTTTTCTCAGGTTTATGAAGCTTTCTTCCTAGAAAACTCGAATGTGTGGAGTATTTGACTCCAGGTGGAACCAATAAGCGTTTGGCAGCTAAAAACAAAACCTTACATGCTAAAGTGCATTCAAAACCGTAAAGTCCATAGAGAATGTCCAGAAAACACAAACACACACAGAGGCTGTACCAAGATCTGGGATTTAGATAGCCACATCACACCAAATAGTTTTGTTTTCATCCAGGAGTATCTGGACAAATTGTTGTGGATTTCGGGTGAAATTTAACAAAAATCACCGTGAAAGTGGTTTTGGAGAAAAGCACAATCTTCCTGTTCGGCAAATGCATCCAATGTCATGTTTACAGAAATAAATATCATGTTTTCTCAGGTTTCAGAAGCTTTCTTCCTAGAAAACTCGAATGAGTGGAGGATTTGACTCCAGGTGGAACCAATTAGCGTTTGGCAGCTAAAAACAAAACCTTACATGCTAAAATGCATTCAAAACCGTAAAGTCCATAGAGAATGTCCAGAAAACACAAACACACACAGAGGCTGTAGCAAGATCTGGGATTGAGAGCTAAAAATCACCAGATAGTTTTGTTTTCATCCAGGAGTATCTGGACAAATTATTTTGGATTTCGGGTGAAATTTAACCAAAAAATCACCGTGAAAGTGGTTTTGGAGAAAAGCACAATCTTCCTGTTTGGCAAATGCATCCAATGTCATGTTTACAGAAAGAAATATCATGTTTTCTCAGGTTTCAGAAGCTTTCTTCCTAGAAAACTCGAATGAGTGGAGGATTTGACTCCAGGTGGAACCAATTAGCGTTTGGCAGCTAAAAACAAAACCTTACATGCTAAAATGCATTCAAAACCGTAAAGTCCATAGAGAATGTCCAGAAAACACAAACACACACAGAGGCTGTGGCAGTATCTGGGATTGAGACAGCTAAAAATCAACAGATATCTTTGGTTTCATCCAGGAGCATCTAGACAAATTGTTGTAGATTTGAAGTGAAATTTAACCGAAAAATCGCCGTGAAAGTGGTTTTGGAGAAAAGCACAATCTTCCTGTTCGGCAAATGCATCCAATGTCATGTTTACAGAAAGAAATATCATGTTTTCTCAGGTTTCTGAAGCTTTCTTCCTAGAAAACTCGAATGAGTGGAGGATTTGACTCCAGGTGGAACCAATTAGCGTTTGCCAGCAGAAAACAAAAAGGGTCCTGCTAAAATGCATTCAAAACCGTAAAGTCCATAGAGAATGTCCAGAAAACACAAACACACACAGAGGCTGTAGCAGTATCTGGGATTGAGATAGCTAAAAATCACCAGATATCTTTGGTTTCATCCAGGAGTATCTGGACAAATTGTTGTGGATTTGAAGTGAAATTTAACAAAAATCACCGTGAAAGTGGTTTTGGAGAAAAGCACAATCTTCCTGTTCGGCAAATGCATCCAATGTCATGTTTACAGAAAGAAATATCATGTTTTCTCAGGTTTCAGAAGCTTTCTTCCTAGAAAACTCGAATGTGTGGAGGATTTCACTCCAGGTGGAACCAATTAGCGTTTGGCAGCTAAAAACAAAACCTTACATGCTAAAATGCATTCAAAACCGTAAAGTCCATAGAGAATGTCCAGAAAACACAAACACACACAGAGGCTGTACCAAGATCTGGGATTTAGATAGCCACATCACACCAAATAGTTTTGTTTTCATCCAGGAGTATCTGGACAAATTGTTGTGGATTTCGGGTGAAATTTAACAAAAATCACCGTGAAAGTGGTTTTGGAGAAAAGCACAATCTTCCTGTTCGGCAAATGCATCCAATGTCATGTTTACAGAAAGAAATATCATGTTTTCTCAGGTTTCAGAAGCTTTCTTCCTAGAAAACTCGAATGAGTGGAGGATTTGACTCCAGGTGGAACCAATTAGCGTTTGGCAGCTAAAAACAAAACCTTACATGCTAAAATGCATTCAAAACCGTAAAGTCCATAGAGAATGTCCAGAAAACACAAACACACACAGAGGCTGTACCAAGATCTGGGATTGAGAGCTAAAAATCACCAGATAGTTTTGTTTTCATCCAGGAGTATCTGGACAAATTGTTGTGGATTTCGGGTGAAATTTAACCAAAAAATCACTGTGAAAGCGGTTTGGGAGAAAAGCACAATCTTCCTGTTCGGCAAATGCATCCAATGTCATGTTCACAGAAAGAAATATCATGTTTTCTCAGGTTTCTGAAGCTTTCTTCCTAGAAAACTCGAATGTGTGGAGGATTTGACTCCAGGTGGAACCAATTAGCGTTTGCCAGCAGAAAACAAAAAGGGTCCTGCTAAAATGCATTCAAAACCTTAAAGTCCATAGAGAATGTCCAGAAAACACAAACACACACAGAGGCTGTAGCAGTATCTGGGATTGAGATAGCTAAAATACACCAGATAGTTTTGTTTTCATCCAGGAGTATCTGGACAAATTATTTTGGATTTCGGGTGAAATTTAACCAAAAAATCACCGTGAAAGTGGTTTTGGAGAAAAGCACAATCTTCCTGTTCGGCAAATGCATCCAATGTCATGTTTACAGAAAGAAATATCATGTTTTCTCAGGTTTCAGAAGCTTTCTTCCTAGAAAACTCGAATGTGTGGAGTATTTGACTGCAGGTCGAACCAATAAGCGTTTGGCAGCTAAAAACAAAACCTTACATGCTAAAATGCATTCAAAACCGTAAAGTCCATAGAGAATGTCCAGAAAACACAAACACACACAGAGGCTGTACCAAGATCTGGGATTTAGATAGCCACATCACACCAAATAGTTTTGTTTTCATCCAGGAGTATCTGGACAAATTGTTGTGGATTTCGGGTGAAATTTAACAAAAATCACCGTGAAAGTGGTTTTGGAGAAAAGCACAATCTTCCTGGTCGGCAAATGCATCCAATGTCATGATTACAGAAATAAATATCATGTTTTCTCAGGTTTCAGAAGCTTTCTTCCTAGAAAACTCGAATGAGTGGAGGATTTGACTCCAGGTGGAACCAATTAGCGTTTGGCAGCTAAAAACAAAACCTTACATGCTAAAATGCATTCAAAACCGTAAAGTCCATAGAGAATGTCCAGAAAACACAAACACACACAGAGGCTGTACCAAGATCTGGGATTGAGAGCTAAAAATCACCAGATAGTTTTGTTTTCATCCAGGAGTATCTGGACAAATTGTTGTGGATTTCGGGTGAAATTTAACCAAAAAATCACTGTGAAAGCGGTTTGGGAGAAAAGCACAATCTTCCTGTTCGGCAAATGCATCCAATGTCATGTTCACAGAAAGAAATATCATGTTTTCTCAGGTTTCTGAAGCTTTCTTCCTAGAAAACTCGAATGTGTGGAGGATTTGACTCCAGGTGGAACCAATTAGCGTTTGCCAGCAGAAAACAAAAAGGGTCCTGCTAAAATGCATTCAAAACCTTAAAGTCCATAGAGAATGTCCAGAAAACACAAACACACACAGAGGCTGTAGCAGTATCTGGGATTGAGACAGCTAAAAATCACCAGATAGTTTGGGTTTCATCCAGGAGTATCTGGACAAATTGTTGTAGATTTGAAGTGAAACTTAACCAAAAAATCACCGTGAAAGTGGTTTTGGAGAAAAGCACAATCTTCCTGTTCTGCAAATGCATCCAATGTCATGTTTACAGAAAGAAATATCATGTTTTCTCAGGTTTATGAAGCTTTCTTCCTAGAAAACTCGAATGTGTGGAGCATTTGACTCCAGGTGGAACCAATAAGCGTTTGGCAGCTAAAAACAAAACCTTACATGCTAAAGTGCATTCAAAACCGTAAAGTCCATAGAGAATGTCCAGAAAACACAAACACACACAGAGGCTGTACCAAGATCTGGGATTTAGATAGCCACATCACACCAAATAGTTTTGTTTTCATCCAGGAGTATCTGGACAAATTGTTGTGGATTTCGGGTGAAATTTAACAAAAATCACCGTGAAAGTGGTTTTGGAGAAAAGCACAATCTTCCTGTTCGGCAAATGCATCCAATGTCATGTTTACAGAAAGAAATATCATGTTTTCTCAGGTTTCAGAAGCTTTCTTCCTAGAAAACTCGAATGAGTGGAGGATTTGACTCCAGGTGGAACCAATTAGCGTTTGGCAGCTAAAAACAAAACCTTACATGCTAAAATGCATTCAAAACCGTAAAGTCCATAGAGAATGTCCAGAAAACACAAACACACACAGAGGCTGTACCAAGATCTGGGATTGAGAGCTAAAAATCACCAGATAGTTTTGTTTTCATCCAGGAGTATCTGGACAAATTATTTTGGATTTCGGGTGAAATTTAACCAAAAAATCACCGTGAAAGTGGTTTTGGAGAAAAGCACAATCTTCCTGTTTGGCAAATGCATCCAATGTCATGTTTACAGAAAGAAATATCATGTTTTCTCAGGTTTCAGAAGCTTTCTTCCTAGAAAACTCGAATGAGTGGAGGAATTGACTCCAGGTGGAACCAATTAGCGTTTGGCAGCGAAAAACAAAACCTTACATGCTAAAATGCATTCAAAACCGTAAAGTCCATAGAGAATGTCCAGAAAACACAAACACACACAGAGGCTGTAGCAGTATCTGGGATTGAGACAGCTAAAAATCACCAGATATCTTTGGTTTCATCCAGGAGTATCTAGACAAATTGTTGTAGATTTGAAGTGAAATTTAACCAAAAAATCACCCTGAAAGTGGTTTTGGAGAAAAGCACAATCTTCCTGTTCGGCAAATGCATCCAATGTCATGTTTACAGAAAGAAATATCATGTTTTCTCAGGTTTATGAAGCTTTCTTCCTAGAAAACTCGAATGAGTGGAGGATTTGACTCCAGGTGGAACCAATTAGCGTTTGGCAGCTAAAAACAAAACCTTACATGCTAAAATGCATTCAAAACCGTAAAGTCCATAGAGAATGTCCAGAAAACACAAACACACACAGAGGCTGTACCAAGATCTGGGATTGAGAGCTAAAAATCACCAGATAGTTTTGTTTTCATCCAGGAGTATCTGGACAAATTATTTTGGATTTCGGGTGAAATTTAACCAAAAAATCACCGTGAAAGTGGTTTTGGAGAAAAGCACAATCTTCCTGTTTGGCAAATGCATCCAATGTCATGTTTACAGAAAGAAATATCATGTTTTCTCAGGTTTCAGAAGCTTTCTTCCTAGAAAACTCGAATGAGTGGAGGAATTGACTCCAGGTGGAACCAATTAGCGTTTGGCAGCGAAAAACAAAACCTTACATGCTAAAATGCATTCAAAACCGTAAAGTCCATAGAGAATGTCCAGAAAACACAAACACACACAGAGGCTGTAGCAGTATCTGGGATTGAGACAGCTAAAAATCACCAGATATCTTTGGTTTCATCCAGGAGTATCTAGACAAATTGTTGTAGATTTGAAGTGAAATTTAACCAAAAAATCACCCTGAAAGTGGTTTTGGAGAAAAGCACAATCTTCCTGTTCGGCAAATGCATCCAATGTCATGTTTACAGAAAGAAATATCATGTTTTCTCAGGTTTATGAAGCTTTCTTCCTAGAAAACTCGAATGTGTGGAGGATTTGACTCCAGGTGTAACCAATTAGCGTTTGCCAGCAGAAAACAAAAAGGGTCCTGCTAAAATGCATTCAAAACCGTAAAGTCCATAGAGAATGTCCAGAAAACACAAACACACACAGAGGCTGTAGCAGTATCTGGGATTGAGATAGCTAAAAATCACCAGATATCTTTGGTTTCATCCAGGAGTATCTGGACAAATTGTTGTGGATTTGAAGTGAAATTTAACAAAAATCACCGTGAAAGTGGTTTTGGAGAAAAGCACAATCTTCCTGTTCGGCAAATGCATCCAATGTCATGTTTACAGAAAGAAATATCATGTTTTCTCAGGTTTCAGAAGCTTTCTTCCTAGAAAACTCGAATGAGTGGAGGATTTGACTCCAGGTGGAACCAAATAGCGTTTGGCAGCTAAAAACAAAACCTTACATGCTAAAATGCATTCAAAACCGTAAAGTCCATAGAGAATGTCCAGAAAACACAAACACACACAGAGGCTGTACCAAGATCTGGGATTGAGAGCTAAAAATCACCAGATAGTTTTGTTTTCATCCAGGAGTATCTGGACAAATTGTTGTGGATTTTGGGTGAAATTTAACCAAAAAATCACCGTGAAAGCGGTTTTGGAGAAAAGCACAATCTTCCTGTTCGGCAAATGCATCCAATGTCATGTTCACAGAAAGAAATATCATGTTTTCTCAGGTTTCTGAAGCTTTCTTCCTAGAAAACTCGAATGTGTGGAGGATTTGACTCCAGGTGGAACCAATTAGCGTTTGCCAGCAGAAAACAAAAAGGGTCCTGCTAAAATGCATTCAAAACCTTAAAGTCCATAGAGAATGTCCAGAAAACACAAACACACACAGAGGCTGTAGCAGTATCTGGGATTGAGACAGCTAAAAATCACCAGATATCTTTGGTTTCATCCAGGAGTATCTGGACAAATTGTTGTAGATTTGAAGTGAAATTTAACCAAAAAATCACCGTGAAAGCGGTTTTGGAGAAAAGCACAATCTTCCTGTTCGGCAAATGCATCCAATGTCATGTTTAGAGAAAGAAATGTCATGTTTTCTCAGGTTTCAGAAGCTTTCTTCCTAGAAAACTCGAATGTGTGGAGTATTTGACTCCAGGTGGAACCAATTAGCGTTTGGCAGCTAAAAACAAAACCTTACATGCTAAAATGCATTCAAAACCGTAAAGTCCATAGAGAATGTCCAGAAAACACAAACACACACAGAGGCTGTAGCAAGATCTGGGATTTAGATAGCCACATCACACCAAATAGTTTTGTTTTCATCCAGGAGTATCTGGACAAATTGTTGTGGATTTCGGGTGAAATTTAACAAAAATCACCGTGAAAGTGGTTTTGGAGAAAAGCACAATCTTCCTGTTCGGCAAATGCATCCAATGTCATGTTTACAGAAAGAAATATCATGTTTTCTCAGGTTTCGGAAGCTTTCTTCCTAGAAAACTCGAATGTGTGGAGGATTTGACTCCAGGTGGAACCAATTAGCGTTTGCCAGCAGAAAACAAAAAGGGTCCTGCTAAAATGCATTCAAAACCGTAAAGTCCATAGAGAATGTCCAGAAAACACAAACACACACAGAGGCTGTACCAAGATCTGGGATAGAGAGCTAAAAATCACCAGATAGTTTTGTTTTCATCCAGGAGTATCTGGACAAATTGTTGTGGATTTTGGGTGAAATTTAACCAAAAAATCACCGTGAAAGTGGTTTTGGAGAAAAGCACAATCTTCCTGTTCGGCAAATGCATCCAATGTCATGTTTACAGAAAGAAATATCATGTTTTCTCAGGTTTCTGAAGCTTTCTTCCTAGAAAACTCGAATGTGTGGAGGATTTGACTCCAGGTGGAACCAATAAGCGTTTGGCAGCTAAAAACAAAACCTTACATGCTAAAATGCATTCAAAACCGTAAAGTCCATAGAGAATGTCCAGAAAACACAAACAAACACAGAGGCTGTACCAAGATCTGGGATTCAGATAGCCACAACACACCAAATAGTTTTGTTTTCATCCAGGAGTATCTGGACAAATTGTTGTGAATTTCGGGTGAAATTTAACAAAAATCACCGTGAAAGTGGTTTTGGAGAAAAGCACAATCTTCCTGTTCGGCAAATGCATCCAATGTCATGTTTACAGAAAGAAATATCATGTTTTCTCAGGTTTCAGAAGCTTTCTTCCTAGAAAACTCGAATGAGTGGAGGATTTGACTCCAGGTGGAACCAATTAGCGTTTGGCAGCTAAAAACAAAACCTTACATGCTAAAATGCATTCAAAACCGTAAAGTCCATAGAGAATGTCCAGAAAACACAAACACACACAGAGGCTGTACCAAGATCTGGGATTGAGAGCTAAAAATCACCAGATAGTTTTGTTTTCATCCAGGAGTATCTGGACAAATTGTTGTGGATTTTGGGTGAAATTTAACCAAAAAATCACCGTGAAAGCGGTTTTGGAGAAAAGCACAATCTTCCTGTTCGGCAAATGCATCCAATGTCATGTTCACAGAAAGAAATATCATGTTTTCTCAGGTTTCTGAAGCTTTCTTCCTAGAAAACTCGAATGTGTGGAGGATTTGACTCCAGGTGGAACCAATTAGCGTTTGGCAGCAGAAAACAAAAAGGGTCCTGCTAAAATGCATTCAAAACCTTAAAGTCCATAGAGAATGTCCAGAAAACACAAACACACACAGAGGCTGTAGCAGTATCTGGGATTTCGACAGCTAAAAGTCACCAGATATCTTTGGTTTCATCCAGGAGTATCTGGACAAATTGTTGTAGATTTGAAGTGAAATTTAACCAAAAAATCACCGTGAAAGTGGTTTTGGAGAAAAGCACAATCTTCCTGTTCGGCAAATGCATCCAATGTCATGTTTACAGAAAGAAATATCATGTTTTCTCAGGTTTCTGAAGCTTTCTTCCTAGAAAACTCGAATGTGTGGAGTATTTGACTCCAGGTGGAACCAATTAGCGTTTGGCAGCTAAAAACAAAACCTTACATGCTAAAATGCATTCAAAACCGTAAAGTCCATAGAGAATGTCCAGAAAACACAAACACACAGAGGCTGTACCAAGATCTGGGATTTAGATAGCCACATCACACCAAATAGTTTTGTTTTCATCCAGGAGTATCTGGACAAATTGTTGTGGATTTCGGGTGAAATTTAACAAAAATCACCGTGAAAGTGGTTTTGGAGAAAAGCACAATCTTCCTGTTCGGCAAATGCATCCAATGTCATGTTTACAGAAAGAAATATCATGTTTTCTCAGGTTTCGGAAGCTTTCTTCCTAGAAAACTCGAATGTGTGGAGGATTTGACTCCAGGTGGAACCAATTAGCGTTTGGCAGCTAAAAACAAAACCTTACATGCTAAAATGCATTCAAAACCGTAAAGTCCATAGAGAATGTCCAGAAAACACAAACACACACAGAGGCTGTACCAAGATCTGGGATTGAGAGGTAAAAATCACCAGATAGTTTTGTTTTCATCCAGGAGTATCTGGACAAATTGTTGTGGATTTTGGGTGAAATTTAACCAAAAAATCACCGTGAAAGTGGTTTTGGAGAAAAGCACAATCTTCCTGTTCGGCAAATGCATCCAATGTCATGTTTACAGAAAGAAATATCATGTTTTCTCAGGTTTCTGAAGCTTTCTTCCTAGAAAACTCGAATGTGTGGAGGATTTGACTCCAGGTGGAACCAATAAGCGTTTGGCAGCTAAAAATAAAACCTTACATGCTAAAATGCATTCAAAACCTTAAAGTCCATAGAGAATGTCCAGAAAACACAAACAAACACAGAGGCTGTACCAAGATCTGGGATTTAGATAGCCACAACACACCAAATAGTTTTGTTTTCATCCAGGAGTATCTGGATAAATTATTTTGGATTTCGGGTGAAATTTAACCAAAAAATCACCGTGAAAGTGGTTTTGGAGAAAAGCACAATCTTCCTGTTCGGCAAATGCATCCAATGTCATGTTTACAGAAAGAAATATCATGTTTTCTCAGGTTTCTGAAGCTTTCTTCCTAGAAAACTCGAATGTGTGGAGGATTTGACTCCAGGTGGAACCAATAAGCGTTTGGCAGCTAAAAACAAAACCTTACATGCTAAAATGCATTCAAAACCGTAAAGTCCATAGAGAATGTCCAGAAAACACCAACACACACAGAAGCTGTAGCAGTATCTGGGATTGAGACAGCTAAAAATCACCAGATATCTTTGGTTTCATCCAGGAGCATCTAGACAAATTGTTGTAGATTTGAAGTGAAATTTAACCAAAAAATCACCGTGAAAGCGGTTTTGGAGAAAAGCACAATCTTCCTGTTCGGCAAATGCATCCAATGTCATGTTTACAGAAAGAAATATCATGTTTTCTCAGGTTTCTGAAGCTTTCTTCCTAGAAAACTCGAATGTGTGGAGGATTTGACTCCAGGTGGAACCAATTAGCGTTTGCCAGCAGAAAACAAAAAGGGTCCTGCTAAAATGCATTCAAAACCGTAAAGTCCATAGAGAATGTCCAGAAAACACAAACACACACAGAGGCTGTAGCAGTATCTGGGATTTAGATAGCTAAAAATCACCAGATATCTTTGGTTTCATCCAGGAGTATCTGGACAAATTGTTGTGGATTTGAAGTGAAATTTAACAAAAATCACCGTGAAAGTGGTTTTGGAGAAAAGCACAATCTTCCTGTTCGGCAAATGCATCCAATGTCATGTTTACAGAAAGAAATATCATGTTTTCTCAGGTTTCAGAAGCTTTCTTCCTAGAAAACTCGAATGAGTGGAGGATTTGACTCCAGGTGGAACCAAATAGCGTTTGGCAGCTAAAAACAAAACCTTACATGCTAAAATGCATTCAAAACCGTAAAGTCCATAGAGAATGTCCAGAAAACACAAACACACACAGAGGCTGTAGCAGTATCTGGGATTGAGACAGCTAAAAATCACCAGATATCTTTGGTTTCATCCAGGAGTATCTGGACAAATTGTTGTAGATTTGAAGTGAAATTTAACCAAAAAATCACCGTGAAAGCGGTTTTGGAGAAAAGCACAATCTTCCTGTTCGGCAAATGCATCCAATGTCATGTTTACAGAAAGAAATATCATGTTTTCTCAGGTTTCAGAAGCTTTCTTCCTAGAAAACTCGAATGTGTGGAGTATTTGACGCCAGGTGGAACCAATTAGCGTTTGGCAGCTAAAAACAAAACCTTACATGCTAAAATGCATTCAAAACCGTAAAGTCCATAGAGAATGTCCAGAAAACACAAACACACACAGAGGCTGTACCAAGATCTGGGATTGAGATAGCTAAAAATCACCAGATAGTTTTGTTTTCATCCAGGAGTATCTGGACAAATTATTTTGGATTTCGGGTGAAATTTAACCCAAAAATCACCGTGAAAGTTGTTTTGGAGAAAAGCACAATCTTCCTGTTCGGCAAATGCATCCAATGTCATGTTTACAGAAATAAATATCATGTTTTCTCAGGTTTCTGAAGCTTTCTTCCTAGAAAACTCGAATGTGTGGAGGATTTGACTCCAGGTGGAACCAATAAGCGTTTGGCAGCTAAAAACAAAACCTTACATGCTAAAATGCATTCAAAACCGTAAAGTCCATAGAGAATGTCCAGAAAACACCAACACACACAGAGGCTGTGGCAGTATCTGGGATTGAGACAGCTAAAAATCACCAGATATCTTTGGTTTCATCCAGGTGTATCTAGACAAATTGTTGTAGATTTGAAGTGAAATTTAACCGAAAAATCACCGTGAAAGTGGTTTTGGAGAAAAGCACAATCTTCCTGTTCGGCAAATGCATCCAATGTCATGTTCACAGAAAGAAATATCATGTTTTCTCAGGTTTCTGAAGCTTTCTTCCTAGAAAACTCGAATGTGTGGAGGATTTGACTCCAGGTGGAACCAATTAGCGTTTGCCAGCAGAAAACAAAAAGGGTCCTGCTAAAATGCATTCAAAACCTTAAAGTCCATAGAGAATGTCCAGAAAACACAAACACACACAGAGGCTGTAGCAGCATCTGGGATTGAGACAGCTAAAAATCACCAGATATCTTTGGTTTCATCCAGGAGTATCTGGACAAATTGTTGCGGATTTGAAGTGAAATTTAACAAAAATCACCGTGAAAGTGGTTTTGGAGAAAAGCACAATCTTCCTGTTCGGCAAATGCATCCAATGTCATGTTTACAGAAAGAAATATCATGTTTTCTCAGGTTTCAGAAGCTTTCTTCCTAGAAAACTCGAATGAGTGGAGGATTTGACTCCAGGTGGAACCAAGTAGCGTTTGGCAGCTAAAAACAAAACCTTACATGCTAAAATGCATTCAAAACCGTAAAGTCCATAGAGAATGTCCAGAAAACACAAACACACACAGAGGCTGTACCAAGATATGGGATTGAGAGCTAAAAATCACCAGATAGTTTTGTTTTCATCCAGGAGTATCTGGACAAATTATTTTGGATTTCGGGGGAAATTTAACCCAAAAGTCACCGTGAAAGTGGTTTTGGAGAAAAGCACAATCTTCCTGTTCGGCAAATGCATCCAATGTCATGTTTACAGAAAGAAATATCATGTTTTCTCAGGTTTCTGGAGCTTTCTTCCTAGAAAACTCGAATGTGTGGAGGATTTGACTCCAGGTGGAACCAATTAGCGTTTGGCAGCTAAAAACAAAACCTTACATGCTAAAATGCATTCAAAACCATAAAGTCCATAGAGAATGTCCAGAAAACACAAACAAACACAGAGGCTGTACCAAGATCTGGGATTTAGATAGCCGCAACACACCAAATAGTTTTGTTTTCATCCAGGAGTATCTGGACAAATTGTTGTGAATTTCGGGTGAAATTTAACAAAAATCACCGTGAAAGTTGTTTTGGAGAAAAGCACAATCTTCCTGTTCGGCAAATGCATCCAATGTCATGTTTACAGAAAGAAATATCATGTTTTCTCAGGTTTCAGAAGCTTTCTTCCTAGAAAACTCGAATGAGTGGAGGATTTGACTCCAGGTGGAACCAATTAGCGTTTGGCAGCTAAAAACAAAACCTTACATGCTAAAATGCATTCAAAACCTTAAAGTCCATAGAGAATGTCCAGAAAACACAAACACACACAGAGGCTGTAGCAGTATCTGGGATTGAGACAGCTAAAAATCACCAGATATCTTTGGTTTCATCCAGGAGTATCTGGACAAATTGTTGTAGATTTGAAGTGAAATTTAACCAAAAAATCACCGTGAAAGTGGTTTTGGAGAAAAGCACAATCTTCCTGTTCGGCAAATGCATCCAATGTCATGTTTACAGAAAGAAATATCATGTTGTCTCAGGTTTCTGAAGCTTTCTTCCTAGAAAACTCGAATGTGTGGAGGATTTGACTCCAGGTGGAACCAATTAGCGTTTGCCAGTAGAAAACAAAAAGGGTCCTGCTAAAATGTATTCAAAACCGTAAAGTCCATAGAGAATGTCCAGAAAACACAAACACACACAGAGGCTGTAGCAGTATCTGGGATTGAGATAGCTAAAAATCACCAGATATCTTTGGTTTCATCCAGGAGTATCTGGACAAATTGTTGTGGATTTGAAGTGAAATTTAACAAAAATCACCGTGAAAGTGGTTTTGGAGAAAAGCACAATCTTCCTGTTCGGCAAATGCATCCAATGTCATGTTTACAGAAAGAAATATCATGTTTTCTCAATTTTCAGAAGCTTTCTTCCTAGAAAACTCGAATGAGTGGAGGATTTGACTCCAGGTGGAACCAATTAGCGTTTGGCAGCTAAAAACAAAACCTTACATGCTAAAATGCATTCAAAACCGTAAAGTCCATAGAGAATGTCCAGAAAACACAAACACACACAGAGGCTGTACCAAGATCTGGGATTGAGATAGCTAAAAATCACCAGATAGTTTTGTTTTCATCCAGGAGTATCTGGACAAATTGTTGTGGATTTCGGGTGAAATATAACCAAAAAATCACCGTGAAAGCGGTTTTGGAGAAAAGCACAATCTCCCTGTTCGGCAAATGCATCCAATGTCATGTTCACAGAAAGAAATATCATGTTTTCTCAGGTTTCTGAAGCTTTCTTCCTAGAAAACTCGAATGTGTGGAGGATTTGACTCCAGGTGGAACCAATTAGCGTTTGCCAGCAGAAAACAAAAAGGGTCCTGCTAAAATGCATTCAAAACCTTAAAGTCCATAGAGAATGTCCAGAAAACACAAACACACACAGAGGCTGTAGCAGTATCTGGGATTGAGACAGCTAAAAATCACCAGATATCTTTGGTTTCATCCAGGAGTATCTGGACAAATTGTTGTAGATTTGAAGTGAAATTTAACCAAAAAATCACCGTGAAAGTGGTTTTGGAGAAAAGCACAATCTTCCTGTTCGGCAAATGCATCCAATGTCATGTTTACAGAAAGAAATATCATGTTGTCTCAGGTTTCAGAAGCTTTCTTCCTAGAAAACTCGAATGAGTGGAGGATTTCACTCCAGGTGGAACCAATTAGCGTTTGGCAGCTAAAAACAAAACCTTACATGCTAAAATGCATTCAAAACCTTAAAGTCCATAGAGAATGTCCAGAAAACACAAACACACACAGAGGCTGTAGCAGTATCTGGGATTGAGACAGCTAAAAATCACCAGATATCTTTGGTTTCATCCAGGAGTATCTGGACAAATTGTTGTAGATTTGAAGTGAAATTTAACCAAAAAATCACCGTGAAAGTGGTTTTGGAGAAAAGCACAATCTTCCTGTTCGGCAAATGCATCCAATGTCATGTTTACAGAAAGAAATATCATGTTTTCTCAGGTTTCTGAAGCTTTCTTCCTAGAAAACTCGAATGTGTGGAGGATTTGACTCCAGGTGGAACCAATTAGCGTTTGGCAGCTAAAAACAAAACCTTACATGCTAAAATGCATTCAAAACCGTAAAGTCCATAGAGAATGTCCAGAAAACACAAACACACACAGAGGCTGTAGCAGTATCTGGGATTGAGATAGCTAAAAATCACCAGATATCTTTGTTTTCATCCAGGAGTATCTGGACAAATTGTTGTGTATTTGAAGTGAAATTTAACAAAAATCACTGTGAAAGTGGTTTTGGAGAACAGCACAATCTTCCTGTTCGGCAAATGCATCCAATGTCATGTTTACAGAAAGAAATATCATGTTTTCTCAGGTTTCAGAAGCTTTCTTCCTAGAAAACTCGAATGAGTGGAGGATTTGACTCCAGGTGGAACCAATTAGCGTTTGGCAGCTAAAAACAAAACCTTACATGCTAAAATGCATTCAAAACCGTAAAGTCCATAGAGAATGTCCAGAAAACACAAACACACACAGAGGCTGTACCAAGATCTGGGATTGAGAACTAAAAATCACCAGATAGTTTTGTTTTCATCCAGGAGTATCTGGACAAATTGTTGTGGATTTCGGGTGAAATTTAACCAAAAAATCACCGTGAAAGCGGTTTTGGAGAAAAGCACAATCTTCCTGTTCGGCAAATGCATCCAATGTCATGTTCACAGAAAGAAATATCATGTTTTCGCGGGTTTCTGAAGCTTTCTTCCTAGAAAACTCGAATGTGTGGAGGATTTGACTCCAGGTGGAACCAATTAGCGTTTGCCAGCAGAAAACAAAAAAGGTCCTGCTAAAATGCATTCAAAACCGTAAATTCCATAGAGAATGTCCAGAAAACACAAACACACACAGAGGCTGTAGCAGTATCTGGGATTGAGACAGCTAAAAATCACCAGATATCTTTGGTTTCATCCAGGAGTATCTGGAGAAATTGTTGTGGATTTGATGTGAAATTTAACCAAAAAATCACCGTGAAAGTGGTTTTGGAGAAAAGCACAATCTTCCTGTTCGGCAAATGCATCCAATGTCATGTTTACAGAAAGAAATATCATGTTTTCTCAGGTTTCTGAAGCTTTCTTCCTAGAAAACTCGAATGTGTGGAGTATTTGACTCCAGGTGGAACCAATTAGCGTTTGGCAGCTAAAAACAAAACCTTACATGCTAAAATGCATTCAAAACCGTAAAGTCCATAGAGAATGTCCAGAAAACACAAACACACACAGAGGCTTTACTAAGATCTGGGATTGAGAGCTAAAAATCACCAGATAGTTTTGTTTTCATCCAGGAGTATCTGGACAAATTATTTTGGATTTCGGGTGAAATTTAACCCAAAAATCACCGTGAAAGTGGTTTTGGAGAAAAGCACAATCTTCCTGTTCGGCAAATGCATCCAATGTCATGTTTACAGAAAGAAATATCATGTTTTCTCAGGTTTCAGAAGCTTTCTTCCTAGAAAACTCGAATGAGTGGAGGATTTGACTCCAGGTGGAACCAATAAGCGTTTGGCAGCTAAAAACAAAACCTTACATGCTAAAATGCATTCAAAACCGTAAAGTCCATAGAGAATGTCCAGAAAACACAAACACACAGAGGCTGTACCAAGATCTGGGATTTAGATAGCCACATCACACCAAATAGTTTTGTTTTCATCCAGGAGTATCTGGACAAATTGTTGTGGATTTCGGGTGAAATTTAACAAAAATCACCGTGAAAGTGGTTTTGGAGAAAAGCACAATCTTCCTGTTCGGCAAATGCATCCAATGTCATGTTTACAGAAATAAATATCATGTTTTCTCAGGTTTCAGAAGCTTTCTTCCTAGAAAACTCGAATGAGTGGAGGATTTGACTCCAGGTGGAACCAATAAGCGTTTGGCAGCTAAAAACAAAACCTTACATGCTAAAATGCATTCAAAACCGTAAAGTCCATAGAGAATGTCCAGAAAACACAAACACACACAGAGGCTGTACCAAGATCTGGGATTTAGATAGCCACATCACACCAAATAGTTTTGTTTTCATCCAGGAGTATCTGGACAAATTGTTGTGGATTTCGGGTGAAATTTAACAAAAATCACCGTGAAAGTGGTTTTGGAGAAAAGCACAATCTTCCTGTTCGGCAAATGCATCCAATGTCATGTTTACAGAAAGAAATATCATGTTTTCTCAGGTTTCAGAAGCTTTCTTCCTAGAAAACTCGAATGTGTGGAGGATTTCACTCCAGGTGGAACCAATTAGCGTTTGGCAGCTAAAAACAAAACCTTACATGCTAAAATGCATTCAAAACCTTAAAGTCCATAGAGAATGTCCAGAAAACACAAACACACACAGAGGCTGTAGCAGTATCTGGGATTGAGACAGCTAAAAATCACCAGATATCTTTGGTTTCATCCAGGAGTATCTGGACAAATTGTTGTAGATTTGAAGTGAAATTTAACCAAAAAATCACCGTGAAAGTGGTTTTGGAGAAAAGCACAATCTTCCTGTTCGGCAAATGCATCCAATGTCATGTTTACAGAAAGAAATATCATGTTTTCTCAGGTTTATGAAGCTTTCTTCCTAGAAAACTCGAATTTGTGGAGTATTTGACTCCAGGTGGAACCAATAAGCGTTTGGCAGCTAAAAACAAAACCTTACATGCTAAAGTGCATTCAAAACCGTAAAGTCCATAGAGAATGTCCAGAAAACACAAACACACACAGAGGCTGTACAAAGATCTGGGATTTAGATAGCCACATCACACCAAATAGTTTTGTTTTCATCCAGGAGTATCTCGACAAATTATTTTGGATTTCGGGTGAAATTTAACCCAAAAATCACCGTGAAAGTGGTTTTGGAGAAAAGCACAATCTTCCTGTTCGGCAAATGCATCCAATGTCATGTTTACAGAAAGAAATATCATGTTGTCTCAGGTTTCAGAAGCTTTCTTCCTAGACAACTCGAATGAGTGGAGGATTTCACTCCAGGTGGAACCAATTAGCGTTTGGCAGCTAAAAACAAAACCTTACATGCTAAAATGCATTCAAAACCTTAAAGTCCATAGAGAATGTCCAGAAAACACAAACACACACAGAGGCTGTAGCAGTATCTGGGATTGAGACAGCTAAAAATCACCAGATAGTTTTGTTTTCATCCAGGAGTATCTGGACAAATTGTTGTGGATTTTGGGTGAAATTTAACCAAAAAATCACCGTGAAAGCGGTTTTGGAGAAAAGCACAATCTTCCTGTTCGGCAAATGCATCCAATGTCATGTTCACAGAAAGAAATATCATGTTTTCTCAGGTTTCTGAAGCTTTCTTCCTAGAAAACTCGAATGTGTGGAGGATTTGACTCCAGGTGGAACCAATTAGCGTTTGCCAGCAGAAAACAAAAAGGGTCCTGCTAAAATGCATTCAAAACCTTAAAGTCCATAGAGAATGTCCAGAAAACACAAACACACACAGAGGCTGTAGCAGTATCTGGGATTGAGACAGCTAAAAATCACCAGATATCTTTGGTTTCATCCAGGAGTATCTGGACAAATTGTTGTAGATTTGAAGTGAAATTTAACCAAAAAATCACCGTGAAAGCGGTTTTGGAGAAAAGCACAATCTTCCTGTTCGGCAAATGCATACAATGTCATGTTTAGAGAAAGAAATGTCATGTTTTCTCAGGTTTCAGAAGCTTTCTTCCTAGAAAACTTGAATGTGTGGAGCATTTGACTCCAGGTGGAACCAATTAGCGTTTGGCAGCTAAAAACAAAACCTTACATGCTAAAATGCATTCAAAACCGTAAAGTCCATAGAGAATGTCCAGAAAACACAAACACACACAGAGGCTGTAGCAAGATCTGGGATTTAGATAGCCACATCACACCAAATAGTTTTGTTTTCATCCAGGAGTATCTGGACAAATTGTTGTGGATTTCGGGTGAAATTTAACAAAAATCACCGTGAAAGTGGTTTTGGAGAAAAGCACAATCTTCCTGTTCGGCAAATGCATCCAATGTCATGTTTACAGAAAGAAATATCATGTTTTCTCAGGTTTCGGAAGCTTTCTTCCTAGAAAACTCGAATGTGTGGAGGATTTGACTCCAGGTGGAACCAATTAGCGTTTGCCAGCAGAAAACAAAAAGGGTCCTGCTAAAATGCATTCAAAACCGTAAAGTCCATAGAGAATGTCCAGAAAACACAAACACACACAGAGGCTGTAGCAGTATCTGGGATTGAGAGCTAAAAATCACCAGATAGTTTTGTTTTCATCCAGGAGTATCTGGACAAATTGTTGTGGATTTTGGGTGAAATTTAACCAAAAAATCACCGTGAAAGTGGTTTTGGAGAAAAGCACAATCTTCCTGTTCGGCAAATGCATCCAATGTCATGTTTACAGAAAGAAATATCATGTTTTCTCAGGTTTCTGAAGCTTTCTTCCTAGAAAACTCGAATGTGTGGAGGATTTGACTCCAGGTGGAACCAATAAGCGTTTGGCAGCTAAAAACAAAACCTTACATGCTAAAATGCATTCAAAACCGTAAAGTCCATAGAGAATGTCCAGAAAACACAAACAAACACAGAGGCTGTACCAAGATCTGGGATTCAGATAGCCACAACACACCAAATTGTTTTGTTTTCATCCAGGAGTATCTGGACAAATTGTTGTGAATTTCGGGTGAAATTTAACAAAAATCACCGTGAAAGTGGTTTTGGAGAAAAGCACAATCTTCCTGTTCGGCAAATGCATCCAATGTCATGTTTACAGAAAGAAATATCATGTTTTCTCAGGTTTCAGAAGCTTTCTTCCTAGAAAACTCGAATGAGTGGAGGATTTGACTCCAGGTGGAACCAATTAGCGTTTGGCAGCTAAAAACAAAACCTTACATGCTAAAATGCATTCAAAACCGTAAAGTCCATAGAGAATGTCCAGAAAACACAAACACACACAGAGGCTGTACCAAGATCTGGGATTGAGAGCTAAAAATCACCAGATAGTTTTGTTTTCATCCAGGAGTATCTGGACAAATTGTTGTGGATTTTGGGTGAAATTTAACCAAAAAATCACCGTGAAAGCGGTTTTGGAGAAAAGCACAATCTTCCTGTTCGGCAAATGCATCCAATGTCATGTTCACAGAAAGAAATATCATGTTTTCTCAGGTTTCTGAAGCTTTCTTCCTAGAAAACTCGAATGTGTGGAGGATTTGACTCCAGGTGGAACCAATTAGCGTTTGCCAGCAGAAAACAAAAAGGGTCCTGCTAAAATGCATTCAAAACCTTAAAGTCCATAGAGAATGTCCAGAAAACACAAACACACACAGAGGCTGTAGCAGTATCTGGGATTTCGACAGCTAAAAATCACCAGATATCTTTGGTTTCATCCAGGAGTATCTGGACAAATTGTTGTAGATTTGAAGTGAAATTTAACCAAAAAATCACCGTGAAAGTGGTTTTGGAGAAAAGCACAATCTTCCTGTTCGGCAAATGCATCCAATGTCATGTTTACAGAAAGAAATATCATGTTTTCTCAGGTTTCTGAAGCTTTCTTCCTAGAAAACTCGAATGTGTGGAGTATTTGACTCCAGGTGGAACCAATTAGCGTTTGGCAGCTAAAAACAAAACCTTACATGCTAAAATGCATTCAAAACCGTAAAGTCCATAGAGAATGTCCAGAAAACACAAACACACAGAGGCTGTACCAAGATCTGGGATTTAGATAGCCACATCACACCAAATAGTTTTGTTTTCATCCAGGAGTATCTGGACAAATTGTTGTGGATTTCGGGTGAAATTTAACAAAAGTCACCGTGAAAGTGGTTTTGGAGAAAAGCACAATCTTCCTGTTCGGCAAATGCATCCAATGTCATGTTTACAGAAAGAAATATCATGTTTTCTCAGGTTTCGGAAGCTTTCTTCCTAGAAAACTCGAATGTGTGGAGGATTTGACTCCAGGTGGAACCAATTAGCGTTTGGCAGCTAAAAACAAAACCTTACATGCTAAAATGCATTCAAAACCGTAAAGTCCATAGAGAATGTCCAGAAAACACAAACACACACAGAGGCTGTACCAAGATCTGGGATTGAGAGCTAAAAATCACCAGATAGTTTTGTTTTCATCCAGGAGTATCTGGATAAATTATTTTGGATTTCGGGTGAAATTTAACCAAAAAATCACCGTGAAAGTGGTTTTGGAGAAAAGCACAATCTTCCTGTTCGGCAAATGCATCCAATGTCATGTTTACAGAAAGAAATATCATGTTTTCTCAGGTTTCTGAAGCTTTCTTCCTAGAAAACTCGAATGTGTGGAGGATTTGACTCCAGGTGGAACCAATAAGCGTTTGGCAGCTAAAAATAAAACCTTACATGCTAAAATGCATTCAAAACCTTAAAGTCCATAGAGAATGTCCAGAAAACACAAACAAACACAGAGGCTGTACCAAGATCTGGGATTTAGATAGCCACAACACACCAAATAGTTTTGTTTTCATCCAGGAGTATCTGGATAAATTATTTTGGATTTCGGGTGAAATTTAACCCAAAAATCACCGTGAAAGTGGTTTTGGAGAAAAGCACAATCTTCCTGTTCGGCAAATGCATCCAATGTCATGTTTACAGAAAGAAATATCATGTTTTCTCAGGTTTCTGAAGCTTTCTTCCTAGAAAACTCGAATGTGTGGAGGATTTGACTCCAGGTGGAACCAATAAGCGTTTGGCAGCTAAAAACAAAACCTTACATGCTAAAATGCATTCAAAACCGTAAAGTCCATAGAGAATGTCCAGAAAACACCAACACACAAAGAAGCTGTAGCAGTATCTGGGATTGAGACAGCTAAAAATCACCAGATATCTTTGGTTTAATCCAGGAGCATCTAGACAAATTGTTGTAGATTTGAAGTGAAAATTAACCGAAAAATCACCGTGAAAGCGGTTTTGGAGAAAAGCACAATCTTCCTGTTCGGCAAATGCATCCAATGTCATGTTTACAGAAAGAAATATCATGTTTTCTCAGGTTTCTGAAGCTTTCTTCCTAGAAAACTCGAATGTGTGGAGGATTTGACTCCAGGTGGAACCAATTAGCGTTTGCCAGCAGAAAACAAAAAGGGTCCTGCTAAAATGCATTCAAAACCGTAAAGTCCATAGAGAATGTCCAGAAAACACAAACACACACAGAGGCTGTAGCAGTATCTGGGATTTAGATAGCTAAAAATCACCAGATATCTTTGGTTTCATCCAGGAGTATCTGGACAAATTGTTGTGGATTTGAAGTGAAATTTAACAAAAATCACCGTGAAAGTGGTTTTGGAGAAAAGCACAATCTTCCTGTTCGGCAAATGCATCCAATGTCATGTTTACAGAAAGAAATATCATGTTTTCTCAGGTTTCAGAAGCTTTCTTCCTAGAAAACTCGAATGAGTGGAGGATTTGACTCCAGGTGGAACCAAATAGCGTTTGGCAGCTAAAAACAAAACCTTACATGCTAAAATGCATTCAAAACCGTAAAGTCCATAGAGAATTTCCAGAAAACACAAACACACACAGAGGCTGTAGCAGTATCTGGGATTGAGACAGCTAAAAATCACCAGATATCTTTGGTTTCATCCAGGAGTATCTGGACAAATTGTTGTAGATTTGAAGTGAAATTTAACCAAAAAATCACCGTGAAAGCGGTTTTGGAGAAAAGCACAATCTTCCTGTTCGGCAAATGCATCCAATGTCATGTTTACAGAAAGAAATATCATGTTTTCTCAGGTTTCAGAAGCTTTCTTCCTAGAAAACTCGAATGTGTGGAGTATTTGACGCCAGGTGGAACCAATTAGCGTTTGGCAGCTAAAAACAAAACCTTACATGCTAAAATGCATTCAAAACCGTAAAGTCCATAGAGAATGTCCAGAAAACACAAACACACACAGAGGCTGTACCAAGATCTGGGATTGAGATAGCTAAAAATCACCAGATAGTTTTGTTTTCATCCAGGAGTATCTGGACAAATTATTTTGGATTTCGGGTGAAATTTAACCCAAAAATCACCGTGAAAGTTGTTTTGGAGAAAAGCACAATCTTCCTGTTCGGCAAATGCATCCAATGTCATGTTTACAGAAATAAATATCATGTTTTCTCAGGTTTCTGAAGCTTTCTTCCTAGAAAACTCGAATGTGTGGAGGATTTGACTCCAGGTGGAACCAATAAGCGTTTGGCAGCTAAAAACAAAACCTTACATGCTAAAATGCATTCAAAACCGTAAAGTCCATAGAGAATGTCCAGAAAACACCAACACACACAGAGGCTGTGGTAGTATCTGGGATTGAGACAGCTAAAAATCACCAGATATCTTTGGTTTCATCCAGGTGTATCTAGACAAATTGTTGTAGATTTGAAGTGAAATTTAACCGAAAAATCACCGTGAAAGTGGTTTTGGAGAAAAGCACAATCTTCCTGTTCGGCAAATGCATCCAATGTCATGTTCACAGAAAGAAATATCATGTTTTCTCAGGTTTCTGAAGCTTTCTTCCTAGAAAACTCGAATGTGTGGAGGATTTGACTCCAGGTGGAACCAATTAGCGTTTGCCAGCAGAAAACAAAAAGGGTCCTGCTAAAATGCATTCAAAACCTTAAAGTCCATAGAGAATGTCCAGAAAACACAAACACACACAGAGGCTGTAGCAGCATCTGGGATTGAGACAGCTAAAAATCACCAGATATCTTTGGTTTCATCCAGGAGTATCTGGACAAATTGTTGCGGATTTGAAGTGAAATTTAACAAAAATCACCGTGAAAGTGGTTTTGGAGAAAAGCACAATCTTCCTGTTCGGCAAATGCATCCAATGTCATGTTTACAGAAAGAAATATCATGTTTTCTCAGGTTTCAGAAGCTTTCTTCCTAGAAAACTCGAATGAGTGGAGGATTTGACTCCAGGTGGAACCAATTAGCGTTTGGCAGCTAAAAACAAAACCTTACATGCTAAAATGCATTCAAAACCGTAAAGTCCATAGAGAATGTCCAGAAAACACAAACACACACAGAGGCTGTACCAAGATATGGGATTGAGAGCTAAAAATCACCAGATAGTTTTGTTTTCATCCAGGAGTATCTGGACAAATTATTTTGGATTTCGGGGGAAATTTAACCCAAAAGTCACCGTGAAAGTGGTTTTGGAGAAAAGCACAATCTTCCTGTTCGGCAAATGCATCCAATGTCATGTTTACAGAAAGAAATATCATGTTTTCTCAGGTTTCTGAAGCTTTCTTCCTAGAAAACTCGAATGTGTGGAGGATTTGACTCCAGGTGGAACCAATTAGCGTTTGGCAGCTAAAAACAAAACCTTACATGCTAAAATGCATTCAAAACCGTAAAGTCCATAGAGAATGTCCAGAAAACACAAACAAACACAGAGGCTGTACCAAGATCTGGGATTTAGATAGCCGCAACACACCAAATAGTTTTGTTTTCATCCAGGAGTATCTGGACAAATTGTTGTGAATTTGAAGTGAAATTTAACAAAAATCACCGTGAAAGTTGTTTTGGAGAAAAGCACAATCTTCCTGTTCGGCAAATGCATCCAATGTCATGTTTACAGAAAGAAATATCATGTTTTCTCAGGTTTCAGAAGCTTTCTTCCTAGAAAACTCGAATGAGTGGAGGATTTGACTCCAGGTGGAACCAATTAGCGTTTGGCAGCTAAAAACAAAACCTTACATGCTAAAATGCATTCAAAACCGTAAAGTCCATAGAGAATGTCCAGAAAACACAAACACACACAGAGGCTGTAGCAGTATCTGGGATTGAGACAGCTAAAAATCACCAGATATCTTTGGTTTCATCCAGGAGTATCTGGACAAATTGTTGTAGATTTGAAGTGAAATTTAACCAAAAAATCACCGTGAAAGTGGTTTTGGAGAAAAGCACAATCTTCCTGTTCGGCAAATGCATCCAATGTCATGTTTACAGAAAGAAATATCATGTTTTCTCAGGTTTCAGAAGCTTTCTTCCTAGAAAACTCGAATGAGTGGAGGATTTCACTCCAGGTGGAACCAATTAGCGTTTGGCAGCTAAAAACAAAACCTTACATGCTAAAATGCATTCAAAACCTTAAAGTCCATAGAGAATGTCCAGAAAACACAAACACACACAGAGGCTGTAGCAGTATCTGGGATTGAGACAGCTAAAAATCACCAGATATCTTTGGTTTCATCCAGGAGTATCTGGACAAATTGTTGTAGATTTGAAGTGAAATTTAACCAAAAAATCACCGTGAAAGTGGTTTTGGAGAAAAGCACAATCTTCCTGTTCGGCAAATGCATCCAATGTCATGTTTACAGAAAGAAATATCATGTTGTCTCAGGTTTCTGAAGCTTTCTTCCTAGAAAACTCGAATGTGTGGAGGATTTGACTCCAGGTGGAACCAATTAGTGTTTGGCAGCTAAAAACAAAAAGGGTCCTGCTAAAATGTATTCAAAACCGTAAAGTCCATAGAGAATGTCCAGAAAACACAAACACACACAGAGGCTGTAGCAGTATCTGGGATTGAGATAGCTAAAAATCACCAGATATCTTTGGTTTCATCCAGGAGTATCTGGACAAATTGTTGTGGATTTGAAGTGAAATTTAACAAAAATCACCGTGAAAGTGGTTTTGGAGAAAAGCACAATCTTCCTGTTCGGCAAATGCATCCAATGTCATGTTTACAGAAAGAAATATCATGTTTTCTCAATTTTCAGAAGCTTTCTTCCTAGAAAACTCGAATGAGTGGAGGATTTGACTCCAGGTGGAACCAATTAGCGTTTGGCAGCTAAAAACAAAACCTTACATGCTAAAATGCATTCAAAACCGTAAAGTCCATAGAGAATGTCCAGAAAACACAAACACACACAGAGGCTGTACCAAGATCTGGGATTGAGATAGCTAAAAATCACCAGATAGTTTTGTTTTCATCCAGGAGTATCTGGACAAATTGTTGTGGATTTCGGGTGAAATTTAACCAAAAAATCACCGTGAAAGCGGTTTTGGAGAAAAGCACAATCTCCCTGTTCGGCAAATGCATCCAATGTCATGTTCACAGAAAGAAATATCATGTTTTCTCAGGTTTCTGAAGCTTTCTTCCTAGAAAACTCGAATGTGTGGAGGATTTGACTCCAGGTGGAACCAATTAGCGTTTGCCAGCAGAAAACAAAAAGGGTCCTGCTAAAATGCATTCAAAACCTTAAAGTCCATAGAGAATGTCCAGAAAACACAAACACACACAGAGGCTGTAGCAGTATCTGGGATTGAGACAGCTAAAAATCACCAGATATCTTTGGTTTCATCCAGGAGTATCTGGACAAATTGTTGTAGATTTGAAGTGAAATTTAACCAAAAAATCACCGTGAAAGTGGTTTTGGAGAAAAGCACAATCTTCCTGTTCGGCAAATGCATCCAATGTCATGTTTACAGAAAGAAATATCATGTTTTCTCAGGTTTCAGAAGCTTTCTTCCTAGAAAACTCGAATGAGTGGAGGATTTCACTCCAGGTGGAACCAATTAGCGTTTGGCAGCTAAAAACAAAACCTTACATGCTAAAATGCATTCAAAACCTTAAAGTCCATAGAGAATGTCCAGAAAACACAAACACACACAGAGGCTGTAGCAGTATCTGGGATTGAGACAGCTAAAAATCACCAGATATCTTTGGTTTCATCCAGGAGTATCTGGACAAATTGTTGCGGATTTGAAGTGAAATTTAACAAAAATCACCGTGAAAGTGGTTTTGGAGAAAAGCACAATCTTCCTGTTCGGCAAATGCATCCAATGTCATGTTTACAGAAAGAAATATCATGTTGTCTCAGGTTTCTGAAGCTTTCTTCCTAGAAAACTCGAATGTGTGGAGGATTTGACTCCAGGTGGAACCAATTAGCGTTTGCCAGCAGAAAACAAAAAGGGTCCTGCTAAAATGCATTCAAAACCTTAAAGTCCATAGAGAATGTCCAGAAAACACAAACACACACAGAGGCTGTAGCAGTATCTGGGATTGAGACAGCTAAAAATCACCAGATATCTTTGGTTTCATCCAGGAGTATCTGGACAAATTGTTGTAGATTTGAAGTGAAATTTAACCAAAAAATCACCGTGAAAGTGGTTTTGGAGAAAAGCACAATCTTCCTGTTCGGCAAATGCATCCAATGTCATGTTTACAGAAAGAAATATCATGTTGTCTCAGGTTTCAGAAGCTTTCTTCCTAGAAAACTCGAATGAGTGGAGGATTTCACTCCAGGTGGAACCAATTAGCGTTTGGCAGCTAAAAACAAAACCTTACATGCTAAAATGCATTCAAAACCTTAAAGTCCATAGAGAATGTCCAGAAAACACAAACACACACAGAGGCTGTAGCAGTATCTGGGATTGAGACAGCTAAAAATCACCAGATATCTTTGGTTTCATCCAGGAGTATCTGTACAAATTGTTGTAGATTTGAAGTGAAATTTAACCAAAAAATCACCGTGAAAGTGGTTTTGGAGAAAAGCACAATCTTCCTGTTCGGCAAATGCATCCAATGTCATGTTTACAGAAAGAAATATCATGTTTTCTCAGGTTTCTGAAGCTTTCTTCCTAGAAAACTCGAATGTGTGGAGGATTTGACTCCAGGTGGAACCAATTAGCGTTTGGCAGCTAAAAACAAAACCTTACATGCTAAAATGCATTCAAAACCGTAAAGTCCATAGAGAATGTCCAGAAAACACAAACACACACAGAGGCTGTAGCAGTATCTGGGATTGAGATAGCTAAAAATCACCAGATATCTTTGTTTTCATCCAGGAGTATCTGGACAAATTGTTGTGGATTTGAAGTGAAATTTAACAAAAATCACCGTGAAAGTGGTTTTGGAGAACAGCACAATCTTCCTGTTCGGCAAATGCATCCAATGTCATGTTTACAGAAAGAAATATCATGTTTTCTCAGGTTTCAGAAGCTTTCTTCCTAGAAAACTCGAATGAGTGGAGGATTTGACTCCAGGTGGAACCAATTAGCGTTTGGCAGCTAAAAACAAAACCTTACATGCTAAAATGCATTCAAAACCGTAAAGTCCATAGAGAATGTCCAGAAAACACAAACACACACAGAGGCTGTACCAAGATCTGGGATTGAGAACTAAAAATCACCAGATAGTTTTGTTTTCATCCAGGAGTATCTGGACAAATTGTTGTGGATTTCGGGTGAAATTTAACCAAAAAATCACCGTGAAAGTGGTTTTGGAGAAAAGCACAATCTTCCTGTTCGGCAAATGCATCCAATGTCATGTTCACAGAAAGAAATATCATGTTTTCGCGGGTTTCTGAAGCTTTCTTCCTAGAAAACTCGAATGTGTGGAGGATTTGACTCCAGGTGGAACCAATTAGCGTTTGCCAGCAGAAAACAAAAAAGGTCCTGCTAAAATGCATTCAAAACCGTAAATTCCATAGAGAATGTCCAGAAAACACAAACACACACAGAGGCTGTAGCAGTATCTGGGATTGAGACAGCTAAAAATCACCAGATATCTTTGGTTTCATCCAGGAGTATCTGGAGAAATTGTTGTGCATTTGATGTGAAATTTAACCAAAAAATCACCGTGAAAGTGGTTTTGGAGAAAAGCACAATCTTCCTGTTCGGCAAATGCATCCAATGTCATGTTTACAGAAAGAAATATCATGTTTTCTCAGGTTTCTGAAGCTTTCTTCCTAGAAAACTCGAATGTGTGGAGTATTTGACTCCAGGTGGAACCAATTAGCGTTTGGCAGCTAAAAACAAAACCTTACATGCTAAAATGCATTCAAAACCTTAAAGTCCATAGAGAATGTCCAGAAAACACAAACACAGACAGAGGCTGTACCAAGATCTGGGATTGAGAGCTAAAAGTCACCAGATAGTTTTGTTTTCATCCAGGAGTATCTGGACAAATTATTTTGGATTTCGGGTGAAATTTAACCCAAAAATCACCGTGAAAGTGGTTTTGGAGAAAAGCACAATCTTCCTGTTCGGCAAATGCATCCAATGTCATGTTTACAGAAAGAAATATCATGTTTTCTCAGGTTTCAGAAGCTTTCTTCCTAGAAAACTCGAATGAGTGGAGGATTTGACTCCAGGTGGAACCAATAAGCGTTTGGCAGCTAAAAACAAAACCTTACATGCTAAAATGCATTCAAAACCGTAAAGTCGATAGAGAATGTCCAGAAAACACAAACACACAGAGGCTGTACCAAGATCTGGGATTTAGATAGCCACATCACACCAAATAGTTTTGTTTTCATCCAGGAGTATCTGGACAAATTGTTGTGGATTTCGGGTGAAATTTAACAAAAATCACCGTGAAAGTGGTTTTGGAGAAAAGCACAATCTTCCTGTTCGGCAAATGCATCCAATGTCATGTTTACAGAAATAAATATCATGTTTTCTCAGGTTTCAGAAGCTTTCTTCCTAGAAAACTCGAATGAGTGGAGGATTTGACTCCAGGTGGAACCAATAAGCGTTTGGCAGCTAAAAACAAAACCTTACATGCTAAAATGCATTCAAAACAGTAAAGTCCATAGAGAATGTCCAGAAAACACAAACACACACAGAGGCTGTACCAAGATCTGGGATTTAGATAGCCACATCAAACCAAATAGTTTTGTTTTCATCCAGGAGTATCTGGACAAATTGTTGTGGATTTCGGGTGAAATTTAACAAAAATCACCGTGAAAGTGGTTTTGGAGAAAAGCACAATCTTCCTGTTCGGCAAATGCATCCAATGTCATGTTTACAGAAAGAAATATCATGTTTTCTCAGGTTTCAGAAGCTTTCTTCCTAGAAAACTCGAATGAGTGGAGGATTTCACTCCAGGTGGAACCAATTAGCGTTTGGCAGCTAAAAACAAAACCTTACATGCTAAAATGCATTCAAAACCTTAAAGTCCATAGAGAATGTCCAGAAAACACAAACACACACAGAGGCTGTAGCAGTATCTGGGATTGAGACAGCTAAAAATCACCAGATATCTTTGGTTTCATCCAGGAGTATCTGGACAAATTGTTGTAGATTTGAAGTGAAATTTAACCAAAAAATCACCGTGAAAGTGGTTTTGGAGAAAAGCACAATCTTCCTGTTCGGCAAATGCATCCAATGTCATGTTTACAGAAAGAAATATCATGTTTTCTCAGGTTTCTGAAGCTTTCTTCCTAGAAAACTCGAATTTGTGGAGTATTTGACTCCAGGTGGAACCAATAAGCGTTTGGCAGCTAAAAACAAAACCTTACATGCTAAAGTGCATTCAAAACCGTAAAGTCCATAGAGAATGTCCAGAAAACACAAACACACACAGAGGCTGTACCAAGATCTGGGATTTAGATAGCCACATCACACCAAATAGTTTTGTTTTCATCCAGGAGTATCTCGACAAATTATTTTGGATTTCGGGTGAAATTTAACCCAAAAATCACCGTGAAAGTGGTTTTGGAGAAAAGCACAATCTTCCTGTTCGGCAAATGCATCCCATGTCATGTTTACAGAAAGAAATATCATGTTTTCTCAGGTTTCAGAAGCTTTCTTCCTAGAAAACTCGAATGAGTGGAGGATTTCACTCCAGGTGGAACCAATTAGCGTTTGGCAGCTAAAAACAAAACCTTACATGCTAAAATGCATTCAAAACCTTAAAGTCCATAGAGAATGTCCAGAAAACACAAACACACACAGAGGCTGTAGCAGTATCTGGGATTGAGACAGCTAAAAATCACCAGATATCTTTGGTTTCATCCAGGAGTATCTGGACAAATTGTTGTAGATTTGAAGTGAAATTTAACCAAAAAATCACCGTGAAAGTGGTTTTGGAGAAAAGCACAATCTTCCTGTTCGGCAAATGCATCCAATGTCATGTTTACAGAAAGAAATATCATGTTTTCTCAGGTTTCTGAAGCTTTCTTCCTAGAAAACTCGAATGTGTGGAGGATTTGACTCCAGGTGGAACCAATTAGCGTTTGCCAGCAGAAAACAAAAAGGGTCCTGCTAAAATGCATTCAAAACCGTAAAGTCCATAGAGAATGTCCAGAAAACACAAACACACACAGAGGCTGTACCAAGATCTGGGATTGAGATAGCTAAAAATCACCAGATATCTTTGGTTTCATCCAGGAGTATCTGGACAAATTGTTGTGGATTTGAAGTGAAATTTAACAAAAATCACCGTGAAAGTGGTTTTGGAGAAAAGCACAATCTTCCTGTTCGGCAAATGCATCCAATGTCATGTTTACAGAAAGAAATATCATGTTATCTCAGGTTTCTGAAGCTTTCTTCTTAGAAAACTCGAATGTGTGGAGTATTTGACTCCAGGTGGAACCAATTAGCGTTTGGCAGCTAAAAACAAAACCTTACATGCTAAAATGCATTCAAAACTGTAAAGTCCATAGAGAATGTCCAGAAAACACAAACACACACAGAGGCTGTACCAAGATCTGGGATTGAGATGTAAAAGTCACCAGATAGTTTTGTTTTCATCCAGGAGTATCTGGACAAATTATTTTGGATTTCGGGTGAAATTTAACCAAAAAATCACCGTGAAAGTGGTTTTGGAGAAAAGCACAATCTTCCTGTTCGGCAAATGCATCCAATGTCATGTTTACAGAAAGAAATATCATGTTTTCTCAGGTTTCTGAAGCTTTCTTCCTAGAAAACTCGAATGAGTGGAGTATTTGACTCCAGGTGGAACCAATTAGCGTTTGGCAGCTAAAAACAAAACCTTACATGCTAAAATGCATTCAAAACCGTAAAGTCCATAGAGAATGTCCAGAAAACACAAACACACACAGAGGCTGTACCAAGATGTGGGACTGAGAGCTAAAAATCACCAGATAGTTTTGTTTTCATCCAGGAGTATCTGGACAAATTATTTTGGATTTCGGGTGAAATTTAACCAAAAAATCACCGTGAAAGTGGTTTTGGAGAAAAGCACAATCTTCCTGTTCGGAAAATGCATCCAATGTCATGTTTACAGAAAGAAATATCATGTTTTCTCAGGTTTCTGAAGCTTTCTTCCTAGAAAACTCGAATTTGTGGAGTATTTGACTCCAGGTGGAACCAATAAGCGTTTGGCAGCTAAAAACAAAACCTTACATGCTAAAGTGCATTCAAAACCGTAAAGTCCATAGAGAATGTCCAGAAAACACAAACACACACAGAGGCTGTACCAAGATCTGGGATTTAGATAGCCACATCACACCAAATAGTTTTGTTTTCATCCAGGAGTATCGGGACAAATTATTTTGGATTTCGGGTGAAATTTAACCCAAAAATCACCGTGAAAGTGGTTTTGGAGAAAAGCACAATCTTCCTGTTCGGCAAATGCATCCAATGTCATGTTTACAGAAAGAAATATCATGTTTTCTCAGGTTTCAGAAGCTTTCTTCCTAGAAAACTCGAATGAGTGGAGGATTTCACTCCAGGTGGAACCAATTAGCGTTTGGCAGCTAAAAACAAAACCTTACATGCTAAAATGCATTCAAAACCTTAAAGTCCATAGAGAATGTCCAGAAAACACAAACACACACAGAGGCTGTAGCAGTATCTGGGATTGAGACAGCTAAAAATCACCAGATATCTTTGGTTTCATCCAGGAGTATCTGGACAAATTGTTGTAGATTTGAAGTGAAATTTAACCAAAAAATCACCGTGAAAGTGGTTTTGGAGAAAAGCACAATCTTCCTGTTCGGCAAATGCATCCAATGTCATGTTTACAGAAAGAAATATCATGTTTTCTCAGGTTTCTGAAGCTTTCTTCCTAGAAAACTCGAATGTGTGGAGGATTTGACTCCAGGTGGAACCAATTAGCGTTTGCCAGCAGAAAACAAAAAGGGTCCTGCTAAAATGCATTCAAAACCGTAAAGTCCATAGAGAATGTCCAGAAAACACAAACACACACAGAGGCTGTACCAAGATCTGGGATTGAGATAGATAAAAATCACCAGATATCTTTGGTTTCATCCAGGAGTATCTGGACAAATTGTTGTGGATTTGAAGTGAAATTTAACAAAAATCACCGTGAAAGTGGTTTTGGAGAAAAGCACAATCTTCCTGTTCGGCAAATGCATCCAATGTCATGTTTACAGAAAGAAATATCATGTTTTCTCAGGTTTCTGAAGCTTTCTTCCTAGAAAACTCGAATGAGTGGAGGATTTGACTCCAGGTGGAACCAATTAGCTTTTGGCAGCTAAAAACAAAACCTTACATGCTAAAATGCATTCAAAACCGTAAAATCCATAGAGAATGTCCAGAAAACACAAACACACACAGAGGCTGTACCAAGATCTGGGATTGAGAGCTAAAAATCACCAGATAGTTTTGTTTTCATCCAGGAGTATCTGGACAAATTGTTGTGGATTTCGGGTGAAATTTAACCAAAAAATCACCGTGAAAGCGGTTTTGGAGAAAAGCACAATCTTCCTGTTCGGCAAATGCATCCAATGTCATGTTCACAGAAAGAAATATCATGTTTTCTCAGGTTTCTGAAGCTTTCTTCCTAGAAAACTCGAATGTGTGGAGGATTTGACTCCAGGTGGAACCAATTAGCGTTTGCCAGCAGAAAACAAAAAAGGTCCTGCTAAAATGCATTCAAAACCTTAAAGTCCATAGAGAATGTCCAGAAAACACAAACACACACAGAGGCTGTAGCAGTATCTGGGATTGAGACAGCTAAAAATCACCAGATATCTTTGGTTTCATCCAGGAGTATCTGGACAAATTGTTGTGGATTTGAAGTGAAATTTAACCAAAAAATCACCGTGAAAGTGGTTTTGGAGAAAAGCACAATCTTCCTGTTCGGCAAATGCATCCAATGTCATGTTTACAGAAAGAAATATCATGTTTTCTCAGGTTTATGAAGCTTTCTTCCTAGAAAACTCGAATGTGTGGAGTATTTGACGCCAGGTGGAACCAATTAGCGTTTGGCACCTAAAAACAAAACCTTACATGCTAAAATGCATTCAAAACCGTAAAGTCCATAGAGAATGTCCAGAAAACACAAACACACACAGAGGCTGTAGCAAGATCTGGGATTGAGATAGCCACAACACACCAGATAGTTTGGTTTTCATCCAGGAGTATCTGGACAAATTGTTGTGGATTTTGGGTGAAATTTAACAAAAATCACCGTGAAAGTGGTTTTGGAGAAAAGCACAATCTTCCTGTTCGGCAAATGCATCCAATGTCATGTTTACAGAAAGAAATATCATGTTTTCTCAGGTTTCTGAAGCTTTCTTCCTAGAAAACTCGAATGAGTGGAGGATTTGACTCCAGGTGGAACCAATTAGCGTTTGGCAGCTAAAAACAAAACCTTACATGCTAAAATGCATTCAAAACCGTAAAGTCCATAGAGAATGTCCAGAAAACACAAACACACACAGAGGCTGTACCAAGATCTGGGATTGAGACAGCTAAAAATCACCAGATATCTTTGGTTTCATCCAGGAGTATCTGGACAAATTGTTGTAGAATTGAAGTGAAATTTAACCAAAAAATCACCGTGAAAGTGGTCTTGGAGAAAAGCACAATCTTCCTGTTCGGCAAATGCATCCAATGTCATGTTTACAGAAAGAAATATCATGTTTTCTCAGGTTTCTGAAGCTTTCTTCCTAGAAAACTCGAATGTGTGGAGTATTTGACTCCAGGTGGAACCAATTAGCGTTTGGCAGCTAAAAACAAAACCTTACATGCTAAAATGCATTCAAAACCGTAAAGTCCATAGAGAATGTCCAGAAAACACAAACACACACAGAGGCTGTACCAAGATCTGGGACTGAGAGCTAAAAATCACCAGATAGTTTTGTTTTCATCCAGGAGTATCTGGACAAATTATTTTGGATTTTGGGTGAAATTTAACCAAAAAATCACCGTGAAAGTGGTTTTGGAGAAAAGCACAATCTTCCTGTTCGGCAAATGCATCCAATGTCATGTTTACAGAAAGAAATATCATGTTTTCTCAGGTTTCAGAAGCTTTCTTCCTAGAAAACTCGAATGAGTGGAGTATTTGACTCCAGGTGGAACCAATTAGCGTTTGGCAGCTAAAAACAAAACCTTACATGCTAAAATGCATTCAAAACCGTAAAGTCCATAGAGAATGTCCAGAAAACACAAACACACACAGAGGCTGTACCAAGATCTGGGATTTAGATAGCCACATCACACCAAATAGTTTTGTTTTCATCCAGGAGTATCTGGCAAATTGTTGTGGATTTCGGGTGAAATTTAACAAAAATCACCGTGAAAGTGGTTTTGGAGAAAAGCACAATCTTCCTGTTCAGCAAATGCATCCAATGTCATGTTTACAGAAAGAAATATCATGTTTTCTCAGGTTTCTGAAGCTTTCTTCCTAGAAAACTCGAATGTGCGGAGGATTTGACTCCAGGTGGAACCAATTAGCGTTTGCCAGCAGAAAACAAAAAGGGTCCTGCTAAAATGCATTCAAAACCTTAAAGTCCATAGAGAATGTCCAGAAAACACAAACACACACAGAGGCTGTACCAAGATCTGGGATTGAGACAGCTAAAAATCACCAGATATCTTTGGTTTCATCCAGGAGTATCTGGACAAATTGTTGTAGAATTGAAGTGAAATTTAACCAAAAAATCACCGTGAAAGTGGTCTTGGAGAAAAGCACAATCTTCCTGTTCGGCAAATGCATCCAATGTCATGTTTACAGAAAGAAATATCATGTTTTCTCAGGTTTCTGAAGCTTTCTTCCTAGAAAACTCGAATGTGTGGAGTATTTGACTCCAGGTGGAACCAATTAGCGTTTGGCAGCTAAAAACAAAACCTTACATGCTAAAATGCATTCAAAACCGTAAAGTCCATAGAGAATGTCCAGAAAACACAAACACACACAGAGGCTGTAGCAAGATCTGGGACTGAGAGCTAAAAATCACCAGATAGTTTTGTTTTCATCCAGGAGTATCTGGACAAATTATTTTGGATTTTGGGTGAAATTTAACCAAAAAATCACCGTGAAAGTGGTTTTGGAGAAAAGCACAATCTTCCTGTTCGGCAAATGCATCCAATGTCATGTTTACAGAAAGAAATATCATGTTTTCTCAGGTTTCAGAAGCTTTCTTCCTAGAAAACTCGAATGAGTGGAGGATTTGACTCCAGGTGGAACCAATTAGCGTTTGGCAGCTAAAAACAAAACCTTACATGCTAAAATGCATTCAAAACCGTAAAGTCCATAGAGAATGTCCAGAAAACACAAACACACACAGAGGCTGTACCAAGATCTGGGATTTAGATAGCCACATCACACCAAATAGTTTTGTTTTCATCCAGGAGTATCTGGCAAATTGTTGTGGATTTCGGGTGAAATTTAACAAAAATCACCGTGAAAGTGGTTTTGGAGAAAAGCACAATCTTCCTGTTCAGCAAATGCATCCAATGTCATGTTTACAGAAAGAAATATCATGTTTTCTCAGGTTTCAGAAGCTTTCTTCCTAGAAAACTCGAATGAGTGGAGGATTTGACTCCAGGTGGAACCAATAAGCGTTTGGCAGCTAAAAACAAAACCTTACATGCTAAAATGCATTCAAAACCGTAAAGTCCATAGAGAATGTCCAGAAAACACAAACACACACAGAGGCTGTAGCAGTTTCTGGGATTTAGATAGCCACAACACACCAAATAGTTTTGTTTTCATCCAGGAGCATCTGGACAAATAGTTGTGGATTTCGGGTGAAATTTAACAAAAATCACCGTGAAAGTGGTTTTGGAGAAAAGCACAATCTTCCTGTTCAGCAAATGCATCCAATGTCATGTTTACAGAAAGAAATATCATGTTTTCTCAGGTTTCAGAAGCTTTCTTCCTAGAAAACTCGAATGAGTGGAGGATTTCACTCCAGGTGGAACCAATTAGCGTTTGGCAGCTAAAAACAAAACCTTACATGCTAAAATGCATTCAAAACCTTAAAGTCCATAGAGAATGTCCAGAAAACACAAACACACACAGAGGCTGTACCAAGATCTGGGATTGAGAGCTAAAAATCACCAGATAGTTTTGTTTTCATCCAGGAGTATCTGAACAAATTGTTGTAGATTTGAAGTGAAATTTAACCAAAAAATCACCGTGAAAGTGGTTTTGGAGAAAAGCACAATCTTCCTGTTCGACAAATGCATCCAATGTCATGTTTACAGAAAGAAATATCATGTTTTCTCAGGTTTCTGAAGCTTTCTTCCTAGAAAACTCGAATGTGTGGAGGATTTGACTCCAGGTGGAACCAATTAGCGTTTGCCAGCAGAAAGCAAAAAGGCTCCTGCTAAAATGCATTCAAAACCTTAAAGTCCATAGAGAATGTCCAGAAAACACAAACACACACAGAGGCTGTAGCAGTATCTGGGATTGAGATAGCTAAAAATCACCAGATATCTTTGGTTTCATCCAGGAGTATCTGGACAAATTGTTGTGGATTTCGGGTGTAATTTAACAAAAATCACCGTGAAAGTGGTTTTGGAGAAAAGCACAATCTTCCTGTTCGGCAAATGCATCCAATGTCATGTTTACAGAAAGAAATATCATGTTTTCTCAGGTTTCAGAAGCTTTCTTCCTAGAAAACTCGAATGAGTGGAGGATTTGACTCCAGGTGGAACCAATTAGCGTTTGGCAGCTAAAAACAAAACCTTACATGCTAAAATGCATTCAAAACCAGAAAGTCCATAGAGAATGTCCAGAAAACACAAACACACACAGAGGATGTAGCAGTATCTGGGATTGAGATAGCTAAAAATCACCAGATATCTTTGGTTTCATCCAGGAGTATCTGGACAAATTGTTGTAGATTTGAAGTGAAATTTAACCAAAAAATCACCGTGAAAGTTGTTTTGGAGAAAAGCACAATCTTCCTGTTCGGCAAATGCATCCAATGTCATGTTTACAGAAAGAAATATCATGTTTTCTCAGGTTTTTGAAGCTTTCTTCCTAGAAAACTCGAATGTGTGGAGGATTTGACTCCAGGTGGAACCAATTAGCGTTTGGCAGCTAAAAACAAAACCTTACATGCTAAAATGCATTCAAAACCGTAAAGTCCATAGAGAATGTCCAGAAAACACAAACACACACAGAGGCTGTACCAAGATCTGGGATTGAGATAGCTAAAAATCACCAGATAGTCTTGTTTTCATTCTGGAGTATCTGGACAAATTGTTGTGGATTTTGGGTGAAATTTAACCAAAAAATCACCGTGAAAGTGGTTTTGGAGAAAAGCACAATCTTCCTGTTCGGCAAATGCATCCAATGTCATGTTTACAGAAAGAAATATCATGTTTTCTCAGGTTTCTGAAGCTTTCTTCCTAGAAAACTCGAATGAGTGGAGGATTTGACTGCAGGTGGAATCAATTAGCGTTTGGCATATAAAAACAAAACCTTACATGCTAAAATGCTAAAACCGTAAAGTCCATAGAGAATGTCCAGAAAACACAAACACACACAGAGGCTGTACCAAGATCTGGGATTGAGACATCTAAAAATCACCAGATATCTTTGGTTTCATCCAGGAGTATCTGGACAAATTGTTGTAGATTTGAAGTGAAATTTAACCAAAAAATCACCGTGAAAGCGGTTTTGGAGAAAAGCACAATCTTCCTGTTCGGCAAATGCATCCAATGTCATGTTTACAGAAAGAAATATGTTTTCTCAGGTTTATGAAGCTTTCTTCCTAGAAAACTCGAATGTGTGGAGGATTTTACTCCAGGTGGAACCAATTAGCGTTTGCCAGCAGAAAACAAAAAGGGTTCTGCTAAAATGCATTCAAAACCTTAAAGTCCATAGAGAATGTCCAGAAAACACAAACACACACAGAGGCTGTAGCAGTATCTGGGATTTCGACAGCTAAAAATCACCAGATATCTTTGATTTCATCCAGGAGTATCTGGACAAATTGTTGTAGATTTGAAGTGAAATTTAACCAAAAAATCACCGTGAAAGTGGTTTTGGAGAAAAGCACAATCTTCCTGTTCGGCAAATGCATCCAATGTCATGTTTACAGAAAGAAATAGCATGTTTTCTCAGGTTTCTGAAGCTTTCTTCCTAGAAAACTCGAATGTGTGGAGTATTTGACTCCAGGTGGAACCAATTAGCGTTTGGCAGCTAAAAACAAAACCTTACATGCTAAAATGCATTCAAAACCTTAAAGTCCATAGAGAATGTCCAGAAAACACAAACACACACAGAGGCTGTACCAAGATCTGGGATTGAGATGTAAAAGTCACCAGATAGTTTTGTTTTCATCCAGGAGTATCTGGACAAATTATTTTGGATTTCGGGTGAAATTTAACCCAAAAATCACCGTGAAAGTGGTTTTGGAGAAAAGCACAATCTTCCTGTTCGGCAAATGCATCCAATGTCATGTTTACAGAAAGAAATATCATGTTGTTTCAGGTTTCTGAAGCTTTCTTCCTAGAAAACTCGAATGTGTGGAGTATTTGACTCCAGGTGTAACCAATAAGCGTTTGACAGCTAAAAACAAAACCTTACATGCTAAAATGCATTCAAAACCGTAAAGTCCATAGAGAATGTCCAGAAAACACAAACACATACAGAGGCTGTACCAAGATCTGGGATTTAGATAGCCACAACTCACCAAATAGTTTTGTTTTCATCCAGGAGTATCTGGACAAATTGTTGTGGATTTCGGGTGAAATTTAACAAAAATCACGGTGAAAGTGGTTTTGGAGAAAAGCACAATCTTCCTGTTCGGCAAATGCATCCAATGTCATGTTTACAGAAAGAAATATCATGTTTTCTCAGGTTTCTGAATCTTTCTTCCTAGAAAACTCGAATGTGTGGAGGATTTGACTCCAGGTGGAACCAATTAGCGTTTGCCAGCAGAAAACAAAAAGGGTCCTGCTAAAATGCATTCAAAACCTTAAAGTCCATAGAGAATGTCCAGAAAACACAAACACACACAGAGGCTGTAGCACTATCTGGGATTGAGACAGCTAAAAATCACCAGATAGTTTTGTTTTCATCCAGGAGTATCTGGACAAATTGTTGTAGATTTGAAGTGAAATTTAATCAAAAAATCACCGTGAAAGCGGTTTTGGAGAAAAGCACAATCTTCCTGTTCGACAAATGCATCCAATGTCATGTTTACAGAAAGAAATATCATGTTTTCTCAGGTTTCTGAAGCTTTCTTCCTAGAAAACTCGAATGAGTGGAGGATTTGACTCCAGGTGGAACCAATTAGCGTTTGGCAGCTAAAAACAAAACCTTACATGCTAAAATGCATTCAAAACCGTAAAGTCCATAGAGAATGTCCAGAAAACACAAACACACACAGAGGCTGTACCAAGATCTGGGATTGAGAGCTAAAAATCACCAGATAGTTTTGTTTTCATCCAGGAGTATCTGGACAAATTGTTGTAGATTTGAAGTGAAATTTAACCAAAAAATCACCGTGAAAGTGGTTTTGGAGAAAAGCACAATCTTCCTGTTCGGCAAATGCATCCAATGTCATGTTTACAGAAAGAAATATCATGTTTTCTCAGGTTTCAGAAGCTTTCTTCCTAGAAAACTCGAATGAGTGGAGGATTTGACTCCAGGTGGAACCAATTAGCGTTTGGCAGCTAAAAACAAAACCTTACATGCTAAAATGCATTCAAAACCAGAAAGTCCATAGAGAATGTCCAGAAAACACAAACACACACAGAGGATGTAGCAGTATCTGGGATTGAGATAGCTAAAAATCACCAGATATCTTTGGTTTCATCCAGGAGTATCTGGACAAATTGTTGTAGATTTGAAGTGAAATTTAACCAAAAAATCACCGTGAAAGTTGTTTTGGAGAAAAGCACAATCTTCCTGTTCGGCAAATGCATCCAATGTCATGTTTACAGAAAGAAATATCATGTTTTCTCAGGTTTTTGAAGCTTTCTTCCTAGAAAACTCGAATGTGTGGAGGATTTGACTCCAGGTGGAACCAATTAGCGTTTGGCAGCTAAAAACAAAACCTTACATGCTAAAATGCATTCAAAACCGTAAAGTCCATAGAGAATGTCCAGAAAACACAAACACACACAGAGGCTGTACCAAGATCTGGGATTGAGATAGCTAAAAATCACCAGATAGTCTTGTTTTCATTCTGGAGTATCTGGACAAATTGTTGTGGATTTTGGGTGAAATTTAACCAAAAAATCACCGTGAAAGTGGTTTTGGAGAAAAGCACAATCTTCCTGTTCGGCAAATGCATCCAATGTCATGTTTACAGAAAGAAATATCATGTTTTCTCAGGTTTCTGAAGCTTTCTTCCTAGAAAACTCGAATGAGTGGAGGATTTGACTGCAGGTGGAATCAATTAGCGTTTGGCATATAAAAACAAAACCTTACATGCTAAAATGCTAAAACCGTAAAGTCCATAGAGAATGTCCAGAAAACACAAACACACACAGAGGCTGTACCAAGATCTGGGATTGAGACAGCTAAAAATCACCAGATATCTTTGGTTTCATCCAGGAGTATCTGGACAAATTGTTGTAGATTTGAAGTGAAATTTAACCAAAAAATCACCGTGAAAGCGGTTTTGGAGAAAAGCACAATCTTCCTGTTCGGCAAATGCATCCAATGTCATGTTTACAGAAAGAAATATCATGTTTTCTCAGGTTTCTGAAGCTTTCTTCCTAGAAAACTCGAATGTGTGGAGGATTTTACTCCAGGTGGAACCAATTAGCGTTTGCCAGCAGAAAACAAAAAGGGTTCTGCTAAAATGCATTCAAAACCTTAAAGTCCATAGAGAATGTCCAGAAAACACAAACACACACAGAGGCTGTAGCAGTATCTGGGATTTCGACAGCTAAAAATCACCAGATATCTTTGATTTCATCCAGGAGTATCTGGACAAATTGTTGTAGATTTGAAGTGAAATTTAACCAAAAAATCACCGTGAAAGTGGTTTTGGAGAAAAGCACAATCTTCCTGTTCGGCAAATGCATCCAATGTCATGTTTACAGAAAGAAATAGCATGTTTTCTCAGGTTTCTGAAGCTTTCTTCCTAGAAAACTCGAATGTGTGGAGTATTTGACTCCAGGTGGAACCAATTAGCATTTGGCAGCTAAAAACAAAACCTTACATGCTAAAATGCATTCAAAACCTTAAAGTCCATAGAGAATGTCCAGAAAACACAAACACACACAGAGGCTGTACCAAGATCTGGGATTGAGATGTAAAAGTCACCAGATAGTTTTGTTTTCATCCAGGAGTATCTGGACAAATTATTTTGGATTTCGGGTGAAATTTAACCCAAAAATCACCGTGAAAGTGGTTTTGGAGAAAAGCACAATCTTCCTGTTCGGCAAATGCATCCAATGTCATGTTTACAGAAAGAAATATCATGTTGTTTCAGGTTTCTGAAGCTTTCTTCCTAGAAAACTCGAATGTGTGGAGTATTTGACTCCAGGTGTAACCAATAAGCGTTTGACAGCTAAAAACAAAACCTTACATGCAAAAATGCATTCAAAACCGTAAAGTCCATAGAGAATGTCCAGAAAACACAAACACATACAGAGGCTGTACCAAGATCTGGGATTTAGATAGCCACAACTCACCAAATAGTTTTGTTTTCATCCAGGAGTATCTGGACAAATTGTTGTGGATTTCGGGTGAAATTTAACAAAAATCACGGTGAAAGTGGTTTTGGAGAAAAGCACAATCTTCCTGTTTGGCAAATGCATCCAATGTCATGTTTACAGAAAGAAATATCATGTTTTCTCAGGTTTCTGAATCTTTCTTCCTAGAAAACTCGAATGTGTGGAGGATTTGACTCCAGGTGGAACCAATTAGCGTTTGCCAGCAGAAAACAAAAAGGGTCCTGCTAAAATGCATTCAAAACCTTAAAGTCCATAGAGAATGTCCAGAAAACACAAACACACACAGAGGCTGTACCAAGATCTGGGATTGAGAGCTAAAAATCACCAGATAGTTTTGTTTTCATCCAGGAGTATCTGGACAAATTGTTGTAGATTTGAAGTGAAATTTAACCAAAAAATCACCGTGAAAGTGGTTTTGGAGAAAAGCACAATCATCCTGTTCGGCAAATGCATCCAATGTCATGTTTACAGAAAGAAATATCATGTTTTCTCAGGTTTCCGAAGCTTTCTTCCTAGAAAACTCGAATGAGTGGAGGATTTGACTCCAGGTGGAACCAATTAGCGTTTGGCAGCTAAAAACAAAACCTTACATGCTAAAATGCATTCAAAACCGTAAAGTCCATAGAGAATGTCCAGAAAACACAAACACACACAGAGGCTGTACCAAGATCTGGGATTGAGATAGCCACAACACACCAAATAGTTTTGTTTTCATCCAGGAGTATCTGGACAAATTGTTGTGGATTTCGGGTGAAATTTAACCAAAAAATCACCGTGAAAGTGGTTTTGGAGAAAAGCACAATCTTCCTGTTCGGCAAATGCATCCAATGTCATGTTTACAGAAAGAAATATCATGTTTTCTCAGGTTTCTGAAGCTTTCTTCCTAGAAAACTCGAATGAGTGGAGGATTTGACTCCAGGTGGAACCAATTAGCGTTTGGCAGCTAAAAACAAAACCTTAGATGCTAAAATGCATTCAAAACCGTAAAGTCCATAGAGAATGTCCAGAAAACACAAACACACACAGAGGCTGTAGCAGTATCTGGGATTGAGAGCTAAAAATCACCAGATAGTTTTGTTTTCATCCAGGAGTATCTGGACAAATTATTTTGGATTTCGGGTGAAATTTAACCAAAAAATCACCGTGAAAGCGGTTTTGGAGAAAAGCACAATCTTCCTGTTCGGCAAATGCATCCAATGTCATGTTCACAGAAAGAAATATCATGTTTTCTCAGGTTTCAGAAGCTTTCTTCCTAGAAAACTCGAATGTGTGGAGTATTTGACTCCAGGTGGAACCAATTAGCGTTTGGCAGCTAAAAACAAAACCTTACATGCTAAAATGCATTCAAAACCGTAAAGTCCATAGAGAATGTCCAGAAAACACAAACACACACAGAGGCTGTAGCAGTATCTGGGATTGAGATAGCTAAAAATCACCAGATATCTTTGGTTTCATCCAGGAGTATCTGGACAAATTGTTGTAGATTTGAAGTGAAATTTAACCAAAAATTCACCGTGAAAGTGGTTTTGGAGAAAAGCACAATCTTCCTGTTCGGCAAATGCATCCAATGTCATGTTTACAGAAAGAAATATCATGTTTTCTCAGGTTTCTGAAGCTTTCTTCCTAGAAAACTCGAATGTGTGGAGTATTTGACTCCAGGTGGAACCAATTAGCGTTTGGCAGCTAAAAACAAAACCTTACATGCTAAAATGCATTCAAAACCTTAAAGTCCATAGAGAATGTCCAGAAAACACAAACACAGACAGAGGCTGTACCAAGATCTGGGATTGAGAGCTAAAAGTCACCAGATAGTTTTGTTTTCATCCAGGAGTATCTGGACAAATTATTTTGGATTTCGGGTGAAATTTAACCCAAAAATCACCGTGAAAGTGGTTTTGGAGAAAAGCACAATCTTCCTGTTCGGCAAATGCATCCAATGTCATGTTTACAGAAAGAAATATCATGTTGTCTCAGGTTTCTGAAGCTTTCTTCCTAGAAAACTCGAATGTGTGGAGTATTTGACTCCAGGAGGAACCAATAAGCGTTTGCCAGCTAAAAACAAAACCTTACATGCTAAAATGCATTCAAAACCATTAAGTCCATAGAGAATGTCCAGAAAACACAAACACACACAGAGGCTGTACCAAGATCTGGGATTTAGATAGCCACAACACACCAAATAGTTTTGTTTTCATCCAGGAGTATCTGGACAAATTGTTGTGGATTTCGGGTGAAATTTAACAAAAATCACTGTGAAAGTGGTTTTGGAGAAAAGCACAATCTTCCTGTTCGGCAAATGCATCCAATGTCATGTTTACAGAAAGAAATATCATGTTTTCTCAGGTTTCAGAAGCTTTCTTCCTAGAAAACTCGAAAGAGTGGAGGATTTGACTCCAGGTGGAACCAATTAGCGTTTGGCAGCTAAAAACAAAACCTTACATGCTACAATGCATTCAAAACCGTAAAGTCCATAGAGAATGTCCAGAAAACACAAACACACAACGAGGCTGTAGCAGTATCTGGGATTGAGATAGCTAAAAATCACCAGATATCTTTGGTTTCATCCAGGAGTATCTGGACAAATTGTTGTAGATTTGAAGTGAAATTTAACCAAAAAATCACCGTGAAAGTTGTTTTGGAGAAAAGCACAATCTCCCTGTTCGGCAAATGCATCCAATGTCATGTTTACAGAAAGAAATATCATGTTTTCTCAGGTTTCTGAAGCTTTCTTCCTAGAAAACTCGAATGTGTGGAGTATTTGACTCCAGGTGGAACCAATTAGCGTTTGGCAGCTAAAAACAAAACCTTACATGCTAAAATGCATTCAAAACCGTAAAGTCCATAGAGAATGTCCAGAAAACACAAACACACACAGAGGCTGTACCAAGATCTGGGATTGAGATAGCTAAAAATCACCAGATAGTTTTGTTTTCATCCAGGAGTATCTGGACAAATTCTTGTGGATTTCGGGTGAAATTTTACCAAAAAATCACCGTGAAAGTGGTTTTGGAGAAAAGCACAATCTTCCTGTTCGGCAAATGCATCCAATGTCATGTTTACAGAAGGAAATATCATGTTTTCTCAGATTTCAGAAACTTTCTTCCTAGAAAACTTGAATGAGTGGATGATTTGACTCCAGGTGGAACCAATTAGTGTTTGGCAGCAGAAAACAAAAAGGGTCCTGCTAAAATGCATTCAAAACCTTAAAGTCCATAGAGAATGTCCAGAAAACACAAACACACACAGAGGCTGTAGCAGTATCTGGGATTGAGATAGCTAAAAATCACCAGATATCTTTGGTTTCATCCAGGAGTATCTGGACAAATTGTTGTAGATTTGAAGTGAAATTTAACCAAAAAATCACCCTGAAAGCGGTTTTGGAGAAAAGCACAATCTTCCTGTTCGGCAAATGCATCCAATGTCATGTTTACAGAAAGAAATATCATGTTTTCTCAGGTTTCAGAAGCTTTCTTCCTAGAAAACTTGAATGAGTGGAGTATTTGACTCCAGGTGGAACCAATTAGCGTTTGGCAGCTAAAAACAAAACCTTACATGCTAAAATGCATTCAAAACCGTAAAGTCCATAGAGAATGTCCAGAAAACACCAACACACACAGAGGCTGTACCAAGATCTGGGATTGAGAGCTAAAAATCACCAGATATCTTTGGTTTCATCCAGGAGTATCTGGACAAATTGTTGTAGATTTGAAGTGAAATTTAACCAAAAAATCACCGTGAAAGTGGTTTTGGAGAAAAGCACAATCTTCCTGTTCGGCAAATGCATCCAATGTCATGTTTACAGAAAGAAATATCATGTTTTCTCAGGTTTCTGAAGCTTTCTTCCTAGAAAACTCGAATGTGTGGAGTATTTGACTCCAGGTGGAACCAATTAGCGTTTGCCAGCAGAAAACAAAAAGGGTCCTGCTAAAATGCATTCAAAACCTTAAAGTCCATAGAGAATGTCCAGAAAACACAAACACACACAGAGGCTGTAGCAGTATCTGGGATTTCGACAGCTAAAAATCACCAGATATCTTTGGTTTCATCCAGGAGTATCTGGACAAATTGTTGTAGATTTGAAGTGAAATTTAACCAAAAAATCACCGTGAAAGTGGTTTTGGAGAAAAGCACAATCTTCCTGTTCGGCAAATGCATCCAATGTCATGTTTACAGAAAGAAATATCATGTTTTCTCAGGTTTTTGAAGCTTTCTTCCTAGAAAACTCGAATGTGTGGAGGATTTGACTCCAGGTGGAACCAATTAGCGTTTGGCAGCTAAAAACAAAACCTTACATGCTAAAATGCATTCAAAACCGTAAAGTCCATAGAGAATGTCCAGAAAACACAAACACACACAGAGGCTGTACCAAGATCTGGGATTGAGATAGCTAAAAATCACCAGATAGTCTTGTTTTCATTCTGGAGTATCTGGACAAATTGTTGTGGATTTTGGGTGAAATTTAACCAAAAAATCACCGTGAAAGTGGTTTTGGAGAAAAGCACAATCTTCCTGTTCGGCAAATGCATCCAATGTCATGTTTACAGAAAGAAATATCATGTTTTCTCAGGTTTCTGAAGCTTTCTTCCTAGAAAACTCGAATGAGTGGAGGATTTGACTGCAGGTGGAATCAATTAGCGTTTGGCATATAAAAACAAAACCTTACATGCTAAAATGCTAAAACCGTAAAGTCCATAGAGAATGTCCAGAAAACACAAACACACACAGAGGCTGTACCAAGATCTGGGATTGAGACAGCTAAAAATCACCAGATATCTTTGGTTTCATCCAGGAGTATCTGGACAAATTGTTGTAGATTTGAAGTGAAATTTAACCAAAAAATCACCGTGAAAGCGGTTTTGGAGAAAAGCACAATCTTCCTGTTCGGCAAATGCATCCAATGTCATGTTTACAGAAAGAAATATCATGTTTTCTCAGGTTTCTGAAGCTTTCTTCCTAGAAAACTCGAATGTGTGGAGGATTTTACTCCAGGTGGAACCAATTAGCGTTTGCCAGCAGAAAACAAAAAGGGTTCTGCTAAAATGCATTCAAAACCTTAAAGTCCATAGAGAATGTCCAGAAAACACAAACACACACAGAGGCTGTAGCAGTATCTGGGATTTCGACAGCTAAAAATCACCAGATATCTTTGATTTCATCCAGGAGTATCTGGACAAATTGTTGTAGATTTGAAGTGAAATTTAACCAAAAAATCACCGTGAAAGTGGTTTTGGAGAAAAGCACAATCTTCCTGTTCGGCAAATGCATCCAATGTCATGTTTACAGAAAGAAATAGCATGTTTTCTCAGGTTTCTGAAGCTTTCTTCCTAGAAAACTCGAATGTGTGGAGTATTTGACTCCAGGTGGAACCAATTAGCATTTGGCAGCTAAAAACAAAACCTTACATGCTAAAATGCATTCAAAACCTTAAAGTCCATAGAGAATGTCCAGAAAACACAAACACACACAGAGGCTGTACCAAGATCTGGGATTGAGATGTAAAAGTCACCAGATAGTTTTGTTTTCATCCAGGAGTATCTGGACAAATTATTTTGGATTTCGGGTGAAATTTAACCCAAAAATCACCGTGAAAGTGGTTTTGGAGAAAAGCACAATCTTCCTGTTCGGCAAATGCATCCAATGTCATGTTTACAGAAAGAAATATCATGTTGTTTCAGGTTTCTGAAGCTTTCTTCCTAGAAAACTCGAATGTGTGGAGTATTTGACTCCAGGTGTAACCAATAAGCGTTTGACAGCTAAAAACAAAACCTTACATGCAAAAATGCATTCAAAACCGTAAAGTCCATAGAGAATGTCCAGAAAACACAAACACATACAGAGGCTGTACCAAGATCTGGGATTTAGATAGCCACAACTCACCAAATAGTTTTGTTTTCATCCAGGAGTATCTGGACAAATTGTTGTGGATTTCGGGTGAAATTTAACAAAAATCACGGTGAAAGTGGTTTTGGAGAAAAGCACAATCTTCCTGTTTGGCAAATGCATCCAATGTCATGTTTACAGAAAGAAATATCATGTTTTCTCAGGTTTCTGAATCTTTCTTCCTAGAAAACTCGAATGTGTGGAGGATTTGACTCCAGGTGGAACCAATTAGCGTTTGCCAGCAGAAAACAAAAAGGGTCCTGCTAAAATGCATTCAAAACCTTAAAGTCCATAGAGAATGTCCAGAAAACACAAACACACACAGAGGCTGTACCAAGATCTGGGATTGAGAGCTAAAAATCACCAGATAGTTTTGTTTTCATCCAGGAGTATCTGGACAAATTGTTGTAGATTTGAAGTGAAATTTAACCAAAAAATCACCGTGAAAGTGGTTTTGGAGAAAAGCACAATCATCCTGTTCGGCAAATGCATCCAATGTCATGTTTACAGAAAGAAATATCATGTTTTCTCAGGTTTCCGAAGCTTTCTTCCTAGAAAACTCGAATGAGTGGAGGATTTGACTCCAGGTGGAACCAATTAGCGTTTGGCAGCTAAAAACAAAACCTTACATGCTAAAATGCATTCAAAACCGTAAAGTCCATAGAGAATGTCCAGAAAACACAAACACACACAGAGGCTGTACCAAGATCTGGGATTGAGATAGCCACAACACACCAAATAGTTTTGTTTTCATCCAGGAGTATCTGGACAAATTGTTGTGGATTTCGGGTGAAATTTAACCAAAAAATCACCGTGAAAGTGGTTTTGGAGAAAAGCACAATCTTCCTGTTCGGCAAATGCATCCAATGTCATGTTTACAGAAAGAAATATCATGTTTTCTCAGGTTTCTGAAGCTTTCTTCCTAGAAAACTCGAATGAGTGGAGGATTTGACTCCAGGTGGAACCAATTAGCGTTTGGCAGCTAAAAACAAAACCTTAGATGCTAAAATGCATTCAAAACCGTAAAGTCCATAGAGAATGTCCAGAAAACACAAACACACACAGAGGCTGTAGCAGTATCTGGGATTGAGAGCTAAAAATCACCAGATAGTTTTGTTTTCATCCAGGAGTATCTGGACAAATTATTTTGGATTTCGGGTGAAATTTAACCAAAAAATCACCGTGAAAGCGGTTTTGGAGAAAAGCACAATCTTCCTGTTCGGCAAATGCATCCAATGTCATGTTCACAGAAAGAAATATCATGTTTTCTCAGGTTTCAGAAGCTTTCTTCCTAGAAAACTCGAATGTGTGGAGTATTTGACTCCAGGTGGAACCAATTAGCGTTTGGCAGCTAAAAACAAAACCTTACATGCTAAAATGCATTCAAAACCGTAAAGTCCATAGAGAATGTCCAGAAAACACAAACACACACAGAGGCTGTAGCAGTATCTGGGATTGAGATAGCTAAAAATCACCAGATATCTTTGGTTTCATCCAGGAGTATCTGGACAAATTGTTGTAGATTTGAAGTGAAATTTAACCAAAAATTCACCGTGAAAGTGGTTTTGGAGAAAAGCACAATCTTCCTGTTCGGCAAATGCATCCAATGTCATGTTTACAGAAAGAAATATCATGTTTTCTCAGGTTTCTGAAGCTTTCTTCCTAGAAAACTCGAATGTGTGGAGTATTTGACTCCAGGTGGAACCAATTAGCGTTTGGCAGCTAAAAACAAAACCTTACATGCTAAAATGCATTCAAAACCTTAAAGTCCATAGAGAATGTCCAGAAAACACAAACACAGACAGAGGCTGTACCAAGATCTGGGATTGAGAGCTAAAAGTCACCAGATAGTTTTGTTTTCATCCAGGAGTATCTGGACAAATTATTTTGGATTTCGGGTGAAATTTAACCCAAAAATCACCGTGAAAGTGGTTTTGGAGAAAAGCACAATCTTCCTGTTCGGCAAATGCATCCAATGTCATGTTTACAGAAAGAAATATCATGTTGTCTCAGGTTTCTGAAGCTTTCTTCCTAGAAAACTCGAATGTGTGGAGTATTTGACTCCAGGAGGAACCAATAAGCGTTTGCCAGCTAAAAACAAAACCTTACATGCTAAAATGCATTCAAAACCATTAAGTCCATAGAGAATGTCCAGAAAACACAAACACACACAGAGGCTGTACCAAGATCTGGGATTTAGATAGCCACAACACACCAAATAGTTTTGTTTTCATCCAGGAGTATCTGGACAAATTGTTGTGGATTTCGGGTGAAATTTAACAAAAATCACTGTGAAAGTGGTTTTGGAGAAAAGCACAATCTTCCTGTTCGGCAAATGCATCCAATGTCATGTTTACAGAAAGAAATATCATGTTTTCTCAGGTTTCAGAAGCTTTCTTCCTAGAAAACTCGAAAGAGTGGAGGATTTGACTCCAGGTGGAACCAATTAGCGTTTGGCAGCTAAAAACAAAACCTTACATGCTACAATGCATTCAAAACCGTAAAGTCCATAGAGAATGTCCAGAAAACACAAACACACAACGAGGCTGTAGCAGTATCTGGGATTGAGATAGCTAAAAATCACCAGATATCTTTGGTTTCATCCAGGAGTATCTGGACAAATTGTTGTAGATTTGAAGTGAAATTTAACCAAAAAATCACCGTGAAAGTTGTTTTGGAGAAAAGCACAATCTCCCTGTTCGGCAAATGCATCCAATGTCATGTTTACAGAAAGAAATATCATGTTTTCTCAGGTTTCTGAAGCTTTCTTCCTAGAAAACTCGAATGTGTGGAGTATTTGACTCCAGGTGGAACCAATTAGCGTTTGGCAGCTAAAAACAAAACCTTACATGCTAAAATGCATTCAAAACCGTAAAGTCCATAGAGAATGTCCAGAAAACACAAACACACACAGAGGCTGTACCAAGATCTGGGATTGAGATAGCTAAAAATCACCAGATAGTTTTGTTTTCATCCAGGAGTATCTGGACAAATTCTTGTGGATTTCGGGTGAAATTTTACCAAAAAATCACCGTGAAAGTGGTTTTGGAGAAAAGCACAATCTTCCTGTTCGGCAAATGCATCCAATGTCATGTTTACAGAAGGAAATATCATGTTTTCTCAGATTTCAGAAACTTTCTTCCTAGAAAACTTGAATGAGTGGATGATTTGACTCCAGGTGGAACCAATTAGTGTTTGGCAGCAGAAAACAAAAAGGGTCCTGCTAAAATGCATTCAAAACCTTAAAGTCCATAGAGAATGTCCAGAAAACACAAACACACACAGAGGCTGTAGCAGTATCTGGGATTGAGATAGCTAAAAATCACCAGATATCTTTGGTTTCATCCAGGAGTATCTGGACAAATTGTTGTAGATTTGAAGTGAAATTTAACCAAAAAATCACCCTGAAAGCGGTTTTGGAGAAAAGCACAATCTTCCTGTTCGGCAAATGCATCCAATGTCATGTTTACAGAAAGAAATATCATGTTTTCTCAGGTTTCAGAAGCTTTCTTCCTAGAAAACTTGAATGAGTGGAGTATTTGACTCCAGGTGGAACCAATTAGCGTTTGGCAGCTAAAAACAAAACCTTACATGCTAAAATGCATTCAAAACCGTAAAGTCCATAGAGAATGTCCAGAAAACACCAACACACACAGAGGCTGTACCAAGATCTGGGATTGAGAGCTAAAAATCACCAGATATCTTTGGTTTCATCCAGGAGTATCTGGACAAATTGTTGTAGATTTGAAGTGAAATTTAACCAAAAAATCACCGTGAAAGTGGTTTTGGAGAAAAGCACAATCTTCCTGTTCGGCAAATGCATCCAATGTCATGTTTACAGAAAGAAATATCATGTTTTCTCAGGTTTCTGAAGCTTTCTTCCTAGAAAACTCGAATGTGTGGAGTATTTGACTCCAGGTGGAACCAATTAGCGTTTGCCAGCAGAAAACAAAAAGGGTCCTGCTAAAATGCATTCAAAACCTTAAAGTCCATAGAGAATGTCCAGAAAACACAAACACACACAGAGGCTGTAGCAGTATCTGGGATTTCGACAGCTAAAAATCACCAGATATCTTTGGTTTCATCCAGGAGTATCTGGACAAATTGTTGTAGATTTGAAGTGAAATTTAACCAAAAAATCACCGTGAAAGTGGTTTTGGAGAAAAGCACAATCTTCCTGTTCGGCAAATGCATCCAATGTCATGTTTACAGAAAGAAATATCATGTTTTCTCAGGTTTCTGAAGCTTTCTTCCTAGAAAACTCGAATGTGTGGAGTATTTGACTCCAGGTGGAACCAATAAGCGTTTGCCAGCTAAAAACAAAACCTTACATGCTAAAATGCATTCAAAACCGTAAAGTCCATAGAGAATGTCCAGAAAACACAAACACACACAGAGGCTGTAGCAAGATCTGGGATTTAGATAGCCACAACACACCAAATAGTTTTGATTTCATCCAGGAGTATCGGGACAAATTGTTGTGGATTTCGGGTGAAATTTAACAAAAATCACCGTGAAAGTGGTTTTGGAGAAAAGCACAATCTTCCTGTTCGGCAAATGCATCCAATGTCATGTTTACAGAAAGAAATATCATGTTTTCTCAGGTTTCAGAAGCTTTCTTCCTAGAAAACTAGAATGAGTGGAGGATTTGACTCCAGGTGGAACCAATTAGCGTTTGGCAGCTAAAAACAAAACCTTACATGCTAAAATGCATTCAAAACCGTAAAGTCCATAGAGAATGTCCAGAAAACACAAACACACACAGAGGCTGTACCAAGATCTGGGATTGAGAGCTAAAAATCACCAGATATTTTTGTTTTCATCCAGGAGTATCTGGACAAATTATTTTGGATTTTGGGTGAAATTTAACCAAAAAATCACCGTGAAAGTGGTTTTGGAGAAAAGCACAATCTTCCTGTTCGGCAAATGCATCCAATGTCATGTTTACAGAAAGAAATATCATGTTTTCTCAGGTTTCTGAAGCTTTCTTCCTAGAAAACTCGAATGTGTGGAGGATTTGACTCCAGGTGGAACCAATTAGCGTTTGGCAGCTAAAAACAAAACCTTACATGCTAAAATGCATTCAAAACCGTAAAGTCCATAGAGAATGTCCAGAAAACACAAACACACACAGAGACTGTGGCAGTATCTGGGATTGAGACAGCTAAAAATCACCAGATATCTTTGGTTTCATCCAGGAGTATCTGGACAAATTGTTGTAGATTTGAAGTGAAATTTAAACAAAAAATCACCGTGAAAGTGGTTTTGGAGAAAAGCACAATCTTCCTGTTCGGCAAATGCATCCAATGTCATGTTTACAGAAAGAAATATCATGTATTCTCAGGTTTCTGAAGCTTTCTTCCTAGAAAACTCGAATGTGTGGAGTATTTGACTCCAGGTGGAACCAATTAGCGTTTGGCAGCTAAAAACAAAACCTTACATGCTAAAATGCATTCAAAACCTTAAAGTCCATAGAGAATGTCCAGAAAACACAAACACACACCGAGGCTGTACCAAGATCTGGGATTGAGAGCTAAAAATCACCAGATAGTTTTGTTTTCATCCAGGAGTATCTGGACAAATTATTTTGGATTTCGGGTGAAATTTAACCAAAAAATCACCGTGAAAGTGGTTTTGGAGAAAAGCACAATCTTCCTGTTCGGCAAATGCATCCAATGTCATGTTTACAGAAAGAAATATCATGTTGTCTCAGGTTTCTGAAGCTTTCTTCCTAGAAAACTCGAATGTGTGGAGTATTTGACTCCAGGTGGAACCAATAAGCGTTTGCCAGCTAAAAACAAAACCTTACATGCTAAAATGCATTCAAAACCGTAAAGTCCATAGAGAATGTCCAGAAAACACAAACACACACAGAGGCTGTAGCAAGATCTGGGATTTAGATAGCCACAACACACCAAATAGTTTTGTTTTCATCCAGGAGTATCTGGACAAATTGTTGTGGATTTCGGGTGAAATTTAACAAAAATCACCGTGAAAGTGGTTTTGGAGAAAAGCACAATCTTCCTGTTTGGTAAATGCATCCAATGTCATGTTTACAGAAAGAAATATCATGTTTTCTCAGGTTTCAGAAGCTTTCTTCCTAGAAAACTCGAATGAGTGGAGGATTTGACTCCAGGTGGAACCAATTAGCGTTTGGCAGCTAAAAACAAAACCTTACATGCTAAAATGCATTCAAAACCGTAAAGTCCATAGAGAATGTCCAGAAAACACAAACACACACAGAGGCTGTACCAAGATCTGGGATTGAGAGCTAAAAATCACCAGATATTTTTGTTTTCATCCAGGAGTATCTGGACAAATTATTTTGGATTTCGGGTGAAAGTTAACCAAAAAATCACCGTGAAAGTGGTTTTGGAGAAAAGCACAATCTTCCTGTTCGGCAAATGCATCCAATGTCATGTTTACAGAAAGAAATATCATGTTTTCTCAGGTTTCTGAAGCTTTCTTCCTAGAAAACTCGAATGTGTGGAGTATTTGACTCCAGGTGGAACCAATTAGCGTTTGGCAGCTAAAAACAAAACCTTACATGCTAAAATGCATTCAAAACCGTAAAGTCCATAGAGAATGTCCAGAAAACACAAACACACACCGAGGCTGTACCAAGATCTGGGATTGAGAGCTAAAAATCACCAGATAGTTTTGTTTTCATCCAGGAGTATCTGGACAAATTATTTTGGATTTCGGGTGAAATTTAACCAAAAAATCACCGTGAAAGTGGTTTTGGAGAAAAGCACAATCTTCCTGTTCGGCAAATGCATCCAATGTCATGTTTACAGAAAGAAATATCATGTTGTCTCAGGTTTCTGAAGCTTTCTTCCTAGAAAACTCGAATGTGTGGAGTATTTGACTCCAGGTGGAACCAATAAGCGTTTGCCAGCTAAAAACAAAACCTTACATGCTAAAATGCATTCAAAACCGTAAAGTCCATAGAGAATGTCCAGAAAACACAAACACACACAGAGGCTGTAGCAAGATCTGGGATTTAGATAGCCACAACACACCAAATAGTTTTGTTTTCATCCAGGAGTATCTGGACAAATTGTTGTGGATTTCGGGTGAAATTTAACAAAAATCACCGTGAAAATGGTTTTGGAGAAAAGCACAATCTTCCTGTTTGGTAAATGCATCCAATGTCATGTTTACAGAAAGAAATATCATGTTTTCTCAGGTTTCAGAAGCTTTCTTCCTAGAAAACTCGAATGAGTGGAGGATTTGACTCCAGGTGGAACCAATTAGCGTTTGGCAGCTAAAAACAAAACCTTACATGCTAAAATGCATTCAAAACCGTAAAGTCCATAGAGAATGTCCAGAAAACACAAACACACACAGAGGCTGTACCAAGATCTGGGATTGAGAGCTAAAAATCACCAGATATTTTTGTTTTCATCCAGGAGTATCTGGACAAATTATTTTGGATTTCGGGTGAAAGTTAACCAAAAAATCACCGTGAAAGTGGTTTTGGAGAAAAGCACAATCTTCCTGTTCGGCAAATGCATCCAATGTCATGTTTACAGAAAGAAATATCATGTTTTCTCAGGTTTCTGAAGCTTTCTTCCTAGAAAACTCGAATGTGTGGAGTATTTGACTCCAGGTGGAACCAATTAGCGTTTGGCAGCTAAAAACAAAACCTTACATGCTAAAATGCATTCAAAACCGTAAAGTCCATAGAGAATGTCCAGAAAACACAAACACACACAGAGACTGTGGCAGTATCTGGGATTGAGACAGCTAAAAATCACCAGATATCTTTGGTTTCATCCAGGAGTATCTGGACAAATTGTTGTAGATTTGAAGTGAAATTTAAACAAAAAATCACCGTGAAAGTGGTTTTGGAGAAAAGCACAATCTTCCTGTTCGGCAAATGCATCCAATGTCATGTTTACAGAAAGAAATATCATGTTTTCTCAGGTTTCTGAAGCTTTCTTCCTAGAAAACTCGAATGTGTGGAGTATTTGACTCCAGGTGGAACCAATTAGCGTTTGGCAGCTAAAAACAAAACCTTACATGCTAAAATGCATTCAAAACCTTAAAGTCCATAGAGAATGTCCAGAAAACACAAACACACACCGAGGCTGTACCAAGATCTGGGATTGAGAGCTAAAAATCACCAGATAGTTTTGTTTTCATCCAGGAGTATCTGGACAAATTATTTTGGATTTCGGGTGAAATTTAACCAAAAAATCACCGTGAAAGTGGTTTTGGAGAAAAGCACAATCTTCCTGTTCAGCAAATGCATCCAATGTCATGTTTACAGAAAGAAATATCATGTTGTCTCAGGTTTCTGAAGCTTTCTTCCTAGAAAACTCGAATGTGTGGAGTATTTGACTCCAGGTGGAACCAATAAGCGTTTGCCAGCTAAAAACAAAACCTTACATGCTAAAATGCATTCAAAACCGTAAAGTCCATAGAGAATGTCCAGAAAACACAAACACACACAGAGGCTGTACCAAGATCTGGGATTGAGAGCTAAAAATCACCAGATAGTTTTGTTTTCATCCAGGAGTATCTGGACAAATTATTTTGGATTTCGGGTGAAAGTTAACCAAAAAATCACCGTGAAAGTGGTTTTGGAGAAAAGCACAATCTTCCTGTTCGGCAAATGCATCCAATGTCATGTTTACAGAAAGAAATATCATGTTTTCTCAGGTTTCTGAAGCTTTCTTCCTAGAAAACTCGAATGTGTGGAGTATTTGACTCCAGGTGGAACCAATTAGCGTTTGGCAGCTAAAAACAAAACCTTACATGCTAAAATGCATTCAAAACCGTAAAGTCCATAGAGAATGTCCAGAAAACACAAACACACACCGAGGCTGTACCAAGATCTGGGATTGAGAGCTAAAAATCACCAGATAGTTTTGTTTTCATCCAGGAGTATCTGGACAAATTATTTTGGATTTCGGGTGAAATTTAACCAAAAAATCACCGTGAAAGTGGTTTTGGAGAAAAGCACAATCTTCCTGTTCGGCAAATGCATCCAATGTCATGTTTACAGAAAGAAATATCATGTTGTCTCAGGTTTCTGAAGCTTTCTTCCTAGAAAACTCGAATGTGTGGAGTATTTGACTCCAGGTGGAACCAATAAGCGTTTGCCAGCTAAAAACAAAACCTTACATGCTAAAATGCATTCAAAACCGTAAAGTCCATAGAGAATGTCCAGAAAACACAAACACACACAGAGGCTGTAGCAAGATCTGGGATTTAGATAGCCACAACACACCAAATAGTTTTGATTTCATCCAGGAGTATCGGGACAAATTGTTGTGGATTTCGGGTGAAATTTAACAAAAATCACCGTGAAAGTGGTTTTGGAGAAAAGCACAATCTTCCTGTTTGGTAAATGCATCCAATGTCATGTTTACAGAAAGAAATATCATGTTTTCTCAGGTTTCAGAAGCTTTCTTCCTAGAAAACTCGAATGAGTGGAGGATTTGACTCCAGGTGGAACCAATTAGCGTTTGGCAGCTAAAAACAAAACCTTACATGCTAAAATGCATTCAAAACCGTAAAGTCCATAGAGAATGTCCAGAAAACACAAACACACACAGAGGCTGTACCAAGATCTGGGATTGAGAGCTAAAAATCACCAGATATTTTTGTTTTCATCCAGGAGTATCTGGACAAATTATTTTGGATTTCGGGTGAAAGTTAACCAAAAAATCACCGTGAAAGTGGTTTTGGAGAAAAGCACAATCTTCCTGTTCGGCAAATGCATCCAATGTCATGTTTACAGAAAGAAATATCATGTTTTCTCAGGTTTCTGAAGCTTTCTTCCTAGAAAACTCGAATGTGTGGAGGATTTGACTCCAGGTGGAACCAATTAGCGTTTGGCAGCTAAAAACAAAACCTTACATGCTAAAATGCATTCAAAACCGTAAAGTCCATAGAGAATGTCCAGAAAACACAAACACACACAGAGACTGTGGCAGTATCTGGGATTGAGACAGCTAAAAATCACCAGATATCTTTGGTTTCATCCAGGAGTATCTGGACAAATTGTTGTAGATTTGAAGTGAAATTTAAACAAAAAATCACCGTGAAAGTGGTTTTGGAGAAAAGCACAATCTTCCTGTTCGGCAAATGCATCCAATGTCATGTTTACAGAAAGAAATATCATGTATTCTCAGGTTTCTGAAGCTTTCTTCCTAGAAAACTCGAATGTGTGGAGTATTTGACTCCAGGTGGAACCAATTAGCGTTTGGCAGCTAAAAACAAAACCTTACATGCTAAAATGCATTCAAAACCTTAAAGTCCATAGAGAATGTCCAGAAAACACAAACACACACCGAGGCTGTACCAAGATCTGGGATTGAGAGCTAAAAATCACCAGATAGTTTTGTTTTCATCCAGGAGTATCTGGACAAATTATTTTGGATTTCGGGTGAAATTTAACCAAAAAATCACCGTGAAAGTGGTTTTGGAGAAAAGCACAATCTTCCTGTTCGGCAAATGCATCCAATGTCATGTTTACAGAAAGAAATATCATGTTGTCTCAGGTTTCTGAAGCTTTCTTCCTAGAAAACTCGAATGTGTGGAGTATTTGACTCCAGGTGGAACCAATAAGCGTTTGCCAGCTAAAAACAAAACCTTACATGCTAAAATGCATTCAAAACCGTAAAGTCCATAGAGAATGTCCAGAAAACACAAACACACACAGAGGCTGTAGCAAGATCTGGGATTTAGATAGCCACAACACACCAAATAGTTTTGTTTTCATCCAGGAGTATCTGGACAAATTGTTGTGGATTTCGGGTGAAATTTAACAAAAATCACCGTGAAAGTGGTTTTGGAGAAAAGCACAATCTTCCTGTTTGGTAAATGCATCCAATGTCATGTTTACAGAAAGAAATATCATGTTTTCTCAGGTTTCAGAAGCTTTCTTCCTAGAAAACTCGAATGAGTGGAGGATTTGACTCCAGGTGGAACCAATTAGCGTTTGGCAGCTAAAAACAAAACCTTACATGCTAAAATGCATTCAAAACCGTAAAGTCCATAGAGAATGTCCAGAAAACACAAACACACACAGAGGCTGTACCAAGATCTGGGATTGAGAGCTAAAAATCACCAGATATTTTTGTTTTCATCCAGGAGTATCTGGACAAATTATTTTGGATTTCGGGTGAAAGTTAACCAAAAAATCACCGTGAAAGTGGTTTTGGAGAAAAGCACAATCTTCCTGTTCGGCAAATGCATCCAATGTCATGTTTACAGAAAGAAATATCATGTTTTCTCAGGTTTCTGAAGCTTTCTTCCTAGAAAACTCGAATGTGTGGAGTATTTGACTCCAGGTGGAACCAATTAGCGTTTGGCAGCTAAAAACAAAACCTTACATGCTAAAATGCATTCAAAACCGTAAAGTCCATAGAGAATGTCCAGAAAACACAAACACACACCGAGGCTGTACCAAGATCTGGGATTGAGAGCTAAAAATCACCAGATAGTTTTGTTTTCATCCAGGAGTATCTGGACAAATTATTTTGGATTTCGGGTGAAATTTAACCAAAAAATCACCGTGAAAGTGGTTTTGGAGAAAAGCACAATCTTCCTGTTCGGCAAATGCATCCAATGTCATGTTTACAGAAAGAAATATCATGTTGTCTCAGGTTTCTGAAGCTTTCTTCCTAGAAAACTCGAATGTGTGGAGTATTTGACTCCAGGTGGAACCAATAAGCGTTTGCCAGCTAAAAACAAAACCTTACATGCTAAAATGCATTCAAAACCGTAAAGTCCATAGAGAATGTCCAGAAAACACAAACACACACAGAGGCTGTAGCAAGATCTGGGATTTAGATAGCCACAACACACCAAATAGTTTTGTTTTCATCCAGGAGTATCTGGACAAATTGTTGTGGATTTCGGGTGAAATTTAACAAAAATCACCGTGAAAGTGGTTTTGGAGAAAAGCACAATCTTCCTGTTTGGTAAATGCATCCAATGTCATGTTTACAGAAAGAAATATCATGTTTTCTCAGGTTTCAGAAGCTTTCTTCCTAGAAAACTCGAATGAGTGGAGGATTTGACTCCAGGTGGAACCAATTAGCGTTTGGCAGCTAAAAACAAAACCTTACATGCTAAAATGCATTCAAAACCGTAAAGTCCATAGAGAATGTCCAGAAAACACAAACACACACAGAGGCTGTACCAAGATCTGGGATTGAGAGCTAAAAATCACCAGATATTTTTGTTTTCATCCAGGAGTATCTGGACAAATTATTTTGGATTTCGGGTGAAAGTTAACCAAAAAATCACCGTGAAAGTGGTTTTGGAGAAAAGCACAATCTTCCTGTTCGGCAAATGCATCCAATGTCATGTTTACAGAAAGAAATATCATGTTTTCTCAGGTTTCTGAAGCTTTCTTCCTAGAAAACTCGAATGTGTGGAGTATTTGACTCCAGGTGGAACCAATTAGCGTTTGGCAGCTAAAAACAAAACCTTACATGCTAAAATGCATTCAAAACCGTAAAGTCCATAGAGAATGTCCAGAAAACACAAACACACACAGAGACTGTGGCAGTATCTGGGATTGAGACAGCTAAAAATCACCAGATATCTTTGGTTTCATCCAGGAGTATCTGGACAAATTGTTGTAGATTTGAAGTGAAATTTAAACAAAAAATCACCGTGAAAGTGGTTTTGGAGAAAAGCACAATCTTCCTGTTCGGCAAATGCATCCAATGTCATGTTTACAGAAAGAAATATCATGTTTTCTCAGGTTTCTGAAGCTTTCTTCCTAGAAAACTCGAATGTGTGGAGTATTTGACTCCAGGTGGAACCAATAAGCGTTTGCCAGCTAAAAACAAAACCTTACATGCTAAAATGCATTCAAAACCGTAAAGTCCATAGAGAATGTCCAGAAAACACAAACACACACCGAGGCTGTACCAAGATCTGGGATTGAGAGCTAAAAATCACCAGATAGTTTTGTTTTCATCCAGGAGTATCTGGACAAATTATTTTGGATTTCGGGTGAAATTTAACCAAAAAATCACCGTGAAAGTGGTTTTGGAGAAAAGCACAATCTTCCTGTTCAGCAAATGCATCCAATGTCATGTTTACAGAAAGAAATATCATGTTGTCTCAGGTTTCTGAAGCTTTCTTCCTAGAAAACTCGAATGTGTGGAGTATTTGACTCCAGGTGGAACCAATAAGCGTTTGCCAGCTAAAAACAAAACCTTACATGCTAAAATGCATTCAAAACCGTAAAGTCCATAGAGAATGTCCAGAAAACACAAACACACACAGAGGCTGTACCAAGATCTGGGATTGAGAGCTAAAAATCACCAGATAGTTTTGTTTTCATCCAGGAGTATCTGGACAAATTATTTTGGATTTCGGGTGAAAGTTAACCAAAAAATCACCGTGAAAGTGGTTTTGGAGAAAAGCACAATCTTCCTGTTCGGCAAATGCATCCAATGTCATGTTTACAGAAAGAAATATCATGTTTTCTCAGGTTTCTGAAGCTTTCTTCCTAGAAAACTCGAATGTGTGGAGTATTTGACTCCAGGTGGAACCAATTAGCGTTTGGCAGCTAAAAACAAAACCTTACATGCTAAAATGCATTCAAAACCGTAAAGTCCATAGAGAATGTCCAGAAAACACAAACACACACCGAGGCTGTACCAAGATCTGGGATTGAGAGCTAAAAATCACCAGATAGTTTTGTTTTCATCCAGGAGTATCTGGACAAATTATTTTGGATTTCGGGTGAAATTTAACCAAAAAATCACCGTGAAAGTGGTTTTGGAGAAAAGCACAATCTTCCTGTTCGGCAAATGCATCCAATGTCATGTTTACAGAAAGAAATATCATGTTGTCTCAGGTTTCTGAAGCTTTCTTCCTAGAAAACTCGAATGTGTGGAGTATTTGACTCCAGGTGGAACCAATAAGCGTTTGCCAGCTAAAAACAAAACCTTACATGCTAAAATGCATTCAAAACCGTAAAGTCCATAGAGAATGTCCAGAAAACACAAACACACACAGAGGCTGTAGCAAGATCTGGGATTTAGATAGCCACAACACACCAAATAGTTTTGTTTTCATCCAGGAGTATCTGGACAAATTGTTGTGGATTTCGGGTGAAATTTAACAAAAATCACCGTGAAAGTGGTTTTGGAGAAAAGCACAATCTTCCTGTTTGGTAAATGCATCCAATGTCATGTTTACAGAAAGAAATATCATGTTTTCTCAGGTTTCAGAAGCTTTCTTCCTAGAAAACTCGAATGAGTGGAGGATTTGACTCCAGGTGGAACCAATTAGCGTTTGGCAGCTAAAAACAAAACCTTACATGCTAAAATGCATTCAAAACCGTAAAGTCCATAGAGAATGTCCAGAAAACACAAACACACACAGAGGCTGTACCAAGATCTGGGATTGAGAGCTAAAAATCACCAGATATTTTTGTTTTCATCCAGGAGTATCTGGACAAATTATTTTGGATTTCGGGTGAAAGTTAACCAAAAAATCACCGTGAAAGTGGTTTTGGAGAAAAGCACAATCTTCCTGTTCGGCAAATGCATCCAATGTCATGTTTACAGAAAGAAATATCATGTTTTCTCAGGTTTCTGAAGCTTTCTTCCTAGAAAACTCGAATGTGTGGAGTATTTGACTCCAGGTGGAACCAATTAGCGTTTGGCAGCTAAAAACAAAACCTTACATGCTAAAATGCATTCAAAACCGTAAAGTCCATAGAGAATGTCCAGAAAACACAAACACACACAGAGACTGTGGCAGTATCTGGGATTGAGACAGCTAAAAATCACCAGATATCTTTGGTTTCATCCAGGAGTATCTGGACAAATTGTTGTAGATTTGAAGTGAAATTTAAACAAAAAATCACCGTGAAAGTGGTTTTGGAGAAAAGCACAATCTTCCTGTTCGGCAAATGCATCCAATGTCATGTTTACAGAAAGAAATATCATGTTTTCTCAGGTTTCTGAAGCTTTCTTCCTAGAAAACTCGAATGTGTGGAGTATTTGACTCCAGGTGGAACCAATTAGCGTTTGGCAGCTAAAAACAAAACCTTACATGCTAAAATGCATTCAAAACCTTAAAGTCCATAGAGAATGTCCAGAAAACACAAACACACACCGAGGCTGTACCAAGATCTGGGATTGAGAGCTAAAAATCACCAGATAGTTTTGTTTTCATCCAGGAGTATCTGGACAAATTATTTTGGATTTCGGGTGAAATTTAACCCAAAAATCACCGTGAAAGTGGTTTTGGAGAAAAGCACAATCTTCCTGTTCGGCAAATGCATCCAATGTCATGTTTACAGAAAGAAATATCATGTTGTCTCAGGTTTCTGAAGCTTTCTTCCTAGAAAACTCGAATGTGTGGAGTATTTGACTCCAGGTGGAACCAATAAGCGTTTGCCAGCTAAAAACAAAACCTTACATGCTAAAATGCATTCAAAACCGTAAAGTCCATAGAGAATGTCCAGAAAACACAAACACACACAGAGGCTGTAGCAAGATCTGGGATTTAGATAGCCACAACACACCAAATAGTTTTGTTTTCATCCAGGAGTATCTGGACAAATTGTTGTGGATTTCGGGTGAAATTTAACAAAAATCACCGTGAAAGTGGTTTTGGAGAAAAGCACAATCTTCCTGTTTGGTAAATGCATCCAATGTCATGTTTACAGAAAGAAATATCATGTTTTCTCAGGTTTCAGAAGCTTTCTTCCTAGAAAACTCGAATGAGTGGAGGATTTGACTCCAGGTGGAACCAATTAGCGTTTGGCAGCTAAAAACAAAACCTTACATGCTAAAATGCATTCAAAACCTTAAAGTCCATAGAGAATGTCCAGAAAACACAAACACACACAGAGGCTGTAGCAGTATCTGGGATTGAGATAGCTAAAAATCACCAGATATCTTTGGTTTCATCCAGGAGTATCTGGACAAATTGTTGTAGATTTGAAGTGAAATTTAACCAAAAAATCACCGTGAAAGTTGTTTTGGAGAAAAGCACAATCTTCCTGTTCGGCAAATGCATCCAATGTCATGTTTACAGAAAGAAATATCATGTTTTCTCAGGTTTCTGAAGCTTTCTTCCTAGAAAACTCGAATGTGTGGAGTATTTGACTCCAGGTGGAACCAATTAGCGTTTGCCAGCAGAAAACAAAAAAGGTCCTGCTAAAATGCATTCAAAACCTTAAAGTCCATAGAGAATGTCCAGAAAACACAAACACACACAGAGGCTGTAGCACTATCTGGGATTGAGACAGCTAAAAATCACCAGATAGTTTTGTTTTCATCCAGGAGTATCTGGACAAATTGTTGTAGATTTGAAGTGAAATTTAACCAAAAAATCACCGTGAAAGTTGTTTTGGAGAAAAGCACAATCTTCCTGTTCGGCAAATGCATCCAATGTCATGTTTACAGAAAGAAATATCATGTTTTCTCAGGTTTCCGAAGCTTTCTTCCTAGAAAACTCGAATGTGTGGAGGATTTGACTCCAGGTGGAACCAATTAGCGTTTGGCAGCTAAAAACAAAACCTTACATGCTAAAATGCATTCAAAACCGTAAAGTCCATAGAGAATGTCCAGAAAACACAAACACACACAGAGGCTGTACCAAGATCTGGGATTGAGAGCTAAAAATCACCAGATAGTTTTGTTTTCATCCAGGAGTATCTGGACAAATTCTTGTGGATTTCGGGTGAAAGTTAACCAAAAAATCACCGTGAAAGTGGTTTGGGAGAAAAGCACAATCTTCCTGTTCGGCAAATGTATCCAATGTCATGTTTACAGAAAGAAATATCATGTTTTCTCAGGTTTCTGAAGCTTTCTTCCTAGAAAACTCGAATGTGTGGAGTATTTGACTCCAGGTGGAACCAATTAGCGTTTGGCAGCTAAAAACAAAAAGGGTCCTGCTAAAATGCATTCAAAACCGTAAAGTCCATAGAGAATGTCCAGAAAACACAAACACACACAGAGGCTGTAGCAGTATCTGGGATTGAGACAGCTAAAAATCACCAGATATCTTTGGTTTCATCCAGGAGTATCTGGACAAATTGTTGTAGATTTGAAGTGAAATTTAACCAAAAAATCACCGTGAAAGTGGTTTTGGAGAAAAGCACAATCTTCCTGTTCGGCAAATGCATCCAATGTCATGTTTACAGAAAGAAATATCATGTTGTCTCAGGTTTCTGAAGCTTTCTTCCTAGAAAACTCGAATGTGTGGAGTATTTGACTCCAGGAGGAACCAATAAGCGTTTGCCAGCTAAAAACAAAACCTTACATGCTAAAATGCATTCAAAACCGTAAAGTCCATAGAGAATGTCCAGAAAACACAAACACACACCGAGGCTGTACCAAGATCTGGGATTGAGAGCTAAAAATCACCAGATAGTTTTGTTTTCATCCAGGAGTATCTGGACAAATTCTTGTGGATTTCGGGTGAAATTTAACCAAAAAATCACCGTGAAAGTGGTTTTGGAGAAAAGCACAATCTTCCTGTTCAGCAAATGCATCCAATGTCATGTTTACAGAAAGAAATATCATGTTGTCTCAGGTTTCTGAAGCTTTCTTCCTAGAAAACTCGAATGTGTGGAGTATTTGACTCCAGGTGGAACCAATAAGCGTTTGCCAGCTAAAAACAAAACCTTACATGCTAAAATGCATTCAAAACCGTAAAGTCCATAGAGAATGTCCAGAAAACACAAACACACACAGAGGCTGTAGCAAGATCTGGGATTTAGATAGCCACAACACACCAAATAGTTTTGTTTTCATCCAGGAGTATCTGGACAAATTGTTGTGGATTTCGGGTGAAATTTAACAAAAATCACCGTGAAAGTGGTTTTGGAGAAAAGCACAATCTTCCTGTTTGGTAAATGCATCCAATGTCATGTTTACAGAAAGAAATATCATGTTTTCTCAGGTTTCAGAAGCTTTCTTCCTAGAAAACTCGAATGAGTGGAGGATTTGACTCCAGGTGGAACCAATTAGCGTTTGGCAGCTAAAAACAAAACCTTACATGCTAAAATGCATTCAAAACCGTAAAGTCCATAGAGAATGTCCAGAAAACACAAACACACACAGAGGCTGTACCAAGATCTGGGATTGAGAGCTAAAAATCACCAGATATTTTTGTTTTCATCCAGGAGTATCTGGACAAATTATTTTGGATTTCGGGTGAAAGTTAACCAAAAAATCACCGTGAAAGTGGTTTTGGAGAAAAGCACAATCTTCCTGTTCGGCAAATGCATCCAATGTCATGTTTACAGAAAGAAATATCATGTTTTCTCAGGTTTCTGAAGCTTTCTTCCTAGAAAACTCGAATGTGTGGAGTATTTGACTCCAGGTGGAACCAATTAGCGTTTGGCAGCTAAAAACAAAACCTTACATGCTAAAATGCATTCAAAACCGTAAAGTCCATAGAGAATGTCCAGAAAACACAAACACACACAGAGACTGTGGCAGTATCTGGGATTGAGACAGCTAAAAATCACCAGATATCTTTGGTTTCATCCAGGAGTATCTGGACAAATTGTTGTAGATTTGAAGTGAAATTTAAACAAAAAATCACCGTGAAAGTGGTTTTGGAGAAAAGCACAATCTTCCTGTTCGGCAAATGCATCCAATGTCATGTTTACAGAAAGAAATATCATGTTTTCTCAGGTTTCTGAAGCTTTCTTCCTAGAAAACTCGAATGTGTGGAGTATTTGACTCCAGGTGGAACCAATAAGCGTTTGCCAGCTAAAAACAAAACCTTACATGCTAAAATGCATTCAAAACCGTAAAGTCCATAGAGAATGTCCAGAAAACACAAACACACACCGAGGCTGTACCAAGATCTGGGATTGAGAGCTAAAAATCACCAGATAGTTTTGTTTTCATCCAGGAGTATCTGGACAAATTATTTTGGATTTCGGGTGAAATTTAACCAAAAAATCACCGTGAAAGTGGTTTTGGAGAAAAGCACAATCTTCCTGTTCAGCAAATGCATCCAATGTCATGTTTACAGAAAGAAATATCATGTTGTCTCAGGTTTCTGAAGCTTTCTTCCTAGAAAACTCGAATGTGTGGAGTATTTGACTCCAGGTGGAACCAATAAGCGTTTGCCAGCTAAAAACAAAACCTTACATGCTAAAATGCATTCAAAACCGTAAAGTCCATAGAGAATGTCCAGAAAACACAAACACACACAGAGGCTGTACCAAGATCTGGGATTGAGAGCTAAAAATCACCAGATAGTTTTGTTTTCATCCAGGAGTATCTGGACAAATTATTTTGGATTTCGGGTGAAAGTTAACCAAAAAATCACCGTGAAAGTGGTTTTGGAGAAAAGCACAATCTTCCTGTTCGGCAAATGCATCCAATGTCATGTTTACAGAAAGAAATATCATGTTTTCTCAGGTTTCTGAAGCTTTCTTCCTAGAAAACTCGAATGTGTGGAGTATTTGACTCCAGGTGGAACCAATTAGCGTTTGGCAGCTAAAAACAAAACCTTACATGCTAAAATGCATTCAAAACCGTAAAGTCCATAGAGAATGTCCAGAAAACACAAACACACACCGAGGCTGTACCAAGATCTGGGATTGAGAGCTAAAAATCACCAGATAGTTTTGTTTTCATCCAGGAGTATCTGGACAAATTATTTTGGATTTCGGGTGAAATTTAACCAAAAAATCACCGTGAAAGTGGTTTTGGAGAAAAGCACAATCTTCCTGTTCGGCAAATGCATCCAATGTCATGTTTACAGAAAGAAATATCATGTTGTCTCAGGTTTCTGAAGCTTTCTTCCTAGAAAACTCGAATGTGTGGAGTATTTGACTCCAGGTGGAACCAATAAGCGTTTGCCAGCTAAAAACAAAACCTTACATGCTAAAATGCATTCAAAACCGTAAAGTCCATAGAGAATGTCCAGAAAACACAAACACACACAGAGGCTGTACCAAGATCTGGGATTGAGAGCTAAAAATCACCAGATAGTTTTGTTTTCATCCAGGAGTATCTGGACAAATTATTTTGGATTTCGGGTGAAAGTTAACCAAAAAATCACCGTGAAAGTGGTTTTGGAGAAAAGCACAATCTTCCTGTTCGGCAAATGCATCCAATGTCATGTTTACAGAAAGAAATATCATGTTTTCTCAGGTTTCTGAAGCTTTCTTCCTAGAAAACTCGAATGTGTGGAGTATTTGACTCCAGGTGGAACCAATTAGCGTTTGGCAGCTAAAAACAAAACCTTACATGCTAAAATGCATTCAAAACCGTAAAGTCCATAGAGAATGTCCAGAAAACACAAACACACACCGAGGCTGTACCAAGATCTGGGATTGAGAGCTAAAAATCACCAGATAGTTTTGTTTTCATCCAGGAGTATCTGGACAAATTATTTTGGATTTCGGGTGAAATTTAACCAAAAAATCACCGTGAAAGTGGTTTTGGAGAAAAGCACAATCTTCCTGTTCGGCAAATGCATCCAATGTCATGTTTACAGAAAGAAATATCATGTTGTCTCAGGTTTCTGAAGCTTTCTTCCTAGAAAACTCGAATGTGTGGAGTATTTGACTCCAGGTGGAACCAATAAGCGTTTGCCAGCTAAAAACAAAACCTTACATGCTAAAATGCATTCAAAACCGTAAAGTCCATAGAGAATGTCCAGAAAACACAAACACACACAGAGGCTGTAGCAAGATCTGGGATTTAGATAGCCACAACACACCAAATAGTTTTGTTTTCATCCAGGAGTATCTGGACAAATTGTTGTGGATTTCGGGTGAAATTTAACAAAAATCACCGTGAAAGTGGTTTTGGAGAAAAGCACAATCTTCCTGTTTGGTAAATGCATCCAATGTCATGTTTACAGAAAGAAATATCATGTTTTCTCAGGTTTCAGAAGCTTTCTTCCTAGAAAACTCGAATGAGTGGAGGATTTGACTCCAGGTGGAACCAATTAGCGTTTGGCAGCTAAAAACAAAACCTTACATGCTAAAATGCATTCAAAACCGTAAAGTCCATAGAGAATGTCCAGAAAACACAAACACACACAGAGGCTGTACCAAGATCTGGGATTGAGAGCTAAAAATCACCAGATATTTTTGTTTTCATCCAGGAGTATCTGGACAAATTATTTTGGATTTCGGGTGAAAGTTAACCAAAAAATCACCGTGAAAGTGGTTTTGGAGAAAAGCACAATCTTCCTGTTCGGCAAATGCATCCAATGTCATGTTTACAGAAAGAAATATCATGTTTTCTCAGGTTTCTGAAGCTTTCTTCCTAGAAAACTCGAATGTGTGGAGTATTTGACTCCAGGTGGAACCAATTAGCGTTTGGCAGCTAAAAACAAAACCTTACATGCTAAAATGCATTCAAAACCGTAAAGTCCATAGAGAATGTCCAGAAAACACAAACACACACAGAGACTGTGGCAGTATCTGGGATTGAGACAGCTAAAAATCACCAGATATCTTTGGTTTCATCCAGGAGTATCTGGACAAATTGTTGTAGATTTGAAGTGAAATTTAAACAAAAAATCACCGTGAAAGTGGTTTTGGAGAAAAGCACAATCTTCCTGTTCGGCAAATGCATCCAATGTCATGTTTACAGAAAGAAATATCATGTTTTCTCAGGTTTCTGAAGCTTTCTTCCTAGAAAACTCGAATGTGTGGAGTATTTGACTCCAGGTGGAACCAATTAGCGTTTGGCAGCTAAAAACAAAACCTTACATGCTAAAATGCATTCAAAACCTTAAAGTCCATAGAGAATGTCCAGAAAACACAAACACACACCGAGGCTGTACCAAGATCTGGGATTGAGAGCTAAAAATCACCAGATAGTTTTGTTTTCATCCAGGAGTATCTGGACAAATTATTTTGGATTTCGGGTGAAATTTAACCCAAAAATCACCGTGAAAGTGGTTTTGGAGAAAAGCACAATCTTCCTGTTCGGCAAATGCATCCAATGTCATGTTTACAGAAAGAAATATCATGTTGTCTCAGGTTTCTGAAGCTTTCTTCCTAGAAAACTCGAATGTGTGGAGTATTTGACTCCAGGTGGAACCAATAAGCGTTTGCCAGCTAAAAACAAAACCTTACATGCTAAAATGCATTCAAAACCGTAAAGTCCATAGAGAATGTCCAGAAAACACAAACACACACAGAGGCTGTAGCAAGATCTGGGATTTAGATAGCCACAACACACCAAATAGTTTTGTTTTCATCCAGGAGTATCTGGACAAATTGTTGTGGATTTCGGGTGAAATTTAACAAAAATCACCGTGAAAGTGGTTTTGGAGAAAAGCACAATCTTCCTGTTTGGTAAATGCATCCAATGTCATGTTTACAGAAAGAAATATCATGTTTTCTCAGGTTTCAGAAGCTTTCTTCCTAGAAAACTCGAATGAGTGGAGGATTTGACTCCAGGTGGAACCAATTAGCGTTTGGCAGCTAAAAACAAAACCTTACATGCTAAAATGCATTCAAAACCTTAAAGTCCATAGAGAATGTCCAGAAAACACAAACACACACAGAGGCTGTAGCAGTATCTGGGATTGAGATAGCTAAAAATCACCAGATATCTTTGGTTTCATCCAGGAGTATCTGGACAAATTGTTGTAGATTTGAAGTGAAATTTAACCAAAAAATCACCGTGAAAGTTGTTTTGGAGAAAAGCACAATCTTCCTGTTCGGCAAATGCATCCAATGTCATGTTTACAGAAAGAAATATCATGTTTTCTCAGGTTTCTGAAGCTTTCTTCCTAGAAAACTCGAATGTGTGGAGTATTTGACTCCAGGTGGAACCAATTAGCGTTTGCCAGCAGAAAACAAAAAAGGTCCTGCTAAAATGCATTCAAAACCTTAAAGTCCATAGAGAATGTCCAGAAAACACAAACACACACAGAGGCTGTAGCACTATCTGGGATTGAGACAGCTAAAAATCACCAGATAGTTTTGTTTTCATCCAGGAGTATCTGGACAAATTGTTGTAGATTTGAAGTGAAATTTAACCAAAAAATCACCGTGAAAGTTGTTTTGGAGAAAAGCACAATCTTCCTGTTCGGCAAATGCATCCAATGTCATGTTTACAGAAAGAAATATCATGTTTTCTCAGGTTTCCGAAGCTTTCTTCCTAGAAAACTCGAATGTGTGGAGGATTTGACTCCAGGTGGAACCAATTAGCGTTTGGCAGCTAAAAACAAAACCTTACATGCTAAAATGCATTCAAAACCGTAAAGTCCATAGAGAATGTCCAGAAAACACAAACACACACAGAGGCTGTACCAAGATCTGGGATTGAGAGCTAAAAATCACCAGATAGTTTTGTTTTCATCCAGGAGTATCTGGACAAATTCTTGTGGATTTCGGGTGAAAGTTAACCAAAAAATCACCGTGAAAGTGGTTTGGGAGAAAAGCACAATCTTCCTGTTCGGCAAATGTATCCAATGTCATGTTTACAGAAAGAAATATCATGTTTTCTCAGGTTTCTGAAGCTTTCTTCCTAGAAAACTCGAATGTGTGGAGTATTTGACTCCAGGTGGAACCAATTAGCGTTTGGCAGCTAAAAACAAAAAGGGTCCTGCTAAAATGCATTCAAAACCGTAAAGTCCATAGAGAATGTCCAGAAAACACAAACACACACAGAGGCTGTAGCAGTATCTGGGATTGAGACAGCTAAAAATCACCAGATATCTTTGGTTTCATCCAGGAGTATCTGGACAAATTGTTGTAGATTTGAAGTGAAATTTAACCAAAAAATCACCGTGAAAGTGGTTTTGGAGAAAAGCACAATCTTCCTGTTCGGCAAATGCATCCAATGTCATGTTTACAGAAAGAAATATCATGTTGTCTCAGGTTTCTGAAGCTTTCTTCCTAGAAAACTCGAATGTGTGGAGTATTTGACTCCAGGAGGAACCAATAAGCGTTTGCCAGCTAAAAACAAAACCTTACATGCTAAAATGCATTCAAAACCGTAAAGTCCATAGAGAATGTCCAGAAAACACAAACACACACCGAGGCTGTACCAAGATCTGGGATTGAGAGCTAAAAATCACCAGATAGTTTTGTTTTCATCCAGGAGTATCTGGACAAATTCTTGTGGATTTCGGGTGAAATTTAACCAAAAAATCACCGTGAAAGTGGTTTTGGAGAAAAGCACAATCTTCCTGTTCAGCAAATGCATCCAATGTCATGTTTACAGAAAGAAATATCATGTTGTCTCAGGTTTCTGAAGCTTTCTTCCTAGAAAACTCGAATGTGTGGAGTATTTGACTCCAGGTGGAACCAATAAGCGTTTGCCAGCTAAAAACAAAACCTTACATGCTAAAATGCATTCAAAACCGTAAAGTCCATAGAGAATGTCCAGAAAACACAAACACACACAGAGGCTGTAGCAAGATCTGGGATTTAGATAGCCACAACACACCAAATAGTTTTGTTTTCATCCAGGAGTATCTGGACAAATTGTTGTGGATTTCGGGTGAAATTTAACAAAAATCACCGTGAAAGTGGTTTTGGAGAAAAGCACAATCTTCCTGTTTGGTAAATGCATCCAATGTCATGTTTACAGAAAGAAATATCATGTTTTCTCAGGTTTCAGAAGCTTTCTTCCTAGAAAACTCGAATGAGTGGAGGATTTGACTCCAGGTGGAACCAATTAGCGTTTGGCAGCTAAAAACAAAACCTTACATGCTAAAATGCATTCAAAACCTTAAAGTCCATAGAGAATGTCCAGAAAACACAAACACACACAGAGGCTGTAGCAGTATCTGGGATTGAGATAGCTAAAAATCACCAGATATCTTTGGTTTCATCCAGGAGTATCTGGACAAATTGTTGTAGATTTGAAGTGAAATTTAACCAAAAAATCACCGTGAAAGTTGTTTTGGAGAAAAGCACAATCTTCCTGTTCGGCAAATGCATCCAATGTCATGTTTACAGAAAGAAATATCATGTTTTCTCAGGTTTCTGAAGCTTTCTTCCTAGAAAACTCGAATGTGTGGAGTATTTGACTCCAGGTGGAACCAATTAGCGTTTGCCAGCAGAAAACAAAAAAGGTCCTGCTAAAATGCATTCAAAACCTTAAAGTCCATAGAGAATTTCCAGAAAACACAAACACACACAGAGGCTGTAGCAGTATCTGGGATTGAGACAGCTAAAAATCACCAGATAGTTTTGTTTTCATCCAGGAGTATCTGGACAAATTGTTGTAGATTTGAAGTGAAATTTAACCAAAAAATCACCGTGAAAGTGGTTTTGGAGAAAAGCACAATCTTCCTGTTCGACAAATGCATCCAATGTCATGTTTACAGAAAGAAATATCATGTTTTCTCAGGTTTCCGAAGCTTTCTTCCTAGAAAACTCGAATGAGTGGAGGATTTGACTCCAGGTGGAACCAATTAGCGTTTGGCAGCTAAAAACAAAACCTTACATGCTAAAATGCATTCAAAACCGTAAAGTCCATAGAGAATGTCCAGAAAACACCAACACACACAGAGGCTGTACCAAGATCTGGGATTGAGAGCTAAAAATCACCAGATATCTTTGGTTTCATCCAGGAGTATCTGGATAAATTGTTGTAGATTTGAAGTGAAATTTAACCAAAAAATCACCGTGAAAGTGGTTTTGGAGAAAAGCACAATCTTCCTGTTCGGCAAATGCATCCAATGTCATGTTTACAGAAAGAAATATCATGTTTTCTCAGGTTTATGAAGCTTTCTTCCTAGAAAACTCGAATGTGTGGAGGATTTGACTCCAGGTGGAACCAATTAGCGTTTGCCAGCAGAAAACAAAAAGGGTCCTGCTAAAATGCATTCAAAACCTTAAAGTCCATAGAGAATGTCCAGAAAACACAAACACACACAGAGGCTGTAGCACTATCTGGGATTGAGACAGCTAAAAATCACCAGATAGTTTTGTTTTCATCCAGGAGTATCTGGACAAATTGTTGTAGATTTGAAGTGAAATTTAACCAAAAAATCACCGTGAAAGTTGTTTTGGAGAAAAGCACAATCTTCCTGTTCGGCAAATGCATCCAATGTCATGTTTACAGAAAGAAATATCATGTTTTCTCAGGTTTCCGAAGCTTTCTTCCTAGAAAACTCGAATGTGTGGAGGATTTGACTCCAGGTGGAACCAATTAGCGTTTGGCAGCTAAAAACAAAACCTTACATGCTAAAATGCATTCAAAACCGTAAAGTCCATAGAGAATGTCCAGAAAACACAAACACACACAGAGGCTGTACCAAGATCTGGGATTGAGAGCTAAAAATCACCAGATAGTTTTGTTTTCATCCAGGAGTATCTGGACAAATTCTTGTGGATTTCGGGTGAAAGTTAACCAAAAAATCACCGTGAAAGTGGTTTTGGAGAAAAGCACAATCTTCCTGTTCGGCAAATGTATCCAATGTCATGTTTACAGAAAGAAATATCATGTTTTCTCAGGTTTCTGAAGCTTTCTTCCTAGAAAACTCGAATGTGTGGAGTATTTGACTCCAGGTGGAACCAATTAGCGTTTGGCAGCTAAAAACAAAAAGGGTCCTGCTAAAATGCATTCAAAACCGTAAAGTCCATAGAGAATGTCCAGAAAACACAAACACACACAGAGGCTGTAGCAGTATCTGGGATTGAGACAGCTAAAAATCACCAGATATCTTTGGTTTCATCCAGGAGTATCTGGACAAATTGTTGTAGATTTGAAGTGAAATTTAACCAAAAAATCACCGTGAAAGTGGTTTTGGAGAAAAGCACAATCTTCCTGTTCGGCAAATGCATCCAATGTCATGTTTACAGAAAGAAATATCATGTTTTCTCAGGTTTCTGAAGCTTTCTTCCTAGAAAACTCGAATGTGTGGAGTATTTGACTCCAGGTGGAACCAATTAGCGTTTGGCAGCTAAAAACAAAACCTTACATGCTAAAATGCATTCAAAACCTTAAAGTCCATAGAGAATGTCCAGAAAACACAAACACACACAGAGGCTGTACCAAGATCTGGGATTGAGAGCTAAAAATCACCAGATAGTTTTGTTTTCATCCAGGAGTATCTGGACAAATTATTTTGGATTTCGGGTGAAATTTAACCCAAAAATCACCGTGAAAGTGGTTTTGGAGAAAAGCACAATCTTCCTGTTCGGCAAATGCATCCAATGTCATGTTTACAGAAAGAAATATCATGTTTTCTCAGGTTTCCGAAGCTTTCTTCCTAGAAAACTCGAATGTGTGGAGTATTTGACTCCAGGTGGAACCAATAAGCGTTTGCCAGCTAAAAACAAAACCTTACATGCTAAAATGCATTCAAAACCGTAAAGTCCATAGAGAATGTCCAGAAAACACAAACACACACAGAGGCTGTAGCAAGATCTGGGATTTAGATAGCCACAACACACCAAATAGTTTTGTTTTCATCCAGGAGTATCTGGACAAATTGTTGTGGATTTCGGGTGAAAGTTAACCAAAAAATCACCGTGAAAGTGGTTTTGGAGAAAAGCACAATCTTCCTGTTCGGCAAATGCATCCAATGTCATGTTTACAGAAAGAAATATCATGTTTTCTCAGGTTTCTGAAGCTTTCTTCCTAGAAAACTCGAATGTGTGGAGTATTTGACTCCAGGTGGAACCAATTAGCGTTTGGCAGCTAAAAACAAAACCTTACATGCTAAAATGCATTCAAAACCTTAAAGTCCATAGAGAATGTCCAGAAAACACAAACACACACAGAGGCTGTACCAAGATCTGGGATTGAGAGCTAAAAATCACCAGATAGTTTTGTTTTCATCCAGGAGTATCTGGACAAATTATTTTGGATTTCGGGTGAAATTTAACCCAAAAATCACCGTGAAAGTGGTTTTGGAGAAAAGCACAATCTTCCTGTTCGGCAAATGCATCCAATGTCATGTTTACAGAAAGAAATATCATGTTTTCTCAGGTTTCAGAAGCTTTCTTCCTAGAAAACTCGAATGTGTGGAGTATTTGACTCCAGGTGGAACCAATAAGCGTTTGCCAGCTAGAAACAAAACCTTACATGCTAAAATGCATTCAAAACCGTAAAGTCCATAGAGAATGTCCAGAAAACACAAACACACACAGAGGCTGTAGCAAGATCTGGGATTTAGATAGCCACAACACACCAAATAGTTTTGTTTTCATCCAGGAGTATCTGGACAAATTGTTGTGAATTTCGGGTGAAATTTAACAAAAATCACCGTGAAAGTGGTTTTGGAGAAAAGCACAATCTTCCTGTTTGGTAAATGCATCCAATGTCATGTTTACAGAAAGAAATATCATGTTTTCTCAGGTTTCAGAAGCTTTCTTCCTAGAAAACTCGAATGAGTGGAGGATTTGACTCCAGGTGGAACCAATTAGCGTTTGGCAGCTAAAAACAAAACCTTACATGCTAAAATGCATTCAAAACCGTAAAGTCCATAGAGAATGTCCAGAAAACACAAACACACACAGAGGCTGTAGCAGTATCTGGGATTGAGATAGCTAAAAATCACCAGATATCTTTGGTTTCATCCAGGAGTATCTGGACAAATTGTTGTAGATTTGAAGTGAAATTTAACCAAAAAATCACCGTGAAAGTTGCTTTGGAGAAAAGCACAATCTTCCTGTTCGGCAAATGCATCCAATGTCATGTTTACAGAAAGAAATATCATGTTTTCTCAGGTTTCTGAAGCTTTCTTCCTAGAAAACTCGAATGAGTGGAGTATTTGACTCCAGGTGGAACCAATTAGCGTTTGGCAGCTAAAAACAAAAACTTCCATGCTAAAATGCATTCAAAACCGTAAAGTCCATAGAGAATGTCCAGAAAACACAAACACACACAGAGGCTGTACCAAGATCTGGGATTGAGAGCTAAAAATCACCAGATATCTTTGGTTTCATCCAGGAGTATCTGGACAAATTGTTGTAGATTTGAAGTGAAATTTAACCAAAAAATCACCGTGAAAGTGGTTTTGGAGAAAAGCACAATCTTCCTGTTCGGCAAATGCATCCAATGTCATGTTTACAGAAAGAAATATCATGTTTTCTCAGGTTTCTGAAGCTTTCTTCCTAGAAAACTCGAATGTGTGGAGTATTTGACTCCAGGTGGAACCAATTAGCGTTTGCCAGCAGAAAACAAAAAGGGTCCTGCTAAAATGCATTCAAAACCTTAAAGTCCATAGAGAATGTCCAGAAAACACAAACACACACAGAGGCTGTAGCAGTATCTGGGATTGAGACAGCTAAAAATCACCAGATATCTTTGGTTTCATCCAGGAGTATCTGGACAAATTGTTGTAGATTTGAAGTGAAATTTAACCAAAAAATCACCGTGAAAGTGGTTTTGGAGAAAAGCACAATCTTCCTGTTCGGCAAATGCATCCAATGTCATGTTTACAGAAAGAAATATCATGTTTTCTCAGGTTTCTGAAGCTTTCTTCCTAGAAAACTCGAATGTGTGGAGTATTTGACTCCAGGTGGAACCAATAAGCGTTTGCCAGCTAAAAACAAAACCTTACATGCTAAAATGCATTCAAAACCGTAAAGTCCATAGAGAATGTCCAGAAAACACAAACACACACAGAGGCTGTACCAAGATCTGGGATTTAGATAGCCACAACACACCAAATAGTTTTGTTTTCATCCAGGAGTATCGGGACAAATTGTTGTGGATTTCGGGTGAAATTTAACAAAAATCACCGTGAAAGTGGTTTTGGAGAAAAGCACAATCTTCCTGTTCGGCAAATGCATCCAATGTCATGTTTACGGAAAGAAATATCATGTTTTCTCAGGTTTCAGAAGCTTTCTTCCTAGAAAACTCGAATGAGTGGAGGATTTGACTCCAGGTGGAACCAATTAGCGTTTGGCAGCTAAAAACAAAACCTTACATGCTAAAATGCATTCAAAACCGTAAAGTCCATAGAGAATGTCCAGAAAACACAAACACACACAGAGGCTGTACCAAGATCTGGGATTGAGAGCTAAAAATCACCAGATAGTTTTGTTTTCATCCAGGAGTATCTGGACAAATTATTTTGGATTTCGGGTGAAAGTTAACCAAAAAATCACCGTGAAAGTGGTTTTGGAGAAAAGCACAATCTTCCTGTTCGGCAAATGCATCCAATGTCATGTTTACAGAAAGAAATATCATGTTTTCTCAGGTTTCTGAAGCTTTCTTCCTAGAAAACTCGAATGTGTGGAGTATTTGACTCCAGGTGGAACCAATTAGCGTTTGGCAGCTAAAAACAATACCTTACATGCTAAAATGCATTCAAAACCGTAAAGTCCATAGAGAATGTCCAGAAAACACAAACACACACAGAGACTGTGGCAGTATCTGGGATTGAGACAGCTAAAAATCACCAGATATCTTTGGTTTCATCCAGGAGTATCTGGACAAATTGTTGTAGATTTGAAGTGAAATTTAACCAAAAAATCACAGTGAAAGTGGTTTTGGAGAAAAGCACAATCTTCCTGTTCGGCAAATGCATCCAATGTCATGTTTACAGAAAGAAATATCATGTTTTCTCAGGTTTCTGAAGCTTTCTTCCTAGAAAACTCGAATGTGTGGAGTATTTGACTCCAGGTGGAACCAATTAGCGTTTGGCAGCTAAAAACAAAACCTTACATGCTAAAATGCATTCAAAACCTTAAAGTCCATAGAGAATGTCCAGAAAACACAAACACACACCGAGGCTGTACCAAGATCTGGGATTGAGAGCTAAAAATCACCAGATAGTTTTGTTTTCATCCAGGAGTATCTGGACAAATTCTTGTGGATTTCGGGTGAAATTTAACCAAAAAATCACCGTGAAAGTGGTTTTGGAGAAAAGCACAATCTTCCTGTTCGGCAAATGCATCCAATGTCATGTTTACAGAAAGAAATATCATGTTGTCTCAGGTTTCTGAAGCTTTCTTCCTAGAAAACTCGAATGTGTGGAGTATTTGACTCCAGGTGGAACCAATAAGCGTTTGCCAGCTAAAAACAAAACCTTACATGCTAAAATGCATTCAAAACCGTAAAGTCCATAGAGAATGTCCAGAAAACACAAACACACACAGAGGCTGTACCAAGATCTGGGATTTAGATAGCCACAACACACCAAATAGTTTTGTTTTCATCCAGGAGTATCTGGACAAATTGTTGTGGATTTCGGGTGAAATTTAACAAAAATCACCGTGAAAGTGGTTTTGGAGAAAAGCACAATCTTCCTGTTTGGTAAATGCATCCAATGTCATGTTTACAGAAAGAAATATCATGTTTTCTCAGGTTTCAGAAGCTTTCTTCCTAGAAAACTCGAATGAGTGGAGGATTTGACTCCAGGTGGAACCAATTAGCGTTTGGCAGCTAAAAACAAAACCTTACATGCTAAAATGCATTCAAAAACCTTAAAGTCCATAGAGAATGTCCAGAAAACACAAACACACACAGAGGCTGTAGCAGTATCTGGGATTGAGATAGCTAAAAATCACCAGATATCTTTGGTTTCATCCAGGAGTATCTGGACAAATTGTTGTAGATTTGAAGTGAAATTTAACCAAAAAATCACCGTGAAAGTTGTTTTGGAGAAAAGCACAATCTTCCTGTTCGGCAAATGCATCCAATGTCATGTTTACAGAAAGAAATATCATGTTTTCTCAGGTTTCTGAAGCTTTCTTCCTAGAAAACTCGAATGTGTGGAGTATTTGACTCCAGGTGGAACCAATTAGCGTTTGGCAGCTAAAAACAAAACCTTACATGCTAAAATGCATTCAAAACCGTAAAGTCCATAGAGAATGTCCAGAAAACACAAACACACACAGAGGCTGTACCAAGATCTGGGATTGAGAGCTAAAAATCACCAGATAGTTTTGTTTTCATCCAGGAGTATCTGGACAAATTCTTGTGGATTTCGGGTGAAATTTAACCAAAAAATCACCGTGAAAGTTGTTTTGGAGAAAAGCACAATCTTCCTGTTCGGCAAATGCATCCAATGTCATGTTTACAGAAAGAAATATCATGTTGTCTCAGGTTTCTGAAGCTTTCTTCCTAGAAAACTCGAATGTGTGGAGTATTTGACTCCAGGTGGAACCAATTAGCGTTTGGCAGCTAAAAACAAAACCTTACATGCTAAAATGCATTCAAAACCGTAAAGTCCATAGAGAATGTCCAGAAAACACAAACACACACAGAGGCTGTACCAAGATCTGGGATTTAGATAGCCACATCACACCAAATAGTTTTGTTTTCATCCAGGAGTATCTGGACAAATTGTTGTGGATTTCGGGTGAAATTTAACAAAAATCACCGTTAAAGTGGTTTTGGAGAAAAGCACAATCTTCCTGTTTGGTAAATGCATCCAATGTCATGTTTACAGAAAGAAATATCATGTTTTCTCAGGTTTCAGAAGCTTTCTTCCTAGAAAACTCGAATGAGTGGAGGATTTGACTCCAGGTGGAACCAATAAGCGTTTGGCAGCTAAAAACAAAACCTTACATGCTAAAATGCATTCAAAACCATAAAGTCCATAGAGAATGTCCAGAAAACACAAACACACACAGAGGCTGTACCAATATCTGGGATTTAGATAGCCACATCGCACCAAATAGTTTTGTTTTCATCCAGGAGTATCTGGACAAATTGTTGTGGATTTCGGGTGAAATTTAACAAAAATCACCGTGAAAGTGGATTTGGAGAAAAGCACAATCTTCCTGTTCGGCAAATGCATCCAATGTCATGTTTACAGAAAGAAATATCATGTTTTCTCAGGTTTCAGAAGCTTTCTTCCTAGAAAACTCGAATGTGTGGAGGATTTGACTCCAGGTGGAACCAATTAGCGTTTGGCAGCTAAAAACAAAACCTTACATGCTAAAATGCATTCAAAACCGTAAAGTCCATAGAGAATGTCCAGAAAACACAAACACACACTGAGGCTGTAGCAGTATCTGGGATTGAGATAGCTAAAAATCACCAGATAGTTTTGTTTTCATCCAGGAGTATCTGGAGAAACTGTTGTAGATTTGAAGTGAAATTTAACCAAAAAATCACCGTGAAAGCGGTTTTGGAGAAAAGCACAATCTTCCTGTTCGGCAAATGCATCCAATGTCATGTTTACAGAAAGAAATATCATGTTTTCTCAGGTTTCAGAAGCTTGCTTCCTAGAAAACTTGAATGTGTGGAGGATTTGACTCCAGGTGGAACCAATTAGCGTTTGGCAGCTAAAAACAAAACCTTACATGCTAAAATGCATTCAAAACCGTAAAGTCCATAGAGAATGTCCAGAAAACACAAACACACACAGAGGCTGTAGCAGTATCTGGGATTGAGATAGCTAAAAATCACCAGATAGTTTTGTTGTCATCCAGGAGTATCTGGACAAATTGTTGTAGATTTGAAGTGAAATTTAACCAAAAAATCACCGTGAAAGTGGTTTTGGAGAAAAGCACAATCTTCCTGTTCGGCAAATGCATCCAATGTCATGTTTACAGAAAGAAATATCATGTTTTCTCAGGTTTCAGAAGCTTTCTTCCTAGAAAACTTGAATGAGTGGAGGATTTGACTCCAGGTGGAACCAGTTAGCGTTTGGCAGCTAAAAACAAATCCTTACATGCTAAAATGCATTCAAAACCGTAAAGTCCATAGAGAATGTCCAGAAAACACAAACACACACAGAGGCTGTACCAAGATCTGGGATTGAGAGCTAAAAATCACCAGATAGTTTTGTTTTCATCCAGGAGTATCTAGACAAATTCTTCAGGGTTTCGGGTGAAATTTAACCAAAAAGTCACCGTGAAAGTGGTTTTGGAGAAAAGCACAATCTTCCTGTTCGGCAAATGCATCCAATGTCATGTTTACAGAAAGAAATATCATGTTTTCTCAGGTTTCAGAAGCTTTCTTCCTAGAAAACTCGAATGAGTGCAGGATTTGACTCCAGGTGGAACCAATTAGCGTTTGCCAGCAGAAAACAAAAAGGGTCCTGCTAAAATGCATTCAAAACCTTAAAGTCCATAGAGAATGTCCAGAAAACACAAACACACACAGAGGCTGTAGCAGTATCTGGGATTGAGACAGCTAAAAATCACCAGATATCTTTGGTTTCATCCAGGAGTATCTGGACAAATTCTTGTGGATTTCGGGTGAAATTTAACCAAAAAATAACCGTGAAAGTGGTTTTGGAGAAAAGCACAATCTTCCTGTTCGGCAAATGCATCCAATGTCATGTTTACAGAAAGAAATATCATGTTTTCTCAGGTTTCAGAAGCTTTCTTCCTAGAAAACTCGAATGAGTGCAGGATTTGACTCCAGGTGGAACCAATTAGCGTTTGCCAGCAGAAAACAAAAAGGGTCCTGCTAAAATGCATTCAAAACCTTAAAGTCCATAGAGAATGTCCAGAAAACACAAACACACACAGAGGCTGTAGCAGTATCTGGGATTGAGACAGCTAAAAATCACCAGATATCTTTGGTTTCATCCAGGAGTATCTGGACAAATTCTTGTGGATTTCGGGTGAAATTAAACCAAAAAATAACCGTGAAAGTGGTTTTGGAGAAAAGCACAATCTTCCTGTTCGGCAAATGCATCCAATGTCATGTTTACAGAAAGAAATATCATGTTTTCTCAGGTTTCAGAAGCTTTCTTCCTAGAAAACTCGAATGAGGGCAGGATTTGACTCCAGGTGGAACCAATTAGCGTTTGCCAGCAGAAAACAAAAAGGGTCCTGCTAAAATGCATTCAAAACCTTAAAGTCCATAGAGAATGTCCAGAAAACACAAACACACACAGAGGCTGTAGCAGTATCTGGGATTGAGACAGCTAAAAATCACCAGATAGTTTTGTTGTCATCCAGGAGTATCTGGACAAATTCTTGTGGATTTCGGGTGAAATTTAACCAAAAAATAACCGTGAAAGTGGTTTTGGAGAAAAGCACAATCTTCCTGTTCAGCAAATGCATCCAATGTCATGTTTACAGAAAGAAATATCATGTTGTCTCAGGTTTCTGAAGCTTTCTTCCTAGAAAACTCGAATGTGTGGAGGATTTGACTCCAGGTGGAACCAATTAGCGTTTGGCAGCTAAAAACAAAACCTTACATGCTAAAATGCATTCAAAACCGTAAAGTCCATAGAGAATGTCCAGAAAACACAAACACACACAGAGGCTGTAGCAGTATCTGGGATTGAGATAGCTAAAAATCACCAGATAGTTTTGTTGTCATCCAGGAGTATCTGGACAAATTGTTGTGGATTTGAAGTGAAATTTAACCAAAAAATCACCGTGAAAGTGGTTTTGGAGAAAAGCACAATCTTCCTGTTTGGCAAATGCATCCAATGTCATGTTTACAGAAAGAAATATCATGTTTTCTCAGGTTTCTGAAGCTTTCTTCCTAGAAAACTTGAATGAGTGGAGGATTTGACTCCAGGTGGAACCAGTTAGCGTTTGGCAGCTAAAAACAAATCCTTACATTCTAAAATGCATTCAAAACCGTAAAGTCCATAGAGAATGTCCAGAAAACACAAACACACACAGAGGCTGTACCAAGATATGGGATTGAGATAGCTAAAAAACACCAGATAGTTTTGTTTTCATCCAAGAGTATCTAGACAAATTCTTCAGGGTTTCGGGTGAAATTTAACCAAAAAATCACCGTGAAAGTGGTTTTGGAGAAAAGCACAATCTTCCTGTTCGGCAAATGCATCCAATGTCATGTTTGCAGAAAAAAATATCATGTTTTCTGAGGTTTCTGAAGCTTTCTTCCTAGAAAACTCGAATGAGTGCAGGATTTGACTCCAGGTGGAACCAATTATCGTTTGGCAGCTAAAAACAAAACCTTACATGCTAAAATGCATTCAAAACCGTAAATTCCATAGAGAATGTCCAGAAAACACAAACACACACAGAGGCTGTAGCAGTACCTGGGATTGAGATAGCTAAAAATCACCAGATAGTTTTGTTTTCATCCAGGAGTATCTGGACAAATTGTTGTAGATTTGAAGTGAAATTTAACCAAAAAATCACCGTGAAAGCGGTTTTGGAGAAAAGCACAATTTTCCTGTTCGGCAAATGCATCCAATGTCATGTTTACAGAAAGAAATATCATGTTTTCTCAGGTTTCTGAAGCTTTCTTCCTAGAAAACTTGAATGTGTGGAGGATTTGACTCCAGGTGGAACCAATTAGCGTTTGGCAGCTAAAAAGAAAACCTTACATGCTAAAATGCATTCAAAACCGGAAAGTCCATAGAGAATGTCCAGAAAACACAAACACACACAGAGGCTGTACCAAGATCTGGGATTGAGATAGCCACAACACACCAAATAGATTTGTTTTCATCCAGGAGTATCTGGACAAATTCTTCAGGGTATCGGGTGAAATTTAACATAAATCACCGTGAAAGTGGTTTTGGAGAAAATCACAATCTTCCTGTTCGGCAAATGCATCCAATGTCATGTTTACAGAAAGAAATATCATGTTTTCTCAGATTTCAGAAACTTTCTTCCTAGAAAACTCGAATGAGTGGAGCATTTCACTCCAGGTGGAACCAATTAGCGTTTGGCAGCTAAAAACAAAACCTTACATTCTAAAATGCATTCAAAACCGTAAAGTCCATAGAGAATGTCCAGAAAACACAAACACACACAGAGGCTGTAGCAGTATCTGGGATTGAGATAGCTAAAAATCACCAGATAGTTTTGTTGTCATCCAGGAGTATCTAGACAAATTGTTGTAGATTTGAAGTGAAATTTAACCAAAAAATCACCGTGAAAGTGGTTTTGGAGAAAAGCACAATCTTCCTGTTCGGCAAATGCATCCAATGTCATGTTTACAGAAAGAAATATCATGTTTTCTCAGGTTTCTGAAGCTTTCTTCCTAGAATACTTGAATGAGTGGAGGATTTGACTCCAGGTGGAACCAGTTAGCGTTTGGCAGCTAAAAACAAATCCTTACATGCTAAAATGCATTCAAAACCGTAAAGTCCATAGAGAATGTCCAGAAAACACAAACACACACAGAGGCTGTACCAAGATATGGGATTGAGAGCTAAAAATCACCAGATAGTTTTGTTT